>NC_081846.1:46001871-46649371 GCF_963259705.1 Myotis daubentonii
CTTACGTGTTGTTCTAGGCCAGGGGTGGGGAATGTCCAGCTGCAGGCCATATAAGGCCCTCGAAATCATTTGGTCTGGCCCTGCCAAGCCATTAGGAGTGAGTTAATTAAATGTTTGAGCAAATATAGCAGGCTGATTTTTAAGTTGATAATTTTGTATGGCCCTCGAATGACATTACAAATATCCAAATGGCCCTTGGTAGAAAAAAAGGTTCCCCACCCCTGCTCCAAGCCCTGGGAATGCAATACCCACAAGCCCTTTACAGAGTTTATAATCCAGAAAGGGAAAACAGGCAATTAAGCAATTTAAATAAGATGTCATAAGTGCTTTTCTAGGATAAATAAAGCGCACTGTGGGAGCTCATAGCAGAGGCAGCTGAGTAGACTAGACTAGAGAGTCAAGTCGGCTTTACTGAGTAAAGGGATGTTTAAGCGGAGCCCTGAGAGATGCAAGAGGAATGTGTTCCAGGCACAGGGAGGTGTGGCAGGGACTGAGGCTGAAGGGAGTTACAAACAGAAGCATCATACCGTTAGATGAAAATTCAGAAACATTCTTCCTGCAGAGTGAGCATGGAGAGTAATTAAATCTGTCCGGAATCCAAACAAAAGCTGAACTACAGTAATGTAGTAAGGATAGAGAAAGAGGATTTATGTACAAGGCAAACCCACAAGACAGCTGCTTGATTAGCTGTTGAGCCAGGTGGGAAGAGAACAGTTGATCTGAGCCCTAAATGTTAGCCACAGCGGCGAGCAATCACGGGGTGGATCTCTGTATTAGTTCACTCTCAAAGGGCTCTTTCCTTGAGGAGACCGGGATGGGTCCAGCATATCCAGACCCAAAGAGTCTCTAGTGCAGTGGTTCTCAACCTTGGCTGCACATTAGAATCACCTGGGAATCTTTTTAAAATCCTGATTTCTGGGCCTCAGCCTCCGGAAATTCTGTTTCTTTGTTACTAATGTGGTGGCCCCACCCTAATCTTATATATATATATAAAGATTTCTTATAGGAATGGGTTCACGCTGTTGTGGAGGATGAGAAGTCCCACACCATGCGTCTGCAAGCTGGAGAGCCAGGAAAGCTGTTGGTATAGCTCAGTCTGAGTCCAAAGGCTTGAGAATGGGGGGCTGATGCTGTGAGTCTTGTCTGAGTCCAAAACACCAAGAACCAGGAGCACTGATGTCCGTGGGCAGGAGAAGATGGATGTCACAGCTCAAGCAGAGACCGGGGGGAAGAGAGGGAAAGAGAGAGAGAGAGAATTTGCCCTTCCTTCACCTCTTTGCTCTATTTGGGCCCTTAATGGACTGGCTGGTGCTCACCTGCATTGGTGATGGCGATCTTCTGTACTGAGTCTTCCCAATTTAAATGCTAATCTGTTTCAGAGACACCCTCACAGACACACCCAGAAACAATATTTTACCAGGTATCTGGGCATCCTTTAGCCCAGTCAACTTGGCATGTGAACCATCACAAGGTGGATGGGGAACTTTGGCCAGCCTGAACCATACCCCAGTGGCAGGGGAGCCGAGGTGTCATGATTGGCGGTTCCATCGGGTATGGAAGGAGTTCCTGAGAGGAACACAGCTGCTCTGATACCAGAAAGCAGGAGTAAGTAGTTGAGCTGTAAAAGCAACAGCTGTCACCAAAAGTATTATAAGTTTTTATTTCCTCATCAGACTCTAGAATCCTGGTAAAGCTGAAAGGGAGAAAGTCAACCTATTGAATCTTAAGTTAGGAGGACCCAATGAGCAACCTGCTGTGATCTTATGTTATCAAGTGTGGTAACTAAACAATTTCCACCTTGTACTGGTAAGTCTAGAATGTCAGATTTTTTTCATATCTGTATGTTCATTGGCATTTTTATCTTTAAAACAGCATAGTTTAGCCTCAGTTTTTAGCCTATGCTGAGGTTTATAGGTCTCTTGTGGAAAGCTAAGGTTAGTGTAAAATCTACTCTGTATTAAATCACAAAGGAAAAATGGCCTGCCTTACCCTGTTGGAATATGATTTATGAGTCCATGCTTCGATGTTTTATTACTACATATCATAACTTTTATTAGTGCTTCCATTAATATTGCCAGTCATGAGCCATAAATTCGACTCAGAGTGTATCCATGGGCTTTGATAAAACTTGTTCTGAATCACTAGTTTTTCTGTAAATCATATAAGACATTTGTTACAAGGAAGTGGCAATTCACTTAGTTTTGGCTTAGCACTCACATTTTTAAAGTGTAGAATCATCGCTGCTCAGAACTACAAAAGCTCTTCGAAGTCCTCTAGTTTCACTCTCTATTTCTCTGTGAGTGGATGGTAGGCAGTCTATACATTTAATGAATGAATGAATCTTCTCCATGATGTCATGCTACTGGTAAACTTATTACCTCACCAGGTTTTTGTAGGACTTTTTTGCTGTTGTTGTTTTTGTGTGCTTTTGAGACAAATTCTAATTATCAGAAATCTGCCCTAGTTGGTTTTTATTCCTTTGAGTCCCACAGAATTAGCCTATACATCACAGATACTGACCTTGTCGCTTTCAGATTATCAAGGGTTCCTGGGGTTTCTCTTCTTCAGGCGTCATGTCCTCAGTTCTGTCCACTTTCCTCCTGTGTCCTAATTTCCATAGCCTCCCTCATCTTGACCACTTGACTTGGGCCATGTTCCTGATCTCACTGGGGCTAGTGGTTCATTGTACTACAAATCTCCCAACTCCTCTATTTTCCAGTCCCCATTTTTGCATCTTCACAGTGACATCTCTGGAGACTGACAAATTATTTGCTGGAGTCCATATTTCAAGACTTTTGTCTGACCAAGACAAACTAAGAAAAAGGAAAAGGCAATGAGATGAGTTTTGTCTGGAATTTTCCTTATGTGGAACATTAAGATTACCAGTCTATGGTCTGCAGCATCCTCTTTCTTCCTACTTTAAAAAAATAAATGGTCCTAGCCAGTTTGCTCCGTGGTTAGAGTGTTGGTCCTCGGACCAAAGTGTCACAGGTTCTATTCCCAGTCAAGGGCATATACCTCAGTTACAGGCTCAATCCCAAGCCCTGGTCAGGACACATTCCAGAGGCAATCACTGGATATGTCTCTCTCACCTCTCTCTCTATTTCTCTCTCTCTCTCTTTCACCCTCTCTCTCTCTCAAAAAAAAAAAAAAATCAATAGAAAAAAATATCCTCAGTGAGGATTTTTAAAAAATGGAGATTTTTTTCCTGTCTTTGATCATCTGCTTTTCAACCCTTCTCGCTGAACCATCAAAGACTATTACAACTTTCATTGATCTCATCCACAGGTCCTGCTAGGATCCTGGGATGTAGATGTGGCAAGATAATATTTTGAGATGTTACCTAAGATTTCTTTTCTGAATTTCTTTTACTCTTTGCCCTTCACTCATTTACTCAATGCATTCATTGCTCCTGGAAAAGGTTGTTGCAGCAGAAAAGCAAAGAAAAGGCTTTTAAACTTCTGAAGCGTATGCCTTTGGGGAGAGAAAAACACCTTAGACCCAGAGGGAACTCCGGTCATAAAAATTAGATGGGAAAACACTGTTATCTGCAGTCAGATCAGCTTTGTCTGATCCTATCATACCCCCTGCATTCTGTTATCTCCGCCCATGGTCTAGTGAGCTCCCTAAATTTCTTCAGACTGGAGAAAGAAAGAGGAGAAACACTCAATATGTTTGAAAATCTAAGAAAAGATGTTATTGGGGACATTTTGCTTCTTCTGGACATGAGAAAACCAACCCTTAAGCCCTGGAAAGAGGCCCACGTAAGGGTTTTCTCATGTCCAGAGGCAGGAAAATGAGTGGAAGTGTCTAAATGATGTATCTAGGCAACCTAAAACAGCCTCACAAATCCCTGCTTTCCTCAATGCATCTTTCAGAATGGCAGAATGATTTCTCACGAGCCTGAGAGTAGCACAGGAGGTGAAAGTCATGCTGAACTGGAGCCTTAAAAGAGATTAATGAGTAGTAGAAAGGAAAAACCTACATTATTTATTGTAGTGGATACTATGGTATTTCACTCAGATTCCCTCCTCAACTGCTTTCCCTAAGGTTAGCACCCTCCCAGAAGGATAACCTGTGCCCAACACCTGACTGACACAAGAATGGAATGGCCCACCCCTCTCTTCTCAAGTAGGGACAATTCTGAAGCGCCATCCAGGTTCTAGAGCTCCCAGGATTGACTGAGATCTCAGTGACAGCCACATTGCAGGAAAGCTTTCTGCTCTGCCCACCCTTGCCACCCTCACTTCCTTCCAGGTTTATCTACCAAAAACTCTCCCCAATAAATTTTCTCAGTTCTCCACTTCATTCTGTTTCCAGGGGATTTAATCTAAGACTTCTGCACATCGGAGGTCATCACTTGAGAATTCATCATTCTGTCTCAAGCATATCTTTTCCAGGTTTGGAGATAAATTATTTTAGAGGACTTGGTGCACAATTACACTTTTTTCCTTCACTTATCATTGGCTTCGGTTCTCTCATACCAATTTTACTTCTGCTTTTATCTAATGATAATTATGAAAGTAAAGGAAGGTAGGGACTGGTGTCTGAACCTGTGCTGAATTGCTTGTTACCAATATTTGGACAATGTCTCTTTGGCCTTCTTCTTTTAAAGTTCTACTCTCTTCGCAACTTTCCGATATTCCATGCAGAATTATTAACTATAGTCTCCATGCTGTACATTACATTCCCATGACTTATTTTTTAACTGGAAGTTTGTACCTTTTTGCCGCAACCAGCATGGCTAGGGTTCAGGATCTGAAGAAGGGGCCGATGCACAAATGAAAACACTAGACAAGAAATATGAATTATTAAGGGGTGGGGGCCAGGTGGTAACCTCTCTCTAGGAAAGGCACACTGAAACCTGGCCTTGCTCGCTTTTATTCAATTTTAGATACATCTCTTGCCCTCAGTAAAGCATGGCAAACAGGTAGCAGACAGACAGTCTCAAAGGTCAGTAAAGATCAGTAAAGATTTACTCTGAGGCTATCAGGTCAGGAAGTTGCTTTGAGCCATCACTTTCTCAACACAGAACAATCAGTGCATAGCTTTGGCCCTGCCAAAGTCAAAGTCCATCAGCCTTCCGAGTTCCTTGATGCACTCTCATGATAGTATTGACAATAGATGGCTTCCCGCACCTTTTGGCCATCTTCTTTTGAGTAAACTAAAAAGAACCCCTTGCTTTGTCTTTAGCATTTTTCAAAATCTCATTGTAAGGTTTTAGCTTTCTTTTTCAAATTTATAAACTTCAGTAATTTTATATCTTACAATGGATGACAACTTCAGGCTCCCAAGCTAGTGTATAGAGACCTCTTTTGCAAGTCCTACCTAAAGTGGTCTAGCATCTACCTTTAGAATGTAGGGTAACTGGAACCTTTTAGTTTATTTGCAGACTTGAAAGCCTCAGCTAAAACTGATATAGTCTCATTTAATGTTGTATCACATCAGCAATGACCTAAATACACACCTGTCACTGAGTGTTTAAATTTGATTCTGACCTATCTGTTACAATGGAAAATGATCTAAACCCTTAAAAGTATTCATGGTGATTTATGGGTGAAATCATGATTTGAAAAATGTTACTCTTAAGTAAAAGAATAAGTTGTTGAAGAATGTAAGCAAACAGGGTTTGTGTTTTTATTTTTAAAAGACATGTGTTTGGTGTGTTTATACAAATATACATATATCCAAATATAGTAACAGTAATCATGTGTGAAGAGTAGGATTGTGGAAGTTGAGAAGTGCAGAGGGGGGGAATTTATTTTCATTTAAAGTCTTAAGTATTGTTTGACTTTTTTACTGGTATAATAACCAATCATTATTTTTATAAATTAAAAAAAAAACAACAGAAAAAAAACACTTTAGTGATAATGTGTAGTGATAATGTGTTGTGTTCTATTTTTCTATTTATGTTAAAGTGGATTTTCCAAAACCACTAGCCTGGGAGACAGAAATATGGGTTCCACAGTTAGTGCTGCCATTATGCAGAAATATGCTATCCAAGACGGAGCATTGTTTTATTGCTTTTTAAATGATCCAAATAATTTAAAAATATTTATAAATTACAAAAGAACATATAGACCATATATGCAAATTATGTATCAGAATTTAACAAATCTCATGAACCTGCTATCCAGCACAGGAGTTTTGCCTTTATAATCCTCTCACTTTTTTAGAAAATATAGTTTTACATAGGCCTAAGCATCAGTGTTTTGTTTCATTTGTTTTTGAGCTTATAAAGATGGTATCATGGAGTAGGAGTCTTCTGGGAATTGCTTTTCACTCAACTTATGTTCCTAAGATTCATCCATGTATGCAGTTGTAGTTCATTGATCTTCACTGCTGTATATTACTTCATTGAATAAATAGAATATACCAAAATGTATTTATTTCCTAGCATTGGCTTTGGGGGATATTTCCAGTTTTGTCTGTTATTACCAAAAGTGCTGCTTCAAGCATTCCAATACATGTGCATGTTTCTCCAGGATATATATCTAGGAGTGGAATTTAAAATCACAGGGTATGTCAATGCATGACTTTATAAGAAACTGGCACGTTGGTTTTGAAGGTAAGCTATAAATTTGCACATCATGATAACATACACTGATAGTTCACGTTGACCCATATTTTCACCCTTGGCTTTGTTAGGTTTTTAATCTAAGGAATATAAGATAGTATCTCAATGTGGTCTTAATTTGCATTTCTGTGATTACTAAGGAGGTTGAGCAGAGATATATATGTACAATTTGGCCACATGTTTTTCTTCTGTAAAGCATCTGCTCATAGCTGCATACCCACAGTGTCCCTTACATTCGTAGGCACTCCGTAATGTTTCTTGAATAAATGAATGAATCTCCATATAGCAAAATGAGACTTAAGAGATGAACTTGTTAATTTAAGAAAGATGTTTAACCACAGGAACCACTGGCCCTACTTCCCTTAAATTATAGTTTAATAACTTTTGTGTAGCCAGTTCAGTGTAACTGACTGATAACTGATTCTTTTGCATAATTTTTTAAGATTTTTAATTGATTTTTTAGAGAAAAACATCAATGTGAGAGTCTCCTGTGGTGACACCCCCTACTCAGGATGGAGCCCACAACCCGGGCATATGCCCTGACCGGGAATCTAACCAGCAACCCCTCAGTGCCCGGGACAATGCTCAACCTACTGAGCCACAGATGACTTTGCAGATTAGTTATCTTTGAGGAAATGGTGCTCTGTTTCAATTATTTAGTTTTAATGGCAATAGAGCAGTTCTCAATATTGTTCTAGTGGCTGGACAATACAAACAGTGCTGTTTTCAGAATACTACACATTTTTCAGAAAATCGTGAAATACTGGATCTAATTCCAACAAACAAAGTAGAAGTATTTTTTTCTAACAGAAAGTGGCTACTGTAAGTAAATAGTATAAAATCACATCCACAAAACTATGTTCAAGAAAAAGTATAAACAGAAATCCCTCTTTATTCCTATCACTGAGGCACCAAATTTATGAAAATAGAAGAAAACTTAATATTGAGAAGATTGTGTCTATCCATCACCTTAATTTTTATGATAATTTTTCCTAAGTATTTCAAAATTAGAACTAGGTTATTATATCGTTTTAGCTGACAGATGTCCCACCAAAGTATGATTTTAAATCACCTTTCTCAAAGGAGTCTGGATAGGTGAAGCAGTCATTGGCAGCAGACAAGGTCAAACAGGAATGTTACTTTTCTAAGTCTTCTCCAGCATCTCTTCTGAGGAAGTCATGGAGGTGTACTACTCAGGTCTCCCTACAAAAAAGAATCTACCAACCTATAATTCTCAATCCCTTCATCTTTTCACCCAGTCCCCCAGATTGGTAGTTAAAAATAGGCATGGGGATGTAAAGTCCAGCACAGAATATGTAGTCAATAATATTGTGGGCCCTGGAAATATCAGGGGAATCACTTCGTAAAGTATATGATTGTCTAATCGCTACGCTGTGCACCTGAAACACTAAAATTATCATTGAAAAAGTTAAAATTAAAAAAAATAAAAGGATTCCTGGCTAACTACCCAGCGTGAGTTAGCTGACAAGCTCCATCTGTCGGTGCCTTCAGGCTCTGCTCCAGCGTTTCAGCCAGATTCTTCCAGAGTAGCCCGGCCAGTGGCTGCGCGTGCGAGTGAGGGTACCGGCCATCTCTGCCCTGAATGGGATCCTCGTGGGCAATCTTTGCTGCCGGGCTCCTCATTACGTTAGCCACGACCATCAGACGTGCATCATGATCTGAGGCTCTCCCTGCCCAATACTGTTCCCTCCCCGGTTCGTCTCTAAATTGTGTTCTGGTTTCCTCTCAATAAATCTTTTGCCCTACAGCACTAACTGTCACAGCATCTGCTTCCCCAGGTACCCAGCTGATCCAACTTTTCTGCAGTGAGGGCGTTAATGAAAACATTAGCTGCAGCGTTTGTTCTTACTGACATGCATATACAGCATGTAGATGGCTGAAGTCTAGTACAGGGGAAAACTATTGGTAAATCTTTCATCGAACCTTGGATTGATAGAGCAGTGGTTGAGCTTATGAGAGCATAAACATGTTCCCATCATATAGGACTTTGAATTTGAAAAATTTATCAATAGCTTGAAGATGCTTTACATTTTTAAAAAATTACCCACAGCAGCAATGTTAAAAAACCTAATGACATCATTATTTTATAATACTGATACTAATGGCTATCATTTATTGAGTACTTACTACATGGCGGGAAATGTGCTAAGCATTTTGCATACGTTATTCCTTTTAGTTCTAGAGGCTGTAGTCTGAGTGATATTAAGTTTTGAATTAGTTATTTGGTCTTAAGAGTTTCAGCTTTAGCCAGGAAATACATTAGCACTGGATCTGGAAATTGATATGCTGGCTATAAAGTTAATGTATTCATTCAGATGTTAATGTATAATGGTGGCTCTTGGAAACAGGGATGTTGTGTTATTAGCTTAGTCCCGTGAAGTGCATATATCATAGGAGTGATTATGAACTTCCAACTACATTACTTATTTAGAAAAATACAATTTTCTCTATGTGAAAAAAAAATCCCACTTTTAAATGGGGGTTGGAAAATTCTGATACAATAAATCGGTCTGACATACCATTTCCAGCCATGTATTTCTTTTAAAATCTGACTCCTCCACAAACTTAGATATGAAAAGCATTATTGTTATACAGGGGGGTGTCAAGGGTGGGGAAAGTTGCCTGAGAATGGAATCAACATTATCAGATCCCAAAGCTGGGAGTGCCAGAAGCCAATTCTAGCATGGGCTGAATCATCTGGAGATGGCTGAGGGCATTTCCCCAAACCTGAAAAGGATGCATAAAATGATTGCTTGCTGCCAGACAGCTAAGGTCATCTTAATCTACATGTTATTGCCTCCTACTGGCCAAACACTTGAACAGCCATAGGCAGTTTTTCCCCCAATCTGACAATGGATTCTGTATAGCAGCCCTTCCCTTTGATGTGTATATCCACCTTGCCTTAGGAGAATTTGTGTTAATAAATAGCAAGGGGTCCTGAGACAAGAGAACTTAGTTCCTTTAGCTAAGTCTTCTCTGACTCCCCAAGATGCCTTTCAAAATTATGTTTCGTCTCTGGACTCTTGATTAATTTACACACAGTGCTTCTCCAGATTCCTGAACCCTTCTAGATGCTGGATCAAGAACCCCAACATATGGGAGCCCTGGCCATTTTCAATGGGGTTGGATTTTGTCAAATGCTTTTCCTGTGCCACCTGATACCTGTCATAGGATTTTTCTTCATTAGCCTGTTTATATTGTACATTACATTGATTGATATTTGAATGTTGAACCAGCCTTGCATATATGGAATAAATTCCACTTGGTCATGGTATGTGCTTCTTTTTATACATTGTCAGGTTAAGTTTAATTTATTTTTTTTTTTTGAGATTTTGCATCTAAATTTTTGAGAAATATTGGTCGGTAGTTTTGTTTTTGTACTGTTTTTGTCTGATTTTGCTGTCAAAGTAATACTGGTTTTATAAAATAAACTGTAAAGTGTTCCATCATCTCCTATTTTCTGAAAGAGATTATGTAAAATTGCCATTAACTTCCTTAAATGTTTGGTAGACATTTCCAATGAAATCATCTGGGCCTGGAGATTCCTTTTTTTGGTTAAAGTACAAACTGGATTTCTTTAATGGTTTCTTTAAAAGACTAACCAGATTATCTAGCTCATTCTGGTTGAGTTTGGGTGTTTTATGGTTTTCCTCTTTGAGAAATTTATAGTGTATGAAGTATTTTATACTCGGGATTTAACTATAGACTTGTTAATCATGAATCTAAACCTTTTCTGAATACAATGTTGGGGGGTTGGTTTGTTTTTCCTTCTTCCACCCTAAATCTCTGATTTTATTGGTTAAACTAGGGGCCCAGTGCACAATTTCGTGTACCTTGAAAGGAACTTGGCCCATCCTCTGCACTCCCACCAGGACCCACCCACTGAAGCCCCTGGTCCCCTCTCTGCCACACCCCCCCCCCAGAGTTACAGCCCCCCAGCAGCAGCGAATCCTGGGGCCGAGGGAGCCAGACCCATCACCGTGCTCCCTGCCCCCCGCTCCCATGCAGTCCCACAGTCGCTGGCCCCACTCACACCTGCTGATGGCGTAGAGTGATTGGGGCTGGCGCCAGCAGCAAGTGAGATTGGGGCCACCACCGTCAGCAGGTGCGGGAGGCAGCTGCTGGCCCCAATCACCCCTCAGGAGCAGGGGAAGGTGGAGAAGCCCTCAGGGGCAATCGGGGCCAGCAGCCACTGCTCACACCCACTGATGGCACCAAGCGATTGGGACTGGCACCAGGCACCGGCAGCAGGTGCGAGCAGTGGCTCTGGCACCAGCAGTGGGTGTGAGCGGGGCCAGCGCCGGCAGCAGGTGCGAGCACCGGACAGGGCCACAGTGCGCAGGAGCAAAAAATTTTCAGTAACTACCAGAGGCTTGCCCCAATGACAGTGACTGGCACCCTATCTTGGTCTGGCGCCCCCACTCATCTGCTCCACCATCCTGCCGCAGCCAACACCCACCATGTTCCATGCTCTGTCACCTGCTGCCAAGGCCTGCCATGTTCCACTCGTGCCCCCTGGTGGTCATCACACGTCATAGCAACCAGTCATTTGGTTGGTTGTTCTGCAGTTTGGTCTATTTGCATATTCGGGGGATATATATATATATATATATATATGTATAATTTGCAGATTAAAGGTAAATGACTCAATTTTTATGATACCAAAATCCCAAGATTATAACAAGGGTTTTACTTGAAATCATATATGGAGTCTAGAAAGTAAAAACCTTCTTCAATAAAGTATTTAAATAATACTTCAAATTTGTATTTTTATGTTTATAGCTGAATTGGTCAGGGATAATATGGAAGACACACATGAAGTATTCTGAATAGGAGATTTGGAGCAGGGAATTGATTATACAAATGGTAAAAAACTAAAAGAGCAAGAGGCAATTATAAAGTAATCCAAATATTAATAATTGCATGAACATAATTTCTCAGTTCCATCCAGGGCTGCAGAACAAAAGGGAAGACATGTTACAAAAACCTGGGTGTGACGAGAACACGTGGCTGGTGCCGGGACCTCCAAGGTGTTGTGCTCAGGGTTCTGGGGGCATTAGGCGCTGGGATGCCGAAACACTCTGGACACCAATCTGTCTGTCAAGTGATAACTACAGAACAAGAGCGACAAGCAATCAGTGACGCAGTAACCCATTTCAGAGAAGACATCAAGAGCCACTGTTGAACAGACATAAACCTGAAATAATATGTTACAGAATTCACAACAAAGATATAGATGGACAAGAGATAATTCAGCTGGAAAGTTACAAATTGAAAGTGAATGCAGATGGTGACTCATACTCATCATCAGAAAACTACTAGTACAGATTGAGCTCAGGGCCTAGTACATGTGTGGGATGGGTAATTCAGGTTACTTTTGGACAATATTGCAAATAGAAGCAGCAGAATAAATCATGCCTTCCGATGATGAACATTTAAGGAAATGTATGTACCCATTTTACATACCTAGCATCCAGGAGTGTTTCCTTTCATGTCTTTGGGTTGTTTTGAAGAATGTCTTTGTTTGTGGTCTTTATTTTATAGAGTACAGTGGGTAGCTTAGTGCCTGCAGCAATAACACTGCAAACTGCAGTAAATCAAATTCACTTCATTTATAATGCTTCTGAGAAAAAGTTAGAGAAAAACATAAATCTTATTTCCTTTATAGCAAGTAAAATTTCAGATTGTGTTTAATATGATACTCAACAGGAAAAAAGGCCGGTTGTTTACACTGACCGGTAGTAAAAGCTGTCTTTTATCTTGTTAGAGGTTCTTGACTATAGTACCACAATGTTCCCCCCTTCTAAGGACAACCAGAGACTCTTCCATTCGACTGTGTTCAGTTTTTACTTGAGAGTCATTTTCTGGGTGAACTTGTCATAGCATTACACAGAGCACCCCTATAACTTTCTCTTTGAATTGAAATCAAGTGCTGCTATCTGCTGAGTGGAAATTAACAGTGCATGCAGTGTGCCATCTAAAAAACACCCATTATTAACTTTATTCCTTTAGAAAACATAGGTCTGAAGCGAAAACAAAAAAATAGTTTTGCCTATTGTAATTAAGTCACAATAATCTTCCATGATTTGGGACTGACTTGTGTTTTTCATTATAGAAATTCAAAATGGTATCATTTAATGTGGCTTATGAAAATGTCAATTATCTAAGGAGCTTCCAAACTTTCTAAAAATGGGATCCAATCAACTGAGTGACTCTTAAATGATATGGGGAAAGAGAAATTTAATTCTATGATCTAGAAAAGCCATCTGAGTATGCTGTTCATATGTTGTCTTTTTAGTTGCAGTGTTTGAATACCATAATGGAGGACATCTAACTATAAGACAATGGCAAACATACTGTGGCTTTTTATATTTGAGTTAAATTTTTAAAAGCCCTGGCTTCATAAATGTTCCCTAAAGGAATTTTTCATCTTTTTAAAAATTTGTCAACATTTCAATTAAAAACTACCAAATTTCTGGCAATCGTCTATGTGACAACTATAGAAATTATACTTCCAAACTTTCAGAAAGTAACTCCTGAATGAAGACAACACTCAAATGGAAGTTTCTCTGGTTTATCTACTACAATAAAAATTGTATATTTTTGCTCCAAAGTCTCTAATTTGACCGAGTAAAATATAGCTGTCCTATTCCTCGACATAAACAACAGCTTTTCTAAGACAAGATAAAAAAGCCTGAAGTTTTGTAGCAAAAACTGCCAATCTTGTCCTTTGCAGTTAAAGTGGTTAGTGTTGACTAAAGGAACGGGAAGACTCTAGTAAAAAGGGAGCAATATAATCTATAATTTTTTCCAAACATGTAAATGGAACAAAAGGTGCAATAGTTTAAAAATGCCAGAAATAAGCAACAGTGAGGTATTCTTTGTTGACACACTATAGCATTTTTTCAAGCACATTTGGCTACACTGTAAGAAAGTTAATTATTGCAGCCAAAAGTTAATCAAATATGATAAAAAGTTCCTCCAGCAAAAGCCATGTTTGCAAATGAGCTATCTCAATCCTGATTATTCATCTGTGAAAATGGCACATTCATGTCACAGCAATTGAAGACATAATCTGAAATTGGGTGACTGATTTCTGACTTCCTCTTTGATTAGCTCTTCACAGGCCTTTTCAAAATCTATATATATATAAAAGCCTAAGCGACCATTAGGACTGAACCACAAGAATGACCAGTCAACCAGTCACTATGACATGCACTGACCGCTAGGGGGAAGACACTCAATGCAGGAGCTGCCCCCTGGTGGTTAGTGCACTCCCACAGCCAACTTCCCACAGCCACTCCCCCCGGCTGGCTGGGACCCCTGATAGGCCTCGATCCAGCCAGGCCGAGGGACCCCACCCGTACACAAATTCATGCACCAGGACTCTACTTACTTATTTAGTGAAAAGTTACTCGAAGAGCACTTAAATACAACCTTTCAAAAATCACACAACAGTGCCGGGAGCCGGTCCATGCTTGCTGTTTAAAGGGATCTGGCATATATGGCATACTGTTCTTAATATGTTTGCTCACCTTCTTGGCACTATGTGTTTTAACCAAGGTCACCTCTCTGAGAAAGGTTGATTCCCCAGGTAGGGATTTTCCCCTGAAGTTAGGGAGGGACTAAAACCTCTTAACTAAGTGCCAGGCGGGTAATTAATCACTTTAACTACGAACAATCATGCTTAAGCTACATAATCTTTACTCCCTGGAATGGAGATAAGAAACGCCCTAACCTTTGGAATAGAGATTGATAGGATTGGAATCAACTGGTATAAATACAGATGTAACAAGACAGAACTTAGAAGACAGAACCAAGAGACACAGAACCTAGACACAGAAACTGGCCACAGAACCTAGAGACAGAAGAACTTCACTGGAGAGAACATGGCAAAAGATCCTGGACAGAAACTGGAGACAGAACCTAGAGGCAGAACCTAGAGACAGAACATGGCAAAAGATCCTGGACGGAAACTGGCAACAGAACCTAGAGACAGAACCTAGCAAGAGAACCTGGCTGAAGATCCTAGAGACAGAACCTGGCTACGGAACCTGGATAGAGCATGGCAAGAGAACCTGACTAGAACCTGGCGACTGAACCTGGCTGGAGAACCTGACTAGAACCTGGCGACTGAACCTGGCTGGAGAACCTGGACAGAACCTGGCTGGAGAACCTAGCAAGGGAACATGGCTACAGAACCTGGCTGGAGAACCTAGCAAGAGAACATGGACACAGAACCTGGCTGGAGATCCTGACCAGAACTTGGCTAGAGATCCTGGCTAGGCTGCTGATCAACTGAACGCTGTCTCTGTGTCATTCCTTCTTCGCCGACTCCGTCCACACCTTTGGGGACCCCTGGACTGCTGGGGTTGGACCCCAGCACAACAGCCCTGACCGGTTTGGCTCAGTGGATAGAGCTTTGGCCTACAGACTGAAGGGTCCCAGGTTTGAGTATAGTCAAGGGCATGTACCTTGGTTGTGGGCACATCCCCAGTAGAGGGTGTGCAGGAGGCAGCTTATTGATGTTTCTCTTTCATCAATGTTTCTGACTCTCTATCCCTCTCCCTTCCTCTCTGTAAAAAAAATCAATAAAACATTTTTTTAAAATCACACAACATATTCATTCATGCAGTAAGTCATGGGTGGATGTTTGGATAATGAAAATCTAGTATAACTCATATCTTAAAAACCCTCCTCTGTCTTTCTCCATTAGAATAATATGCATTGGAAAGCTAAGTTCTAAACACTTCCTCTAACTGAAATTAGTGAAGTTTAGTGCAAGCCACCTAGCTACAACTTTTTGAATTTTACAGAATGTTGACCCTTGATGATGTAAAACTTTTATTTGAAAGACATTATATTTTCAAAACCCAAACTGTCCCAATTTAATTTTCAAAATAAGAATTGTTCCATGTTTTCAGTTTATTGCCATTCACAACACATTTTATAAAATAACCCGGTAGACTTCCACTTCAACATCTTCACAGTACAAGAAAGTGGTTGCTATTAAGTATGTCTAAAGACAGCCAGTATTTTGAGTATAGGGCAGAATATTTTTGCAGTTCTTCCTAAAAAATGTTGCCACATTCATTAAATGCCCATGTTATAAAAACCACTTAGTATCAATTCCTATCCTTCAGTATATTTTCATATCTACATAGCATCACATTAAATGTTAACGGGCAAAAGAGTAAAAAGACCAAACACATTTCAGTTTTTAATGATTTAAAACCAACTAGCAAAAATCTTCCCTCCAAATATTTTTATATGTAATTTTCCGTCCATTACCACAATAACAAAGAGCCATTATACTTTAAAAAGAAGCTAAAGGAAAAGATTTCACTTTTCCTTTCAAACACGATTTCTTAGCTATTAAATATAGAGGTAAAACTTTACACATGGGTTTAAATTGGGGTGGGTGAGAAGAAGAATCATAAGTAAAAACATCAAGTTTATGTCAGTAGTACAAACATCTCCTTTAGGAAAGAAAGTAGAAATTTTGATTCAAAAATTCTAAAATATTTTGTCATTACAAGAAACGTATATTTTTTCTGGGGTCCTGAGGGCGATGGTGGGTTGGTAGGTGGGGCTCCTGAACTACTTTTTCGCTCTCTGGTGGAGGCATCTGCACAGCTGTGGACGGGAAGCAGCCAGAGCGCGGAGGGATCCCGGGCCTGAGGGGAGGAGGCCAAAAAGGTCACCAGGCGGCTGCCTTGTTTTAGACGGGCTCCTGCTACTGTCGCCTCCCCATTGCCCTCCGCCTCTCCCCCCAGAGCCCGGACACCACAGCCACCGCTGCCTCCCAGGCACATTGCACTAATAACATCATCTATTAGCGTACCCTATTGTTTTTCACAAAATCCATAATAAAGGAACAATAGGTTAGGCAAAAGATCTTTTTTTCCAACATTTTCTCAGATTTGTGAATTAGCCCCTGCAAAAACACCTCCAAGAATCATCCTCGCTCCAATCAGGGTTCTAGACTAACTGCCCTTCAGCATCCCTCCCAATTTACAAACTTATATAGAATTGTTAAACTTACAGAATGCTTTTGAGAATGAAGTGTTTCAACTCAATGTATTTTCCAGATAAAGTCCCCCCATTTAAGTAGCAAAGCTGTTCTTCAAACATTTTTAATCTTACTTTAACATTTATTTTCAATGTATTTCCTTGTCCCCTTAAAAGAAGATGAGGTATCACTAAACCGTCTCCTAACTTCCTGGTCTCCTAGACCTGGCGGCTGACTGTGGCCCACAGACACAGCCTGGGCCCCAGCTCCGATTCTGGGCAACTTGGGCCACACTCTTGAGTTTCAACACAAGGGTGACACCACCTGCTCTGTGTCCCTTTGTTTTAAAGCCCAATAGAGTTACTATAATATTCCCAAGTACCTGTAGATTATAAATTACCATGCAAATGCAAAGGATTGCTGTCATAAGCCCCAACTGGCTTTTTCCTGATAACAAAGTCTAGATATTTCTTATAAAGTATATGTTCTTTGCCAAGACGTGCGTTTATGGTTCTGATCCTTCTGTTACCTACTATTCTCCAGTTGTCATTTTGTCTCCTGTTTCAAATTATGCTTCCAAGTGCACCAGGCTTGAGATTCAGTTTGTCTCTCCTACCGTCTAGAAGTCTGACCTTTGTAAAGGTAAAAACTAAAACCTAAAGATCTCTGTTCCTTTAGTAAATGTGGTATCATCATTACTCACTTCAAAAGAACGATTCCCTAAGTAGGTGATGCATCAGACTCACTGAGGCAGCATTTTAGGAGAGTAATTCAGTATGTCTGGAGTAGGAACCAGAAAAACTCTTTCTCAAAAGCTCCCCCAAGTAATCTCAATAATCGATGGTTCAGGTTTTGGGACTCACTGTTTTGCCTACAATTTCTTCTCCAGAATGTTAGCTGCTAGTTAGTTTTCAGGATAAAAATTTCTCCTCGTGCTAGTCACAAGCACACTCAAAGCAGACTGCCCTCAATCTAGGCTCAGATCCATAGGGAACTAGTCATTATAATCCTTTGCAATAAAATTTTAAAATAACTTCAGAGCTAAGATAATGCATTGAAGCTTTAAGGTGTGTGCATCTATACTAACAGGACAACTGTTTCTGCTTTACTTGTAGTTAGCACTTCATAGTAAACATGAAAACCATCTTACTACAGCTTCCTTTACTAAGTAAAGGAAGGCAGAACTCCTGCCAATAACAGGAAAATGGCTAACTAGCTAATCAGTATTACTAAGAAAATGTTCCAGCAGACACAAATGAAAAATGAAAGGTATTTTACAAAACCACTCAGCTTCCTGTAGAAACCCAAAGAAGTCTACCATAAAGGGGAAAGTTGACCAAAACTACAGTTGTTTAAAAATATGTTCACTTAACTGTGAAAATATAAGTGTCAAATAGGTACAGTTTTATCCTTGAGGAGGTTTAATAGGCATAAACGGAATTCAGTTTTCATTTATTCTATCCAAATAGGTGTGGAAAGGACATGAAATATTTGGTATAATATAGTTCTAAACACCATCCCCTCCAAATTTAATACAAAAGCCACATTTGGATTTCCTAGGGGTCCAAGTGTGTCTAGGCACTGCGGAACGTTGTCATGTCCTTTGGTTCTCTGCTGGGGACACACCAGTCATCAGCTTCATGGATGGTTTTGTAATGCTTCCAGGCAGCTTTGTTATACACTGGGAGTTTTTCTATTGATTCTGTTGACAGAGCCTGAAAGAAAAGCAGGACCTAAGTCTGGCATGTTTTTAGAATCCAGTATTTAAGAAAACATACAGTGGCAAAAAGATGACTACATATTAAACAATACTATATTGGCTATGAATTTTATTCATCAGAACACTGTCCCCACATGTTTTTAAGTAGAATACATACTTGAAACGTATTATTGACTGGGTTTATGGCACTGCCTGGTGTGCACGTTGACTGAATTTGTTGCTTGCGGTAATTGTCCAGGCAGCCTGGATGCCACTGGGTTGAAATTTTACACAAGTCTAATAGATGCCTCTTCTAAGACATGACCCAGAACAGAAGTTGGTTCATTTAAAAGTCATGTAAGTATAAAAGCACAAAAATTGACATATGACAATGGTACAATCACTTAATGAACTCTATTTTAATTATTTATTAGAATACATTTTTTCAGTATAGTCACTGTACTTTAAAAAATTCAACATAATATTATTATCAATAAATATAAAACTATGTCTAAGGCCTCTTGGCTTTCACATGAACCATTCTTGGCCCTGGGTTTGACCCTCTGTCTTTTCCTCCTGCCACTAGCGCCACCAATTTCAGTTATAGCACATGTGTTTCTGCATCATGCATAAGTTCATGTTTCCAACATATCATTGCATTAATTCACTATTCTTTTTACCTTCATGTAAATTACTGGAACTTGAAATAAACTATGTTCCTCATTATCTTCTTCAATAGAATTTCACACTTAATTTTACATAGGCATTCCCCAAGATGTAAAAAATATTGAACTATAAATTTCATTCTAATAATGCTAAGGAAGGTATTTAACATTGATGATTTTAATGATTCTATAAGACTTCTTGTCATCTATTTTTTCCAAAATGGAACTAAAACCCTTACACCTATATATTCTCTTTGTGCCAGAAATGCTAGCACCACTTGATCTTATAGACTGGATCAAAGATGTTACATTTAATGATAAGAATATTGCCTTCATGTTGCCCTTTTTAAGTTCCTTACAGTTGAGATGGTTTAAAAAAGGAAAAGAGAAAGAATTATTATCTTGAAAGAATTTAACCTTTTCAGATAAATGTATTTTTTCCAATACAGTCTTCAGCATTTCCTGTAAAACAGGTGCCATCTAGTGGCCAGAATAAGAAACTAGCACCACTAAATAGGTACCAACATTTTTAACCAATTCAGTGGATTGATGGGGCTGTGTCCTCCACCCCTGTACAATATACTGATCTCTGCATAAACACGTAGAACATCCAAGGCCAATAGGCTCAGTGCCTCTGCTCCCACCAAGTGAGCTACAGGCTTACCAAGAGTCTCCTGTGCTTGTTCCCAAATCCGTTTATGCCATGTTATTTGTCATTGTAAATACATAATCCAATCAGGTATCACTTAAAGCAGTGGTTCTCAACCTTCCTAATACAGTTCCTCATGTTGTGGTGACCCCCAATTTCATTGTTACAAATTGAACATAATTAAAGCATAGTGATTAATCACAAAACAGTATGTAATTATATATGTGTTTTCCGATGGTCTTAGGCGACCCCTGTGAAAGGGTCATTCGACCCCCAAAGGGGTCGAGACCCACAGGTTGAGAACCGCTGACTTAACGTGTTGCCAAAGCGGGGAAGGGTTCTTTGAAAATTAAGATGAATATTTTGGAAAAACTCATGAAGGAAAGTCACATAAAAATTGCTGTCAAATCAGAGTCAGAAGACATTTTTAAAGGACTGCATACAAATAAAAAAGGATTATGCACTTGGTTGTTTCTTTTTTAAAATAAACTTCAAAAAAAATGCCCTGTACACCTTCCGCAAGGAAGATACTGAAACTGCAGACCCAAAGAAAGGCCTTGGGCAATAGATCAAAAGATCAATGCCCATTCATGAGTTTTATGTTAAAATTAAATTTATAAGACAAAACTTTTTATGATTCCCCACTTTAATCCAACTTTTTAAAATTAAAAACCATAGTCCTGATCATTACATATAAGCATTTCTTTTCCTAGAGTCAAGGAGATCATTTGTCAAAAAAGATAAGGTCCCATATTAATAACTATATATGTCTATTTAAATAGCATGAATTAGAGGAAATTTTCATTACGTTATTGTTAAATATTGGCATCTTTTCCTCTTATCAAAAGAAGTCTCATTCACTCAAGAAAGCTGTAGTTACTACCTTAATGAAGATCACTGCATCTGTCCCATAGCCCTCGAGGGAATACAGCTTCAGGTCTCCTTGGAAGTACTGAGCATAAAGACGGGAGATGGGCAATCCATAGCCAAAACCAGCCTGTTGTGTGAGGAAAATGAAATTCTGAAATTCTATGCTACTGAGTATCCCAGGCTGTCAGAAATGCTAACATCTAAGCATTTCGAAAGATCAGGCTGGAGCCCAGCCGAGTCCTGCATTAGGCCACTCCCCTCCCGTCACTAGAAGCTAGAAGTCTTCATTCTTCTTTCTACTATAAAATGACTTGGGGAGAGGGGATCTGAAAAAGCATGTTGCTTTTCTTCGTTGGCCTGCTCTACAGTATCCCAATACTGCTTTGGGCAGTATCGTATAAAACATGTTCTCCCTTTTAGCAAGAGTAGAAAAAGCCTTGTGCGGCCTATCAGATATATCTTGTGACTGCATACCGTGAACCTCCAGCCTGTGTTCTGAATCTGGAGGGATCCATAACAGCTCTACTTTCTTAATTCTCACAGGTCACTTCCCTGCTTACAAATCTTCAAAGCACAGCCCCTCCCCTACCCGTTGGCTTGAAATAAAAACCCAAGCTTCTACAAAGAGCTTTCAAGACCTGATAAGATCAGGTCTCTGCCTCCCACTTTCCAGTCCAGCTGAACTAAATCTCCTGCTCTCAAGTTCTTCAAACATATGCTCTTTTTTATCTTCGTGTCTTTGTTCATCCTGTTCCCACTGTCAAATGGCCTTCTTTACCTGGATAAATCCCACCAATTCTTTAATACAAGCAAAACATTTAGATAAATGTAAAAACGGTTTTTATCACCAAATGACATGTTCAATGGCATTCCATATAACACTTCAGTTGAGAGCTTATGTGGATTCAGCAATCAGGCTATTCACAAACCCAGGCTCCAGATTCATCTATCTCCACCACTATTCCTTGATTTTACTAACCAGAGTGTCTATTCACCCCTCCAAATCAACTACCTGCTCTCCACACATCTCCTTGCCCTGGGAGGCTGACCTGAATAGTGATGGCCATGGATTCCCAATGCTCTGCCTCCAGTGGGTCCAGCCAATGGGGAGCCCAGGAGGAGTGCAGAGGGAGTCAAGTCAGGGTATTCACTCCCCTGATTCCTTCTGCCCGAGGTTGCTTCCTTTGAGCAGATGGGCTCCTTGTTACTAAGCTGTTGCTCTGCAACCTTCCCCTTTTCTGGGTCTGCTGGCTTCTCCTCCGTCTCCCTTTGATTCTGGGTGGTGACAGCTCTACTGCTGCTGACCCTGGATTCCTGTACTCTCCCTCCTCATAGCTCTGTAATCTGTCTTTTTGTAAATAAGCCTTCCTCAAATTATCGTAATTTGAATGAGCTCTCTTTTCTGTTGGGACACTGACTAAATACATTAATTAGTTCCAGATATGGCCCCAAGGAAACTGCACGAGCAGGTGGCTCAGGATGCCATGGCCTGACCTCTCCCTCAACCACACCTACGGACTTGTGGGGCTTCCCCTAGAGAAAATCACAGACAAGAAAGCCAGCATGGGCCTGGCCAACTGCTGTATCTGCACTGGATGCTGGCACCTGCCAGAAGTGGAGTGCCCTTTCACCACAACCTCTCCCAGGGCAGGAGCAAGTCCTACCCGTGGGCAGAACTGAGGTACAGCACCTCCATGGATTCACAGGTGGCAAATAGGCTGGACAAAATGCAACTGGATAGCTAGCTGATGACAAGGAGATCTGGAAGAGAAATGCGTGGTCCTCTCAGTGGTTTGACAGTGTGAAGATATTCCACCATGAAGGTGTCCCTACTACATTCATTATATTCACACAGATGAAACCCTCAGGAGTCAGGCAGACAAGACGGCCGCTCCTGTGCCATCAGGCAGTCTTTCTCCAGCCGCCCCAGGGCTTGCTTACGGGGTCCACTTACAAAGTGGTCATGGCATTGGGAAGAAGGCTCAGAAAGAGCTGAACAACAGTCTTCCCTTAGTAATAACAAGGCTTCCCGCTGTGCAGCTCACAGGGGAGCCTGTGCCATGTCAGGCCTTCTATTTTCTTAAAAATTCACATAAATTCTGCATCCTAAACAACAAACACTTATATAGCATTGACTTTGTGCCAAGCACTAGCAAAGGTATTTTTACATACATTAAATGTCAGCCCTTACAATAACTGGATTTTTAAAGTTGAAGAAACTAGGGTATTAAAAGGTCCATAATTTTCCCAAAGCTACACAGCTAAAATGTAGTGAAGTCAGGAACGGAACCAGACAGTTTGGATCTGCAATCTGGACTGATGCTATGCTGCTCTCTAAAAACATTCTACAGTATTTGTTTACTACAAAAGCAATCTATCCCTTCTCTCCCCTGACTTCTGGAGTAAAATTAGACTCTAAGAAGCTGCTCATGTTTATTATTTGACCTCATCTGTCCCGGGGCACATGGATGCCTACCCCAGTCACCATGTTCACCATTTGAGAAGCTCATTACTATACTAATATTGTACACGCCTTGTAAGACATGAACAATCTTACAGTTGTAGCTACAGAATTTGTGCTGCCTAACAAGTAAAACTATTATAACAAAGTCCTGATAGTAACTTCCTAGAGTCTAAAACAGATCCATCATATACTGTGTTTCATCATGACCACTCCAGTGCCTGTGCCAGAAAAGATTCCAAGCTTAGAACAACAGTTCTTCCAGAATTACAGGTTAGAGATTTGGCAAAGCGCTCTTCTGGCAGTTGGAGAACAAGGATAGAGTCAATTCAAAAGCTAATTTAATTAAACCTAAAAATAGATACTATTAAGATGAATAAAAAATACCAGCAAAATGATTATAATTGGAGCCATTTCCAGGTCAATAATTAAATTGATCAGAACTCTAGTCTTATTTCTGAATCTAGAATATGAGATCTTTCTATCATAACTACTTGAGGGGAAAAAATCAACACTGAAGATAAAATCAGTGTTGACCAAATACCAGTAAAAGTGCTAATTTAGTCTTCACCTTAGAAACAGTATATCAAATGCAGTTTACCACAGGAAAACTACTGACATATCACTATCAAGCTTGGCAACGAGACCTCCAAAACAATACTCTGTGTCTTGTGCTCTTCAATCAAAAGAAAAAAATAACCAAAATTTAACGCTATTTAAATTTAGAGGAAAGTGTTTTTTTCCTAATGGCTTCCCTTCTTCCTTGGGGTGTGCCCTACACAATGGCTTAACTGATTTATTTGGCAACTAATGTGATTTTTTTTGGCAATTCACAAAGACGCACTTCAGTATTTCTTGATCACATACCAGGGGTGCTGCTCGGGACGTCTCGACCCGCGGCCGGGGTGCGGTTGAGTACATGTAGTTGAAGAGCCTGTCGATTTTCCTCAGCGGAACACCACCTCCTCGGTCACTCATCTAAGAGGAGAAAGGATCGTGCACTATGACTAAGCCCCTTTACAACAAGATAAGGACACACAGTGTCACAGTTTAACTGCTCTCTGCAGAGTACGGCTTTTCAAAACGAGTATCATGCAATCCAAGTTGCAACTGTAAACAACTCCCTCACTGCTGGACTTAACACAACTCATCTAACATGTAGAATTCTAATACAAAACAAACTCCATCATAATACAAGTTCAGTGGGGTGATTCTGTATATTACTGAAGTCACACTAACACTGCAGTACAGTACAGACTGCGGCATAAACTGAGCCTATCTTGGATGTAAAAATAAATGTATTATTCCTTTTTGGTGGCCAGTTTGAAAACCAGGTGAAAAATGCATAAACCCTCTCTGACCCAACAATGTTTATCCTAAAAAAAATAAGCAGAAAAGTACGCAAAGAATGTGTGAGACTGTCCATCACAGAACTATAGAGAACAGCTAAAACTGGATCACAACCTAACTAGACTATTTGAGTAAACTAATGTACATTCTAAAATAGAACACTATTTAGCCATTAAATATTATATAGAACTGAATGTATTGGCTGAGAGATGCTCACAAAATCTTGTTAAATAGTACAAAGCTATAAGAAGCATTTATAATATTCTAATTTTATAAAAATTAAATTATAAAAAGTCTGTAATGATATATTTTTGTCTATGGAATTATGAGTGATTTTCTTCTTTTGGGTTTTTAGTTTCTGAATATTTTTCACAATTCTATTATGGGAAACAACAGTATAATTTTCATTTTCAGAAAGGAAAAAGCAGAGCCACTTAATTGTGTTGTAGAATCTCATCCACCAGGCATTTCATAGCATAGACTCCAGACAACTTTCTAGGGAGTTTATAAGGTACAAAGGTTTTTATATTGTGCTTATGTCATTGTTCAACGCAAATCATATGGTAGACTGGATTTAATAATGTATTTATAGATTGTCTTCATTTTGTTTTCCTTCACAGTTAACATGGACTTATTTTTCCTAGCTGTTGTACACCTTCCATTCTAATCTACTACAGCCATTTTCCTTTGTTACAAAATCTAGATTGACTCCACTATCAATATTAAAATAGTTGTCATAAACAAATCTGCTTTTAACATAGATATATAGATATGTGTAGACATAAAAAATAGTTCTGAGTGCCACATATTCAAAAGTCAATAAGCTAGATGGCTTCTAGTCAAGTTTTTGTATAGTCTTTTTATTTATCTTTAGTGTTGAAAATATTACGGATGTCCCCTTTTTCCCCCCATTGGCCCCCTCCACCCTGCTCCTGCCTCCTCCCCAGGCCTTCACCAAACTATTATCTGCCCATGGGTTATGCATATATGCATATAAGTTCTTTGGTTAATCTCTTCCCACCCCCTTCCCTCTGAAATTCATCAGTGTACTACATGCTTCATTGTCTCTGATCTATTTTGTCAGTTTATTTTGTTCATTATATTCCACATATAAGTGAGATCATGTGATACTTGTCTTTCTCTGACTGGCTTATTTTGCTTAGCATAATACTCTCCAGGTTCCTCCATGCTGTCTCAAAGGGCAAAAGATCCTTCTTTTTTACAGCTGCATAGTATTCCATTGTGTAAATGTACCACATCTTTTTGCCCACTCATCTACTAATGGACACTTGGGTTATTTCCAGATTTTAGCTATTGTAGATAGCACTGCTATGAGCATAAGGGTGCATATATTCTTTCTGGTGTTTTGGGATTTTTAGGATATATTCCTAGAAGATCACTGGGTCAAATGGCAGTTCCATTTTTAATTTTTTGAGGAAACTCCATACTGTTTTCCATAGTGGCTGCACCAGTCTGTATTCCCAGTTTTCGCATAGTCTTTAAAATTGTCTACAGTATGTTTATACAGTAAGTCCTCACTTAATGTCAATAGGTTCTTGAAACTGTGATGAAATGACAGGCTAGTTGATTTAAACAGAGGTAAGTTCCTATTTTCATCAATGTTATGACTAAACAATGTTAAATAAATGATATTATTCGAGGATCTGATCTATATTTCTTTCACAATAAAAATCACATAGCTATTTCAATTTTTAAAATAAAAGTCCACTCTGAAATACCATTTGAAGAGTTGCCTCTGATATATCTACAATTAGATCACTGCAGTATAAAAATATACAAGGACTTTATTAAGAACTTGTCTGTTACATTATGCTTGAAATTGTTCTTGGCCATGAATTCAAACCCTGTGAAGAGATTTATTTTAGTAAGATGAATAAAGAGGTCTGAGTATTTTCTGAGATCCACAATTTGTTAATTATTCATCCTTTAATTTAATGCTCTGCTGCACACTTGTTGGTAAGAAGTATGAGGGTTCTATAAATATTAACTAAGTAAACAACATATTAGAATAGATATTAAGATAAAAAAGGTAGATTCAATGAACTGTTTTTCTTAACCTTCTGTCATCCAACAAGTATAAAACAAGAAGTGACTTCCAGCCACAGGCAAGTATGAGAAAAGCAGAGCACAGAGCACAAGGACAGGTGACTCTGAGAGGCACCTTCTTACTGCAGGTGAAGGGGGTAAAGGAAGCCAGAGGAATACAGTTGAAAACTGACACAGGTAAATAAAGGTGACCTCCTTTGCTCTGCAGTCAAGAAACAATAAGCTGGAACCAGTAGATTTTTAAAGCAGCCATAAGAGTTTCCAAGAGAAATTGTAAGAGATTCTAGTATACCAGACGGTCTGAGTTCTTTGGGAAAAGGGAGGGAGGAAATGATGGGAGAGAGAAAGAGACAGATGTCTGGTCTGTATACATTTAAGACAAGAAGAATGGCACTCTGATGACAAATATACTGAGAAAGAGATTTTAAAATTAAACAAAAAATCTCTGATTAAGATAATTTGATGAAAAAAATCTAGAATCATAGGAACACAAGCCTATGCCAAGAGAAAGCAAGAGATTATGAAAGAGATACACGGTGGGGAATAATGCCAACAGGAAGGCTAAGGAAGAGACGTTTGCCAATTGTTTTTAACGTTTTCTCTTCAGTGCATGAAATCACCACTTCTCAATGTCATCGAACCAAGAGCTGCCATTCCTAACTTCCTGTTCCCCAGAACCCCGGGTTAGTTCATGTGAATTTCAGGGTCAAGGGAAATGAACCACTGCTAACTTGATGACAGCTGTGAAGGCAGGAAATTTAATAACTCTAAACTCTCACCCAGAGCTCCTGAAGTCTCTTACTCAACATCTTTTTTAACGTCAAGTTTATAAAATCAGCAACAGTGAATGAACCAAGATATTTATATTTTAACTTTAAATATATGTTGCTTTAACACTTACATTATTTACTGAATATAGGCCAAACACAAAATCTGAAAGAGCAGCTAGAGTTCTGAGATAGAAAAAAAAAATAATTCCTTCACATGATTTTCAGCAGAGGGATAAAAGGTGAAAAATGTCCACAATTTGAACAAACTTAAAAAAATGGGTGGGAGGGGGGGCGGGGAGGGGACAGACCTTGATCCTGAAAGTCTAGGGTAAGTAATAGGGGTAAAATCTCTACTGAAGAAAATTAAAGCAAGCATTTAACACATAAAGAGATAAGTCACAAGAGTAGATACAGTCATGTGACTTTGGATGTAAGGAGGCAGAGCCCAATATATAGGTAGAGCTTTTAGAAGTCTGTTCAAGATCTTTACCAACATTTTTTATAGCTTTTTTAAAAACTGTATTTTTTATTTCAGAGTGGAAGGGAGAGGGAGAGAGAGATAGAAACATCAATGATGAGAGAGAATCATTGATCAGCTGCCTCTTGCACACCCCCTACTGGGGATCGAGCTTGCAACCCTCGTATGTGCCCTTGACAGGAATCGAACCCGGGACTCTTCAGTCCACAGGCTGACATTCTATCCACTGAGCCAAACTGGCTAGGGCTACAACTTTCTTGAAATATAATTCACATACCATACAATTCACCTATTTAAAGTGTACAACTCAATAGTTTTTCATATATTCACAGATATGTGCAACCATCAACACAGTCAATTTTGGAATATTTTCATTACTTCAAAAAGAAACCCTGGATACTTTATTGATTACACTCCTAAGCAACCTCTAGTCTACTTCTTGCTCCATTTTATTTGCCTGTTCTGGATATTTCATATGAATAAAATCATATGACATGTGACATTTTGTGATTGGTTACTTTCACTTAGCATAATGTTTTCAATGTTGTAGCAACCATATTGTAGCATGCACCAATGCTTCATTCCTTTTATGGCCTAATAATATTCCATTATATGGATATGTATCGCATTTTGTTGATCCATTTATCAGTTGATGGACATTTGAGCTCTTTCCATATTTTGGCTATTGTGAGTAATACTGCTATGAACATCCATGTATACGTTTTTGCTTGAATATCTGCATTTAAACCTTCAGGATATATACAGACCTAGAAGTGGAAATGCTTGGTCATTATGAACCTTTCTTTACACCAAACAGATTCCCTAAGCAAAGTCTGTCCATCCACCAACACAGAATGAGTTTGTGGCTAAGTGTCTAGGAATTCAGTAAACCTCGATCCATGTGGTGATGATAACCACAATAATGGAAAGCATCTGCAGACCAGTGTGCTAAAGCAACAAGAAACAGAAGCAGAGAGAGCTACAAGAAAGATCACGCTGTAGCATAGCTGAAGTCCAAATGGGACTTACTTTGAATCAAGTAAACCTTAATGTAGTGATGGCGAACCTTTTGAGCTCGGCGTGTCAGCATTTTGAAAAACCCTAACTTAACTCTGGTGCCGTGTCACATATAGAATTTTTTGATATTTGCAACCATAGTAAAACAAAGATGTATATTTTCGATATTGATTTTACATATTTAAATACCATTTAACAAAGAAAAGTCAACCAAAAAAAATGAGTTCGCGTGTCACCTCTGACACGCGTGTCATAGATTCGCCATCACTGCCTTAGTGGGCAAGTAGCTGACACATAACTAATAAAAAAATAGACACATTAGCATCTGGGCTGGAAAAAACATGATGCATTCACATTAATTTTTCAGCAAACAGATCGTACAGCCATATATTTATTTGTGCCTCATTCTTTTAAATGAATAGCCAAGAGAGATAAAAAAAAAAAAAAAGAAATTCAGAGGTAACAAACAGTGCAGACAGCAGAGACAACTTAATCTTTTTTTAAATGGCTATTATTAATAGCCTCAGTTATTAAAGAAGATAAAACTAAAATGGAATACTATAAAAAAATAATAAAAAAGAAGTTTAGCCCAGCTGGCATGGCTCGGTAGTTGAGCGTCAACCCATGAACCAGGAGGCCACAGTTCAATTCCCGGTCATGCCCAGGTTTCGGGCTCAATCCCTAGTGGAGGGGCATGCAGGAGGCAGCTAATCAATGATTCTCATCATTGATGTTTCTACTTCTCCCTCCCTCTCCCTTCCTCTGCGAAATCAATAAAAATATATTTTAAAAAATAAGTTTATAAGATAGTGAAACTAAAAGGTCAACAGAAGGGCTGGGAATTTAAAGTCAAGGAAATCTCACAGAGTAGAATAAAAAGTTACACAGATTTTAAAAAAAAACACACAAAAAAACAGGAGAAAGATATGAAAAAAGAGAGGATCATATCACAAAGCCCAAATCCTCCAAATATGACCACTGGAAGAAAGTACCAAGGTCCAGCCCAACGGAAAGGCCCACACCAAGTCACGTTATTATGAAATTTCCGAGTAGAGCTGAAAAAATGATTTTAAAAGCTCACAAATAAGATTGGTCACATACAAAGAAATGGGAATTGGAATAAGCATAAAAGTATTCTCAATAGGAACAGCAAGAATGATGTCAGCAAAAATAGTGGAGAAAGGAGCTCCAAAGATTCTCTCCTCCATCAGAGCACCAGGAAAAAGGCAAAAAATGTCAGAATCAACTTTGTTCAGCTCTGGAAATTAACCAAAGTCTTGTAGCAATCTTGGGAGCATGCAGTCAAGAAAAACAACAGTGAGATCCGTGGTATTTTAACTGCCTTATTCCCACCCCCCAACAATAATACTATGCAGTCAGAATGCAATCAGAAGCCTAGCAGCCACTGCATTTTTCTGACCCAATTCTGAGCTCCCAATGCAAAAAAATACTGCATGAACCCATTTCCCACTATCAGAAACATTTGTCCAAAACAATTAGAGGTGCCCTGGCCAGGTAGCTCAGTTGATTAGAGCATCCTCCTGAGACACCAAAGATTGAAGGTCAGGGCACATACAGGAATCAACCAACAAATGAATCAATGGTTGGAACAACAAATATCTCTCTCCCTTTCTCTCTCTCTAAAAATTACTAAATAAAATTTTTTTAAAGAGACATAGAAGCATGGAACAGACTGCAGAATCTCAGAGGGAAGGAGGAGGTGGGTAGGTAGGTGGGAAGAGATCAATCAAAGAACTTGTATGAATATGCATAACCCATGGACACACACACGTACAACAGGGTGGTGAAGGCCTGGAGTGAGGGATGAGGGGGTGGTGGAGGATTAGCAGGGGTCAGTGGGGAACAAGAGGACATAATGTAATACTTTCAACAATAAAGATTTAATTTCAAAAACAAAGAAATTAAAAAGTGAGAAAACAGGAAAAAAATTAGAGATAATAAATTTTAGGGCCAACTGAGGCAGTATACAACAGTTAAGGCAAACAATAGGCTAATCAAAAAGCTTAATAATGGAAGCTAGGGAATGAGATATATAAAGGGGTTTAAAAAGCTCAGACATACAGCTTTTAGTCATGATCATTGAATATTGATTCTTCCATTTTCTTATACTTTTAGATTAATTTCCCTATTCATGTAAAAATCAATGTTTGGGTGACTTATTCAAGTTTTATGTTCCTTTTTAAAAAAAAAAATAAAAAATAAAAAGCTCAGACATGTCCTGAGAATCCAGAAGGTCATGTTAATGCCTAGGGCTATGCTCATGCTCAGGAAAAACCTGAACAGATCCCTAAGCTTTCACGCTCAATGCAGGAGATGCCCCCTGGTGGTCAATGAGCTCCCACAGGGGGAGCTCTGCTCAGCCACAAGCCAGGCTGATGGCTGCCAGCAAAGCAGTGGTGGCGGGAGCCTCTCCTGCCTCCTCAGCAGCACTAAGGATGTCCGATTGCAGCTTAGGTCTGCTCCCCACTGGCAAGTGGACATCCCCTCAGGGCTGCCGGGCTGCCAGAGGGATGTCTGACTGCCAGCTTGGGCCCAATCCCCCAGGGAGCGGGCCTAAGCCAGCAGTTGGACATCCTCTGATGGGTCCCAGACTGCGAGAGGGCACAGGCCGGGCTGAGGGACCTCCCCGAGTGCACAAATTTTTGTGCACCGGGCCTCTAGTATATATATATAAAAGCCTAAGCGACCGGCTGACCAGCCGACCAGTTGGTAGCTATGATGTGCAATGACCACCAGGGTGCATACACTCAATATACGGGCATGGAAACATGGAACAGACTAATGAATCTCAGAGGGAAGGGGGGAGGGGGAAAGGTGGAAAGAGATTAACCAAAAATCTTATTTGCACATTAGAGGCCCGGGGTCCCTCAGCCTGGCCTGCGGGGATCAGGCCAAAACTGGTTCTCTGACATCCCCCGAGGGGTCCCAGATTGCGAGAGGGCACAGGCCAGGCCGAGGGATCCCACCAGTGCATGAATCCATGCACCAAGCCTCTAGTCTATATATATAAAAGGCTATTATGCAAAGTGTCCCCACAGGAGTTTGACCAGGAGACTGATCACTCACTATGATGTGCGCTAACCACCAGGGGATGGCGCAGAGTGGGAAAAAAAAAAACCCTGGCTCGCAGCAGGCAGCTGGGGAAGGAAGACCCTGGCTAGCAGCCAGAAGGCCCCGATCAGCCCTGATCGCTGGCCAGGCCTAGGGACCCTACTCGTGCACAAATTTCACGCACCAGGACTCTAGTTCTCACACAAGCAAACACTGAAAGAGTTCACCATTGGTAGACCTGCCCTATCATAAAACATTAAAGGGGATGCTTCAGCCTGAAAAGAAAGAACACTAGGCAGTATATCAAATTCACATGAAGAAATAAAGACCATATATTTACCTGGAAAAGTAACTATATAAGTAAATATAAAGGATAGTATAAGTGTATTTTTTGTTTGTAAATTTTTTCTCCTATCTTATTTAAAAGATAATTGCATGCCCAGCTGGCGTGGCTCAGTGGATTAAGCATCAACCCACATACCAAGAGGTTGCCAGTTCGATACCTGGTCAGGGCACATGTCTAGGTTGTGGGCTCGATCCCCAGTAGGGTGGATGCAGGAGACAGCCGATTGGATGTTTCTGTATCATTGATGTTTCCATCTCTCTCCCTCTCCCTTCCTTTCTCTCTCAAATAAAAACATTTTTTAAAAAAGAAACAAGGAGAAAATTAAAATGGTTCATCAGAAAACATTTTAACAGAAAATACATCAGGAATGGAGAAACACAGAATCAAAAAAGACGTAAGATATAGAGACTACATATGACAAAATGGCAAACAAATCCTATATTAACAGTAATTGAAATAGGCCATTCAAAATAATAGTTGGAGACTTCAATGTACTACTTTCAACAATGGCTATGACAACTAAACAGAAGAACAGGAAATAGAAGAATTAAACAAGACTATCCTATCTAATAAAAGAGAAAAATGGTAATTGGCGTACGACGATACCCTTTTCATTGGCTAATCAGGGCTATATGCAAATTAACTGCCAACTAAGATTGGCAGTTAACTGCCAACAAGATGGCGGTTAATTTGCATATGTAGGCACAATGCAGGGAGGCGAAAGGGAAAGCAGGAAGAAGCCCCCTGCCACTGACAGTGATCGGAAACCCAGGGGGGAGCTAAGAGCTGGGGGGCAGGGCAAAGGCGGCCCTGGGGCCGCCTTTGCCCTGTCCCCCAGCCATGATCAGAGAATCAGGCGCCTTTGCCGCCCTGGCCAGTGATAGCAGGAAGTAGGGGTGGAGCCAGCGATGGGAGCTGGGCACGGTCGAGGCTGGCAGTCCCGGGAGCTAGGGGTCCCTTGCCTGGGCCTAAAGCGGAGCCCACGATCGCGGGGCCGCTGCAGCTGCGGGTCCCCGCTGCCCGAGCCGGACGTCTAGGCCAGAGGCGTTAGGCCTGGGCAGGGGCGGAGCCTGCAACCGCGGGGAGCTGGGGGTCCCCTGCCCAGGCCTGACACCTCTACCGGAGGCCTCAGGCCTGGTCAAGGGGCCGATCCGGTGATTGGTGATCGGAGGGTGATGAGGGTCAACTCCTCTGGCCGAGGAATCAGGCCTGGGTGGGGGGCGGAGCCGGGGATTGGGGGGATATGATGGTCCCCTTGCCCAGGCCTGAAACCTGGGTCAGAGGCGTCAGGCTTGGGCGGGGGGTGGAGCAAGCGATCAGAGGGAGATGGGGGTCCCCTGCCCAGGCATGATTCCTGGGCCAGAGGCCTCAGGCCTGGGCGGGGGCCAGAGCCAGTGATCGGGGGGAGATGGGGGTCCCCTGTCCAAGCCTGACACCTCTGGCGGAGGCGTCAGGCCTGGGCAAGGGGCCGATCAGGCGATCGGAGGGTGATGGGGGTCTATGCCTCTGGCTGAGGCATCAGGCCTGGGCAAGGGGCCGATCCTGCGATTGGAGGGTGATGGGGGTCAACGCCTGAGGGCTCCCAGTATGTGAGAGGGGGCAGGCTGGGCTGAGGGACACTCCCCCCCCCCCACACACACACACCCAGTGCACGAATTTCGTGCACCGGGCCCCTAGTACATAATAAGACCTAACAACTATCTATGGAACACTCCATGTACCAACAGCAGAATGCACATTTTTCTCAAGTACACATGGAACACTTCCCAGGATAGAGCATTTGTTGGGCCATAAAACAAGTCTCAATAAATGTAAAAGGATTAAAATCATACAACTGTATTTCTGGCTAAAATGCAATAAAATTAGAAATCAACAACAGAACAAAATGAGGGAAATTAACAAGCATATGCAAATTAACACACACTACTAAATAACCAATGGGTCAAAGAAGAAATCACAAGGAAATTAGAAAATATTTTGAGATGAATGAAAATGAAAACACAGCATAAAAAAATGTATGGGATACACAGAAAGAGTGCCTAGAGCAGTGGTTCTCAACCTTCCTAATGCCACGACCCTTTAATACAGTTCCTCATGTTGTGGTGACCCACAACCATAAAATTATTTTCGTTGCTACTTCATAACTGTAATTTTGCTACTGTTATGAATCATAATGTAAATATCTGATATGCAGGATGTATTTTCATTGTTACAAATTGAACATAATTAAAGTATAGTGATTAATCACAAAAACAATATGTAATTATTTATGTGTTCCCTGGTGGTCTTAGGCGACCCCTGTGAAAGGTTGTTCGACCCCCAAAGGGGTCGCGACCCACAGGTTGAGAACCGCTGGCCTAGAGGGACATTTTTAGCTATAAAATGTCTCAAATCAATAATCTAAACTTTCATCCTAAGAAACTAAAAAAGGACCAAACTAACTCCAAAGTAAGCAAAAGGAAGAAAATAATAAAGATTAGAGTTGAAACTAATGAAATATAGAGTTGAAAACAGTGAAGAAAAATCAACAAAATAAAAAATTGTTTTTTTTAAAAAAGATTAACAAAATTTACAACTTTTAGCCAGACTGACCCCAAAAAAAGGGAGAAGACTTCTCTCTCCCTTTTCCTTCCTCTCTCTGAAATCAATAAAAACATAGTTTTTAAATGAAAAATTTACTATCTGCATAACACTGCAAATACCCAAATATTTTAGATTTATCAAAGTGGATATTCATGATCACTGCTAAGCTGTCTGTCTCCAGGATTTACTTTATCTTGAATCATCTGAATTAGGGACCAGAACAGAAATAGACTCAAGGGATAATTCCATAATCTGTCAGAAAAATGAAGCAATGTGCTTATTAGGTATAAGGGATAGGATTTATTTCTCCTAATAATAAATTATGCCTTCTAGAAATTATGTGCATGCCTGTATATCAACTTAAAAAAATAAAAGAAAAAGCATTTACCTTCACAGTCAAATCCTCACTACCCAGTGTGACGTGGACTTGAACAGGTGGATAAACACCTTTGTCAGCATGGTATTCCATGGTTGCTCTCATTGCATTCTGAAATACATTAGGTTTATATTTAAAATACAACTTTTAAAAAACAGAAAAAGTAATTATAATTTTCAACTAATATAAGCTATTTGAAATTTTAAAAGTTTTAATTCGATGGAAATATGCCAACGAATCATTATTCTTATAACCATATTTAAAGAATTACTTTAAAAAAAATTATGAAGTCAGTTTTGGAGTTGGGAGACATTTTGATTTAAAGATTTCAACTAAATTCTACAGATTTTTGCAAAACCAGATGTTGTAACACTTTAAACTAGTTTACATTAAAGCAGGAAAATTTACCCAAACGTTTTTACAATTTAATAGGTAACAGACACATCTTATTTTTTGAAAACTTTCATTTCTTTTTATAAGAAACATTTTATCACAAATTGCTTTAAGAAAAAAATTTTTCATATACTATTTACAGCAATGGTCTTATAATGATATAAACTAATCCAATTTACCATTAGTTTGAAACTAAGGACATTCACATGTAAAACTGTTTGGAACGATTTTTAAAGGATACAGCGTACAAACTGCTAACTTGTCATAAGCACTAAATGGTAACATGGCATGTAGCACTGGAGTAGAAATTGGTAAGACTCGATAAAGCAAAAAAGGCAAAAGACAGGACTGACTTTGGAAATAAGTGTGACCAGGCACACCAATCAGTATTGCATCTCCCTACGGAGCAGATTCTATCATCTCTACTGAAGGCCATTTAAGATCAGGTTCCATATGGAAGCTATTACTACTGACATTATATAAAATCGCTTATATAATATGGTAGTACTTCTCTTATTAAGCATCATGGGGAACAAGATCTTTATGTTCTGAAATTTCAAGGGAAAAATTAGTTTTAATCCTTTAAGTGCCAATCATTTATTTAATCACTTTGAAAGATTTTTGGAAGGATTAGATATTTTAGATATTTTCTTGCTGTCTTAGAACAAAAGAGCACTCTTGAACCCTTGCTGTTCTAAGACATTATTATTATTCCATCAGTTTTTCTGTTTCAGTATATTTTCCATATCAGGCTGAAAGCCACATCTTCCCTCTTCTAATTTGCTGTTGGCTGAAGACAAGGTAACTAAAGTAAGAGAGACTACAGGCTTGACTTAGGGTGCCATTGTCAGCCTCAGGGGCCCGTACCACTTCTCATCACCCACTTTCCTGCCCACCAGCAAGTGTTAATTGGGGGAAAAATGTATTCTCAACATTACTAGCATAATTTTATTAGTTTTCAAAATTTGTTGTAAAGAGCAAATATAACCGCAGAAGCCCTTACATCAATATAAATGACTTTCTCAAAAAAAAAGAAAAAGAAAAAGAAAAGCATACAGCAGTAGGACTCTGGTCCTTTACGGGTGGAAAGTTAAGAATCATTCTTCTAAGTATTTGTTTTTTTAAAAATAGAACCTTTAGGAGCACCTACACTGTGCTGACATTGTATTGGACATTTAGTATGTTGTCTCCAATCTTCATATTAACCTGGATAGTAATGCCCTTGTTTTCCAGAAGAGGAAACAGGGGCTCAGAAAGGTTGAGCGAGTTGGCCGAGGTCACACACATAATTAAGTGGCAGAACTGGAATTGAAATCCAGGTCTTTCTGCCTCCCCAGGCTGAGCTTAGCACCACATTGAGGTGCCCAGCAGTGCTGTCAAAGGCTGATCTCCAGGAATGTGACATGACGCTGAACATGAAATGACATCTTTTAATTAAACTGAAGAAAACCCGGTAGAGTATTTAACTTTCAGAGCAGATTCCTAACCTCAGGAAAGGACTGATATAGGTTATGTAATACTATTTTACAAACCTTGAAAAGTTCAAACACCATGTGATAGAGATGGGATGGCACATAAACCACTTGTATTGGCTGTCCTGGTGATTTTGCTACAGAGCAGAAGAGAAAAATATAAAAGTACAGAGAGATGTGCTTAAAGCATTTTAAAGAATATATTGTGTAGTAATGAAAAGAAAACATTTACTATGGAGGATAGCATCACTTGGGGGAGAAGTGCCACACCAGTTCTTCACTGTATTACTGTTTGAACCCCATGCTCACTTAGATTAATACCTGACAGTGACAACGTGAGTCCTGCATAATAACCAACCCTTCTTCCTATTCTTCTCTATGACGGCCAATCTTTTTAAAGGACACTCAACCTTAAGGTCCAAATTTTACTCTCCAAAAAAAGGTGTTACAGTCTATAAATTCCATGGCCCAACTTACATAAATACATTATTTTTTTAAGTCATTTTAAAAAATGTTTCACCCAGGTGGCATGTTTCCTATTTTATTTCAGGCATTTCCATGGATATAAATCTGAAGACAAAAAATTAAGCTAGCATCATTTGATCCAGGAATGCTGATTTTCCATTCAACCATTTAATAGGTGCCCAGGTGGGCCTGGTGGGCAGATAGTGTGTAAAACGGAACCTTGGACTGAGCAAAGGAATAAGGCTCACCACGCCCTAGGATTCTAAAGTAGCCAACACACTGGATTCCCTCTGAATAAAATACCCATTGGAAACATGGGTGGGAAACCTGGAAACTGTCCAGAGTAGTTCAGGTTCCCAAACTATCACTGGTGCATTGTGGTTCTTATTTACTGAATGTACCATTATGGACCAAAAGCATGAATATGGCTTTAGAAAAACACCAAACAATTCTATTTTCAATTGGGTAACGTCCACTGCTGTCCAGAATACAACTTAGTAAAAACTGTTTAATTTTATTCTTCTCAAAGGGTCATGTTAACTTAGGAAATGTTTTCCCCCTTTTAAACTACCCTACCTCTAGGAAAACAGTAAGACTCAGAAATCTCCTTCCAAGGCACCTACACCTTTTTTTTTTTTTTTCCAAAAGGCACTGTCAGGGTGAAGAAAAGACCATTAGAGATAAACAGATTCTCAAATAAATGAGCGTCTTTATTTCTTCTTTACACCTCTTGTCTTTCTACTTCCTCAACAGTAAATAGTGATTTATAACTCAGGAAGTAGAAATACTCTAGGGCAGTGGTTGGCAAACTCATTAGTCAACAGAGCCAAATATCAACAGTACAACGATTGAAATTTCTTTTGCGAGCCAAATTTTTTAAACTTAAACTATATAGGTAGGTACACTGTTATTAACTTAATTAGGGTACTCCTAAGGCTTAGGAAGAGCCGCACTCAAGGGGCCAAAGAGCCGCATGTGGCTCGCGAGCTGCAGTTTGCCGACCACGGCTCTTGGGTAAACCTTGCATTATTGAAGTGCATATAAAAGTCAAATGGAATTTTCTTGGCACCATTTTTTTCTAACCAGAAAACCAAAAATAAGTAAAGAATCAACATTATCAATTAAAAAAATTTTTTAATGGGGAAGACCAAAATGTCTTTCAGAAAGAACCCAACTATATTAAATACACATACACACACACATACACACACACATACACACACACACACACACATATAAATGTTTTAACATGATTGCTCTCACTCAGCTCTCATAGGAAGAAGTTGATGAAGGTCCTTTTGTATTGAAACAAATCTAAATTATCCTTATCGTCCCTTCTCAAGTCATCAGAACAGCGATCACTGAGGAACAGACAGCATCAGGCTTACCATTTAGCTCTTCAAGCTCTAGTTCAGGAGAGTTAACATAATACAGATCACAGAGACGCCTAGCGCTTTCATAGCCATCTAGTGTGAATGAAAACAACAACAAAGCATTAAATAAATTTACATCTGTTTCATGCATTAAGGTGGCAATAGACTGACAAATGAAATTTTCAAACTTTTTATAGAAGAAAATATACTTTAAAAATCTTAGTTTTTAAATATGACATGACAAAGCCTAATAGCCATAAAGGAGAAATGACAGATACTATACCAAAAAAACAAGAAGCAAAACCCACATCTATATAAAAGCCTAAGAGGCTGAACAACTGAACAACTGGTCGACCAGTCGCTATGACGCACACTGACCACCAGGGGACAGTCGCTCAAAGCACAGGATCGGGCTCCCTCCTATCTGAACCGGCCAGTGGGGATCAGGCCGAAACCAGCTATCCAACATCCCCCAAGGGGTCCCGGATTGCCAGAGGGCACAGGCCAGGCCAAGTGGCCTCTAGTATGTGGTATAAACAGAAAAAAGTGTGGAAAGATGCAAACCAACTATAAATTATGGCTCCTAGATAGGGAATTAGAAAGGGGAAAGAGGCTTAACATTTTTGAAGTGAAACAGATACCCACATAGTATCACCATACTTTACCTAACAGAGCATTGGATAAGCAAGTATCCTATACATAAAGCAGAATTAACATTATAAAGTTATTTGCAAACCCATATATTCACTCCTAACATTTTTACCTCAGGATATAAGTAGCTGTTTTAATAGCAAGAACTAGCACTCAACAATTTTGATTCCTACGTCCTTTCTGAAGGGAGAAATGTAAGTATTTACCTTGAATAACTTCAACTACATTGCAGTTTGGGTTTATGCTTCCAATGTGTTTCCGGTGAGATGGGCTTCCTTTGTCTTTCCCACCAAACAATAAGGCTGTTAAGAAATGAAACATCAGAGACAAATAAAACAAACTAAAATATCCCAAGCCCATTTCCAGATTTGAAAACTGTTTCTCTAAGTGGTACTTGAACAACAGAACAAACATTTTTCTTAAACATAAACACAGTATTTGTACATTCAATAAAAACACCTCCTTTGTATAGCAGTCTATTTACTTTTCTTAATACATAAAAAAGTAAAGTTAAACATTTTCCTTAAAGGGAAGTTTTCTAAATAATTTAAAATATACCAATATACTTTATTTAGCTTCTTTTCTTGACTTCCAGACACTTACAGTGCTGATTGAGTAACATTCTAATTGAAATTCGACTCATGAAGAAGCGATCCAAAAAGTACTGAACATTCTGGCTGGTGACGGGATCCACCCCGAAGCTCTCCTTGTATTCAATCACACCCTGAGCCATGGTGGGAATCACGTCATTGTGTCGGTTCCTGATCCGTATCACGGTATCTGTAAAGCTAAACAAACCTGTCTCTCAATACAGCCAAGTATTTTGACAAGTGAATTTAATACTAAAGTCTACGTTTAACCAACTACACTAGGCAAGCAATCCCTAATTCAGCAAAAGAAGCCTCAGTGCATGTTGTCCTACACTTCTGTAAATATATTTCAGATCATTAAATATACTGAGTCTGTGACAGTGTAAGAACCTCCAAAATAAAACGTTTGAAATTTCTTGAAAGTCTTAAAAGTAAGGCTGCAACAAAACATAATCCTAAAATACTATGGTTTTCCTTTAACCATTGTCAACTGGGGTCATCTGAGCACTCGCTATGAGGACAGTATTCAGGGACATTCAGTCTAAGAGAAGACAGAGCACTTGCTTCTAGGGAACACATGCTCTGTAAGGAATGAAGATGAATGAGCCAATAAAGCCTGTCTGCTTTGGAACTAGTCCCTGTGGCTCAAAGAGAGAAAGAACCACTTAGGACAGAAAAGTAGGAAAGAATTCTAATTTGACTCATCCTATAAGTTTAAAAATGGGAGAGGAAAAGTCAACTGTTATGTGAAAAGAAAAATTTTCAAATCATCTGGCCTTCCCATTTCTGTCGTTTAGAAGACATTCTTGCATGGATAATTTAAAGAATTAAATAAAAGAGAAAAGGAGTCTTAATTAGGAAGTAATAAAATCCATTTTGTAACATACCCATCAGAATTTACACTTTCGAATGAGTGCTTTCCCATTCAAAGTCATCATCTTGAGTACTATTAACTGATTCCAATGATGCTCTCACAACTCAAAACACTTTTGAAATTCCTAGTTTGTAATTAGCTTCAAAACCAAACTGTTAATCCAAAATACAAACAAGAAAACTCCTCAAAAACAGCAAACATCTCATCACTTCTAGTCACCCCTTTATTAGTTTATTTCACCTTTCCCTTTTTATTTTATTTTTTTTAATCCTCACCTAAGGATAGATTCTCCATTGATTTTTTTAGAGAGAGTAGAAAGGAGAGAGAGGATGGGGAGGGAGAGAGAGAGAGAGAGAAACATTTATGTGAGAGAAACACAGTGATTGGTTGCCTCCTGCTCATGCCCAGACTGGGGCTGGGGATTGAACCTTCAACGGAGGTTTGTGCCTTTGGCCAGGAATCAAACCAGAGACCCTTCAGTCCATGGGCTGATGCTCTAACCACTGAGCAACTGACTAGGGCATCACCTTTCTCTCCTTTTTTAAAATACAAAACAGTATTATTCTGCCAGTACCGGTTTGGCTCAGTGGATAGAGCATCGGTCTGCGGACTGAAGGGTCCCGGGTTCGATTCTGGTCAAGGACATGTGCCCTTGGTTGCGGGCACATCCCCGGTGGGGAGTGTGCAGGAGACAGCTGATCGATGTTTCTCTCTCATCGATGTTTCTAGCTCTCTATCCCTCTCCCTTTCTCTCTGTAAAAAATCAATAAAATATATTTTTTAAAAAAAACAGTATTATTCCGCTTAACTCCTCTGAATGACTGTTTCCAGAAGGTTCAATAACATAATCCATGTAACATAAAAGTAACATAATGTTTACTTTTAAGACTACCTGTATCCAAATCTGGGCCCCACCATTTGCTAGCTATTTGACCTTTATGCTCCCTTAAATTAATCTCTTTGCACAGAAAGTAGTATCTCAACTAACTTGCTTTAAAGATTAAATATCATTCATGCAAAATGTGCTCCATAAGTAGGCACAGAGTACATCCTGATGTTATTTTCAGACCAAAATCATAAAACTGAAGCTTTAACAATGAAGTGTTGCCATCACCTTTACAGACAGTCGAAGAAATGTATTAAAGACTGAGGACAACAAAAGAGGTGGTCTCCAACTTTTGACCAACAGTCATTGGAATAAGCAGGTAACTGCCTGAGGGGACTACTTGGGTTTGCCCGTTCTGATATGTTGGTCATATTACTTACATTATCTTACAGACAACAGGTCATAAACCAGAGACCCACAGACATTTTTTGAAGGCCTTCCGTATTTTTAAAATTTTTTAATTAGTTGTCTATCATTCAAAATTGGGAGATTTTACATTAAAAATCTAGATGTGTGCCTGGTGTGGCTCCGTAGTTAGAGCATTGGCCCTGGTTCGATTACCAGGCAAAGACACATACCTGAGCTGCAGGTTTGATCCCCAGCCCAGTCCGGAGCATGCGGGAGGCAACCAAAAAAAAGTGTCTCCCGTCTCTCATCTCCTCATCTCTCATCTCTCATCTCTCATCTCTCATCTCTCATCCATCCATCTCTCTCTCTCTCTCTCTCTCTCTCTCTCTCTCTCTCTCTCTCTCTCCCATCCCTCTCTTCCACCACTCTCTCTAAGAATCAATGGAAAAAATATCATCAGGGGAAGATTAACAAAAAAATCTAGACTTGTGACTTTTCTTTAAACACACAAAAACCTTAAATGATGTGGATGGCGTTTTGGTATGGCAATGATGGGCTGGAGCTGAGGGTGGCTGTCCTTTAGATGCATGCGCTCTCCAGGTGAAAAGTCCTCACCTTCCATCAGGCGGCACTGAGGCCACATCTAGATATCTGTTGACCACCACACTTGAGCTGTGTTTTTTCTTACACTAGAGATCAGAGGAGCGTGAAGCATTTCTTGTTCCCAGTACAATCTCCTGCTTTATGTTACTTGCCTTGCCCGTGTGGGCTGCTTTAGATAAATATACTGCCACATGTTCCACTACAGTGGGCAACTAAAAGTTAATCAATTTATATTTTTATATGATGTTTAAAGGGTACAAAAATTATGTTCAGAATTAGGTCAAGATAGTATACTTACTCATAAATAGCTTTAGCATCTTCAGCACTTTTGTCCTTAAAATCAAGAAGTTCCTGAAGACTCTGGATATACCTAAAATACAAATCAACAAGGTAAACTTGTTCTTTCACACTTTGAAAGTTCAATATTGTGAAAATGCTCAAAAGGGATTTTTAACATTTCTTATTTTTTAATTTAGTATAGTGCTCCAAATTATGGTTGAAGCGAGATTTTTATACATAATCACATTTGAGCAAAGTTCCTGGCACAAACTAGCAGGATGTGCATATTTTCTCCTAAAAGCATAGGTTAAATCTGACTGAAGAACTAAGATTTCCTACCTCTTCTATTTTTTTTAAACTTCTATACTCTAAAATAGCTATCTTTAATAAAGAGCTTCTTTAATTTTTTTATTCATTTTTTCAGAGAGAGATGGAGAGGGATAGAGAGATAGAAACAGCAATGAGAGAGAACATCAATCAGCTGCCTCCTACATGCCCCCTACTGGGGATCGAGCCTGCAAACCCAACATGGAATCAAACTAGGAATCGAACTAGTGATTCTTGGTTCATGGGTTGACACTCAACCACTGAGCCACACCAGCCAAGCTAAAATAGCTTTTAAACTTCCTAAACTTACCACTGTAAATTACAGTATAAATGATGATTGTCATGAGAACTGTGTTTATAACCAATAACTATGTGATCATGGGCAAATGCCTTGTCTTAGCCAGTAAAATGCAGAGCCCAGTCTATCTTGGCCTAAGAGTCTAACTTAAAGGTCTGTGTTTTAAACCTTAATTTTAGATGTTCATGTCCAATCAACAAATATTTGTTAAAAGCCTACAATTTATACCACCTAGTTCTTTTAAACAGAACTGAACAAAAACAAAAGTCATGAGAATGTAGGTTTTAATTTATCTAACATCTCAAGGTAGTAAATTACCTGTTAAGGAAGGAGCCAAATAAAGGAAGTCCAAATGACTTTCTCAAGGTCATACCACCAAGCACAAAGGCAGTGCAGGGCCCGAGCTAAAATAGCCCGCTATCATTCAATGACCTTCATGAGTATAAGGTCTGTTTAACTGCCCTAACTCAGCAGACATGGGGAGAGGAGTCGGGAGGAGGGAATTAAAGGGTTTTTAAAATCTGCAAATCCATACGTTGGTTTGGAAAGCTGTTGTTGACAAACAACTTGCCTCTCTACATTCCAGACTTAAGTGACTCTGATACCGGCAGGTTTCCGTTAACTATTAATTTTCTCTTCATTGTCAAGAAAAACTGTGCTCTTTTATTCAAGAGAGATCTGAATACTCACAACATGTTAGGCACAGATCAGATTTTAAATTGCAACATATGCTATTTTTTAATGAAGAATTAAAAAACACACACACAGGAATAAGCTTCCAGAGAAAAGTATCTTCTCTTTCACTTATTATTTAAAATTGATGTTAGATCAGCTTCTTGCACAAACTGTACTGCCTACAAAAGGAAAGCAAGGATCTCCATGAATCATTATCGGGAAATGTCTTGCAGCTAAATTTTTTTTCCAATTAAACTGAACTCTGACAGACTCTTTTGTTTGAAACGTTTAGTGATTAAGAGAACTATTAAGTTAATAACATTAATAAGGAAGAATGTATGTAGGTGGCCACATATGGTGTACACCCTTCATAACTCTTTTGTCATTTTTTGGAAGAGAGATCAGTTTCTATACGATTCCAATAACTTCTAATTGTTTTTTAAATAAAAAAGATTTTAACTTGTGTGACTTATATACTTCAATAAAATAAATTCAGTTTATAATAATATATGCACTTTTTAATACATTTCATCTTTCTGGCTGCAGCATAGTATAGTAGAAACGAAGAAATCCAGGTTTGAATCCCAGTTCCAGTACTAGGCAAAAAAAAAACTTCATCTGTTGGAACCTGTTTCGTCATCTGTAAAATGGAGATAATAATGACTACTCGGCAGGGTGTGGAAAGGATTAAAGGTGCTGTATATAAATTCCTCACTTCAACAAATGGCATATATTATTATAACATCCCTGCAGACTGAATAACATAAATCTTAAGCTTAGTGTCTGCATTTCTGTGCAGTTCTGATTGTTTTTCTCAAAACCAAGGAGTGGTAGCACCAGGACTCTACTAAAGAGCAACCTTAAGATTCTACTAAAGAGTAAAAAAAAAAAAAAAAAAAGGATTTATTTGCTTTACCTTGAGTTTAGTCCACAACCCCACTGAAATTGCAAACACGGGACTCTTACCAGCTTTGTACCAACTGAACTGATGGCGTCCTGAGAAGATTATCTGGGAGAAGACTTATTTCTTTCATTATATTTGCCAATCTAACAGGCAACTCTTGCCGCAGGAACATAAATGAGGTCTTTTCACAAGCATTCACAGATCCTGAAACCAGACACGGTGGGAACAGCAGTAAGTGGAAGCCATAAGGCAGCAGAAGCCAAGAGGCAGGGAGAAACACAGAGGGAGTTATTTGGCCAGAAACATCAGAGGGGTAGCATCACCATAATGACAGGGTAAGTAAAGGCGGGCGAGGGATGAGATAACCCAGTCTCTAGGGCATCCGGAATAAACCTTCCAATTCCTGACATTCCAATTGCTATGTAGAGCAATGAAGAAACTTTCCTGTCTCCATTATTTGCATCCTTACTGTAATTTCCTGTCTTAGAACGAATGCAACCTGAGCAAGTCCGAGCAAGGTGAGGAGTTTAATTAACAGGACCTGCAAAGCCGACCCTATATAAACTGCTGCTGCCATCATTTACAACATGTTTCCTAAGACTTGGTTTATGAGAAGTGCATACCTGTCTAAGAAACAGAAAATCTTGTCAGACACACAGGAACCACTATACTAATTAGAAAAATTCTGTCATGTGCATGGGAACCACTATACTAATTACTATAACCAAAGGGTAGATGTAGAGAAGGGCTTTCAGGCAACAAAGAGCAAAAACATACCAATGCCTATTCAGCAACCACCTTCCAGTGTCTCCCCCAGCAGGTCCTACTCAATTGTCTAACGCCAGGAAAGCAGCCTGCTCATTCCTCCACTCCTCTATCAGGGAACTAAGCAGCTCCACTGTAGAACGTCCCCTGGCAAGCAGTTCCATTTTAAATGAAACTGAAGAGTCAGATCACGTCAGCAATGCATTTGAAAGTCACTAATTTAATCTTGCTATTTCCGCAAGGGACGACCTTAGCAGAAATTAGATTGTCAACAGCAGGAACGATGGCATTAAAGGAAAACATTTTCTTGTGGAAGTTGAAAGGTATACTTGTAAACAAGGCCAACTTGACCCCTTAACCACACTAGGGACATTTTAATATCAAAACAAAACCCGAGGACATGAGCCCCCAAAAGTTGCCCCTGTAAACCACAACTTTGAGATAAAGTTGCCAGCCATGCTGGTATCTTTCAAGCCCACTAGTGATCCGTTCATGGCCTAACAGCACTCACAATGCAGGAGATAACTGTTTTACTTAAATTTTAGGACTTCATTAGCGTGTATCAGAGTTTTTCCCCTTTTCCCCTCAACACCCCCATAATGAGAAGTCAAAGGGCCTAACTTTGCAATTCCTCTGTAATCTGTTGTATCCTTTCTAGAAAACAAATAAAACAAAGAAACAAAAAACCACCCAGCACCCAGCAGAGAAAGAGGAAGGTGGCAGTCGCTTCCAGGGGGTGAACTGTGCATCTTGCACTCATGCACTTCACACGTGCTCAGGACTTATTTGCTGCTGATGACATGAACAGGCTATTGGTGGAAACACGCAAGCCAGAGACAAGGAAAACATTCCATGAGACACTGGGCCAGCTATAACCTGCTTCCCCTACCGTCAGGCCAGTTTTAGGCAGTCATCATACAAAACTGGGCATGTAGCCTCACTCTGCACTGTGCGCCACGACCCCCGGAGGTGTCCTTTCCCAGAAGCCCGGCTCGGGCAGGGGCCTGGCCGCCGGCGCGGACCTGCACACGTGCGCTGCCGGCCGGCCGGGCGGGCGGGCGGCCGTTCGGCCGGGCCCTTCGGGTTTTCAACAATCACCATAACAAGGCACACGCCCCGGTGATGGATCCGACCTGCGGGCCCAGCACCTGAGCGCCAGGACCGGCCCCGAGGGAGGAAGGAAGCCCCGAAGGCGCTGGGGCGGGGCGGGGCGGGGCGGGGGGGGACCGGGGGTGCAGGAGCCGGGGCTCCGAGGCGGCCGGGGCCGCGCACAAAGGCCCGGGGCCGAGCCGCACTCACCGAAGTCCAGGAACTGCTTCATGGAGAGCGGGGACGGCGAGAAGCGCGCGTAGAAGTCCACTTGGCCCGGGACGCCGCGCTCGGGCGCCGGGCCGGACGCGGAGGCCGAGTCCGAGGCGAGGCTGCGGCGGGCGCGCGGGCCCGGGCCGGCCGAGGCGGCTCCGCGCAGCAGCCGCGCCAGCCGCATGCCGAGCCCGCAGGGGAGCCGAGCCCGCGCGCCAGGCGGCCGCTCCGCTCCGCTCGGGGCGGCGGGACGTGCGGGACGTGGCGAGCCGCGGGGGCGGGGCTCTGTCGGCAACTGTCACGCCGCGGCCGCCGCCCCCCGCGCCGCTGGGCCGGGCCCAGGGGAGGGAGGGAGGCGGGGAGCGCGCGGGGCGGCACCGGCGGGCGCGGGGCCGGCGGCGGGAGGCCGCTGGGCGCCTCCTCGGCTCCGGGCCGGTCCCAGCGCCTCCGGGAAAGCCGGCGAGGCGGGGGCGCTGAGTCGCCCCGGCGGCGTGGTGCGCCCCCTTCCCGCGCCCTTTGGGGACAGATCCCACCTTCCTGCTGCCGCTGCCTCTGCCCGGAGGCTCGGGGCCGGGCCTGCGCGGGGTCCTGCTGGGAGTGGGGTCCAGAAAGTCTCCCCTGCGATGCCAGCCCCACCTTTAGCGGAGGGGAAACAGACCCAGAGAGCGTCAGGAGCCGCGCCGGCCGAGCAGGGCACCTGCAGACGAACCGTGAGCCCTGGGGAGTGTGGCCCTCAACACAGCAGTGACAGCAGCCCCCGAGAACGTCACTGGCAGGTCACCTGGAGCCGGCACAGTGGGCAGTGCATGTAAAGGGCCCCTGCTCTCAACTGCCCGTCTCTGCACCTGTCATCGGAGGGTCGCCACCTTTTCCAGATTTCTAAATAGTGAATATAAGACTGGACAGTTTCTAATGTTGGTTTAATCTCATGGACAGAGCTGCAGAGGATACAGTGAAAAACACTGCTGTCCCTTCTCTCCACTGCTGCTTCCCCATTTATCCACCCCCAGTGCTTTATGGTATGTCTCAGATGCAACAAAATTACTTCTCCATGGGTGTGAAATGTATCAATTTATATATACATATACATTTTTAAAACATACATATATATTTTTAACTTGAAAATAAAAATTCAAAGTGAGAGGCAACAAGCATTTGAAATCACACACACAAAAAGAATATCCCAAAAGCACTGATTCCAGCAGACACTCGAACAGCGTTCTGATTGTGGAGTGAAGGCAGAGGGTTTTATGAGAAAAAGAAGGGGAAATACATGGGTAAAAGGAATTTCTATTGGCACTAATAAGCTAAGTCGTTTTTCAGATATGCATGGCTCTTTATTGATTATAAAGAATGGCTCCAATTATCGGTCCTTGTCGTCGGAAGCCTGTTTTCCTGTTAGCTTTACAAACAGTTGTTTGGAGAACAGAGCTGCTCTGGCCCACTTTAAAGGTTATTTTGCCCAGTTCAAACATTCCAAAGGCTCAAGGAGTAAGACAAAGCAGTTGTTCTGGAATGGCTCCCGAGACAGATATATAGTCTATGTTTATGGTATAGAATAGCAATTCACTCCTCTATGGTGGTCAGATCTTGAGTTGTAGAAACTACGTCTAAAGAATGAGATGAAAGTCTCTTTTTAGGGTGTATTAGACCCACAGGTTTGGCTTGAAGAATATTGACCACCTGGAAACAAGGGTAGATAGTTGAGGGGATGGGGTGGAAGCAGAACTGAACATATTCTCTGAAAGTGGTGCCTCTAGCCATTTTTTCTTTTTCAGATTTCTGTTAACATGGTAGTTAAGACTTTGATAAAAATACCTTAGAGGAAGCAGTATGAACATAAGACTATGATATGTAGAGAAAGTAATGAGGGAGGAGGAATTATCTCGTTTATGTTTGCTGCCTCACTAACCATATTCTGTACCTCCCCCCTCTGGCCGGCTTTCATCCATTCTATGAATATTTGTTGAATGCCTACTAATGTGCTAAGTAATTACTAAGTAATGTTCTATCTACATAGTTGGGAATAAAGCCGCATGCAATTCAGATAGGCTCCCTTTCAGATATTCCTGCTCTTACAAACATATACGATAGGGACCAACCTGGTACAATTTTATACCATATCTTCCAATATTAGAGAGCTTGCTCTGTGAAAGAATGATTAAATTCATTCTTAGTGGTTCAGACAGCAGATAGAGAACTTGTGGGTGGAAACTTAGAAAGAGATCTGACTCACATGAAAAAACGTTCAATGGTTACAATCAATGGACTGTGGAATGGGCAGCTTTAGAGAAAGACGGGGTTCTTGTCAATGACCATTCGCCTCTAGACAACAGTTTTATAAGGACAGTGCAGAGAGGATTATGGGGAAGCAATATAGTACAATGAAAAGAACTTGGGTTCTGATTTTAGGTCCTGGCCCTGCCATGTAATGGCTGTGTGACCTTGAATGTGTTCCTTAGCCTCTTTGAGCCTCAGTCTCCTTACCTAAAAAGGCAGAATAGCCCTGGCCGGTGTTCCCAGTGGTTAGAGCATCAGCCTGCGCACCAAAGGGTCACAGATTCTATCCCTGGCCCCAGATGGGATGCCTGCAGATGCCTGCAGGAGTCAACCAATCTCTCTCTCTCTCTCTCTCTCTCTCTCTCTCTCCCCTTCTCCCATCTTCCCTCCCCCTTCCACTCTCTCTAAAAATCAATGGGAAAAAATATTGTTGGATGAGGGTTAACAAAATAAATAAAAAATAAAGAGGGAGGATACTACCTGAGTCAGAGTGTCTGTGACCTAGATGGTGTAGCACCAGGACATTCTGGAGCTGCTCACTAAAGGGCATCTATTTTTTATCATTATTGCTCTGCTTTTTAAAATATATTTTTATTGATTTTTAGAGAGAGGAAGGGAGATGGAGAGAGAGAAACATGGATTGGCTGCCTCCTTTATGCTTCCTACTGGGGATCGAGCCCGTAACCTGGTCATGTGCCCTGACTGGGAATCGCACTGGCCACCTCTTGGTACATGGGACGATGCTCAACCTACTGAGTCACACCAGACAGGATGCTGTATGTTTTTAAAATTATTTCCTTGTTAGGATTTCCTTGTCAGAACCACTCACACGTGTGGCCTGAAGCCAACTTTACCAAAGGTTTGGGAGGAAACAATGTGAAATTGAATATTAGACATCCTTAAATTTGTCCCTCAGCCATTTCCACAACTCTATTCCAGCCTTCCTTCATGTTGCCTTCCTCTTTTCTTCTTTTCTTCCTTCCAGACCACTCCCTGAGCTCCAAATGCTTCTCACACCATGATGCATAGAATATTCAACTCCCTCAACCTGTGTGTACAACTCTGAGCAACCCTATTTGCTTTCTACCTGAACATGTCCAGGTGCTCAGCTAAACATTAACTTGTGTGGAAGCACAAAAGCCCAACAGAAACCTTGAAATTTATTTTAGCAAGGTTATTCTCCTAGAAGCCAGTCCAACTGTTTTATAACATGTATTTCTTTTTCTCCAGAGTATCTTCACAAATTCCCACCCAATATACAGAGAATGGGTATATGAGAACATATATAATATGGCATCAATTTTTTTCTTTTTGATCAAAGCCTTAGGGCCCAGAAGCTGGAGAGAACATTGGATTTTTTTCAGATATCTGTTAACATGGTGGCCGTTAAGACTTCTGTAAAAGTATCTTACAGGGAGCACTATGGGCATAACACTATAAGAGATGTAAAGAAAGTAATCCAAGGGTGATATCTCCTTTTTTGGGAAGATATCTCTTTTATATTATCTTTACTAAAGGGCTATATTATATCTATATTTAATTATGTAGCTATGAAGTACATGTTCAGACAATAAAAATCTTTATATGTAACACTAGAGCAGCGGTTCTCAACCTGTGGGTCGCGACCCCTGTGGGGGTCGAACGCCCCTTTCACAGGGGTAACCTAAGACCATCGGAAAACACATATATAATTACATATTGTTTTTGTGATTAATCACTATGCTTTAATTATGTTCAATTTTTAACAATGAAATTGGGGGTCACCACAACATGAGGAACTGTATTAAAGGGTCGCGGCATTAGGAAGGTTGAGAACCACTGCACTAGAGGCTCAGTGCAAGAAATTCGTGCACAGGTAGGGTCTAGAGCAGCTGCTGGCTGCCATCCGGGACCTCTGAGGCCTCCCAGGCCTCCCTTCCCTCGGTTAGCCAGCTGGCCCCACCCCCTGGTCGAACTCCCAGTAGAACTCCTAGTCCATGGGGACAATTTGCATATTAGGTTTTTATTATATAGGATACCTGGGACAGATCCTCCTATTCACTGAGAATTTATCATCTTTGTTGGGCTGATTGGACTGAAGAGTAGAAAAAACAATGGAAAACAAGCTAGCTGTGTCACCCTGACTGCACTACCTTATGGCTGCATAGGGCACAGAGTGAAACCAAGAGTCCTTATGACTTTGATTAAATTTAGTTTTAAATCATAGCTCTAGCAATCATCTCTCTCTCTCTCTCTCTCTCTCTTTTCTCCCTCTCTCCTCCCTCCCACCCCTTCAGAGACCTGGTCTTGACCTAAGTTGTGTTTCAGTTTCTGAGCCTTAATTAGAATGACCCCCTGCCTATTTTCCCATGAAACCAGAGGGCCGCTGGAAAAGACCTCAGAGCTGTCTTCAAGACCTAAAGAAATAATTCATGACCCTTACCTCACCTCCGACCAGTCAGCTCCCAGCACAACCCCGAATCCCCTGGTGTCTTGTGATTTTGCCCTACATAATCTTTAACCTGCATACCATGGGGGAATCCAGGCTTTTTAGCATTAGCTTCCCGTTATCCTGCATGGCGCCATTTATAATAAAATAGCCAATATTTCTCCACTGCAATTCTGTGTTTAGTGTTTGACTCTGCTAGTGCCAGGTGAACTAACTTTCTGTTCTATAACTAGAGGACAAGAGGAGAAGGAAGTCATGATTTCTATTCCACTGCTTCCTTCTTGCCAGGCCATGATTTGTGTCCCTCTTAAGTGTGGCCACAGCTTCCTCCCTCCGACCAGGGAGCCTTACGTGTGGTACCACTTTCCCTCTGTTGTTTATTGGGGTGAGTGCTTCACCACCCCTGCTGCTTACCTCTGCCCACACCTCTGTAAATAGTTCCTTTTTTACCATTGTAATTAGCTAGTTATTAATAATAGGAAATGGGAGGCCAGACATTATAGGCATTGCCATTTGGGCAGCTTGACCAGGAAGCTGCAATTTCACACTCTCCAGGGAATCACCGGCTCATTTCCACAGATAACTGGGGGAAGAGACAGACCCAACAAAGAGGAGATAGATGCATGTCCAGTAAAGTCAGATGACATAGGGAAGATGCCTGTCAATCTAGCCTGAGGAACCATGGAATGCCTAGAGGGGATGAGCCACTACAAGCCTGTGAAAACGTGGGGATACATAATCCACACACAAACAAAAACAATGCCCTGTATTCCACCGAAGCAGCATTTCCCCTTGCATACATTTGCCTTCTTTCTTTAAGGAGCCCTGCCATTTGAGTTTTACTAGTGCAATGATGTGGAGGCCATCCTGTTCACCAGGATTTGTCTTAGGGAAAACCGTATTTATCTGGAGTAAGTACTGCACTTTGACATGCTGCTGGGGATGAGAGACCCAATCCCCTGGGAAAGCTCAAGGAACAGCTGTGCAGGAAGCCCGGGAGGAACTCACTTTTCAGAGCAAAGGGGTAGGGGAGGTGGCGGAGAATTGCCAAGGCTGTTTCACAATGAGACACTCGCTGTAACCTTCAGTAAAGTTTACCAAAAAGAAGGAAAAGACTGTTGCTACTGGACTTTTTATGCCTTTGTGCAAGTTGGTGAAAAGAATGGATTTTGCATTCTTTTGGAGAATGGTAGCTGGTGGGGACAGCAGTTGTAAGAGAAGAGCCTAGGTCAGTGCTGAAGGTGCAAACCCCTCAGTATACAGTCTGGGACAGGAAGAACTCAGACTCAGACAAACTGGAATTGGTGATCTGAGCCTAGGTCTCTGAGGATCCAGGAGTCTCCTGCTCTGAATTATACATTCCATCAGCAGAGTTCAAGTCCCCTTTTTAAAAGTTTGTTGGGTGGGGAGGTGCACATGTCTATTTCATCTTCAATTTCCCTTTATTTCTTCCATGTCATTTGTTCTTGAGTTTCTAGCTGCCCCTTCTGGGGTTCATTCATTCGTTAAGTGTCTCTTTAGAAATGCTATGTGCTGGACGTAGCATGTGGAGCACAATTTCCAGGTCCCTGCTCTCCTGGTGCTTCTGAGGGGAAACAACAAGTAATAAATAAATATACAGATTACGTCAGAGAGTGCTAAGCTATAAAGATAATAAGACAGAGCAATAGCTCTGTGTGTGTGTGCGGGGGGGGGGGGAATGGGGGGATGGTGGGCGCGGTATGGAAGCTACTTTACTGAGGAGGTCAGCAAAGGCCCCTCAGATTAGCACCTTCAGAGGCCCTAAGAGAAAAGGTGTCAGTGTGACCCTTCCCACCATGATCCTCAGAAAACCAACCATCCCTCTTCTAAAGAACAAAACAAAACAAAACAAATCCCTAAACTTGTTGGCCTTCATTCACTCATAATTCAGCATGTTAAAGAACAAAATTCAAGTGAGTAAATGTGGAGCTCTAATTAGCTATGTCAAGTGATTCCTGAATCAGGCAACATCCCACCTACCACGAGAAGGGGACTCCAAAGGGCAATAAAGGAAGGTTTTCAGAGGAAGACTAGTGTATGGCAATGGAGTTAGCAAAAGACAGGATTACAGTCATGCACTGCAGAAGGGTGTTTCAGTCAACGGCCAGCAATGCTCCCATAAGACTACAATGGAGCTGAAAAATTCCTATTGCCTAGTACCTAGTAACATCATAGACTAGAGCAATACACTGTTCACATACTTGTGTGATGCTGGTATAAATAAACCTGCTGCACTTCCAGTCGTATAAAAGTCTATCACATACAATTATGGATAGTGCCTAATACTTGATGATAATAAGTGACTGTTACTGGTTTATATATTTATTATACTAAACTTTAAAATATATATATATATTTTAAAATATATATATATATTTATTGCTTAAAGTATTACAAAGGGTATTACATATGTGTCCTTTTTTTCCCCCCGCCCTTGACAGTCAGTCCTCTAGCCTCCCCTATCCCCCAGTGTCTTATGTCCATTGGTTATGCTTATATGCATGCATACAAGTCCTTTAGTTGATCTCTTACCCCCCTACCTCCTGCCCCCCAACCCTCCCCGGCCTTCCCGCTGCAGTTTGACAATCTGTTTGAGGCAGCTCTGCCTCTGTATCTATTATTGTTCAAAAGTTTATAATGGTCTCTATTATCCATGAATATATTTTTTATTGATTTCAGAGAAGAAGGGAGAGGGATAGAGAGAGAGAAACATCAATGATGAGGGAGAATCATTGATTGGCTGCCTCCTGCATGCCCCACACTGGGCCTTGAGCCCGCAACCTGGGCTTGTGCTCTGACTGGGAATTGAACTTCGACCTCCTCGTTCATAGGTCAAGCTCAACCACTGGGCCACACCGGGCGGGCTATGCTAAACTTTTTATCATTAGAGTCCACTCTTCTATTTAGGAAAAAAGTTTGCTGTAAAACAGTATGCCATGTTACACCTGCACAACCTCATACATCTCATGTTTACTGCATCTCTTGATGCCATCATTTTATCTTGGGCTTGATGTAATCTCGTGTTGTTTTGTACAGTAACATGCTATACAGGTTTTGTAGCCTAAAAGCAATAGGCTATACCATCTAGGTTTGTGTACGTGCATCCAATGACGTTTGCACAACGATGAAATCTCTTGATGACACGTTTCTCAGAATTATCTCTATGACTATTTTTAGACCAGGACATCTTCTGTTGGAGGAAGGGAATGGCAAAGGTTTTTGTTTTGTTTTGTTTTTTTATCATGCATATTGCCTCTTCTTTCTATGGGGAATAGAGACAGCCCACATGACAGGTTATCTCCGTGGTCGGCAAACTGTGGCTCGCGAGCCACATGTGGCTCTTTGGCCCCTTGAGTGTGGCTCTTCCTAAGCCTTAGGAGTACCCTAATTAAGTTAATAACAATGTACCTACCTATATAGTTTAAGTTTAAAAAAATTTGGCTCCCAAAAGAAATTTCAATCGTTGTACTGTTGATATTTGGCTGTTGACTAATGAGTTTGCTGACCACAGTTATCTCATTGGTGTTGACCAGAAAATTCCAGACTGGGATTTAAGATTACATTTCTGGTGAAGGTTGAAACTGCAGTTAAGTCAGCTATTAAATCTAGGTTTGGTTTCATGGCTCTAGCACAAGTGATGCCACTTTGGGCTTGTGGTTTTTTCTTTAACAACAGTAATCAATATGCCAGTGTGGGATGTTTTAGAGGACCTGTCTTGGGCCCCAACAATATGCACAAGGAATCATATCATTAAAATCTGTGTAAACATATCTATGAGCTCTTAACAAAATAAAATTCTAAGGAATAAGAAAGCATTATGTCATTGGAAATTTTTATTTCTTACTAGTTCATAAAAAATGCTGCATCTTAGAATTGATACGTGTATTACATGTGATGAGTATGGTTTCACTGTTCCTTTCTGGAGTATAGAGGCTCCATGGCTTTTTGTTGTTGTTAATCCCACCCAAGGCTATATTTTCCATTGTGTTGTGTGTGTGTGTGTGTGTGTGTGTGTGTGTGTGTGTGTGTGTTTTAAGAGAGAGTGGAGGTGGGGAGAGAGACAGATTGATGTGAGAGACACACATGGTTTGGTTGCCTCTCACACGGGCCCTGAACCTACTACACACCCTTGACTGGGAATTGAAACCAAGACCCTTTGGTGGGCAGGCGGATGCTCTAACCACTGAGAACACCAGCCAGGGCTAGGCTCCATGGCTTTGTTTAACCCTATAAGATCCACATTAGGTTGTTGGGTTAAGATTTTAGGTAGCAAGTAGAAAACATCCCCCTTTTCAGAGCTCTGTTCCCTTCCATCCTTGCCTCCAAATGGATACCTCTTGCTTGAGCTCATCGCCTTCACAGGACTGTGCTAAAAGCAGGAAGATGCAGTCAACAGACATCAGTACCTGAGTCTTTTTCTACCCTTTCTCCTTGGCTGGATTACAGTCACCTTCCAAGGTATCACAGAGGATGGTGTTATTAGATGTTTTGCATAGCATAATAAGGAACACAGCACGGCAGCCTATAACATCTGACTTCCCTTTGCCTGTTTCCAAACATTTCCATGCAACTAATGCCACATGGCTATGCCGAGGTGAAACAAAAGTAGAAAGAGGGGTTTTATACTGAGGGGTTTTATACGGAGTGGTTTATTTGTCCAGCTAACATTTGTATTATCATGGCAAAAAGAGAAAATGTTCAACAATAACGAGTTAATTTTTTAAGAGAGAGAGAGAGAGAGAGAGAGAGAGAGAGAGAGAGAGCTCATTGTCTCTAATGCAAATGGTAATTGGAGTTGAGATCACCTGTGGAGAATAAGAAGCCAGAGACAAGCCCCCACAGCAACAATATTTAAGGAATGACCAATCATAGAAGCCAAGGAAGGAGGGCTTTCAAAAATGAGGGGGCATTTGATACTGTTACATATGCTTTAGCAGTGACATAAAATGAATCCGGAAAAGAAAGCGTTAGACTTAACAATCGAACGGTTGTTGGCGGCTTTGGAATACGTGACTTCATGAGCACAGTGACGAGGAAGTAAAGATGACAACTGTAAATAGTCCTTGGAAAGGGTTATGGAGCTGAATGGGTTTGTTTATGGATTTGGCAGTGCGAAAGTCTGAGTAGTCTAAATGTGGGCAGTGAGGGACCCATGAAGCCAACTGGCTGTAATGAAGAGGGAGAGTTAAATGCCTGAGGAAGGCCTTGAGGGACTGGAAGGGTTGCGTAGATGGGAGGAGGGACATGCATCTGACTAGGAGGCTTTATCAGCATGTTTGAGAAATGTGTGGAGTTGATGTGGGCAGAGTTGAGCTGGAATCAAGGCTCCTCCACTTTCTAACTATGTAATCTTCACTAAGTCGCTCACTCTCTCCAGTGATTAGGGCTGTTTCTCTTATTGAACACCTTCTGTGTACAGGCACTAGCCAGTGAAATCGTTTTCCAGAGGAGAATGCTGAGGCTGTGTAGCCAAGTGGAGAGAACATGCGTGTTAAAGTAAATGAGACCAGGGCCCAAATCTAGGCAGGAAATTGGGAAAATCCTCACATAATTTGCAATATTTGTTTAGCAGGAGGCAGCATACAGCTGAAGCTGAGGGGAAAGGTGGGGGAAACCCATAGGAAAACCATCTAACAACAGGAAGTTCATAAAGACAATCCTTTCAGAGATGAGATGGGGTTGACAGATTTTACTTTATATTAGGCAGGACTCTTGCAGACTCAAGTATAGAAAACCCATTTCAAACCTCCTTAAATAAAAAGAGACTATTTTGTCTCGTGTCCCAAAAAATTCCTCAGGTACAGTGTGGATTCAAAGCATCAGAGCGCCTCTTGCCCTCCTCCTCCTCCTCTCTTTTCCTCCCCATATTTCAGTTCTGCTGTCCTTAGTGTTGGCTTCACAGGGCTGACTCTTTCCTCAAAATGACAGAGATAGCAGAGTAACCGCCAACTTCAGTAGTCCTAGATGGGCAAAACCTTAGGAATGAGACCTCCCTTATCGTTCAAGAAAAGCACCAGATTGACTCTGATTGGGCATGTTTGAGCCATGTTTACACTCCTGGAAACATGTGAGGACACATGGTACACACACACGCACACACTCATGGACTGAGTTAGGAAAGGTTCCCCAAAGTATGCAGCAGATCCTTTTACCCAAAGAAGGGATGCTGGGCAGGTAAAAACACCACACACTCACTGTCTATTTCCATGTTCTGCAGACTGTGATTATATTTTCTTATATTGTTGTATAGTTACAAATTTCTAACAGATTTTTTTATTTTTGCAAATTCATTACTGGGATTTAATTAACACATTCAGTCTATGAAATATGGTATTTTCTCAAACTTGATTACTTTTCACGTTTCCCTCTATTTTTATATCCTGATTGTTTCCTTTTTGAGTCAGGTAATGTACTTACATGTTTCCACCCTCTCTTGGAGATTTAGAAGAAAAATAAAAGATTCACCTTTATGTGAATTTATTGGACATGTATCTTGAGAGTCAAGTTGATCTTAAAAGCAATAAAAGTGTTCTGGATCCAGCATTAGTTGGAAGAAGACAGCTACCTCCTCTCTACCGGTTTTCTCTTTTAATCTCCTAGATCTTTTAGCATTTTCTTTGAGTAAGTGGCTATATTAGTCAGGTTTCAATGCTCAAAATAGAGACCGCTCTAAATATTATTGGCACGAAGGGATTTAATTCAGGGGATTACAAGTATTCAAAATAGACTGAAGTGTGCTCTTAACTTCTAGAATAATGACCCACCCAGGGATCTCTGAGGCAGTCACTGGAAATTGAGGTGAAGGAAAATACTTGTTAGCTGCAATCCAAAGGAATCAAGAGGCCACCACCAGTTAACTCTTCTCTGATCATCAGAAGACACTCACACTATACATAAAAGAAGTAAAAAATGACAAAAACATAAATGTGGAGGGTGTAAGTTAAAAGTAATAGCGATTTTAGAATGTGTTCAAACTTAAGCAACCATCAATTTAAAATAGACTGCAATAAGCATAGCTTGGTATATATGAAGCACATGGTAACCACATACCAAAAATCTATAAGAGACATACAAGAAATAAAGAGAACAGATTACAAACATAACAGTATAGAAAATCATCAACATATAAGAGAACAGGAGAAGAAAGGAACAGAGAAGAACTACAAAAACAATAAAAATATCATATCAATGATAATTTTAAATGTAAATGGATTAAATGCTCTAATCAAAAGACGAATGGATAAGGATGTGATATATTTATATACATACAATGGAATATTGCTTGACCATAAGAAATAAAGAAATCTTACCATTTATGACAACATGGATGAACCTAGAGAGTATTATGCTAAGTGAAATAAGTCAGATAGAAAAAGACAAATACCATATGATTTCACTTATATGTGGAATGTAAAAAAAAAAACCCAAAATAAATGAACAAACAAAACAAAAACAAACTCAGATACAGAGAACAAGCTGATGATTGCCAGATAGGAGGTGGGTGGGATGAAAAAGATGAAGGGATTAAGAAATATAAATTGGCAGTTACAAAATAGTCACAGACATGTAAAGTACAGTTCAGAGAATATAATCAATAATATTGTGATAACTATGTATGGAGTCAGGTGGGTGCAAGACTTATTGGGCCAGGGAGGAGCCTGCAACTGATATACACATGCCCTTGACCAGAATCAAACCTGGAGCCCTTCAGTCCACAGGCCAACGATCTATCCACTGAGCCAAACCAGGTAGGGCTGGGAGGAGTATCTGGATTGTTTGTGATGGGAACTGGCAAAGAAAAACTGGATAGTTGATACCTGAGAAATGTCAGATTGCAAACACTTCACTCTTAAAGTAAGCCTGAACCTTATCTCAATCTTTTTGTTTTGTTGCTGATTTAGAGACGTGATTGTGACCAACCAACATCTGTGAGTCACTTACTAGAACTGGCATATTGTTCCCCATTCTGTTGTGACAGTGTTCACTGTAATGGGGTTTTTGTTTCCAGCAGGGCAGGTATCTTGAAAGCATGGCCCACAACATTAGTCTAAGACTATCCTGGCAAGACAGTGCAAGCTATATGCTCAGATATAACAAAGACTATAAAATGTGCCCTGGTTGCTCTTTATTATGTTTGAGGATGTTAGGGGATTGGAAGTTCTAGAGAAAGGAGAAGATGGTATCTTCTGGCTGGAAACCTAGGTTATAATCCTAGTTATCCCTGTACCACTTTACAGATGAGGAAGTTAAACAATGAAGGGTTAGTAAACTTGCCTAAGGTCACCCAAGTTGAAAATGGCAGAGCAGGGACTTGAACAAAGACTGACTCCAAAGATCCTTGCTACCTAAAATGTAATCCACGGACCAGCAACATCACAGCACCTGGAGCTTGTTGGAAATGTAGACTCTCAGGCTGTATCCCAGGCTTCCTGCATCAAAACCTGCATCTTAATGAGACCCCAGGTGATTCATAGGCATGTTAAAGGGGGAGGAGGACCGCTCTCAACCACTCTGTTGATTCTGACTTCCTAACCAGCGGTGGCTCCTTCGGTCAGGTAAATGCCCTAGGACTGCAGCTCCAGCAGCAATTTGAGGACACCTGGAATCAGACAGCTCACCAATCTTAGGGGAAATGCTTTTTTTTTTTTTTTTTGCCCTTAACAAAAAAAGGGAGTTTTGTTGAAGAGAAATGGGAGGTTTTATACTCTGCTCTTCCAGTGACAACTTTGGTCTAACACACATGATGTAACTCAAGCATAAGATGGGCTCTGTGAGCAGCATTCCCTCTTCTGCACAGCAGCAAAGATATAAGTGACGAAACTGCAGGCTGCCCTCCCACTGAAGGAAACAGGAGACTTTATCGTGTGTGTAAAGAACTGAGAAAGGGTTCAAAAAAAGAATCTGCTTTATATACTTACATTTCTTTTCCTTTTTAATCAAGAATCAGTACATAGCAACCTCAAGATGCCTATACACTGACTTTGTGTGCTCCGACCCCAACCCAAACCTGCAGATGGTCCCTGTAGTAAGTACTGCGATGGAGTTTAAACACAGAAAAAAGGTCAGTCTTGTACAAAATGACCTATATTGATAAGAAGTTTAAATTTAAGAGTTAGGATCTCTTTTTTGTTTGTTTGTTTAGTTAGTTAAGGGCAGTTAGTCTTGCAGATTGTAGCTCTCACACCCTCTGATAAGTCATGATAGACTTTGAAGAGTGAGGAGACAGACAGAAGGTTCTAGTGACAACTTAAACTGTGTTTACCCATCTGTGAAATGAGGAAGTAAAACCAGACTATAAAAATAGCTAACATTTAGCCTGGCCAGTGTGGCTTGGTGGTTGAGCATCAACTTATGAACCAGGAGGTCATGGTTCAATTCCCGGTCAGAGCACATGTTTGGGTTGAGGGCATGCAGGAAGCAGCCGATCATCGATATTTCTATCTAACTCCCTCTCCCTTCCGCTCTAAAATCAGTAAAAACGTATTTTTAAAAAATAGCTAACATTTAATGAACACTTCCAGATCTCATTTACTCCTTACAAGGCCGTATGAGATGGGTACTATTAATAATCCTATGTTATAGAGGAAACGGGGGTACGATGTGTCAGTCACTCACCAGGATTATATTCCAAGAGGGGAAGCTAATTTATATCCAGATAGCATGACTTGAGCCTAACAGCAAATATACCTCTACTGTCTCAGCTCCTTACTAGTGTAGAGACACTGCAAGTAGAAATGGGGTGCTCCCATACAGTGGGCAGAGCCCTTTCGATAAATATTCAGGCCATCTGACACCGCTGAAGCAGTTCTCAAACTTGGCTGTACTTTAAGAGTCACTTGGGGAGCCTTAAACAGCACTGACACCTGGGTCCCACCCTCAGAGGTTCTGATAGTCAGACATGTAGTCCGGGCACTGGGATTTTAAAATTGTTCTTGAGGTGTTCAAGTGTGCAGCCCAGGTTCAGAATGACTACTCCAATTTTTCTGGGATTGGTGTTGGTTCCAAAGACAAGTTCCACCCACGTAAGATCAGGTACTGACCTTATCTGTCAACAATGGACATCATAGTACACGATTTTGAATTCTGCTACTTACATAAACTGCATCCACCTGTTTGTCAGTATCATCTGTTGTTTTAAATATGAGCTTCCTCTAAAAACAGTGGTTCTCAACCTTGGCTGCACATTAGAATCACCTGGGAATCATTTTTAAAATCCTGATTCCTGGGTCTTATCCTCCAGAAATTCTGTTTCTCTGTTATGGGGTGGGGCCACAATATTAGTAACAAAGAAATAGAATTTCCGGAGGACGAGGCCCAGAAATTAGGATTTTAAAAAGATTCCCAGGTGATTCTAATGTGCAGCCAAGGTTGAGAACCACTGCTATAAAAGGTCAGAGCCAGTGTCTTTTTTGTATGTGTATCCCCAGAGCCGAATAACATCCTTGGACATTGGAGGGAAAATGATTGAACCACGTCTATCTCCATCTCACAATGACAGGATCTTCACAGAAAACTCAAATCTGCTGGTTATTGAGGAATTAAATATGTATCTGCTGGTCCATGAGAAAATGAAAGCAGCACTCCCTGTCCCTGGAATTTCAGATTTTCTGTGGATGTTCCAGAACAGTGTGCGAGAAGTTTTATCCAACCTCCAACAGGTCTGCCTCTGCCCATTTCAGCGACCTGGGCACAGGCAGCCTGACTGGGGAATGGCTCCAGGGCAAAGGCGAAGAGAAGACTGAGGCATTTAAACTTGCTGACTGCTGCAAAAATTGACTCGACTTCTTCGCTCCAGTGTAATCAACCATTACCTGGTTAGCTTGCCCTTGGTGGGCACCTGCCCACCCCTGCACTGTGCTGGAACAGTTTTCTTACTCAGATTTGTGTTTACAATTCACTCATCCTTCGTCGGAGGATGTAATCTTGAATTCCCTTTATAACTTTCCTCCTAGATGGGTCTGTTGGCAACACCTCTGGCTCCAGCCACTAGTACACACCACTCTCACATATCCTAACAGCTGGGTAGGATGTCTTTCTGAGTTAACAAAACCTGTTTTTTGAGGAACAAGAAATACTCACTTGCCATTTAACCATCCCTAACTCCCAGAACAGACACCTACTAGCTTCTTTGCAATAGCCACTCCTTTGAAATCATTCTCAAGTTCACTTTCTTCATCTCATTGAACCTTGCCTTCCCCTCAGTTGGACCCTCTCCTTTGATTCGAGGAACTGCCTTTAATCATTTACTTTGCACTACAAGCTGATCAAATAACTTTTCCACATTCAGTTTTCTCAGCCCTGAGGGTGTCCGTATGTGGAACCCAGCCACCTACAGTATTTCCTTCTTTCCCTCCTTTAAAACAAAACAAAACAACCTGGGTTGTGTACTAGAGATCAGTTTCTCATTAAGATGTTTTCATTTAGGATAGAATGTTCAATCTTATGCTTACTTCCCAAGTCTGGACAATTAAAAGCATTCCCCACCTACATCTACCCTACATTCTAGAATATTCTCAACCACAAGGACACAACATAAGCCATGACTGTGCATGACTCATATATAAGATAATAGCAAGTGCTCTGCAACCAACAAAGTGTCAATGTTTGCAAATGGACCCAAGGATAGCCCTATACTAGCAATACCATTACCACGGCTAGGCATTCCTGTATGCTCCCATCCAAGAGGGAGAGAAAGAGGTGGAGTCACAGGAGCCATATACAGCACTGCCATGACCTCCAGCCCGGGTCATTTATGCCAGAGCCCTAGCCAGACCACAGCTATGGACATCCTTAATGGTTATGGTGATTACACATTATTACAGAGATTTAATCTGGATATATACATGGGAGTGTGGCTTAAAAAAGGTTCACAGCCTCTGGCCCTTCATTAAAAAGTACAAATCACACATTTCTTTGGGTGGTAATACCTGTTTGATCTTCAAAGAATTAAGAAGGCTAAAATTTACTGTATAATCTACACTAATAAAAGAGAAAAAGGGTAATTGGCGTATGACGCTACCCTTTTCATTGGCTAATCAGGGCTATATGCAAATTAACTGCCAACTAAGATGGCAGTTAATTTGCATATGTAGGCACAATGCAGGGAGGCGAAAGGGAAAGCAGGAAGAAGCCTCCGCCACTGACAGTGATCGGAAACCCAGGGGGGAGCTAAGAGCTGGGGCCGCCTTTGCCCTGCCCCCCAGCCATGATCGGAGAATCAGGTGCCTTTTCCACCCTGGCCAGTGATAGCAGGAAGTAGGGGTGGAGCCAGCAATGGGAGCTGGGCACGGTCGAAGCTGGCAGTCCCAGGAGCTAGGGGTCCCTTGCCTGGGCCTAAAGCAGAGCCCATGATCGCGGGGCCGCTGCCACTGTGGGTCCCCACTGCCCGGGCCGGACGTCTAGGCCAGAGGCGTTAGGCCTGGGCAGGGGCGGAGCCTGCAACCGCGGGGCGCTGGGGGTCCCCTGCCCAGGCCTGACACCTCTGCCGGAGGCCTTAGGCCTGGTCAAGGGGCCAATCTGGTGATTGGTGATCGGAGGGTGATGAGGGTCAACTCCTCTGGCCGAGGCATCAGGCCTGGGTGGGGGGCAGGGCCGGGGATTGGGGGGATATGATGGTCCCCTTGCCCAAGCCTGAAGCCTGGGTCAGAGGCGTCAGGCTTGGGCGGGGGGTGGAGCAAACGATCAGAGGGAGATGGGGGTCCCCTGCCCAGGCATGATTCCTGGGCCAGAGGCCTCAGGCCTGGGCAGGGGCCAGAGCCAGTGATCAGGGGGAGATGGGGGTCCCCTGTCCAAGCCTGACACCTCTGGCGGAGGCGTCAGGCCTGGGCAAGGGGCCGATCAGGCGATCGGAGGGTGATGGGGGTCTACGCCTCTGGCCGAGGCATCAGGCCTGGGCAAGGGGTAGAGCCAGCAATAGGAGGGGTCTGGGGGTCCCCTGCCCAGGCCTGATGCCTGGGCCAGAGGCATCAGGCCTGGGCTGGGGGCAGAACCAGTGATGGGGGGAAATGAGGGTCCCCTGCCCAGGCCTGACGCCTCTGTCAGAGGCGTCAGGCCTGGGCAAGGGGCCGATCCTGCGATTGGAGGGTGATGGGGGTCAACGCCTGAGGGCTCCCAGTATGTGAGAGGGGGCAGGCTGGGCTGAGGGACACTCCCCCCCCCCCACCCAGTGCATGAATTTCGTGCACCGGGCCCCTAGTACTAAGTATAATGGAAAATACTGGACAGATAACACATTTTAGATTGGAAATTTATTCAGGATAGGTAGGGCATGCTGTATTGTCTGGGCACTTACATGCTTTTTTTTTAATGATTTTTTAATTGTGTAAATCAGCATTGTTTGAGGACTCTTTTTTAAAAAATATTTTTAATTGATTTTAGAGAGAGGGAGGGAGAGGGAGAGAAACATGGATGTGAGAGCATCCATGTACACCCTCTATCAGGGACCCACCACCTGGGCACGTGCCCTGACTGGGAACCAAACCGGCAACCTTTCAGTGCACAGGATGATGCCCAACCAACTGGGCCACACCAGCCACTGGCCAGGGCTATATGCTTTATTTTCATTTATTAAATTGTGATAACCCAGCTAGAGAAGTTTCATAAAACCACTTCAATCTAAATAAAATCCTTTGGTAAATTTTTTTCCTGACCATTCAACTCTGCTGAATCAGTCCTTGGTGGTCAATTTAATGATACATGTCACAGCTGGACTGCTCTCACATCCAAAAGGTGTTCTAAGAAAGCAGCTTAGCCATAAGAACTCTGATTTTTCATGCCATGGCATCATTGCTGAATAATACCTTTTCCTTCACAGGCATAACCTTTGAAGCAGATGAATCAATGCAAGACATTTCCCAATGTGTAGATGTCTTGAATAAACCATCTTTAAGATCATTTTCTTTTGAGTATCAACTTAACAGTAAAGCCAAGCGGGGGGACAACCCTCAATCGTATTTGTGGGGGCACACTAATAGCTTCTGCTGATCTGAGATGATATGGGGCACTCAGAATAAATAAAAACATCGAAAACTTTAGTTGGGCTTAATGAAATAAAAAAAGCAATTCAGGTTACTTATAATTTTAGAGTTTGTTTCACATATACAATGCTGTGTTACTAAGTAATGAACACTTTCATAAAAAAATTTATTTCATACTTTTGTACAAATATCCACAGGTATTTTCTAATCATGAAATAATTTTACAATGCTAGTTAATATAAAATGTATCAAATGAGAATAGACCAGTGACTTGACTTGAGATGACATTTTTCACAACTATAAACATAAAGACCACCACATTCTTATTTCTTTGTTGTTGAGCCACCCTTGCACCCACCTCCTCAGCCCTTCCCAAGGACATTCGTCTTTATAACAAGGGCCTAAACACACGTTCAAAATATCAGCTTCTTAGCAACCTATGAAGCCAGTACATTGGGTTCCAAGTTACCTAAGCAAGAAACTGAGATTTTAAACACTGTTATGACCTGTTCTCAAGAAACTTTTGTAAACAAAATATCATTTGGAAAACAGTATTTGTGAATGAAATTTCTAAAGTACAACTAGAGTAATGTTCTTAGTATCTTAAGAGTATAAGATTTCCAAAAAGGAAAGAAAATTAAAACTCCAAAGCAACAATGGTACATAGCTGTATTTTGTTAAAAGAATGAGACACAGCTTACATTACATCCAAACAAATTAGCACCTGGTTTGCTGTTGCTCCCCATATAACTTAACATCTTGAAGCACAGTCATTTTTTAAAATCTGGCTTTCATATCTATTCAATCTCTATTGAATGTATAGAAGAATAATGTCTTCCTCCCCTCCTCCACTTTTACACTTAAAAAACAAGTTAAAGTCCTTGTTAGAGTAGTCCTAAAATAATCCGGGGAATATACATAGGGGAGGAAACACAGCAAAAAAATAGAACTCCAACTCACATGACGTGATTGCAATAACATTTAAAACGTAAAAGCCATGATGTTCTAATCTGACTTTTGGTATCGGGTATTCAGTAGTCTTCCACTGGATCGGATTGGATCCACCATAGGCACTCACCATTTCTTTCAAGTCCTGTATATACAGCAGTGAAAGGTCAAGAAATAACCCCCCCTTTTTTTCCCCAAAAGTTCCTGAAAGTTATAGCATAAAATTCAGAATTGTCACACAGGGCTCCAAACTCAAAAATATCCATTGTCTGTTCAGAATTAAACTTCTAACGGTTAATCCTATTTCTTAAACAAACCTTTTGGGTTTGGAGGGAGGGGGTCAAGGTAAGGGATGTCATGAAGGAAGATGTTTTAATAACTTATGTTGTAAATTATAACAACTCTCTGGTACATTTATAAAGCATTATTTTCTTTTTGCAGTAAATACTTTAGATCAAACCAATGACCGCCCATGTTCTAATTCTGATTGCTTACTCCAACCTGCAGGACAAACTGGAGAATCTTTGGCCCGTTAGTCAATAACAAAATGGTTTGTAAAAAAGAAAAAATAAATACCATATACAAATAAGGATAACTAGCATTCAAGTCAGTTGCGCCTGTGTGTTTTAGTGAAAAGGGAGAAGGAAACCTGGATGTCTTTGGTGTGAACAGGTATTCACACATCTGGGAAATGGAGAAAGATGGCAGGATGGCAACATCACCTTCTATTGCACATTTAATTTAAGATAGCACTTCAAATGGAAACACAGCTACCCCTACGGCATCGTCTTGTGATTGGGGACAGTTAACTTGCAGGTTCTCCAGTCCTACTGGGAAGCCTGCTTGCAGAGGCAGCACCGACCGCCACTCTGCCGGCTCGGTGACCACGGGCGCCTTCTTCCGGTTACACTAGCCACTAGCGGGAGGATGCCAGATGAGCGCAACTGGGCGGGGCCTTCCCCGGCACGTGTGAGTCAGCCACACCAAAAACAAAGGCAACCGGGAAAGTTAAATTAAGGCAGTTAAAGAAAAATCCATTCCAACAGTCTTACACTTGGCTGTGCAAAACAGGAGCCGTAGGCTACGTAACAATGTCCACAGCGGTTAAAACTGTCGGTTCGTACTATGGCGCAGTCTGTCTGAACTCAATAGTCAGGGATCAGGCTTTTAGACCATTTGAATTTCTGAGCTGGGGAATACAAAAGCAGTTGGGGGCTGTGACGCTCCTCTGGCCCCTAGGAGTAGCTTTCATTTTCATTCCACCTTGTGATCCACTGCTTTTTCTCCAGGTGATCGCTGTATTTTTCATCTCTGATCTCTCGCTCTTCTTTCGGGATCTTTACAGCTTGGTATCGGGGAATACTTTCATCGTACCTAGAGCGTTTGAAGAATCCACACTGGAGAAGAGGGAGAGATAAACAGAAGCACGTTTAGTAATCCCAAGGAAAGCAAGTGCACTAGCCGGGAATATCTAAGCTTTCTGTTCAGATCGGCCTACCTCTGGACTAAGGAAAAAAGACACGGTTTTCTTTTCAGAAGAAACTAGTCGGCTGAAGATGTTAACAGCCAGTGGGGATAAGCAGAAGAGAAAAATAGTTGTAAAGCTGCTAGGAAAGTCTCTTTTTCCATGTTGTTTTTACATTTGGAAACAATGTGAGCTCTCTCCTTATTGAAATTTAAGTTTATGCAACAGTGCTCCCATTTTTTATAATCCCAATACTATCTGTGAAAGAGCTACCTTTTAGATTAGAAGAACATCATTTTGAACAATTTTTTTAGAGGCCATAAACCAAAGGTTATTTCATGCCCCTCTTCCACTAACGAAATGAAACTCAGGTCACAGATCTTTCACAAGTTACAGTTTGGACATGTCAATGTTTGAATGGGTCAGTTTAAGAGTCTTCTCTCCCCAGAGGCTGCGGGACACATCCCCAGCTGGAAGGAGAATCGCACAGCCGGGCTTGGTGCTGTGCGTCCCAATAAGCGGTTTCATTAGTAAATCGGGGAGTAACTCCGTCCTGCAATAAAATCAATCAGGTACCACCAGAGAGCTGAAGGAAAGTATCACCAGACTGAATTTCAGAGCGCTGCCTAGTTGTTCTTTTTTAATGAATGTATATTTTATTCATTTAAAAAACATTCAATATGATTCCAAGTAGATTTTTCTTGAGAACATATCTAGATGTTTAACAATCAAATTGAATATTTTAAATGAGTGAAATATATGTGCTTTTTTTTTTTTTTAAAAAAAAAGGATGTTTTCAATTTAAAAATGCAGTTAATAGGATGAGGAAGATACTTGGAATGGTTGATTAATTTGTTTATTACATGAACCCAACAGGAACAGAATGTTAATATTGAATTAATTTATGTTATCAGAATGTCATGGGGCAAAATAAAATTACATATACAGTTATCACTGAATAAACAGGAATAATGGGCCAAGAAGTTTTGTTCTAAGGCCATTTCAACATGGACTCCTTTATTCTGTGCAAAAAAAGCCAAAAGATCTACCTATTATAAAATGTGCTCTTGCCTCATTTAAACAACGAAAGAAAGCAAGGGTGATATGCAACAATTAAAGGGAGATGTTGGGATTCACTGTGACAGTGCCATGGAAAGGGACTGTCGGAGTGATTCTATCCTCTCACGCCCACAGGAATGGAAAAAGGAATCATCACCAATTCCTGTTTCCATGGGTTTACAAATATGAGAAACAAAACATGAACTTAAAATCAATTGAATCCCAAGGTGGAATCGAATCTCAAGAATATGAAACAAGGTCAAAGTCCATTGAAATAAAAACTGTCCAGAGCATTTTTATACTAAAATTTGGATATTGAAGGTAACACTTTGGTAAAAAACTGCCTTCTGAAATTGGCCGTAATGTCCATCATGCCAATAGTCACAGTTTGCTGCAATGGTCTTTGACCTGAGGTAGATATGCAGGACAGGAAGGTGCATGCTTAGCTAGCATAGAACAATTTCTGAGCAACAATAAAAGCATTCCAAACCTCCCCCCATCTTTATAGCAAGGAGATGCAAAAGATGACAGTGAGAAAGTCCTCTCACCCAGAGAAACACCATGTTTCCAACATGCAAAAGGTTAATTAGGCACAACACAAGCGTCCGTCAGTAGGAAATTCCAAAATGGACAAGAAATCGGGGATGATTTCTCATGCACCTTCGAAATTCCATGGGATGCTGCATACTAAATGAACACTGTGGCAAACTGGGCTACGAAGCCTCCTTCTGTGTGTATACAGATTTCAGTTTCTTCATTGCTATGGGTGATGTTTAACCACAACACAAAACAACTCACCTGCAACAAAGGACTCTGTGCATTTAAAACAAAACAAAATAGCTTTCAAGTGACATAAATAAAACCATTCCAAGCAGGGCAAGCCAGTGTGGACATTTGGAAACATCTGTTAATGGGACACACATAGCAAGCTGTTGCTCTGAAAGTTAGCCACCACAACCATAGCAGGTCCCACAGCTAGCAATTAAAAAACATTGATCAATTACCAATTACAGAAGTAGATCACTACTATGCATCAGAAGTAAGCCTTTCTTTATCAGATGGCTGAGCATGGATCTCAGCCTTGTGATATGTGGCATCATAATGATCTTTCTTATTTCTCTTGAAGAAACCACACTACAAGGAAGCAAGGTATTTGGTCAGTTTCGCAGTTCTGTGAAGAACTAGACAAAAGAAAATCTCAGATTTTAACCTGTTTTCTATTCATAGTTCGTTTACAAAGAGACCACACTAATGGATCAACCAAAAGTGAACAGCCACTGCACTGTGTTACTTTCAGACAGCAATCAACCCAACTCTATTACCATGGGTCTCTGGTCAAACATTTATATGGATGACATTAGTCAGCTAATTGATTTTTCTATTTGTAACAGAAATCACGAAGACAAAAATCATCCTAAAAAGGAAAATACATGCCTATCTGATTTTAGGTTTGGGTGGTTTTTTTCTTACAGAAAAATATGGACCTTAAAATAGGTAGATAGCACAAATCCAAATAAAACAGAGAGATACTGTATTTTTCTGCTTTTCAAGTAAAAATGCCATCTATTTGAGGCCTCTGAATTTGTGGGGTGAATCAGAATATAAATTCAAATAAACCATCATGAAAGAATGATTACACTCAGTTTCCCGAATTCTGGGCCACCATGTAAGATTAGGTACTCTAAATGACTATTAAAATATAATTCCACTTTCTACTATAATATCCTCCATTCAACAATGAGGATTTTCTCTATTTACTTTAATCTAGTTCATAAGGCCATCGATCTGCCCTCCGAAATATAACTTGGTCGAATAAATCTCTGCCCTTCTGAAAAATTCTGTTTCTAAGTCTGGCAACTCATGAAGGTAAAACTCCAGATCTGCTTTGTACAATATGGTAGCTACCAACTGACTACCCGTTGCTATTCAGATTTAAATTAAATTAAATTTAAAAGTCAATACCTCGGTTGCACTAGCCATATTCCAAGAGCTCAACAGCCACATGTGACTAGTGGCTGCCATATTGGATAGTACAGCCTCAGAAAAATTCCACTATGACTGAAAGTTTTACTGGGCAGTGTTGATTTGGCCAATGTATCTTGATATTTATTTGTGACTAAATACCTCAGTGAGCAATCCTAATAAACTTAGGGAACCAAGAGCCCCAGTCCTTTCTCCAACTTGGCAACCTATATAATATCCATGGGCATGAGCATCTTAATTTGCAAAATGAAGGCGACTGGAACAGCCCGGAGGACTTTCCTCTCTTACCTCCAAAAAAAATCCTATGTAGAACCCCAATATTTAAAGCAGATACAATTCAGGGGGCTGTTGGTCTTAGCCTCACCTACTTAGTTGTGGCACCTCTGTGGATGTGCAAAATCCAACTTAAAGGACACGGAACTAAAGTCCTTTCTGGCCCTAAAATTCTATGACTTTAAACTTATAAAAACAAACAGTTCAGTTTCAAAAAGAAGAGTATCTGTAAAATTATAAAAATGATTTTCATGCAAGGGTTGTAGATATTTAGAGTTCCCTTGTAAGTTGGAATACTTTAGAACTTACCAAAAAAAAAAAAAAGAACCAATGAGATCATCTAATCTAACCCAATTATTAACAGCTAAGGCAACCCAGTATCCCAAGGAGGTGAAATGATTTGCCCAAGATTATAAAGCTTGGATTTCTCAACTCTCAATCCACTGCTCAATGGTTGAGTGTCAACTTATGAACCAGGAGGTTATGGTTTGATTCCCGGTCAGAACACATGCCTAGGGATGCAGGCTCGATCCCCAGTGTGGGGCATGTAGGAGGAAGCTAATCAGTGATTCTCTCTGATTGATGTTTCTATCTCTCTCCCTCTTCCTCTCTGAAATCAATAAAAATATATTAAAATAAATAAATAAATAAGCAATATTCTGCATACATAATGCCACTGTAACAAATACATTAATATTTCTGCAGTGAAATGAATGCATAAGGGCTAAAGATTATCAATAGCCTCTCCTCTTCACATCATGTCAAATGTTGCTGCCAAATAAATCATTACAAACTCTCAGTTTTCAGAGGTGTGTTTTTTTGGCAATTTGATAAGCGACTGTGGACCTCCATTACTGAGAATAAATCCAAAATCTATAGGTCATAATCTCTGGCAACAAAATTTGCATCCATCTCATACCCACTTTCTGGTAATGTAAACTACTTACTAGTAGGAAGCAGGGAAAAGACATTACATTTTACTTGCAGGAGCAATTCTAATGAAGAACACCATGTTGAACCCAATCTTCCTCATGTCTGATGTAGGCTATCATGACCCCCTTGAGATGGAGTTATTCATTAATTTCATAATCCCAACCTGGCTATAATGATAAGAAACCCCAATTGCAGCCATGAACATTACTTTGCAGTTGAAATGAATAGGAATACAGATTCAGATTAATGTGCTACCCAAAAATTTGGCTTAGATTCAGAAAATGATCTGATTATAGATAAAGAAAATGATAAAGTAGTAATATTTTAAAAATTGTTACTTGCCAAAGATGCTGACTTATATGTGAAAAACACCAAAATTTATACCTCTAAGAAACTTCTTATACTGTATAAATAATATATCTTTAAATACAAAGTATTAGATAGATGTACAGGTATTTATTGTAAAATTTCAAGTTTGCTGTTAAAGTTTCATAATAAAATGTTGGGAAGGGAAGAGGAAGCAATGAAAATAAATTATATAATAATTTATATATTCACACACTATTAGTGTGAATTCACTTTTTTTAAAACAAGAAATAAAGTTTAATCACGAAATAAAGTTATAATCATGAAATTCAAATGCCAGGTATCACTTACCTTCCATAATAAAAGAACTAATAGAGCAAGCATCAAAATCCCAGCAAGAATGGCCACAAGGATGATCCACCAAGGAACTCCCGAGTGCTGAGCTGCCGTCTTGGAGGGAAACACAGTCACACGAACCTATGGCCACACAAGAGAACAACACGATTACAAAACAGGAAGACAGTTGACACCAGGAATTTGTCCAGACACACTTTGGACAAGGCAGCCTGTGGAAGGATGAGATGCCTTTTTGATGCAAGACCCTCTCTTTTATTAATGGACTACTGCTTCTTTCCTAGAACCTGGAAAATGCTGGCTTATGTTTTGACAACGTCTGTATTTCTTTGCCAACAAAAGTAGATAAATTGTAAATAATAAATCATCATTCAACATCAAGTTGCAAGTTATCAATACACAGCCAAATCTGTTTCATCTTTACAACCTGGTAGCTTTTTGAGAACGATCACACTTTTTAAAAATTAGTTTTCAGCGATGAAAACAACAGGGCCAGTTTAGGCACAATTAGCCTCCATTTGTCACTCAGATTTTAAAGATGTTGTAAAATATAAAAACAGGGAAGGAGCTGCATGACTGACGCTGTCATTGGAGAATTGGATGGGCGGAATTTCTCTGCTGCAAGCAGAAGAGGGGATCTTACGTTACCTTGAGAAAAAGAGCTTTCTAAGACTCGCATGGGAGAATGAGAGATTTTTACTTGTGTGAAGTTATATCCCTGGGTTTCAAAAGTCCCATTTCCCTTAAACCAGTCCTGGAAAAAGTGTAGCTGATCAGCAGAGCTGGAAGCAAAGCCAGTGTCCAGTTTCCTTTCCATGTGGAGTTAAGTCTGGCATAGCATCAGGCTAATCACAGTCCATTGGTCCATTGTGTGTGGGGTGGACATGGCTGGGGGCCATGTGGGTGAGTGCAGAGCGTGAGAGCACACCCCTACAACAAGAGTGTCCAGAGAGCAGGAGGGCCAGGAGCAGGAGCTCCCTTTGTTCAGGAGCTCATGTTTCTCAGATGTCACACCCCTGCAGTGGCCACGCCTATTATGGCCAGTGACCTCCTCCCAGACCTTCCCGGGCATGGGTTCATTCTTTCTTTGCCCAGTCCCTTTCCCCAGGATCTGCAGGGAACAGGCCAGACGAGTGTAAAACTTCAGCTTTCTGGCACTAATGGCTTGCCTACGTTATCTGGCCTTCCCTTGGCTCCTTTCCTGTTAATTTACTAAAAGCTGGGTTAATTAAAACAGTATCAGTACCATTTTAACTTTTCCTTAGGATAGCAAACTAAGGACCCTAGAAATATCCTAAAATGGCTTGGTGCCATCTTCTACAACAATATGTATGGATAGTTTAGACCCTGGATTCATTGATAGTTGGCAAATACCAATTAAATAGAAATAGTGTTCATTTAGAAAGCTAAGAAGTCGCTCATGGAAAGTCACAACAACTTGGTTAATGTGAGTTTACAATTCAAGTGAATTTTTGTGATGCCAGGAGAAGACCTGGTGATGGCTACACATATGATTTTGTAAACTATACTGATTGGGATTTGATCACTTTATAATTTCTGCTATTTTGGAGGTAAGAGAATAAAGAGTAAACAAAACTTAGAGGGGGCATTTAACTTCTATGAAATATTTTAGTCAAATATTCTACATGAGTATTGAACACTAAGTGCTGCCTAAAAATGTGTCTACACTGTGCTTCAATATTTCTAAATTATAATTCTTTTTAATCTCTTCATTGAAGTACTTCCCTTTCTACTTATACCAGAAAACACCTATCCGTCCCATTTGACTCAGAAAATACTTAAAAAGCAAGAGAACTGCTTTTCTTTAAACATTTAGTGGGAAGGACCACATTCAGAGTTCCCAGCCAGCTAGACTGCCTGTAGCGGCAGCCGTAAACACCTTATCGGCGCCCTGGTTTCCTGTTTTGCTCTCAGTGAGGTTTCAATCTAGCTCCCAGCCTCATAGGGGACCTCAGAGCTCACTTCCCCTCACCGCCCTTCCTCCCACTGGTGTCCCAGCTGTTAGGAAAAAACAACCCTTCCTTCAGGTTACTGGTTCTAACACAGGTGAGCCATAAAGAAGGGAAGAAAGAATGAGGAGAGACCAGTGAAGAATACAGTGGATGCGACCTGTAAACTGACTAGTCTAAACGAGACAGAAAGATCATTTCAACTAGCCTGTGCTGAAGCCCACAGCAAAGGCGCACAGTGTGTCCTTGGGGGCCAGGTGGCAATCTGGAAGAGCCATTCTCATTCCTTAGAGTAAGTTCTGATAAAACTGGCGATGGAGAGTCTATGCCCAGGAGAATCAACCTTATTATACCCACACTGTATACCAAAGCCTTTTAAACAGCTGATCACAGGGGGAACTCTCTCCCACAAAAGGCTGCAATCCAACAGCATCCTGGCTGAACAAGGTAACTTTTGACTTTGCAGCCGAGGATGGCAGGACGGACGGGGGGAACCCAGATGAGAGTGCTAAGCCCCCGAGTCTGGCTAACATGGTAACCAGAACTTGGAGCCTTGGAACTGCAAAACAACTCACTGGACAAAGACTGCGTGCGAGGACCAGGACCGAAGGCAGGGGCTGGGCTCCCCATTTAAAGGGCACTAAGCTCTACAAACCCAGTCTGTGCAAGGCCTCGCTGGGGACCAGGGAGGTGAGAGGCCAGTGAGCAAGACTTTATTGTTTGTTTACCTCCATTGTCGATGGAAAGGTTTTGGGTTTTGCCTGAGGACAGGCACCCTCCAGCTGGGATTAGGAAGAAGGAGGCCCTGGCCTTAGCGTCAGGTGAGGGGAGACCAACCTGGAGCTGCCATTCCCAGAGCCCCGGGAGCCTTTCTCATCTTGCCACACCAACTTTCACTGATAGACAGTAACAAGTTCCGGTGAGTAGAAGCTATTCCAACTCCAAAACCAATATTTTTTTTTTGTTTCATTAAAATCAAGGCATTTCCCTGGGAATGACCTCATCCCTCATGTGCCTGTAAGGGGAAAGGGCTTAAGCTCCGCTGACACACTCCATTCCACCCCCAGCGAGCAGTGCTTCGACCCCGGCAGCCTGCCCGCTGCGAAATGCTTCCCTACATCACTGCAATCGAACGCCCTCCAGTCCTGCTGAGGATCAGTATAAATCGCCTGATGAAGGAATTTTCGTATCTTTTATAAAACTCTCTATTACAGACACATTCCCTTTAGTGAATGTTGCTCCTATCAGAAACCCACCTTACAAAAGGATCCACCTCAAGTTCTTCTCTGAATTCAGAGCCCAAAAAAGGAAAAATCACATTCCCCTGAAACATGATGTGTCCACTTTTTAACCTGTATTTCCTTTTCTCGTTGGCAGCCCAGATACTCGCTTCCTACTTCCTTAGGACTGAAGTGCGGAATGTAAGTAAACCAATGAACTACTCCCTCCCCTTCTGTGGCTTACCTCAGCAGTGCCCGCCAGCTTCCCCTTCTCCCAGACCACAGATCCCGAGCAGCTGACCCTGTGTCCTATTCAATAACGTTGCTTCTCTAGCATTTGTGCTGGGGGGGGGGGGGTTACACAGTCCTTAATAAGTGCTTGTTTACTGGATGGATTTAATTTTTAAAAACATGTTTTTCTTGATTTTAGAGAGAGGAAGAGAGAACTGTCGATCAGCTGCCTCCTGCATGCCCCCTACTGGGGATCAAGCCTGTACTCTGGTGCCCTGACCGGAATCTAATTGGTGACCTCTCGGTGCACGGGACAACACTCAACCAACTGAGCCACACCAGCCAGGGCCAGGATGGGTTTAATTTAGTTGATGCTAAAATATAACCATCTAATCTGGTTCACTTAGGTGACCAGCTCTCTCTTTGTTATAACAATGTCTTAAAAGCTTTTATTGACAAGGGAACACAAAACTCTTACAATTGGTTTGGTTTTAAAGGAACAAAATGGATTTTTCTTTTTCTTTCTTTTTAAAGCCAGGATTAGAGTAAATGCAATGGGAAGACGTTTCAATATTAAGACTAAAAGACAAGACTGAATAACTCAACCTCCTTTGCTTCTATCTCAAAAGATAAGTAATCTTCAGACTGGAAAAAATAGATGAAGCAAGATAAAGATGAAGCTAAAACCCATGATAAGTAAAGGAATAAAAAGAAAAGGCATCCTGACACTTCAAGGAAGCTAAAACTTTTAGGACCTAAAAAACTTCTTAAAATACTAAGGAAATGTGTCCGTAAATATGGTATCTGAGCTAGTGTATCTCAGAAATCACAGTAAATATCAGTGTCATAAGACTAGAGATGAGACAATGTCTCAGTTTTCAAAAGAAAGGAGTTCCAGATAGGGGACCAGTAACCTGCACAAATCTACCAATTATTAAATAAAGCAGGATCCCAGCCAAGACTCCCAATCCCATTCGCCAACACTAGCTCTCCACGCCCTTGGGGACCTACAATGCCCCAAACAACCTCCTTTTCACTTGTGACCCAGCCACCGAACTGGGCACCAGGCCCCCAATCCCATCGTCTCCCAGAAACAGGAGCCTCTACTGAGGAGCCATGAGCCCCACTTCTGGTCTCATGTCCCCAGGCTGGTGGTGACGCGGGGAGGTGCACCGGGTCCATCGAGCAGCAGCTCCCAAGTCTACCGTGTGCACTGCAGAACCAGAGGCCCCACTGAAGGATTCACTCCTTTCTTCAGCGATTCTATTAAAATACAGCGTGCGGTGGCAGCACCTGAAGACGTTATGGGATTTCTCCTGGACAGGGTCGCCGGGCTGTGAAATGAGCACCACGGCAGCACGTCCTGGGCAGGGGGTTTTGCTCCGAGTGCGGACCGGGGCCCGTCTCACCTGGGTGCCTGCGTGCGGCAGCTTGATGTTCTCGGTGGCAGCAGATACATCAATGGAGGCCCGCACGAGGATGTCCAGGTAGTTCATTTTAGAGTACTCCTGTGTGGAGACAAAGTGAGCGAATGCGTTAGGGAAGTGAGACATGTCCTAGGCGGTGGCAGATGGCGTCCGGAGACAGCCTCCCAGCGGCCACACCTCTAGAAACGTGCTGTTCCACAACCTGGAGCGCAGCAGCACGGAGGCCTTGCTGTCCAGCCCCCGCAGCGGGCACCTGATGTTCACGCAGTTCACGTTGACGCTGCAGTTCTGGGAGGAGAGGAAGGCGGGGTTAGAACGCAAGGGCTCGGGAAGACCTCCCCCCCATCCTCCGTGGGATCGCAGCTCTTGAGAAATACTTACAAGGGTCTGGTATTTCCTGTCAGCAAATAGTGAAAACTTCTTGCTACCATCAATCTGTTTTTCGGCAATTTCCCGTTTCCTTCTGGAGTTGTGGGACTCCTGAAAGGAATTATATCCCAGATCATTCTACTTAACATAATTCTGTCATGACTTGCACCCTCCTGAGTACTCCCTCCCAAATGATGCCAAATTCACGGAGTCCACAGTATTTGCCCTTCTCCTGCCACCAAATGTGCAGAAATCATTTAAGTGTAAAACTCTGCAAGTGTTATTACGCCACTTCAAGGCTACTGATTTGGGTAATTAATTCCCACTCTGACCTTAAAACCCAGGGAGAGAAAGAGGCTGTCTTTGTTCTGTCTCCCCACCGAACTGTGAGCATCCTAAGATAGGGTCAAATCTCATTCCTGTATCCCTACCACCAGGTAGATATCTAACACAGGGTGAAAAGTTAGCCCATCTTGAATGAGAACAAACAGAGAAAGAAGCAAAAAGAACCAGCATGTGACTTGGCCAGAGTAGGGTACTGAAATCTAAGCCTTATAGGAAGTTTTAAAATTGCCCTTTCCTTATAATAAGGATAAGTTATCATGGATCAACTTATTTCTCCAAGTCGATGAATAAAGGATCATTCTAGAAGCCACCAACTACGAACACCGATCATACCCAGTCACCTTAGAATTCAAGATAGAAGAGACGGACATTCACTAACAACATCAATCTCCATCACACTGGAGTGTAAATGATAAACCAGGTGCGTCCGTGTGGAGCAGGAGAGGAAAGAGTTCCATGTGGCGGCTTTGAAAGCAGGCGGCACTAAATGTTGAACCTGCCTCTTAGAAGCTGAGTGACTGAGAAAGTTCTCTCTGAATTTCCATTTCCTCATCCATGAAATGGTGAGGGAAAGAAGGCTACTCTCACAGTACTAGCCGGAGAATGAAGTGAGAAAGTGCCAACAGAATGTGTAGCGCAGTGCCTGAGACTCAGTAAGCATTCCATACGTATCTACTGTTTTAAGAAACGAAAATGAAAGTCTTTGGAGGTCACTTGCTAAGGTGCCAATATCTTTTGGAATGAGTTTTCTTCTACCGGGAGTTAACACTGGCTGCACCCCCGCCTCCCCGCCTGTCCCAGTCCTCCTTATATGTCATGCTAGGTCATACAACTTCAGAAAATGTCATTTGCCTCAACAAGCAGTGAATGACCCTGACTTAGGAACCATAATGGTCTCCTATCCACAGAAATCCTCAGCCTGTCTTGGTTACAACACAACTGTCAAAGAGAAACTGAGATGCCAAAGGAAGCGTCGACATGCCAGCACATGGGTTTCCTAAGGAGAGTAGTGGGTTTCCCCTCAGAAGTCAGCTTCTCCCTTCTTATCCATGGAGACGTGAGATGAACCCACCAACATACCTTTAAGTTCAGAGGGTTTATTTCACTCCGTGGCTCACAAGCTATCTTTTCCAATCCTTTGGATTCTACTTTTACCAAATAAAGCAACCATTTGCCGTTGCTGATTTCTTTTGGCCACTGGATGTTCAAGGTTGCTGTGCCCAGGTTTTTAAGAGGCTTGCCCAAGTTAATAACCTGTTAAGAAACAAAACGCGTTATTTCCGTGCAATTGATGTGACGTGGAATTAAGTAGCAGCTCCTATTTCCAAGAGAAAACAAACAAATGAAATACTTGGCATGATCACACAATCAAAGCAAAGGCTCCGAAATTAGACTATAGGTAGGGTATTCAAAATAGAGATTTGTTCTTAAAGGATTCTAGTCAATAAAAATGGAAAGAAAAAAAGGTCAAAGAGAAATGATGGTTCATTCAACCCAGGAACAGCCGCAGTGTGCAACAGGTTATTGGGTACAAATACACCCCGCTCTCCACGTGTCCGGGGACAGTCACGTGTGACTAGCTCTGTAACCACCCTGTTTGGCAGGTGACAAGGCCTGGGCCGTGCACCAACCGCCTGCCTCTGGGAAACCCCACCGACTGAAAAATATGAAGCTGCCTCTGCCCTGGACCACCCTTGGGAGGCGTGGGATAGCACCTGGGAAACTGAGTAAAACCCTGATGGCAGCCACAAATCTGAGGCCACGCTGCAGGCGGAGCAACTTCCTGCAGCAGAAGCTAGGAGAGCTACAAGCCCCGTGCCTGTGTGGGGGACGAGCCCTCTGCCTGTGTGGGGGACTGCTCCGGAACCCAGACCTCTCTCAGTCACACCTGCAGAGGCCTCACAGCCACCACTGCCTGTCACAGCCATGTCTGTCGGGCTAGGAGCCGCACAGAGGAGAATTCAGCCTTGACCCTGCTAGAGTCAGGGGTGAGCTCATTCCTGCCATTTCAGTCATTCACCTCAACAATGGTCACGGTACTTTCAGGAACAGGATTTCGGCCACAAAGATCCGAAACCCGCCTGTCTGGGAGCCAGCTCTGTGCCATGCATTTATGTGCAGCCACCTGGGCTTTGAGCTGCTGTGCTTGCCTGCTGTGAAAGGGTTCGGAGCAGCCATCGGCCTTTTGTACTGGCATATGCCAAACCCACATTCCCCAGCACAAAACTGGGCTTGGGAAGGGGAGTGGGCATTAGCCACAGCAGTAAGAGAGATGGCCTTAAAACAGAGGAGGAATCACAGCACATTCTAAAGCCGTGGTTCTCAACCTTCCTAATGCCGAGACCCTTTAATACAGTTCCTCATGTCCTGGTGACCCCCAACCATAAAATTATTTTCGTTGCTACTTCATAACTGTAATTTTGCTACTGTTATGAATCGTAATGTAAATATCTGATATGCAGGATGTATTTTCATTGTTATAAATTGAACATAATTAAAGCATAGTGATTAATCACAAAAACAGTATGTAATTATATATGTGTTTTCCGATGGTCTTAGGCGACCCCTGTGAAAGGGTCGTTCAACCCCCAAAGGGGTCGCAACCCACAGGTCGAGAACCGCTGTTCTAAAGCCAAATATAAATCACTTTGCGATTTTCCTGCTTTTACACAGACTAGGGTGGGGGGGGGGGTGGAGAAGGGGGAGATCAAGTGTCCCTTTGTCTCTATACCACACAGACATTCAGACTCTCTGATAAGAAAAGCAAACAGAACTGGATTCTGGACAGAGTCTTGTGTTGTTCTCTGTTCTGGAGGACAGGACTTTCCCTGTAAGTCAGTGTGTTAGTAACTGAGCATTTATCAGGCTTATTTGTTAATATGACTTATTAAAATTACATATTGGAGACCCTAGTCAGCATGTGTTAGCTTCCAGTGTCTGTAATAAAAGGACCCATGGGAGGACTCACCCTGAACTCATACTCTATCAAACTTCCCACTTCATCTTCAGATTTCATAGCTTGCTCACCAAGGACGGTCCCTCCAAAATACACCTGGGAAGGTTTGGCAACTCTGATAAATTAAAAAACACCAGTTTTAGTGAGGATTGTAAGTGGTTCTTTCAAACACTGATTTGTTATGCTAAACACAAACACTTACCCAGAGACCGATAAAAGCAGTTCAATAACCACTTTTGCAGAAGCTGTAATTGGAGCCAAATTATCTTGATTGCTTGTTCTGAAAATGAAAAGGAAACAATAGGGTTTTATTTTAACAGTCAGTTTTCTCACTACAATTACACTTCTTTTATGAGGTAGATCAGGGCCAATCCGCTGACTGGCTGTGTTTTCACAAAATAATTCTGAATGGAAAGGTTGAAGTGACTCTTACGTTTCCAACTTCAGATTAATATCCAGATCCGTGGTGTCAAAGGTGACCTCAGTTGTACTTAAAATCAAATAAAAAGTAACCTAAAAAATAAAAATGGCCATGAGCATGGGTCAAACATATCAACATTGTCATGGCAGTGAAAACAGTAGAATTCAATATGGGAAGGCAGGACCTACACTGGAATTTCTTTTAAAAGGATTTCCAAGCTCACAGTCCGCTTGTGAGCCGTTCTGGTTGGCAACACAACTCAGCTGCTTCTCCTACAACAGAAAAACACACGAGATCACAACAGGCACCCTTGCCACAGGGCGGCTCCCCCTCCCAGCTGGTGTCTAACTGCACTCACAGGGAAGGCCTTCAGCTCTCTGTACGCGGAGTAAGTCAGAGTGTCCGGGAAAGTCGCGATGAGTTTGGCTTCGTGCGCGTCGTCGCCATCTCGGGTGGGGTTCTTTGGGTCAGAAGGGCTGTTTGTCACTGTTATTTCTAAAGCAATGTCCTTCTGGTCTTTTAGGACTAGTTCTGGAACACCTTTTTGACTATTAAAGAAGAGAAACATGACAAAGGCCTCAGTATGTTTTCAGGAAGCCCCTTTTTCACAAAAGCCCCCGCAAAGCCAGAGTCCGACCGGCTGGGGCCACAGAGCAGCTCTTACATCGGGAGATAAGAAAACTTGTCCTGGTTTCCTTCCCGGGTACAAAACTTGTATTCTAGTTTAAGGTTGCTGTTGCACACGTTGTCGTCTCCACATCCCTCTTTTAGGAAGTGCACCTGGAGGAAAACAAAACCGTGGTCAGAAACGTCCGTCCTTTGGGGCTCACAGAGGCGGTGACGGGCTTTCTCCTCACGGTTCATTCCCGCGTGTGACAGTTACGGGAGCAGAAGCCTCGCTTCAGACACACTTAGGCATGCAGGCCATGCCCCTTGGGTCTGTGTTTTAAGACACTGGGAGCCCAGCCCGTGTGGCTCAGTGGCTGAGCACCGCCTATGAACCAGGAGTATGTTTGCTAGGTGCAGTGCTACTAGTGCTCGATAATCACCCTGATAAATAATTGGGATACTGTCTCCTTGTCTGTTATGTTTAACATGACTACAGAGCTGGGAATATACACGAGAAATATTAATGTGATAATCAACATGAAAAATATATGAAAATATACAAAAGTATAAGGACAATAAAAACTGACAATGTGGTCCTGGCCAGTTTTTCTCAGTGGTTAGAGCAGTGATGGCGAACCTATGACACGCGTGTCAGAGGTGACATGCGAACTCATTTTTTTGGCTGATTTTTCTTTGTTAAATGGCATTTAGATATATAAAATAAATATCAAAAATATGCGTCTTTGTTTTACTATGGTTGCAAATATCAAAAAATTTCTATATGTGACACGGCACCAGAGTTAAGTTAGGGTTTTTCAAAATGCTGACACGTAGAGTTCAAAAGGTTCGCCATCACTGGGTTAGAGCGTCGGCCTGCAGACCAAAGGGTCTCGGGTTCGATTACCAATCAAGGGAATGTACCTCGGTTGCAGGTTAGATCCACAGCCCTGGTTGGGTGCAGACAGGAGACAACCAATCGATGTAGCTCTCTCACGTCAATGTTTCTCTCTCTCTCTCTCTCTCTCTCTCTCTCTCTCTTCTTCTCCCCCCCCCCCCCGGCCCCCTTCCACTCTCTCTAGGAATTATCCTCGGGTGAGGATAAAAAAAAAAAAAAAAGACTGACAATGTATAGATGTATAGATTTAGGCATCAGCTCCTACCCTAACACAGTCAGCACTCACTTCTAAAAAGCTTCATCAGTGGACCACCAGACCCAGGGGCCTCCGAGTGGGCACTGTGGTACTGACGGGATTCTGACAGCAAGTGCATAACGTCCAATTAGGACGTCACAGCTCCAGCCTAAGCTTGCATCTCAACCAGCTTAAAACCTAGCAAACATAACCCCACCTCATAGGCATGCAGCGAGCCATATAATACAGATTTTTCTCCTAAGATTGTAGGGTACACTTAGCACTAAATGACTATTTCACAGCTGCTACTTTTTTGACTTGCTGAATTTTTATATTCCTTGATTTTAATGTTCAGACTAACAACAGTTGGTTTTCTACATCTTAATGTTCTTACTGGCAAAATGCAATGTATTTTTATTTCTTCATACAGCTGTAGGAGAAACTTGATACGAGAATAAGAAGTTCTGCCAATTATGCTCTCAATAAGTTGCAGTGGCCAAAAAAAAAAAAAAATACTTTCTGGCTCCAAATTGTATTCCATATGCTTCTACATTCATGGCTAATCAGAGAAACAGATCTTCCAACTTTGCAGATATTTTTAAAAGCTTATTTAATACAAAGAAATGACCTTTAAAACACATCACTAGTTCTTGTGCCTTTAAAGACATTTGATTTAACATAATAATATGGCAAAACAAGTCAGAAAGACTTACATCTGTATGGACTGTCTTGGGCTCGTTGGAATTCAGAATTGGAAAAACCTCTGGAAGTGAATTCACTCGCCGCCGCGTGTTCGGGTCTTGGATCTCCACGGAAGCAGTTATGGGGATGGGACGCAGCTTATCCCTGATGTTTTCCTGAAAGGTTGCAGAGACACAGGTCAGCATGGGATAAACGCTACTGGGAAACTCCAGAACAACACTTCATTTCGTACTGAGTAACGGGTTTCTAGGATAAATTTCAAAACCTATACATGCCACCATAATACCCAGCCCTTGTCCCCATAAAAAAAACTGTTTTGACTGCCCGCCAGCCTCACCTGCAGCCAGAGTGTTTCCTCCATGCACGCCTTCTGCTTCTGCCTGCTCAGCGTGATCTGTTTACTATACTTGGGCTCAGCACCTTGGTTCCGAAACTGAACTCTCGATGACAGCCCGGATTTCCTTCTCTCCTTTTCAGCCTCAAGTGTGCCCACAATGGCTAGATAAAAGGGACAGAAATCATTATGATCTTCAAGTGCATTCATGCACATTCAGCTGTAAGCATGCTGAGCTCCTTTTAAAAATATTTTGATTCCTTTTAGAAGGACACTTTCCCCACTGCCACCGTTTCTCTTCAGATTTCTTGATAATGGACATTTTGATTGTCTTACGGTGTTCAAACCAAGCTGTCCTTTCCTGCCCATTGCTGTTGACAGTCTTAAAGTTAATTTTTCATTGAGCCACCAGGGGGAGCTCAAGAATAAGTCAAAACCTCTGAGCAGCATCTAAGAATCAGTTTCTGGCTGAATCTCAGCAACTCAGGGCACTCAAGATAACAGGAGAACCCAACGCTCCCTAAGGGCCTACACTGACTCTCCCTCCAACAGGCCGGTGCTTAAATGTCCTAGCACTTTGACACTCAAAAAGGGATTAAGAAGTAAAAATTGCCAGTTATAAAAACTGTCATGGGATGTAAAGTACCACACAGAAAACATCCTATATAATAAAAGCCTCATATGCTAAGTGTCTGGTCCTCTGTTCAACCAATCAAAGCGTAATATGCTAATGATATGCTAAGTTCAACTGCTCTCTATGAAGTGCACTGACCACCAGGGGGCAGATGCTCTGACCAGCAGATTAGTTTGCTGCTGGGGTCCAGCCGATTGGGACTGACAGAGATGGGCCGGACACACCCTGGAGCCCTCCTGCGGTCCCTCCCCAGCTGGCCAACCTCCCGCATCCCTCCCTGACCCTGGATCTTGCACCAGTGGGGTCCCTTAGCCTGGCCTGCACCCTCTTGCAATCTGGGACCCCTCAGGGGATGTCAGAGAGCCGGTTTTGGCCTGATCCCACAGGCCAGGCTGAGGGACCCTACTGGTGCACGAATTCATGCACCGGGCCTCTGATAGTAAATGATACTGTAGTAACTATGTATAGTGTCAGATGGGTACTGGGCTTCCTAGGGTGCCCACTTCATATGGTATATAAATGTCTAATAACTATGTTGTACGCCTGGGATGAGTATGTCAACTGTGATTAGAAAAGAAATTAATTTTTAAAAAATTAAAAAAAAAAGAAAAACAATTCCCTTCAAAAGGGTCTCTAGACGAGCAGCGCAGCATCTCCTGAGGTCTGCTAGGGATGCAGACACAGGCCCTGGCCAGACCCACTGAGCCAGCTCTGCATCGTAACAGGACCACCAGGTAGTTCTTTACATGCTAAAGTTTAATAAGCACTGATAAAGGACAGGTGTCTAAAGAGGAATAATATATATTAGAGACATAAAAAACTTTTGACAATAGGTTGAGACTTTTCAAGTTTAAAGAAAAAGAATTAAAAGATAAAACATATTCCTTTTAGTGGCTAAAGGGCCTGTGTGTCAGCTAACCTAGCTTCCACAAGCCACGCTTCCAACCTGCAGAGCTCTAGCAGGCACAGCTGCTCTTGACTGCCCAGACCAGCGGTCGCCAACTGGTGGTCCGTGAGGTCCGAAAGGTTGGTAATCGCTGACCTAGACTAATGGAGCTGAGGCCAGCCAGGACCTGGATAATCAAAGTCTCCATCCTTGACTTCAGAATGCATTCTTGGCCATTTCTCTGGATACAGCTGCTCTTTCTTTATGGGAGAACCCTGAAGTTACTTACACTCACTAACCACTAGCCATCAGAAGGGAAGAAACCACAGAGTGTACAGGGCCAGAGAAATCAGCCTCAAGGGGAAAAATCTGCTCCAAAAAATGCTGAAAGTTGAATCAACGACCCTTGGTCTCTCATTCAAGGTAGAGTTTGCCAGAGCCCTTCTGAGAGCATCTATGGTTAATACACTCTTCCTGCCGACGGAGACATGGAGGCCACGGAGGTGGGGCTGGCCCAGAGCCACACAGTGAGCAACAGAGGTAGAGTCGGCTTCGCAGTCTGTGTCACCAACACAAAAGACAATTGGTTGATTTCAGAGTTTCTTAAATATCCAGGTTCCCACTTGCCTCTAGACCTCTGTGTGACTCACTCTCTCTGCCAGCCGGACCCCCTCTCCCCTCCCCTCCCCGCCACTGCCCACAAACCCTACTCCTTCAGATCTCAGCCTGGACATCACTTCCTCTGGGAGGCCGTCCCCTCCCCCCCCCGGGGGACCTGACAGTATGCTACACTTAGCCCATTGCGCTGTAACCATCTGACCGCCTTCCCCGGGCAGAGCTGTGTATGGGCAGGGACCACCTCAGTCTGCTCACCACTGTACTGCCCAGCAAAGCACAATACCTGACACAAGTACCATTTGTACAGTAGAAGAATGGAAGCGGGAGTGACTAGCCCCACATCAGCATACACACCGGTACACATCTGCCCACACAGGCACACAATGGGATGTTATCCTTATGCTGACATGACAGCGCTTCATGTGCTGGGCCAAAATTCAGCAACACTGACAGTTTCGAAAGTAATTTCTGTGTCCACGTAAAGAATTTTCAAATGTCATGGCTGCCAAATGGAATGTGTCTCCATTTTAGGCCCTCGGTAGCCTTGACATCATCCATTTATCAGTGACCTGCTAACTTCACAGGGAACCAGACGAGGGCTCCCACGCTGAGTGCCCCTGGCAGCAAGAGGAGGGGAGGGTGTGGGTGCATTAAAACCGCTTATCCACCCAAACCACTCCAACCTCCTCTAACCCTCCAGACAGTTCACATCATCTTAAAATCCCTGCAGGCCACCCTGGCCGACCTTTTGAGGGGCAAGCCACGGAGAACGCTCATTAAGGTTCAATTATAAATACTGTCCGTACAGAGTGCCACATCCGAGGGCTGCACCGAGTTAAAACGGCCTGGCCCAACAATACGCCCGCGTTCTCAGACCGCAGATGCGTTCCCTTACACGCTCTGTGGACGTTCTGTTTAGTTTGATTTAGAATTTCCCAATACTGTGGAAATACAGGCAATGAGAGCAGGTTTTCTCTAAATGTCCTCAGAGACAAGAGTTCTATCCATAAGAGGCCCTCAATAAGCACTTGGTTAATGGAGTCGCTGCATAAGATGAAATTAATATTGATTTGGGGGGAGACAAGGAATGCCCTGATGAGATTTCACGTCTATTGTCGAACTGAGTGTGGCCTGAGAGAACAGAAATGTTCCCGGTTCCTCTCCTGGCCTACTCAGAGTCCCCAATTCTCCCCGTCTCTCCCGTCCACTTCCCAACACAGCGTAAAGGGCCTGTGATCCGAGCAGGCAGGCGTGAGGCACTGCGTTTGGGTAGAAAGGACACAAGTGGTCCTGGGAGGACAGCAGACAGTGCGAAGTCATCGAAGACGTTTTCTTGTCATTCGAAGCTGCACAAAGAATCGTTTCTCTGCTCAATGACATGCCAGCGGCCTCAAAAGCAAAGCGAGAGGCCACGCTCCGCCTGCACACACAGCCATAATCCGCCGGCCCTGGTCTCAGGTCCCAGGGAGATGACCCAGCGGACGCCGCCCGGCACGTCGGGGAGACGCAGAAACCACCCGAGAGCCTAGCATCTCGGAAGATGAAGGCTAAGCGGCTTATGACAGTGGCCCAGGTGGGAGCAGACTTATCTGCCAAACACTGGGAGAGGAAAGGGGACATCTTTTAAACAGAGAAGACAGAGCAGTACTTGAGATAACAAGGAGCAATCTTATGCAAACTCATTATCTCGAGGTGGAGGAAAAATATGAAAAGAACAGGAACTACCTGTCCCTCTAGAAGCTTCCCTTGGTGGCACAGACACCCCAAAGCACAGCAGCGGGGACCCAGGCCAGACCCCGGGGGAAATCACCCTCACTCTTCGTATTTCCTTTTGGGGAAAGATTTTCTGTAAATCTCCACACCCCCATCGGGAGCTGGAGCAGGTGGCTTACACCGGAAGAGGCATAGCTGCTCCAAGTCACACCAGAGAAGCTGGTGACCGACCATCACTCTGGTTGTTGGATGGGGAGCCCTGTCAGGATTTGCATTACAAAGGAAGGAGCAGAAAGGCACCTTCGAAATGACAAACTGCTTTCACCACATCATCTCCTCTGATCTCCACACAATGTTACATAGTAATTCCTACTAGAGGCACTTTTTTTTTTTTTTTGAACGAATGGGAAAATAAAAACTCAGATGTGAAGGGACTGGCTCTGAGCTGTAGGGTCTGTCAGCATCAGAGCTGGAACCAGGAGCAGAGCCCAAGTCTCTGAACAGCCGAGGCCAGCCTTGGGGACACAGCTGCAGTGCTCCAGCCCCGGTGGAAGGAGGCCAGGAGCAAAGAGCAGAAACTGGCAATTACTCTGCCCTACTGGGCTCCTGCAGTCACTCGTCCACAACCACCACCCACCACCCACCACCACCTACCACCTCGCAACCGCAAAACCAACTTTCCACACTGCCGTTCAAAGACAGACATGGAGGAAACAGTCGTGGTAACAAATGAATCCTTTTCCAAGACATTCTGCCCCAAACCATCTGCTCTGGAAAATTCAAATGGGGACCAAATGGCAAGTGTTTCCCTCGTGTGCGTGCGGCGCCCTCCTCATGAAAGGGAAGACAGCGGAGAGACTTGATTCCGTAAACAAGAATGCACGGGCCCATTTTGGCCATTGCCGTTTTATTTTTCTGTTCTTTATGCAGAACTTTCAACCTGGCAGACAGAAAACACGTCGTTTTTAAGGGTACTAGGTACTTACATATTGAAGGATTGTAACCAGCGGGTTTGGCAGTATATTCGAAGCAGGCCTTAACCTTGAGGCTGTATAAAATTGAACACATACTTCTTAAAAGATGCATTATCGCAGCAGGAAAAAACCAACATGTTCCCCAGCTCTCAAATCCCCCCACGGCTCATTGATGAGCAAATTCATTCGGCAGATTCCTCTTCCCTCCGCCCATTTCTCAGTCTTCCCTGCAGCTCTTCAGGGCGATCGTGTGGTCACAAAGCAGACATGTGAAACCAAGGGGTCTGTGGGCACCTCGGACACTCACCAGATCCCACTGGGCGCCCCGCAGGCCGTTTTCTGGCGGAGATCGAGCCTGTTGGGTGTCACTGTGACGGTTTTCTGAATATTAATCACAGGCCGGGATCTGAAGACAAAGGAGTAGGAAACAAGGTCAGTCCTTGCCTCCTTGCATGTAAGATGAATTCATCATCTACACTGGCACCTCAGCTGCCCCATGCGCCTTAAAACCACAGGGGAAAATGTCCCCCGTGTAATTCATTTCCGCTATGACTGAAGAAAGTAACTGTTAAATATAAAACCCAATTCTGTAAAATTTACTTAAAGTTTTTAAATAACATTGAAAATTCTAAAAAGTTTTAGTTTTAATAGGTGTTTTTTTTCCATTGAAAGAGTAATAGGTACGACATGTAAAAGTCCCAGGGTTTTTCAAGCAAATAGTGTCTCCGTCCCCACCCAAGCTCCCAAGTGGCCTTGTGTATTCTCCCAGACACATCATAGTCTATGTTGGTTTAAAATTAAATATAAAAAGATACACCTAATTATTTAAAAGGGAAATCCCATGCTTTCTGTTGCTTTTCCCATTTATTAACGTTTTGAGTCTTCTCATATCTGTTCACATGGTTCCCACAGCTGGCGGGGCCGCGCTGTGCTGAGGTGACAGCGTGGATGTAACCAGTCCCTCATCGGTACCCATGCATATTGTTTCTGGCTTTCAGCCCTGACAATTCCTAATACATCAGCCCCGATACATTCCTAACAGCAGAATGAGTCAAAGAAGATGTATATTTTAATTATGAGTAATCTTGTCAAGATAGCCTTCACAAAGGTGACACCAGCATACCCCTAACAGCTGGGATGCTCACTATTAGGGTTTCTGCATGCACATGAGTTTAGTGACACAGGCGATCCTGCACCACAGGCCTCCATCTTACAAACATTCGCCCTTCCCTGTCCACCCCGGAACCACCATCCCCAACCTTGAGCCCTTGCCCTCCTGCTGCCGGAACGGACTACAACTTTTCTGCCCCACAATATCTCTGTAGGCAAACACCCGAGTCCCTCAACCTCTCCCCTCTGTGCTCTACCTCACCCCAACCTCACAAACACACAAGACGCCGGAATCCTACCCCGGGTCTTCTCACCGTATAAAAGCATCTTCTCTCTCCCTTACGTATTCACCTCTACTCCCCACAGCCACGGGGTCAGTGCTGGCCTGTGACCTGACCTCTGCACGGGCACAGTCCTGCAAGTGTGCAGTGGCTAGGGGTGTGAGTGAGATGGGGAGATACCTCTCGCCTCTGTCTCTCTCCAGCCAGAACTCAGAGCGGGTTCGTGGTTTCATTACCACACAAATTCCGTTAGGCTGACTGTAGTGGGCTTGCGGTGAACCCGGCCATCCTGGAGAAGTATTCTGGTAGGAAAACGCATTCCAATTCCAAAAAACTAGGTTGAACTTCTGGAATCAATCTATCAGGAGGCCAGAGAGGGCACGGGTCCACTCTCGAGGAAGGTGGGAGCCAATAAAAGGCCAACGCTGCCCACAGTCTGTGTCTCCCGTTCATGCTATTGTTATTTTACATCTTGGCAGCTGCTAGTTCCCAAGATACTAACTAGAGACACTCCAAGTTTCAAGAGCATATTTAAAAGGCAAAAATTCACAGATCTTTTACCACCAGTTGCTATAGATGCTAAAGTGTTTTGAATATCATAGCATTAAGGCTTCAGGGTGGCATAAATTTCAAAAGAAAGTATTTTAACACATTTTGGCCAAACTCTGTTTTTACTTGTTTTTTAAACACCCAACATCCGCATGCCATTCTGAGTATACAGTATATATGAATCATGAAAATTTTGCCTTTTAATACATAAAGCAAATCTTTTTGACCCAGCTGTCTTGTATTTAACTGGCATCTATTTATTAACTACCCTGAAGTTCTAAAATGATTTAATGGGAAATGTCCAGGGAAAGAGTTGGGAAGAGCGAGGGATCCCGCAGGATCCAGCCTTAAAAGCTCAGGCCAGTCCTGGGTCTCCGTTGCTTTGTGTGTAAAATAAGGGGGTTGGTTTTCCTTTCATTATCAAGTGATTTTGAGATTTACTTTCCTACTATCTATGAGGAAAAAAGGAACAAGTTTACAGGATTCACAACCAGTTTAAGAGGACAGGAAAAGTAAGGGTGTTAAAACGTCAATGACAGACAGAAGCAAGTATTTAACTAAAGACAGGTTATCTGCGGGGAAAGACTTGGTAACCAAATTTTGGTGCAGGAAGTCAAGTCTTCTTGATACTTGAGGGCTAGACCTCAAACTAAAACTAGAAGTTCAAATTGCTTTTTGATGGAAACTTTGCTGAAATAGTTGAATGTTATAGACGCTTCCACCTTTTAAAAATGTTGACTATTGTATGGTTGGTATCCATATGAACAGAGAGAAAAGTAGAGCTGGAGAACCACCAGGTAAAACACGGGGTGGATGCTTTAACCTAAGAGAGGGCACGAAGTACCTGCGCACTCCCCACTGTGACAGCCGGGGAGGTCAGGTACCCAGGACGGATGTATATTACCATCAACACAAACCACGGCTGAGAACTTCCCCCCGAATTCTTTCTCTTCCCAATCACATACACGTGTTCATTTAGTCACCAATTCTAACTTATCTTTTTCTCTGTTCAAAATTAGCGAGATTTTACAAAATAGGTTTTTATCACATTGTGATACTACTCACAAAAGAAAAATCCTCAAAATTCATGCCAGCTTTTGCCTTTTGAAGTATAGGCATTACAAATTTCAATTCAAAAGTCAAAATCTTAGTGTAACCCAAGTATTGAACATGCTTTTCACACACCTGAAAATAGTTACTGAATCTGACAGCGAGCCAACAGCAACATCAGGGTAGGAATTTCTATCAAGGTCCATATTTCCAGCAATTGAATATCCAAAAAAACGTGAATTACCCTCGAGAACCTAAAAAGAACAGGTCATCAGAATGGACACGGGGCCACCAAAATGAGCTTACCACCCATACTTTGAAAAAGACACACAAGTTTTTGAAATGAAGTTTAAGGGTTCACTAATAAATAAATTGTATTCAATTATAAATAAATCAGAACTAAGCATACATATGATGCATAAAAGTCACCTGACTTACCCTGTATCTCAAAGAATAAAAGAGCCAATTTTTGATGAGCTTGTTTACTATATGAAGTCAATCAGGGTATTTCAAACCAAACCTTTCTAACTGTCCCCCGAATGTCTTATTTTTCTCAAAAGCAATTTTTAGATTGTGGAGTCTGAATAATCCATGCAATAACAATCATCTCTTTCATTTGCCCGGTTTCCTCTCTACTTAGTATGCTACTCAAGGAAATGCATCACATACATGTCCACCTACTTATGCTGTCAGTGTAGAACAGTATTTTCCTTGGATTACCTTGATTTCTCACTTATCAAAGACATTTTACAATTAAAACAAGCCAGTCATTGCAGTTATATCTATTTCCAAGCTATCTTCAAATAATACATTTTTTAAGATATAAAATTCATACTCCTGTGGATTTGTAAGCTAAAACTTGATTAGTGGGAAATTCACTTAAACTTAAATATTCTATCACCAGGCAAAAAGCTCAGACCCCCCATCGTTATCTGGTTACCTGTGTTGGTTTGGTGTTTATTCCGCTCGCGGAGCCATGATAGATAAAAACTTTTCCATTACCATCATAGGGAGCTCCAACTGCAATGTCTGTTGACAACATCACATTGTAACAAACATTACATTTTTAAAACATTTCAATACAATGTCTTAAGTAAGATGCCATAAACACTGGTCAATCAAATAATCTCGCTACAAATCATAATCATTTCATAATCTATTCTTTTACCTGGGTAGCCATCTTGATTAATATCGCCAATATTTTTGACGGCAATGCCAAACATAGAGTCTTTGGTTCCGTTTAGACGAATTGGCTTGACATTTTTCCACCGGCCTTGCTGGTTCATGTAGACATACACTGCACCGCCAACCTCTCCATCTCTATCAAAATACTGTGGGGCTCCAATCACAATATCCTGCCACCTAAAAGCACAAGGAGGGGAGGAACGGTGAACCATCAGCTAAACAGTGAGCTTGGGGAGAGTACCACCAGCCCCGGTACAAGAACACAAAGAGATACATGGTAGAGAGGGCCCCAATTCTGCAATTTCTATCTCATCAATTGAAATATTTTTTAAAACCAAAGAAAAATTATGGAGGTAAAAACATGAAGCCAGTTCCCCGAGTTAGATCTAAGTGCAGAGACTCCCAGTAAAGATTCCACTCCCCTCCTCCTTCCACTCCAGACCCAAACTGGCACCACCAGCCACAGACCTATGTACTGAGTTTGTCTCCAATCCCTACTTTCAACAGGACATTCTAGATGTTCCAACAGCCCCCTTAAGAAACCAGAGAAAAGAACCATGTAGGTGTCATTTTCCGAGTTAATTTTTTGCCCCAAATTTTAATTCTCACAGACCCATTCCCGAGAACATGAGTAAAAACTAAAAACTGAAAAAGATGTAATCCTATATCCGAGAAGGGTAATGACTGTCTACTGCCAAAATATAAGTGATGGAGGCATGAAAGGATGCTAAAAATTTGGCAGCATCAATATTCTTTGAATCAACTAGCCTGAAAGGATGGCTCTTCTCAAGACCTACAGGAGCCGAAGAGGCCCCGATTTCCTGACAAGTGCGCAATGACCTAACATGCTCTCACCCGTCTTTGTTGAGGTCCACCACTGCCACGTCGTAGCCAAAGGAAGAAGCCAGGCCTTCTCCTTCAAATATGTGCTCGGGGAGAAGGTGTGCAGACTTCATGTCTCTTTTGAGCAAAACCACAGCTCCACTGTGATTGGCCCTCGGAGCACCAGATACAAAAGTGATGTCATCTTTAGAAGTGATCCCTTTCCCTGAGTCCAAAGAAAAGCCTAGAAAAGCAAAATACAGCTCACATCAACTCTGTGCTTTAGAGGCATCGAACACTGGTAACTCCTTTCGCTTCCCACCCCTCTCCTTCTGACCCTCCCCACCAGCTATCACACTCATGATATGAAAGAGTCGCGGAGATATGACACAAGTACAGAGCAGTAGGCTATTTCACTGCTTTCTATGGAATATATTAAGACTTAAAGAAAAAAACCTATGCTATTTAGCATCTGTCCAACTTGAATCATGAAAGATTCATTACTCAGTTTGAACCTTATTTTAATATTAGAACTGTGGTAAAAGGAGATCAAATCAGATACTCAATTACCAGAGCAAACTGACATCAGATACACAGAGATACAACCTGACAGAATAACAGAGTGCATGTTGTGGGGTTCTGCTATAACCAATGATTCGTAATGTCCATCCTCATCAATCCCCTTGGTAATCAGGCAAGCGCAAATGCCAACTTCATCGATACACCACAAGCAGCATTTCATTATTTTGAACCCACTTAGTTCTCAGACACAAACATGCAAACAAAACCATGATTGATGAGCCACAGCATTTGAGAACACACGTAAACAATAGGGGTGAGCAACTTATCATCGATATCATTTTGTCAGGAGGGGGCGGAAAGCATTAGAACATCTCATCGTAAAGCGTCAGGTAGGACGTCCGGTTACAAATACAAGATTTAATTGGGAGGCAGATATAAAAGCCCCTATCAAGACCATTCAAATTAAGCAAGTATTTCTGCAGAGGCGAGGCAGCGGCAGAGTGGTGTAAGACCACCCTTTTTTATTGGGTTTTATTTATGCAAAGTTTCACCACTACTGTTGCAGTTCTCAAACTGTGTGCAGTGAGTCGAGAAATAGGATGAGCCACCAGTTTAGAGCAGGGCGATCTAATCGAACCCAGCTCTGAAAACCATCAGGCAGCAGAGCCTCCCCCGCAGCATGCTTCTCGTGCGGGCTTCCCTTGAAATGAAATAGAAAATAAAAAGATTTATGCTCTGTACGGATCCAAAAAAAAATGTTTTAAATGACCATGACCAAGACAATGGATTTGTCGTCTGGGAGATCACAAACCTAGGTAGCTATTCATCATCACGTCAGGGGACGTGTCGGGCTGCTCCTGGGGAGGCTGTGTTTTATAAACAAACTGATCGGGATCTGTGTAGGAAACGCTGGTCAAAAACAGCAGGCCTGTGCACGTGCGAGAAGTGGAAGAGACGGAAGAAAAAGCAATTACGCCGGGTAGGAGGCGCCACGGCGACCACCGTTCTTGCTGGATGATGAGGCCACCGCGGCATCTGGCAACCCACTCTCTCTGCCAGCCTCCCAAGCCGCAAGCAGATCATTTCATTCCCAAAACCCACTGACTTTTTGAAATGACAGATGCACAGACAGCGTGGACAACTAAAATGTAACCATAAGAACTTGGGCTTTTTTCCCAGGCGGCCACTTTTGAGGAAATCCATTCTGAAAGCAGCAAATGTGTCAGACCCAAATGTCCCAATGGCAACGCAGCTCGGAAAACCCACGGGCCTCTGTCCTAAAGACCAAAGTGTTGGTTTCTTGCCCAGAGCCATTAAAATGAAATGTTTCTCGCCATAAACTTATCCTTGAATAATGCATTTGAAGAGAGGTTGTCTGTTAAAATATAATCGAATAAAGTATTGGTTTGGTGATAATATTTACCTAGAAAAACCGTATTTAGTAACTGAGGCTGAAAACTGCTTGGCCCTGTGTCCCCTTCAAGTCCTGCAAAGCCACTCACACACCCAGCAAGAGGGGCAACGATACTTATTTTACAATATTGTTGAGAAGATCAAATGAGACCTGTAAAGCATTACGTAGGCGCTTGACAAGTAGTTAAGTATAACTTTTCTCTTTCCTCTTCTGTGCCTTCACACTAAGTTTTTAATTTTTAATTTGGGGGGGGGAGTGTCTGAAAATTTTTAATTAACAGTTCTGTTTATACATACCTATATAACTAGAATAACTTATTTTTTAATGTTATTTTTCAATTAAGTTGACATTTAGAACAATTTTTTAAGAATATGTTTAACACATTATTTAGAATTATTCTTATGTTTATTCCTATTTTTCTCTTTCCATTGTTCCAGTAATATCTTTAAGCATATGGGTTCTTTTCTTAAAAAAAAAAAAAAATAGGTTACTATTTGGGTTTAGGAGATTTTTTACATTTTTTCAAGAAATGCACAATAATTATTCTTTATGTCACCTCATACTAAGAATTAAAGCTTTTAAAAGCCTTTGAGTAATTACCATAATGCACATGAATAATTTAGGACCCCATTAGTAATGCAAACACGCCTTAGGAGTTAAGGAACGGGCACTTAGCCATAATCTGGGTGTCCCCACGCTACTTCAGCAAGTCCTGCTCGGCCTCGGCTGGGAGGCCCTGTGCCAACCCGCCAGGGCCCGGTGACACGAGGCCCCAATCCAGAAGCAGGGCCAACCCCTGGAGAAAGGCAATCACAGTGGAAGGACTTGAGGGTCTTGACCCGACACTTAAGAGTAACTTCATAAATGTGGCTCTTAGGAGTAGCTCTGGAAAGAGGCACTAAAGAGAGGGGAGGCAGCTCAGCTCACTGACATCCACGCATTTATTCTCAGCTGCACGAACAGCCTTTTTCAGGTTGCAGAGGCCAACACTGGCTCAGGAAACAGACTTCCATGCAGAGGACAGACGATTTTAGGAGGAAGTAGGTTTAGTCCCCACTCGAGGGAGCCTAGGCCAGAAGGGAAGGATCGCAAGCCGCAGAACCACCGAGGCCTAAATCAAATCCCAGCCAGTGCAGCCGCAGGCCCCTGGCTCCACCTGCCCTGTTCTCAGCCCAGAAGGCCAAGGTCTCGGGAGGTCAGTGTCCCCCAGAGGCCTCTGCAAAGGTAGGCGTGCCGTCTCCTCTGATTCCTACCTAAGTAACTGTTAGCAGGAACAGGAACTAGACTCTCGTCATGGTCAGTCTCTCCACCAACTTCATAAGGCCCATCTTCAAAGATGTTCATGTCAAAAAAAGTGTTATTCTTTTGTTCTACGCGAACAATCCCTACAGGAATGAAATGGTAAAAAACAACAACAAAAAGTGAAGATGAAACAAAATAAAACAGGTGGATCCTAATAAAACATTCCTCATGCTATCACACTAAGTACAGCAAGAAAAGTTAGGAGGAAGAAAAGGCAGAAAGAAAGAAATGACTTTTGAGGTTACTGAAGTTAAAAATTATGTCCATGTAAATTTTTATGTTAAAGAAAGTTGTTCTTGCAATAAAAAAAAAAAATGGCCCATGCATTTTCATGAATTATCTTTAAAATGCCATGAAAGTAGGTGAAAATGGAAAGTTAACTAAATCTACAGAAAACAATATTTTAAAAATGATATGAACCTGATGATACTTTACATTTTCTATAAGCCAAAATTGTTACCTTCTTTACTGTAGTGTAAGATGAAATTAATATTTTGATCTGTTCTCCACTTTAACCAATATTTCATTTTTAAAATTCTTCATTAAAAAGATTTTCTATAATAAGCCCACTATGTGACTTTTTAAAAAGAGTAACCTTCTAAGCCAGGGTTAATAAAACAACAAGACATGTTTCCCGTAAATGAAAGCATAAATAATTGCTGGGTGTTTTTATTGTATCTGTTCTTCCTAAAATAAAACTACTTCTAAATTAAATGTGCTGTTTTGATTAGGTCGAAATAACCTGACAAATACCGTTATGTGAAAGATTCGATTGGGGGTGGGGGGACAAAGGATACTGCTGCCCAAGGTCACTACGGATCACATACAGAGGAAGTGTTCTCAAGGATTGTATCTAACAGGAATTTCAAAACTTGGAAGTTTTTTAATGGAAAGGAAAAGTTTTCCTAAGTTTTTCCTGACTAGTGAAAATGTTATAACATAAAATTTATCTGAATGACTTCCTCAAAATGTGGCCCTTCTTCCCCCTCCCCATGCCTCCTTTTACTACATCACAATGATAATTAAACAATGCCATAAAACAACTTTTCTGAAATCATCATCTCAAAATTCCCTAATCTGCCATCTACCCTTCTAAGTCTATTAGCAAAAGACAGCCTTGTAAGATAGCATAAAATGAAAGGAATGTCTATATTAACACACTGTTATTTGCACTTGACAGACTCAATTCTTATCCGTTTTCAGATCACTACCTGAACAAATATAAAACAGCAATACTACTAATGTTAATTACCATATACTCACAGAAAAAGTTAACTACTTGTATTCATGTAAATTGCTGGTGGAGAAAAAATATCTCTTAAAACATACACTTGCACCATTATTCGTTTTTAAAAGTCATATGATTTAGAGATTTGAATATCCTCCCCTACTTAAAAGCTCATTATAACACTTTTTGTTTTAATTTAAAGTTTACCAAACCTTGGTGCATATCACAGAAATATAGTCACTCTAATCTCTATTTCTAAAAACACACACGTCATACCTTTCCAGTTATAGGTTCCCGGGGCTCCGAACACAATGTAGTGAAAGTCTTTAGTAAAAGTAGCTGCTACGCCTTGCTGGCAAGAACCAAACTTTTCATGGCCTCTCAGTCGGCCATCACAGAAACTCCAGTCTCCTCCATCCATCTCATCTTCAATCCTGAGGTTCTGACTCAGGACATAACACCTTCCAAAGATGTCTCGGGATTCCTGCTTTGTGTTAACATGTTGTCTTTTTTCATATCGATGAGCACACGTCTGCAAACAGATGGAATAAAGTAGCCCATGCATGTCTACAAACCTTATGGTTTTCATTACAAATGGATACAATTGTCAAAAATAAAAAGGATGTTAAATGTGCACTCATCCTGGAATTGGATCCGAAACCAGTAAGTCTTCCCCCAAAGTGTCACTACGAAGACCTTTATCCATAGAAACCATAGGACTTTTTGTCTTATTTTCACCCAAAGAATAATGTCCGGTCTGAACACTGAATGCCAATCTGTAATGCGCAGGAAATTTATTTATAAATTAAGCTCATGCCAGAGCACGAACAATGGAAACACCTTATTTCATTTTCTTAATTTAATTGGCTTGGTGGCTGTATAAACCTTCACATCAGTATGTTTCTGAAAATAGCCTGTTGCAGAGGATAGAAGCCATGGGCATATTTTCATAGGAATCAGGCAAACATAGCCAAACCAGACATTTTCCTGTTACCCATACTACTCCCTTATAATCCTAAATCCTAATTTATAACCTAAGCTCTGAGGTAGTTTATCCTATAAGGAAGAGAGAATTACACTGCTGGGAGAGATGAAATCATCTCTATAGTTTTACAGGGTATTCAAAGCTGCATGCACGAAATACAGGCTGAAAATACTTGACAACATCCAAGTCTATTTCCCATAATACAGCCCTTCAATATCAGTATTCAATGTCCAGTAAAATTCTCATTTTTTTCTCCAAATTCTATAAATATTTGTTACAGCAATCGTATTTTGAAGGAGACACGAAAAGATCATCATACTCCAGCCTGGGGTTCACTTCCCAAGTCACCCAACATAATCCATCTATCAGACTCTCTCATTTTCCAAACCACTTCTACTCAAAGAAGCTCAGAATAAATCATGAGAGTTTAAACAATCTGACCTTACGTCCCATGACCATTCCCATATATTTTATTCCTCGTCTGTAAAAGTACCTGGTTCCTGGGGCCATGTCCAGCTTTGTTTTGCTTTTTTTATTCTAAGACCATCTAGAGTTTGAGATAGTCAGTGGGATTTTGTTAATAAGTTCTTTGAGTTTGAATGCTCTAAAGAAAGGCACTGCTGTGCTCACTGCGGTGAGCGGGCACTGGGACACTGTGGAACGAACACGCTCCTCTACTCACCACCACTTTGCCGCCGGGACCCTGGCTCTGCACAGTGACCCCCATCCACTGGTCCTCCTTGCTTTCCGAGGTAGGGTCGGCTGTGGGAAGCAGCACAGGTCACACAGTTAGGGCTTCACAGTGACTGAACAGGCGATGAACCAACAGATGAACAAAAACACAAGACACGTTTCTAAACAGCATTGACTCCGAGTGTAACTGCTTAGTAAATTCAGCTACCCGGTCCCGAAAAATTACCTCTCATCTTAAGAAAACAGACGGGTGATTGTTGGTAAGACTCTTGCATAAAATTCTTTACAAAACATACACATAGGCTTACCAGGTGGCCCTTCACCCTCTGACACCCAGTGTCCCGACTACAGAGAGGTATTTGAAAAGTTAAGACTTCCAGCTTCCAAAATCCAACTACCATCCAAACTAACAGAAAGTGTCCGCTTCTCTACACACTCCCAAATCTGCTACATGCAGCATGAGCTGTTCTCCTCAGGTTCATTTTTCTACTGATGCCAAGAAAGAAAGGGGTGTATTTCTTTTCACTCCTTCTGCCCCCCAAAAGAAAGAAACCACAAATATCACCATGTGCTCATTTCAATACCAATTTGAATTTACTGTATGACCTTCTATCCAAATTTTTGCCCTTCCTCAATGAGAAGCATGGCAGGCAACAATTTTCAATCTCGAATCATTACAAAAACTATGGAAACTAAACAACTTCAAGTAGACAGAAGGGAAATGCCAAATGTTAAATAAAAAGCGATTCTGTCTATATTACCAGTGGGTTTTCTTTATAGGTCACTGCCATTGACAAGTTTCCCATAATTAACATGTATTATTTTCTAATCAGAAAAAAAGTCAGTTCTAAAAGATGAAAAAGCAAGAGAAGAACATAAAAATAAAACATGAATCGACAAATCTACTCAGGCCACGTATGTCAAATGAGGTTTGGTTGGAGCTTCTCAGTCGCTAATAATTGCTCTGCCCAACATACAGTCCTCACAAAACCAGCCTGTACCTGAGACCGTAGGGCAAAATTTACCCATGTTGGTCGGCTCATTTCAGAGAGATCTGAAATTTAAAATCGGCTTTCTCCCAAATACTTAACGGCAAGAGAGAACTTGGGGCTGCTATGTACAAGACATGCACATTCAATTCTCTTCCCTGCTCTGAATTCAGCTTTTCAACAGCCTCCTGTAGAACTTCAACACGTCGCTAGGTGGCAGCATCAATACACCGTATCAGGGCTAGGAGGAGCCGCAATACTGTGCATCTCAATGGGATTAGAAAGTAGTAAATGTTTTCCGGGCAAACAAGAAACAGTTAAGGCTGATGCAATTAAAAGTGCCCGCCCTCTCTCCAAGAATGCATGCTGGTCCCCCTTTCCTTCCTCATGGAAAGGGCAAGCGGGGTACCGAGGAGCTGGCCCAGGGAACACCGAGTGCGCGCAGAACACACCATCGTTGTCAAATTCAATCCGTGTGCACGGGTCCCGAGAGGTGATGTCGCAGCTGTACAAGCCTCCTGTCCGGTTGGCCCTCTGCAGCGGAAGGGCCACTGCCCGAGGGGCCCCCACCAGCAACCTGTGGACAAAACAGAGAATTGGGGCTGTGAGTTTAATGCATCTCAACCAGTCAGTGCCGAGATACTGGGCTTACGCTTTGTCAAGGAGTCCACTAAGTCTCTGCAGTCTAGGCAGGGAGGGCGAGCAAAGGTAGAGTCCTGTGGCTGCAACACACACACATGCAACTCCTGCGCAAGTCAAGCACAAGGAGACGGGCTGCTGAAACCAAACAAAAAATACGGCCGTCTCTCCCCTCGCTCCTAGTACAGCAGCTCTCTCCCGGGTACGATTCTGTTGTTTTAAAAGACAGTTTTCATAGAACATGACCCCTTCCCCTAAGCCAAGGAGATCCAATGGAACTCAACAGACAAAACCAACAGTCAGTCTCACAATGGAAGGGGGGGAAATTGTCACATTAAACATAACAAGTGATAGAAAATGTCAATTTCTAACGTGTACTGTGTCTTCCAGAGGAATTTTCCAAAGGTGATTTCCACTAGACCCTAGATTTCAGCTTCTGTATTGTTAAGTGAGTTAAACCAGAAGGTATTAGACTGGCGTGGCTCTAATGTCATGGTGGCCTATGTGAGGGGGAAAAAAGAAATCTCAGCTTGTAAATGTCTCAAGGTTACCAAGTCAAACCCCAAGGACAACCAATCACAAACAGCCAAGGAGGCTTTAACCTATAGCTGATGATCAAGTCCTCTCCTTCCTTTGCTTCCTTGCCTTGTCTGTATCAATCTTTCCCCCGCTCCTACTGCTGGAGCACTCCTAACCTCTTCCATTTTAGCGATTTGAATCCATTTTTGTTCAAATAAACTTGTAAAAATTTTAATATGCATGTTTACTTTTTTTTTTTAACGATACTGATTTAGCACCTAACCTTTGACCAAGATAAAACTCAATGAATTCCTCTCTTTTGCAGTGTTGGCCTCTTTCCCCATCAATTCTTACTAATCTTGGCAATCTTACCATCTCTGACAAACTCCTCCACTATCACCCGATCGGTCTTGCATAAAGGATTCAGGGAGGGTCTGGGTGGTTCCGTGTATGTACTAGACATCGTAATATTGCTTCTTTCTTCCCACCCCCAGTGTTCTTGCTATCTCCTCTAAGAGGGGCCCCTAACCCAAACACACAATCCTCAAAATCTCAGTTTCACAGCCAGGAGGGATCTTTGGAGACCCACATCCTTTCTGCTGGGTTCCTTTTGCTCACGCTCTTTACTCACCAGCAGTCTTAAAATCTTTGGGATCTCGCTGACTGGTGGGGACAAATGCTTAAAGAAAGAACACACTCTTGACTGGACCGAGAGAAATGAGGCTGGAACTGAGGAAAAGAGCTGAGAAAACGAATATGAACAAACTACCAATTCCCCCAAACAGAAAACAAGCCACTCCTGGCCTTTAAGAAATCCACAAACCTCAGACACAGAAGCAAAAAAAATCAACCCACAAAGCAAACAGTCCCTACCCTGCCTCTGCTGTGATCCACTGAAGGACTGAATGAATTTTTTTTAACCAATGCAATGCAGTGGGTGCAAGGTAGAAAATGCACTCAGAAAACAGAGGGAAACCAGGCTGTGCCCAGGTAGAGCCAGTGAAGCAGGGTCTCACAGACAGAGTGAGGCGTGACTCATGTGGGAACACGCATCCCTAACACCATCGTTCCTCCCAGACCCCTGCCCAGTCAGCCACCACCTCCAATCCTCCCTACCCTTGAAAGGACGAAACTAATCACACCAAGGTTCAGAACTGGAACTGAGTCTGAGCAGGACCGAGGCGGAGTCCTTGGTGCCTGGAACTTCTTGGCATTGCAAGGCCAAGGGCCACAGGGGTCTCCATGGAGCCACCCCACACCTATTCCATTCATGTCCATGATCCCAGGAGCTGTGACACATAGCTGAGAGGTGAACTGGCCTGGACTGTGAGCAAACAGGTTCAATTACCTGGCAGGTATGGGGACGGAACCCTGTCCCAGGTCCTGGCAGGGATAAGCCAGGTGTGGGGGTCAGAATCACAGAGTCACGAGGTGTGAGCACTGGAAGCACAGAGAGCACATCCCGCCTCTAGCTGTACGGGTGGAGAAGAGAGACCTGTGGAAGGAGGGCGATTGCTCTGCCTTAAGATCTATCTCACAACTAGTTGGTAGCCAAGACAAAAATTACTTTGGAGCAATGCTTTCTCCATCCTTTTAAAAGGCTTCCTAGGAACTAGAACGCAGGACGTTAAGGCATTTACCACCCGCTGAAAGGGCAAACCCTACCCAGATGAAACACTGAAATAAGACCTGCACTGTATGCAAGACTCAATGAGGGAAGGCAGAGGGGAAGGCAGTGCCACAGCACAAGTGGGCGGGGTGAAGATTGGGGAAGAGATTTCCTGTAAAGGTAATCAACTCCGACCGGAAGGCTCGAAGGAGCAGCCCAGAGTTCCAAGATTATTACTGTATCTCCTCTGACCACCTCCGCTCCTCCTCAGCCACGCCCAAGGAGGCTGGCAACCTACCTGGGGCAGGTACGGGGCTTGTTGTTCCCTGTGTACTGTACTTGCTCATTCCTTCGCTTATTCATTCCACAGTCAAGAGCCTCCTAGGCTGAATAAGGACTCATCCCCTACCCTTCCTGCCAAACTGTCCCTTGTGGAGCCAGAGCCATAAGCTGGTCATTAATCCACAGGAAGGAAGAGGAAAGGCGAGGGCGGGCCAGAGTGCTGTGCGCAGCCAGAGGAGGGCGCCAAAGCCTGCCTGGGAGGAAGGCATCACCCAGAGGTAACTGGAGCTGGGGGGGCCAGGTGAGGAGCAGAGAGCCAGAGGGAGGGCGAGAGGGAAGGAGCCAGAGGAATAGGAGTGATGAGATGGAGCCATGGAGCCCCACACTTCCACCGCCTGCTGTGCCCTGCGGGAGACAGGTGTTTCCTTGCATCATGTTGTGTAAAAAGCTGCAGAGATTATTCCATTTACAGAGCAGCGCTTCCTCCCAGCCCCTTTTCTCTTGGCTGTGTCCTAGGGTTTCTCCCTACTTGGTACACCTCCATCTTCCACTGAGTCCCTTACCCTTGTGGCTAAGGCACCACCTGGGATGGAAGAAGGCAGGGGTGCTCTGTGGCCTTAGGCCCAGGCCCGGGCAGCCGAAGGAGGAAGAGCAGACACTCATGGGGGGAGGGGGTGTCCCTGGGACCACACCTCCAGGAAAATCAGCAAAACCATGATTGGTGGGAGGGTTCAGTCAGATAAAATCAGAGTCATGGAAAAGGTAAGGTAGCGCCTCAATGGGAGAACACAGTCACCCCAACCAAACTCAACAATTGGCAGGTGTCTTAATCCTCAGGGTAAAGCTAAAGCTGCCGTCTCTGGCTCAGGAAATGGGCAAACTCTTCATTCTGCTCAGAACCAGCCTTCATCACAGGAGGACACAGCCATCAGCTGAGGCTGCGCCTGGCAAGAACAAATCAAAAACAGAGCTGTGTCCAGTCAGTGACACCGTCCCTGGTGCAACCCATCTACTTCCTAACCCAAGTCCTTCAGGACCCTGGTCTACGCCATTCGGAACAAAGCCAGCTCCTGAGCCAGCAGGGAGGGCACAGCTCCCGGAGGGACAGTCTGCATCTAGGGGACCCTCGGGCCACACCAACACCCAGTTTCTGCTCAAACCCCAGCTTCCTTCCCTTTGCCCCCAATGCCCTTTGATGCTGGATTCAGAGTGAGCAGCAGGCATCTCTGGGCACCACGGGAAGATACCCACAGCAGCTCCTGGCACCCGGGCAGCAGCTGCCGGGCTGTTCAGCTCATCTCCCTTAAGAAGCACAGCAATAGCAGCTGCTCTTAGTGCTGCCCCACCCAGCACGGGTGGAGGAATCCAGAAACAGTAACAACGTTCAGAGTGACAGGGACTAAGCGATATAAATTATGGCCTCCAATGGGAAGTAGTGGAAATGAACAGAACAGTGTCTAAGAAGCCTATTTCCATATCAGGTCCAAAGGAAAACTGCATCAAGGAAGGGTAAGAATTTGGGTTTAAACTAAGATAGTTTTAGACACCAAAGGAACAGGAAAAATTATTTCTGAAATTGCTTTCCGCATGGCAGTGGATAATGACCTCCACTATTTTAAAGCCATACTGACATAAAAACGCCTGGGGATTCCAACATATTGAAAACCCACATTTAGAAGACACAACAGCCCTAGCTGGTTTGGCTCGGTGGATAGAGCATCAATCAGCCGGCCAACTGAAGGGTCCCTGGTTCAATTCGAGTCAAGGGCACAGACCTGGGTTGCAGCTCAATCCCTGGCCCTGGTTGGGGGCGCATGCAGGAGGTAACCAATCAGTGTTTCTCACTTCGGTGTTTCTCTCTCTGTCTCTCCCCCTCCCTTCCACTCTCTCTAAAAATCAAAGGCAAAAATATCCTCGGGTGAGGAGGAACAAAAATAAAAAATAGAATACAGGACAAAACTGATGAGGAATAAAATTTGAAATAGCAAAATGCAATGTAAAAGGCTATCTACACAAGTGAGACTGTAACTGAGAATATAATATAAATTCAAGTCTTTGAGTCTAGATCAGAATTCTCGGCACAAAGATTCAGGACTCCCTATCATGCTATTAACCACAAGGTTATTTCAACAAACTTATTCAAATAAGCCACACTCCTGTTTCCTATAGTCAAGTTCTCACCCAATTAGCATACTTTTATATAACTACTTCAACCAAAAGTCTTAAATACTGGGGCACTTTCCAAACTCTGGGGACAATAGCAGCTTTGCTTCATTGTTTTTGGCAATAATTCATTTCCTCAAGGATTAAAGATCCTGCCTCCAGCCATGCAACTTTGTCTCAGGAAACATGAAATATTGCTTCATTAGAACAAGGACACTATTATTGCTTAATTTAAAACACAGCCTAGCCTTCTTAGTTTGTCCAAATTAAGCCTTAAAAAATTTCAACTGTTACCTCTTCATTTAACCCATCTTCAAAGTTAGTTTTTTTTTAATTTTTGTTAAAGTAAAAAATACAAATAAAAAAAGAAAGAACTTACAATGGAAAGCAACCGACTCCAAACTCATCCCAAGCCCCACTCTCTGGGCAAAGTTTTTGTTTAAATTTCTGAATTTACTTTTAAGTCTAGATATTGTTTATACATTTATTTCTAGATATATCAGCTTTAAGCAATACTTGTTGACCCCACAATATGAAAAGAACTTAAATTACTTGCTATTTTGTCTATGTTTAATAACTATATTACTTCAGTTCTTCTCCTTGCTACCCTTTAAGTTTTAAATAATGCATGTTAACCTCTACTTTTTCCTTCATCGACTTCTAACACAACCTCTCCATTCCCCAGGCGGTGACATGACGCTATCAGCAATCTAACCCTTTCTCCCAAACTTTCCCCTTGGTTTCTCCAAGGCCAACCATCTGTTAGCTATACTTTTACATTATCAGAGCCATTACCACTTACATCTTGTCATGTAACCACAATTCGGTCATCTGTTCTTTAATGCAAACAGGTAAATATTATTCAGTGCTGAACCACACTGCACTGAAACGATCCTCTTTCTATCTGAGACCAGTATCAGAAGCCCTCGACCTCAAAGGAAACTGTTCCTAGCATCAAGGTCAGACTTATCTCACATTCTATCAATTGGTGTACTTCGCTTCTGGACCATGACTTTTGCTTTTCTTGGCTTTCCTTTCTCATTGCCTTTCCTTCTCCTTACATTGTTTATTCTAGCCTCAATCTTTCCTACGCTCCCAGTCATACCTGCATGGAATCAGGACCTCCCCGGTCCCAGTTTCCTTCTCAGAGCCCTTGCCCCTCCTGCTACCACCCAGACTGCTCCTCTGGCCTGCTACCAGGTCCTCCTGGGACTTCCCTCCCTGCCCTCCTGGGTTCCCACATTTTCCTCTTATTTGAATTACTTTCTTTTTTTAAAAAATATATTTTATTGATTTTTTACAGAGAGGAAGGGAGAGGGATAGAGAGTTAGAATCGTCAACGAGAGAAACATCAATCAGCTGCCTCCTGCACGCCCCCTACTTGGGGATGTGCCCGCAACTAAGGTACATGCCCTTGACCAGAATCCTGGGACCCTTCAGTCTGCAGGCCGACGCTCTATCCACGGACGCTCTATCCACTGAGCCAAACCGGTTAGGGCTGACTTACTTTCTTAAATAACACCCTAAGGAACACTATATGAAGGGTAAACTGAATCCCTGCATAGACAAAAATGTCATTATTCCACTCTCCCCAGCTGGGTAGGTTGGGTGTAGGACACTAGGGAAAAACATTTTCTTTGATGTTAACACTCTTATTCTTTCTAGTATCCAGCGATGCCAATAAAAATTCTGATGTTAAGTCCATTTTCCATTTCTTTGAGGGCGACTCTGAGGCTCTCCACTTGCCCCAGGTGTTGTGAACAGCGGGACAGTGTCTGTGTGGGAGCCTTTATTCGCTCACTGCGCACTGTGCGGCCTCTCGCGGTTTATGGACTCGGCACATCACTTTCCAGGAAACACCCACCCTGCATTGATCGTTTCCCTCATTCCATTATCTTTGGATGAATCTACCTTCTCTTTTCCCTCTCCTCTCTGTGGTTCTGGGATTTTTCAACTTTATTTCCTCGTCCTTCTATTTTAAATTTCAATTGAATTTAAATTCAATAAAAATTTAAATGTCAGCACTTATAATCTCCAAAAGCTTTTCATTCTGATTGCGTCTTTTACATAATGCATCCTATTCTTCTTTTGTGAATTTAGTATGTTCTCAAAATTCAGAGTATTTCAGTATTTTACCTAGAAGTCTCTCCCCTCCCCTGTTCTCTTCCTGTCCCTGGATCATCTGTGTCTTCCCGTTTATCTGTTGGTTACTGCAGTCACCTTTTCTGCTGCCGGCTCTAATCCTTGGCTCTCCTGTTTGGCTGTTGTGGGAAAAGGCCCCTTTCTGGCTGGGTCTCGGCAGAGCAGTTCTGAAAGGGAGCCCTGGGAGGGCCTGCTGCCTGAGGTTTTCACTTCAGGCGCAGTGGGCAGGGAGCTGTTGTCAGGCTGCAGACCGCTCCGCTAACGCTGGCGGAGGACGGCTTCATCCTTGGGGTGCCAGCATTCACACGAGGATCCCTACCCGGTTTGAAAACAATGTCACTGCCTCCCTCGCCTCTTCTACAGGAATCCATTCTTTTTTATTTTTAATTGAATTATAACTGGTTTAAGCTTTGTAAAACCTGCCCATGTCAACATTTCCATCCCTCTCCCTGCCAAGGAAGTGTTATGGGTTTTTGTTTTGTTTCTGGCTAATAAAGGCCAGCAGCCTGTACATGCAGAGTTAGTGGATGAGGGTGTCATGTGGCGTCCATGTACCTCCACAGAGACCTTCCGCTCCAGAGCCACGCCTCCTTCCCAGGCCACGCCTCCTTCCCAGTCCCCGCCTCACTGATGCACTGATGACCCCCAGGTGGCCACCGGGGAGAAGCCCCCTCTTTCCTCCGTCCCCACCTGATTGTGACTCCTTCCTGTAGCAAGGTCGCAAAGCAGAGCCCACCTGTTTTCTGCCTTTTGGTGATCTCCCAGCCACCACGGAGCCCTGAGGAGCCTGGAGGGAGGTGCACCCAGAGTACCACCTGGAACCCCAAGTCAAAATCCAGTATCTTGAAGGAATCAGATTTTCATCGCAGCCTAGTTCCCCCGCAGTTGAAGGCAATGTCCTTCCCAGCTGTTGCCACATCTCTTTAGCGCTGCTACCACCCCTCACACGCCAGGTGCAGGCCTACACACATAAGACTCTTTCCACAGAAAAAAATCCAGAAAAGGTGTGCTGTTTTGCCACTTTGTATATTTAGGCTTTTATGATGTAGATGAAATAGTTGATTGACAACATTTGATCATTTATAGAAAAGTGTAAAATAACATATTAAACATTCTCTTAAAATAGTGTTATTTGTATTTCATGAAGGGGTTTTGTTCAAACTTCCTGTTTCTTTGACATTACTTCCTAAAAGCAATGTCTGAGCCCGTTTTCCAGAGCACTTCCAGGACATGTTAAAGTTTATAGCAATATCCAAGACTTGCAATCTGGATGCCAAATCCTGAAGAATCGTTACCAAATGGAGGAAAAGAAATTTAGCTCACTTCTTTAAATCAGTTTATTTTATTTAAAATATCTTAAAACCAAATTTAACCTCTTTCCACATCCACAATTACAACTGATTATGGTCCTTTTAGGCTAATGTGTTTATAACAGAACTTTGTGGTTCACAATAAAGTAATCAAGAGGGCAGCTGTCACAGGAGAAGGGTTTTATAAGGCTCAGATATAAGGCAGGATAGTTTGGGGGTGAAAAGAAATCTTGCCTTATATTCAAGGGTGTACAGAAAACAGCTCTTCAAGACCCCCAAATCAGAGAACATGGCGCTTTGGACAGACATCATAAGAAAGGCCCTGGGCCACACCTTCTCTCCTGCAAGCTCTAGGCTCTTCTGCACAAAGGCCATGTTGTACTGAGCCAGTTTTGGTCATCGGACTATCCACAAAGCACAGCGTGGTTAAAGCCTGCAGTCCTTAGCCAGGCTGACCATACATACAAACTCCCCCAGGACCTTTGTCCTGGGCCCCCTTTCATTCTCAAAAAATGCCCTAGTGTGGAAGACACATTACACCGTCACCCCAGCCTCAGATATACAGCTGGCAAAGGAACTGACTCATGCAGCCGCTTGAATGTAATGATGCCCTGCTTGGAATTCCAATGGCGTGGCCGGATCTGGCCGTGGTTCCACAGGCACTGTGAGTGCTTTGGCCCGGGAGGCCCTGTGCTCAGTCTCCACAGGAGCAGCCTGTCTGGTCACCAAGCTCCGCCGGTTTTATGAGAGTCCTTCTCCCTAACCAGGGGACTCTCCAGTTGTCCACTGACAGCAGCACTGTCCCTCCTCCGGCTGGAGAGGGAAGTGCCTGCTTTCCCAGGGACAGTGGTCAAGAGGGAATGCCACACCCTTCCACCATCCCCTGGCCACCAGCAGCAAACCTGGTAGCCTGGCAAGATGGCGAAGGGGTTCTGCCCTTTCCCCCCCTCCCTGCTGCACCTGGTGAAGAGAAGGAGAGGAGGCATTAAAGCTTGTTAACGCTTTCACCCAAACTGTGCATCTCTGCCTGTGCCAAGTTCCTCTCAGGGGAGAGAGGGCCTGGCCTGATTCTCTCTCCTCTGCAACCAGAAAATCAGTAAATAATAATAACAACTATATATATAGTTATTATTATTTACTGATATATATATATATTGGAGATTGAAGAAATATACCTGAGATCTCTGCATTCACCAATATTGATACTCAGCAGTCCTGAGCATTAGCAAATATTACTGCACCCTGGTATCCCTTTGGGCAGATCTGCTGCCTGCCGCCCCAACTACTCCCTGGTGTCAAGGAGCCCAGTTTGAACTCATCTGAGCCCCCAGTTTTAGGGAAACAAGGATGATGGTTCATAAAGGACCTGCCCAGGTAACAGTGAATTACACGGCCTGCATTATCGCCTTAATAATCAAAACAACTAACCACCTACAAAGAACTAGTAGGAGGAGAAAGATGGACAAGGAAACTGACTATATTCCACCTCTTTCTGAATCAAACTAAAATGATATTCCATTGTATCGTTTCAGAGGACTCCCCAGAATGTCAAATCCCTCCACAGTCTCAGCAGTAAGATTAGGCACCAGGACTCTTCACTGCAACCCTAGGTGGCTACTCCTTAGGCAGCCCAATGCTCTTTTTCACAAGAAGGGCAGCACCCTGAGCAGTGAGCCAACTATGACACTCTGTAATTACAAGTCCTTCACATACACTTCTATTCAGATATGTCTCAGCAACTTAGAGACGAATAAACCAAGGCTCAGACATTACCTGACATGGGTAGGACTTCAAGCCCCATACCCTTCCCACATGCCGTACCCTTCCCAATACAACTGGTAGCCATCCCTCCGCCATCTGGCCACACCCCGGCCATCTACCATCAGTTGCCCCAACTCCCCTCACTTCCGGGCACACAAAGGCCTTGCTTGGTGCCTTTGCTCACTGTGCTTCCTGCCATCCTGCCCCCACCTCACGAGAGCTCTCCTTACCAACAATTTCCAAACTCCAGCTCCACGCTTCCCATATGGATTTGCCTTCAAGACCCTGAGCTCAACTTTCACTTTTTCCAAAGTAAACTTGCCTGGATAGGCTTTCTCCCAGCTCCCCTTTTAGTGGGCTATAAACTCCTTGAGGGCAGAAAAGTAGTCCTATTTTATTTTTGTAACCTCAAGGGTGTTTGGCCAAGAAAATTCAAAACCTATTTAACTATACAAACTGGCTGATCCAGTTGGGCAAGTATGAGTTACAATTCACAGTGGAACAAATCTGTTTACCTCCTAGCCTTGAGCTTCCACATACAGAAATCAGATTAGAAGGCTGAGGCTCCCTTTTCTCTATGAATTATAAGTCTCACTTTCAAAAGACTAGATTTCTCATAACCTTCCAAGAAATCACATAATAAAAAACATATCCCCTACCTGCAAGTGAAGGCAAACGGCCTGTCATTGTTAGCAATGCCCTGGCAGCGCTCCTCTCCCCTGCTCTTCTATTAGGCACTCTGCTCGAAGTTTATCAGGAAGTGGACACTATTTCCACCACCCACTTCACAAATGTGGATGCAGGTTCAGAGAGGACAAGCCACATGCCCAAGGTCACACAGATGGTTAAGTGACGAAATAGGAGCTGTGCTCTGCCCTCTCTGATCTTACTCTAAACCACAAAACCCACACTCTCCTTTCTGCTTGTTTGGACAAAAACATCACTGAAGCACTTTGATCTACCCACCTTTTTAAAAAAGAGCATCTTCTGCGCTGGCGGGTGTGGCTCAGTTGGTTGGAGCTTCGTCCAATGCACCAGAGGGTCGCCAGTTCGATTCCCAGTCAGGGCACATGCTCAAATTATGCGTTTGATCCCAGGTCGGGCGTGTATGAGAGGCAACTGATTGATGTTTCTCTCTCTCATGGATGCTTCTCTCCCTCTCTTCCTCTCTTTCTCTCTGAAATCAGTGAAAACATCCTCGGGCAAGGATTTATTTTTTTAAAGTATATTACAAGAAGGTGGTTGGTTCTAATTAAGGTCTATGGGTTTGAGATGCATCTCACAAGGGCCCAAAAATACTTGTTGCCTTTGTCTGTATCAAAAATCAGTAAGTTTTGTCCTGACCTTTCCAGAATTTCACCAAAAAAACACTTTTTTCCTGTCTCTTTGGAGAAACATGCCAGAACTGAATCCAGTTTCCAGTGACTATGAGACTCCTGTGAGGTAGGAGCCTGAGGGTTCCAGTTCTTACCTGACTTGGTACATTTTGCTACAGGTATGTCTCTGACCAAGAACAAGGGAACTCATGCAATAACGGAACACCCAAAGCAGATCATGTTTTATTACCCACAACAGTTAACTCCTCCTCCAGTTCAGAAATCTCTACCATCAACCAGAAAAAGAAAAAAAAAATGTGAAATCATGTCATTCATCTCAACCATTTAAATGGAACACCAACACGGGTGGTCAGATCAGCAAAGTGGAGAGGGCAATGAGGAAGGAATTCTGGTTCTCTTCCTGGCATCACTTTTTGGTATGACCTTGGTTCCACACTTGCTTCTACCTTCTCAAAAATAAGGACTTAAATAATCTCAAGGAATGAAAGCCATTAGTACCCAACAAGGTAAAATTACAATATACCTGGCCTACATTTTAAATGGCCAAGAATTGTACTTCAATTCCACACAAATTTATAACGTATAGGTATAAATACAGAGCCAGCTCATTTTCAGAATAAAATTATTGGCTGAAAGGGCTGACCAAGCAACTCCTACCGGTAAGACATCACTCAGCTGCAATAAAAATGCTGTTATCTACTGCAGTAAGGAAAGGAAAAATAAAAGTCTCCAAGCAACCCTGTTCTTTCAGTTTCACAAAGCAGCTGCCAAGATCTTGTTAAATGTGGCCTTTAGTCAGTTCCTGTGCTTCTTTCTAAAAGATCATGTACCTGACTTTCGAGGTGCAAATTACAAGTGTCCAGTGAACTGTCCTTTCAGGGAACAAGTCTAAGAACCTATATGAACTGGACCATGAGACCACACTCCTATCCTTGACCTTCACACGGTGCTTGACACAGAGCAGATGCTTAGTAAATTTCTGTTAAATGAACAAAGTGTGTTTTATAATCTATCACCGCATTCAACAATTTTAAAATTCAAGTATGTTGTTCTCAACCAGGCTTTCATATGGCAGTGTGCCAAGCATCAATATTATCAGTGCCAACTCTTTTTTTAATTTCTTAAAAGATTTAATAGCTCATTTATAAAAGAATCCATCATTTTTCAGTAAAATAGTTTAACAAAAACCAGGAAGAAAAAGGGAATAGTTAAAAAGTCATCGTGCCCTGGCCAGCATGGGTCAGTGGTTAGAACAGTGGCCTGCACCCTAGCAGGTCGCCAGTTCAATTCCCAGCCAAGGGCACATGCTTGGGTTGCAGTTTGGTTCAATCCCTGGTTGGGGTGCATGCGGGAGGCAACCAATCTCTCATATCAATGTTTCTATCTCTCTCATATGGATGTTTCTCTCTCTCCCCTTCCCCCTCCTCCTTCCACTCTCTCTAAAATCAATGGAAAAAATATCTTTACTCCTCGGGTGAGGATTAAAAAAAACCCAAAACTTAAAAAGTCACCATATCCATTTTATTATTCCAATAACTTAAGAAATCCAAATTTTTCAGTATTTTCTTCAGGAAATTAATAAGATCACATCGTTTATTTTCTAAACAAGATAACTGAAACAACAGGCTTAGTAGCCATGCCAGAGACTGCTGGCTGTTGCCCGATAGTAGCTCTCCCCTTTTGCCATAAGGAAAGAGTTTCTGAGTGGGCGTAAGGCCCCGTGAATAAAGATCCCAGCCTCCCCTTCCAGCTGGACCTGCCACAGAACTCGATCCTGATGCAGGGACACATGGCAAAGTGTCACTCTGCTGCAACCAGGACTCTCCTGTTGGTGATGGCACCCACAAGCCTTTGGCTCAGGACTCTCCTGTTGGTGATGGCACCCACAAGCCTTTGGCTCTACTCCTCTTTGTCCCTTTTGTCATCCTGCCTAGAATGTAGATGCTGCCACGGCGGACTCCCAGGCAGAGGCTGCACATGGTACAGCAACAAGGAGGACAAGTACTGGCTCCTGACAGCTCAGACCAGCCACCCAGACGCTCACATAACAGGGAGACAAAAGCGAGATCTTTCATATGTTTAAAAAAAAAAGAAAAGAAAATGTAGAAATAGGATACTGTGAACAAAACAAGAATGCAATTTAAAAAGTGTACCTATATCAATATTTACAAAAGTTGCATTGCTAAACAATTACATTGTTTATTACTCCACTCCTACATTTAAAGATGATATTTTAAAAATTTAGCAATCAGTTCTGCCTGGGAATTAACTGACACAGATGGTGACGTGACATTGGAGCTGTGCCCCAGAGGCCCCTATTGTATTAGGACATGTCCCCTTTAATTGCTGGATTGTGGAGGGAAATATGGGGAGACAGGAACGTCCTATGAGAACAGTGGCCAGGGCAGTGTTGAGGGACCCTCAGGGAGGTTGGGAAGAAGCAATTTACCACCCAGAAGTATTTCAACAGTTTAACAACTAGAGCCACTGCACTGGCGTACGCCTGCTGACCATCAGTCCTACCGGGGCCTGTCGTTATCAGGATAACATGGTTCGTCCTTGAGCACGTACTGTCTCCAGATACTGCACGCCTTCTTACCTGCCCTGTAACAGCCTGGCAAGCCCAAACCATAATCAAATACTGAGGGAGTTACAAGAAGACTCGGTGGGTTCAAGTGCTAGCTATATGGCTTATTAGCTGGGTATTGTGTGTGGGTTATCTGTGGAACGGTTCTATCTAAAGTTTCTACTGGTGTTACAAGGATCAAATGAATCACTGTCGGATGCCCCACCAGTGTGGCTCAGTGGTTGAGCATTGATCTATGAACCAGGAGATCACAGTTCGATTCCTGCACATGCCCGGGTTGCAGGCTCGATCCCTGGTAATGGGTGTGCAGGAGGCAGCCAATCAATGATTCTCTCTCATCACTAATGTTTCTATCATTCTCTCCCTCCCTTTCTCTCTGAAATCAATAAAAACATATTTTTTAAAAAAAAAAGAAAAGAAAAGAAACACTGTCAGATAACCTTGAAACACGAACGCGGTGGTGAGCACTACCAGTGCTGTTATTAGTATTCAGTTAGCACATATTCCAACAAGCCATTCTAATTTTAACAAGTACTTTTTAACAAGTGCAGGTACGGGGGTGGGGGTGGGGGGCTCAAATGCTGAGGCCATGAGGAATGCAACAGCTCGAGTGCAAAACTGTCAACTCCACTTGTTGCAAATATCCCAGCGACCCCACTGGTAGAGTATCCTGTGACATCCGATGGTAGGACGGAGCTTGTGAGCAAGTCATGAGGAGCAGCCAGCCCCTCCTCCAAATCAGCCATGACCATTTAAGAGCGCTGGGCAAGCCTCCACACTGGGACTCAGTCGGCCCTCTCCTTAAAGGAGAGGAGGAGGTCTGTGGCACTGCTTTCTATGCAACGGATCAGAAGTTACCTGGACACCCACTCATTAAATAAACTGTGATTCCTCCTAAAAAACCAAATGTTCTGCAGACATTAAAAATGAAGGAAGCTCTTATTTACAACATCAGGCACTAAAACATGGCAAGAGAGGTGAAGACCTGGGGCGGTTGGTAGGGGCTGGGAGGAGGCCGGGGGGGCTGCGGGGAGGGGAGAGGGAATTACAGCTATCTGTAATACTATCAACAATAAAATATATGTAAAATGACATGGCAAGAGAAAACGAGCAAGGTGCAGAAGAATACATATGGCATGCTACCATCCCTGTAAAAAATGTGGGTGTATGTATTCGCTCTTAAATGTACAGGTGCCTGTGAGAAGGCACAACAAGCTGGTCAAACAGTGGTTGCCTCCAGGGAGAACAGGGTGACCGGAGACCAGGAGGTGGGAGGGGGCTTTCGTTCCACATGTTTTTGTATTTACAGCGGTACCGTGTGACTATTCTAAATCGAAAAGGTATAATTTCTACAATGATGTCAGTCAGTGGACAATGGGTCGTTGAAAGTCTTGTGGAGAAACCGGCAGACGTCATCATGGAGGTTAAAATCAGTGCCCAGAAGTCATGAAGAAAGCAAACCTCGTAACTGCATAAGGCAAGCTCACACATGCTGTCTTGATGCAGGCAGTTGCAGGCAAGCAAACACCAAAGACTGACTTTTACAGCCCATTCAAGAGGCATGACAACACGCCAATAAAGATGTTGATAAACCTGTCCCTCTGGTGCGCCAGGCACTGGGCTGGCCATCTGGGAATTGCAATAAAGTGCAAATGGAGGGCAGAGGTTGAAAAATACTGAAGAGAGGAAATCCAAGCTGCAAAGGTAGACAAGCTTTCCACTGTGGTCCAGTGAGACACAGAATAACATGGAATGACAGAGAGAACTCTCCCTTTCCCTGTGGAAGTCCAAGGCATTCGGGGGCACGACTGGGCTACGGACAACCAGCGATATAAAATGCTCACCCTTCCTTTAGAGCACATTTTTGTTTTACGTTGAGGAAAGCATGCACATTAGGCTCCACGTTCAAGCTCTGGGCATAACAGCCTAACCAGTAGGGAGTGGCCCTGCCCAGTTCAGAGGCAGCTCCGCGTGCAGAGCTCAAGCGGGTAAGTACTGTTTACAAATAGCTGCGGAGTCCGAACGCCTTTGCCTTGGATGCTACGGACAATGCCACCTGCGAAGGGAGGAGCTGCTGTGAGTCAGGCCTGAGTCAGACTCCTGACCTCACCTGTCATCTAATCTAAAACATGAATGAGTGGCGTGGAGGGGACTGGGAACAGAGCGGGGTGGGGATCCAGGTGGGAACACACAACTGCTTCTGGATGTGTGGTCAAAGGCAAACCCAGGCTGTCCCTCACTGACAAGTGCTTATCTCAGGAACTCGGGATGGCCAACTCCCTGATGAGAAAAGGTTCTCAGACAGTCTGGTGGGCCTTAAATGGATCCGCTTAAGTTTCTGGTGACATTTATAAAAACAGACACATTGGCTAGCTAGACCCCTGCTTCAGGGTGGGCCATAGAGGCGGAGGCCAGGGGCTCTGTGGGAAACCAGAAAGACCTCGGGGCACGAGGGGGGATGTAGGTGCAGCTGTTGGAAGTTGGCCACCAATTCATGACATAAAGTGAGGGAGACAGTGGTCTACCTTTCCAGATCGTTTCCTCCGTTCCTTCCTAACTTCTGCAGGTGGTTTACAAGAAATGCACAAAAGCACGGTTGGGTAATAATACTAGACTGCTCCCATTCCTGTACCGATGGAAACACCTATGGCCGAGCACGGAGCTAAGATTTCTTTTACAGCACATTTTTGTTTTACTTGGAGGACAGCATGCACATTAAGCTCCACGTTAAAGCTCTGGGCAAAATAGAAAAATCAGACCCAACTCCTGCCTGCAGAAGGCCCACAATTCAGAACTGTCAGGAAGCTTTTATTCGGACAGCTCCCAAACAGCTTATTAGAAATTCCATAATGAAAACATCAGTAAGAATAAAGAGAGTATGAAACTCAACACGACCTGAACAACACAGTCATTAGAAAAATTAAAGAGGTAAGAAACAGAGGAAGAAAATAAAACTGCCTGTAGGCAACAGATTAACATGGCTCCACAGGAAGCTGGGGAGCAGGATAGGGGGTTGTAGTGTGAACAAGGGAAGTATTTGCAAGACGAGCTAAAGATGGACTGACTACCAGGGACAGCTGTTAATCTAATCTGGTGTTGCCTGAACAAACACACTTCCTTTCGAACTTCGACCTGTAAATATCATATCAAACCTCAGCCTCAACCTGAACATATTGTGCCACTGAAATTACGGTTTCATTTTAAAGCTACTGAGAGAGTTAGGTAGGAGGAGCAGCAAGACATAAGAGGTACATGAATGTGGCCAGGCCTTTTATCTGTTGCAATTTTCTCTTTAACTCAGTTAAAAGCTTAGGACAAAATTACAGCAGGTCCTCAAATAACGTCATTTTGTTATAACGCCATGGGAACTTAACGCTTGTTGATATCAATCAACCTATGGTAAAGTTGCTCTCATTATATGTTGTTTCACCACAGTTCCAAGAACTTATCGACAACACTGAGGACATACAGGATTCTGGTTTCTCAAAAAGATGCCCAGAACCTTGGAGGTGCCGAGGGAGCCAGGCACACAGGAACAGTTCTTTACCAAAGTGGAAAACCCATTCTAGGCTATGACATGAAATTTTAAATTTCTACCATAAAATGTGTTAAACTATTAATTACACTGCCACTCATCTACTTTAGAGTATCATCTCAAATGGTATGATTTAGCACAATTCCATAGTCAGTTATTTTAAGTTTAGTTTATCAGTGATTTATGGCCTCATAATATGGGGCATATACTAGGTGTATCGGTTAATAATGCAGATTTTTTCAATAGATAGTTACACATATGTTGATAAAAATACGATTTGATATGTATGCTATTTTGTTGTATTGACAACAAGCTTCAAAACTTCATATGTCAAATCTGCTGAAGGTGTTCACATCATAGATATTTTTACACTTAAAAATGTTGAATTTCGTGCCCAAAAAAGAGAATCTATGGGAAGTTTTAACTCATTACTTTATTCTGAAGAAAAGTGCTGCTGAATACTTCGGGAAGCTTACGGTGAACATGCTCCATCTCAAGATACTTGTGAACGCTGGTTTAAACGCTTTAAAAGTGATGATTTTGATATGAAAGACAAAGAATGTCCAGGTCAACAGAAAAAGTTTGAAGACCAACAATTACAAGCATTACTGGATGAAGATGTGTGTCAAACTCAAAAACAACTTGCAGAAAGATTAAACATTGCTCAGCAAACAATTTCCGATTGTTTACAAGCAATGGGCAAGATTTTAAAGGAAGGAAAATGGGCGCCACATCAACTGAACGAAAGACAAATGGAAAACCGAAAAGTCATCAGTAAAATGTTGCTTCAATGGCATGAAAGAAAGTTCTTTTTGCATCAAATTGTGACTGGCAATGAAACCTGGATTTATTCTGAGAATCCCAAATGCACAAAATCATGGGTTGATCCAGGTCAACCATTAATATCAACTGTAATGCCAAATCGCTTCGGAAAGAAGACAATGCTCTGCGTTTGGTGGGATCAGCAAGGTGTGGTGTATTATGAGCTTCTAAAACCAGGTGAAACTGTTTATACTGACAACAAATAATCAATTTGAACCATGTTTTGATCATGAAATGACCAGAATGTTCCAGAAGACACAGCAAAGTAATTTTGCTTCATGATGACGCACCATCACACACTTCAAAACCAGTTAAAGACACGTTAAAAGATCTTGCCTGGGAAGTATTAACCCACCCGCCGTATTCACCAGACCTTGCTCCTTCAGATTACCTGTTCCGATCGATGGCACACGCACTTTCTGAGCAGCGCTTCAAAACATACGAAGAAGCGGAAAATTTGGTCTCTGAATGGTTTGCCTCAAAACAAGAAAAGTTCTATTGGGACGGTATCCACAAATTACCTGAAACATGGGGAAATGTGTAGCTAGCGATGAAGCACTTTTGATATTTCTCTTGAGATTATCGTGTTTTCTTTGATTATAAAATCCGAATTATTAACCGGTACACCTGGTACGTGCCTAATATCTACGCACTTTAGGACAAGTTGAAGAAGTGCCGGAGTATTCACAACCATGTGACTACACTTAACACTACTGAGCTGCACACTCAGAAACGGATAAGACAGTGAATGTTATGTAATGTGGATTTTACCGCAATGGGAGGAGGAGGAGGCTGAGAACCACCACCACCGGGGATAAAGGCTCTTTCTGAAGAGAGTGTCATACCACTTCCTGTTCTCCAGCAATCTGTACTGCCTTTGGAAATCAACTCATAGAGCTTAACAAACACGTATTAGGGACCCATTTCTGCTATCAGATTTGAACCAGAAACGGACAGGCTGTCAGTCTTGCTCTTAAGATGCCCACAAACAGCAGAGATAACATCTCTCGGGCTAACATTTCTAGAGCACCCTCTAGAAAGGTTTCGTTCCAAGAATAGGCTACCTCACCAAAAGGTAGATGTGTATGGCACAGTATTAGGTGGACTGGGCAATCAATAGCTGGGTCTCGGGGCGCACAATGTCACGACCGAGCTGTCACTTGACTTTCCCAGGTTCAGTTATCCCTCTGCAGAGAAAAGGCTGGGCTGGTCGGTGCTTCTCAACTGTTTCCACAAAAGCACAGAGAAAAGTGAATGAGAATGGGGGGCATAGCCCAAACAAAGCAACCACCAAAAGCTTGAAATGTCTCTAAACCCTCTTGGGTTTTTTCTTTTATTTAAGCCTCTTGTTTTATATTATAAACTTACATGTTCCATTCTGCACTATAGTGATAGAACTATAAAAAAAAAACAAAAAAGACACCTCACCATCATGCCACCTAATTCGTGGCACACCCCAGGGAAATAGATGCTAAAGTCCTGATTATTCAAACTCTTACATAATTTCAGTGATATTCTATTTCCTTTCAGATTCTGATTTACCGCAGGCTATCTCTGCAGCCTGTACTATTTATTGTGAAAGAAGAGATTAAAAGCTGGCAGCGTTTTAGAACCCACAGTGCTCTTACCCATAGTACACTCCTGAGAATTCAACGAGGCCATGAGTCATTTCTTTTCAGTGCGTGAAGGGAGACACTGGACATGTTGACCAGGATCACAAAGATGATGATGGACCAGGCCAGCAGGAGCAGGAGGCAAGGTCCTGGGGCCCCTACCCTGTTCCCAGCTCACTATACACCACCCTGCACAGCACAAGCCCACCTGTCGACGCCCTGGTGTCTACCTGGCCTAGAGGACACGCAGACACCATGCCATCCGAGATAATACCAGAACTTGCAGATACTCCCACATGGGAAATGCACACACAACACCTGAAATGAGCCTGATACGAATTTAACAAAATAAAAAGCGGGGGGTTGGGGGGAGCAGGGGGTCTCTGTAGCGGGAATATGGCATAAGGAGCTGGAGATTCTTGGAGGGTTTTGAAGTGTTGCCATTTCCCCTTCCTCTCTTCAAGACAATGTTACAGCTCCCATCCGCCTGTGAACTGCTCTGACTCTGGCTGCAGCCCCACCCATGGGGCAACCTCACCTTTGACCTGACCCCCAAAGGGCAGCTGGTTCCCAGACTATAAAGATAAGATAGCTACAAAACTCCTCTGTGTGAGGGAATTACACTGCTACTTTACGTCAAGGCAGCCACCACAGTACAGGCTGGTGTTCACCGGACATGCGGGGTACTGTGCTAAGTGCTCTATACGCCCACATTTAATCTGCACAAGCCTCTGGGGTTGGCGCTGTCAGTGCCTCCACTTTACTGATAAGGCCAAGTAACTTGCCCAAGGTCAAATCCACAGAATGGGAAGAAGCTGAGATTCAATCCCCACATCCCTAATTCGAGAATGGAGTGCTTACTCATACAGGCTACACAAGTTTTGAGTACCTTAGAACTTACGATCTGCTGTTATTCAGAGAAATTAGAAGCAAGCAAGCAAAAAAAAAACAAAACCTCACCATCTTCCACCTACCTGCATCGGTACCCCTCTGTGATGTGGTAAACAGGCCCCCCCCCCCCCCCCACTGGCACATTCCCCTCACCTCTTCGCAGACATCACACCAGCTCCTCCCTCTCCTGCATTCACTTCTCCGTTTCTACTAAGTCAGCATCAACTAACCAGCTGACTATAATTTTATCCCAACTTAAAAAAAAATGATGAGCCCTGGTCATGTGGTTCAGTTGGTTAGAGTGTCGTCTCATGCACCAAAAAGTTGCCAGTTCCATTCCTGATCAGGCACATACCCAGGTTGTGGGTTCGATCCCTGGTTGGGTGCGAGGATGCGTATGGGAGGCAACCAATTGATATTTCTCTCTCATATCAATGTTCTCTCTCTCTCTCTCTCTCTCTCTCTCTCTCTCTCTCTCTCTCTCTCTCTCTCTCTCTCTCTCTCTGTCTCTCTCATCCTCAGGTGAGGATTAAAAAAAATTTAAATTCCCTCTCAACCCCATTTCCCCCTTAGTGCTTGTTCTCTCTTCAGCAAAACTCAAGAGTTCTAATCCTTTGTCTCCCTCTTCTATTCTCTCTCCAACCTACTCCAACCAGGCATTGCCCCCCAATCCTCCCCCGGTGCTCTGGTAAGGTCCCCAATGGCCCCCACATTGCTTTAGCAGGGATCAGTTCTCAGGGTCATATGACAACGATGGCTCACTCCTTAAACAATTCCAGGACAGCACACCTAGTTCTCCTACCTTACAGGCCATTCCTCTCAGTCTCTGAGGCTGGTTCCCTTCATCTCCCTCACCTCTACTAGTATATCTTCAATCCAAACCTTTCCACCTGAACTTCAGAAGCCCTAGCCGGTTTTGCTCAGTGGATAGTGCATCGGCCTGCAGACTGAAGGGTCCCAGATTCTGGTCAAGGACACATGCCCGGGTTGCAGGCTCAATCCCTAGTAGGGGGCATACAGGAGGCAGCCAACCAATGATTCTCCCTCATCATTGATGTTTCTATCTCTCTCTCCCTCTCCCTTCCTCTCTGAAATCAATAAAAATGTATTTTAAAAAAATAAAAATAAAATCAAACTCCTGACCTTCCCCCAGTATCTATGCCCCTTATGGTCTTCCCTAAACCCTTATGTCACAACCTCACATCCTTCCAGCTACTCAGGTAAAAAACCTTGCAGACATTCTTTTCTACTTTCTCTCTCACCTAGTATCTAGTCCACAGGAAATCCTATTGGCTCTGCCTTCAAAATATGTCCAGAATTCCACCACTTCTCACTATCTTCACTGCTATCATGTTGGCTCAAACCACCATGGCCTCTCATCTATCATTACAGGAACCTCCTAATTAATATCACTACATCTACCCTTGCCCTCATACAGTCTATTCTCAACAATGTAGCAGCTAGAAAAATGCATTTAAAAATCTAAGTCCAGCCGTAACCGGTTTGGCTCAGTGGATAGAGCGTGGGCCTGTGGACTCAAGGGTCCCAGGTTCGATTCCGGTCAAGGGCATGTACCTTGGTTGCAGGCACATCCCCAGTAGGGGGTGTGCAGGAGGCAGCTCTTCGATGTTTCTAACTCTCTATCCCCCTTCCTTCCTCTCTGTAAAAAAATCAATAAAATATATATTTTTAAAAATCCAAGTCGGATCATACTCTTCTCAGCACACTCCAGTAGCTTCCCATGTCATTCATGAGTAAAAGTCAGTTTCTCAATCACCGTAAGGCTCTACACAATCTGCTTCCAGGAGACGATCGGCCTCCTTGCTGTTTGTTACTGAACATGCCAGACATGCTTCTGCCTCAGGGCCTTTGCACTTGCTGCTTTCTTTGCGGGAATGCTCTTCCCTCCAACACTGACATGACTCCCACCTTCACCTTCTCAGTGAAGTCTTCCCTGACTGACCTATTGCCAATCACGTCCCAACCCAGTCCCACTCCCTATTCCATTTCTCCACCTTTTTTCCTCTTTATCACCTCCTACCATCTAATATTATACCCTCCTTATTTTGTCTGTCTCCCTCACAGAACCTAAGCAGGAATTTTATCTATTTTGTTTGCTGCTATATCATCAGCACTAGGTCAGTGCCTAATACATAGACAATGACAAACAAATTATCTGTTGAACTAAAAACTCCTATAGGAAAACCCCAAAAAGCTGGTTATGAGTTCTCTAGCAGGTCCAGAGCACAGTCCCCTCCAAGTTTTTACTTGTTCCTCGTGTTCAAGAATGAAAATGCCTATTTCTTTTAGTTTGAAATATAACATACATTTATACAGACGCACATACACAGAAATAAATGCACTTACCAAAGACCCATTTCCTATCCTCTGACAGTGAAAAACCTCAGATGGCTTCTGGCCGGTGAGCGGGTGAGCTGGAGCATGGCTGCCTCTCAGCGCTCACTTCCTGGGATCATCCTAAGAGAGGGCCCCAGAGGCCTCCCCACACTCTCTGTTAATCTCTATAGCAGACTTGGGCACTTTCCAAATATAACACGAGGCTTAGAAAGCACTTTTCTTTCTAGCTGGCTGGTCGGATATGGTATCTGGAACACGGCTCCAGCCGGCCCCCAAGTCCTCCCTTGGGCTTCGGACCCTCTAGTTCAGCGGGCCTCTCCCTCCCTCTAGGAGGCTCTCTGTCCTTGAGCCTCTAGCAGGCCCATCAGGGTCCAGATCCACCTCCTTCTGCACGTGTGAGTTCACAGGAGACCTTTTTATCACCCAGACCTTCAAGCCAGCTCAATTTTCCCCGAGTACTGTCCTAAGTTGGCACATATGCCCAGTCTCACCAGCAGCCATGAGGCCGACATGGCGAATGCCATTGTCCCAGAATCATGTTTCTGCACATCCCCCGGGCACATCGGAGCCTCTCCAAGCTTTTCCTTGTTCGGGAACGCTTAGAATTTTTTTAAAGCATGGGTTTATTTGTGTCACAGCAAAGTTGGATTCCTTAGGCCATCATCAATACATTCAATCCCAGCTCTTTTAAATACCTTTTTCTGTATATCTCCAACCTCTCCAGAGTCTGATAGATGTCTAAACACTTCCATTTCACAACTTCAAAACACCTTCTGTTCTTAAAGGACAAAGAGAACGACCCTGCCAGTGGAAAGGGCAGGGGGCGGGAGGGTTCCAGGCCATCACCTGACCTGGGCAGGACTCCTCACTCTCCTCAGCAAGAAGAGCAAACCTTCACACTCGCCGTGCTGCCAAATGGGCCGCCCACACTAGGGACCGACCACTCCACACCGCTGGCTGTGACACGCTTTGGTGAGGATCCTCCAGTTAACGTTCCGTCGCGGTGCTTTGTTGGGTCCACAGAGACTGGCCACTTGAGCAATGGCCCTATGTCCTGAAGAACAGGTTCTGATTCTGCCAGGAGAAAAGGGTCCACGGCTCCGAAGGCTTATGCTTCAGTGACGTCCTCCCCCCCAACCCCTCCCGGGCCAGAGATGTTTATTATCGCTTGTATCACACACACAATTAAAATAACCTCAGTACAAATGGATGTCCTTGGCAAGGTGAAGAAACTGTAGTGACACTGATCCCGCCACCCAGAGCCAAGCACAACCCTGGGTAAGCAGGCAGGACCTGTGCTTCGTTTACTCTTCCTATCACTAACCAACGTGCCCCTTTCAAATTATTCCAACGTTTATTTTCATTTCCACACCCCCAGGCTTAAAAGGCCTATTTCTCTAAAAGGTTTTTCTGATACTGTATCTGAAATGGTGTTCCAAAAAAAGTAATCTTTGGATTGTATGACATGCAAAATACATCTCCAGTGATGGCGAACTTTTTGAGCTCGGTGTGTCCGCATTTTGAAAAACCCTTACTTAACTCTGGTGCCGTGTCACATATAGAAATTTTTTGATATTTGCAACCAAGTAAAACAAAGATGTATATTTTTGATACTTATTTTATATATTTAAATGCCATTTAACAAAGAAAAATCAACCAAAAAAAATGAGTTTGTGTGTCACCTCCGACACGCGTGTCATAGGTTCGCCATCACTGATCTAGCCAGTTGGCAAATAAACATGCAAGCAGACACCCATGGCTCCAGGTCACTTGTCTTTGCCTCCTACAGTTGCTTCAGCGGCACCTTCCCTGTTCCCCCTAATTCAGAACAGTCTTCTTTACCACATAATCGGTTTTAGAGACTTAAAAGTGTTCTAAAGTCTTTTTGCCAACTTGGGAATAGATGAAGTGCTAGCAGAATCCAACAGTGCAATCCAGGAGATGTGTGTGTGTGTGTGTGTGTGTGTGTGTGTGTGTGTGTGTGTGTGTGTGTGTAAGGTCGCTGCTATAAGGTCTGTGGCCTGTGAAAAGTGTCATTCTGCAAAAATGCTAACCTTGGAATAGCTAAGCTGAGTTAGACTTGTCTTGCTTTGCTTATCTAAATAAAAAAACCAGCAGCAGATCAGATGACCATCATGCTAACGGGGTTCAACAATGGTGAAGAGCCAATCTGTAGGTCCCAGTTCAAGCCTAATTAACAGCTAGCCTCTTGCTTTAGTTCCTAGGGATCACGGTTTGCTATTCTAAGTGCCAGTTTAACAAACCAGAATCTGCTAAAGGTCCAAAATCTGCACACTGCCCAGGCCAGGAAGCATGGACTACATGGATTTACAACCTCTTCACCTCTGACAACCTTGCCTTCCACGTTTATTTAACAAACACAAAGTGCCTCCTCTGGGCCAGGACTAGTCTAAGGTTCAATTATCCTCACTTTACAGCTGAGGAAAGGGAAGCCTAGAGAGGTTAGGTATTGACTTATAAAAATATACAGGTGTTATGACTGATGATAAATATATACTTGGTCTTTATCCCTGTTTCTGTCACAGGGCTCCTAAAACCCTTGGAATTTCCTAAGAGATCACAGTGACAAAAATTGTCTTTTGTTACGTCAATGAGATGTCTTTAGGAAAGTACCTAAGAATGGGGGCTGGTTGCCAGGAGAACCAAACACTTCATTAGAGGGTTGGAACTTTCAGTCCCACACCCCTGACCTCCTGGGAGGGGAGAGGGGCTAGAGGTTGAGTTCAAACACCAATAGCCAAAGATTTAATCAGTTATAATACCTATACAAAGAAGCCTCCATTAACAATCCAAAGGATGGAGTTTGGAGAACTTCCAGGTTGGTAAGCACATGGAGATCGCGGGAGAGCAGTATGCTCAGAACCTGGAAGCTCACACACACATACACACACACCCCACATAGCCCGCCCCCCATACCCTGCCCTATGCATCTCCTCCATCTGGCCATTCATTCCTGAGTTCATACCTTTTTTATTTTTTAAATATATTTTTTTATTGATTGCAGAGAGGAAGGGAAAGGGAGAGAGATAGAAACACAATGAGAAAGAATCATTGATCGGCACGACCCCCACTGGGGACCCAGCCCACAACTGGGGCATGTGCCCTTGACCGGAATCGAACCCGGGACCCTCCAGTCCACAGGCTGACGCTGTATCTACTGAGCCACACCAGTGAGGGCGTGAGTTCATATCTTTTAATACTAAACTGGTAATCTAATAAGTAAAATGCTTTTCTGAGTTCTGTGAGCCACTCTAGCAAATTAATTGAACCGCAGGAGGGGGTCGTGGTAACCTCCAATCTGTAGCTGGTCTATCAGACAACCTGGACTACAATTGGTAGCTGAAGTGGGGGAAAGGCGGTCTTGTAGGACTGAGCCTTAACCTGTGGGATCTGATGCTATCTCCAGGTAACAGTGTCAGAATTGAGTTAAACTGTAGGATACCCAGCTGGTGTCTGAGAACTGTTTGGTGGTGTGGGGGGAAAACCCCCACAGTGGAACTGGGTGCAGAACTGTAGGAATCCTGCACCATGCCACAGCTGGTAAATGCAGAGCAGGCTTTGATCCCAGCTAGCTTTAGACCACAGCTGGGATCTAGGATCTAGCTCTAGAGTCTACTCTTATCCACTACGTTATGCTGCCTTCTGTACTTTCATGTACGTTTAGCTCAAACCTGGAAAACTTTAAGAACAGATTCTTGGATCACATCTACAGAAACTGACCACATCTAGCACCATAGAGCTGGGCTGAGCCTAGAATTACATTTTTTGCAAAGAGATTTCCCAAGTTGCCCTGATGAGCCGCCAGCATGTGTGGGAGAGGCAACCAATTGATGTTTCTCTCTCTGTGTCTCTCCCCTTCCCTTCCACTCTGTCTAAAAATATCAATGGAAAAAATATCCTCGGATGAGGATTTTTTAAAAAAAGAACCCTGCCCTCACCTAACCTATAATCCAGTTGGGAGAGATTGGATCATCCTCTGAAAAGGCAGGTAACAGTTAAACAGAAAACCATCAGAACTGTCAGGCAAATGATAGTAAGTGCTGCAGACATTCAAAGGAAGAAGAAATTGCTACAGTGTAGGTTGGGCTAAAAAGACTTTCAATGAGAAATTTAAACTGGTTCTTGCGATATGATTATATTCTTTAAGATGGGCTGACTTGGAACCAACCAGTGTTCCAGGTAAAACTGACCCTGTCATCTACATACAATAGTATTTTCTATTATGTCTCCATTGTCCCTCTTGCAAATGACAAGTAATAGTCTGGCCAACTCTGCCCACTATAGTATGTTGAGCCAAGGTCCTAAGGGTGCCATATGCCATAATTCCAGTACTATTTCGTTACAAAAACCTGAATTAAATCAATATTATTGTTATGCTAAAATAGAGACGGATGCAGCTAAAAACAGAGTAATGGCTTCTTTACAATACAGAATACTATATGAGCATGTAACCTGACTTTCCCAACAAATTATTCAGACCAAATGAATTCTCTGATCCTCATCTCAACCCAGTCATTAGGTGGATAAATGTAAACTACTTGGGTAAAAGTTAAACTTGTTTATTTCTGCGTTCTTTCAGAGTCCTATCATCTCTCAGTGTCCCTGTCCATGTTGACTCTCAGGACTCAAGGTGACTGAGCACAGTCACAGTGCCTGGATGATGGCCTTGGGCCACACGGCACTCTGAATGAATTCAAGGAAGCAAGTGCTTAGGTACACATCCTGAAGACAACTCTGATTCCTGGCTAGCTTGTCGCTACTCACGGGGCTTTTCCAGAAGGAGGGGATGACAGGCAAAGAAGGAGGGACCCAGAAGCTGATCCAAGGCCAGTTGGAATAAGGGCCAAGAGGAAGAAAGTCCAAGCACAGATATTTAAATAGACAGCCCTGACCCATGTGGGAAGCAGTTTAATAAATCAACCTGACATAGTGCATTTCCAAAACTCAGATGCTAGCCAATTTATTTCTGTCTGAAGGGCATTTCTGAATTTTCCTCTTAAAAGATGGCATTCGCACGAGTCAGAAATATCAAGTTCAAATCCATATCCTGTTAAGATTCTGCTTTTGCCGTTGTGAGAATTTAGACATTTTTTAGCTTTCGGCTTCAGTTTCTTCATCTACAAAGAGAGCCAGTCGGACTAGATAATCCCTAGTCCAGTAAACATGATTTTTAAAGTGGGGGCATCACAACTCTGAGAAAAATCAAGAACAAGCACCATAGAATCCGAATAGAGTGACTGAGCCTGGCGAGCCTCTAACAGTGGTTCTCAACCTTCCTAATGCCACAACCTTTTAATACAGTCCCTCATGTTGTAGTGACCCCCAATTTCATTGATACAAATTGAACATAATTAAAGCATAGTGATTAATCACAAAACAATATGTAATTATTCATGTGTTTTCCAATGGTCTTAGGCGACCCCTGTGAAAGGGTCATTTGACCCCCAAAGGGGCCGCGACCCACAGGTTGAGAACCGCTGCTCTAGAAGATAGTGATCAGAAAGTTCCCAAAAAGAAAATTGGGATAAATCCAGAATTATTCCATGGGAATATTTGTTATAGCTCTCCCTCTTCTGGGTTCTGCCCTAGAGTCATACATAGATCTGTATCTTCCCAGAAGAGCTAAGAGTGATGATTCATAGAATGGGCATACCCATATAGCTATCTTCCCATACTTTCTACCTGGGAGGGTGGGAGATGGGAGTGGTGGTGTGTGACTCAGCCTTAACTATCTACAGAAATGAAAGATTCCAAGACTTTCAGACCCTGGCCTCAGTAACTCAGCCAACCCTCTAAATATTTTGAAGTCTGAAACTTCTTTAATATACAGCCTAAAAACCTGAGTGATGTTTTATAGTCTCTACTTCAGTTTTATAGTGCTGAACGTTTGAGGAATACACAATATGTTTTAAGGCTCTCAGATACAGTATTATTCTATTATAAAATCTTAACTAGAGTTTAAGTTGTTACTAAATAGTCAAATGGCATTGTAGAAAATTTAACCCAGAAAAATCTATCGTGGTTTCTAGAGCAGTGCATTCATTTGATATTCCCGCACATCTTTGACATTTTACTTCTCCTAACTCAAAGTCCCTTGTTCACTAAATTTTCTTTTGTTATAAATCTAATTAAAGCCAGATTAAGGTTAAATTGCTTTGAAAATGGGTTTCATAAATGGGACTCAGAGTTTAAAACATCAATTACTCAAACTATAATAATCTTTGGCTTTACTCTTTGGCAGTCTTAGAATCGCAGAATGTTTAACATCTGTATAGTAGCTGGCACATAGTAGGAATTCACTTACTCTTTCTAAGTTTCTCACCATTAACAGCTACCATTTAATCAGCAAGTAAACAGGTCAGTCAGGAATTAAACACTTTGCATGTTATCTCTTAATCCTCACAACAACCTTCATTAAGCAGTAATATCTCCGTTTTACAGATAAACACACTAAGATTCAAAGTAATGCAACAGCTGCTAAATGGCTGAGAGCGAACTTGAGCTCAGGTCTCTCACCAGAAATACTCCCACTAAGCTTGTCCAGAGAGTGCAAAGTTTAGGAAGCTGGACAGTGGGGTCTAGACCTCACCAGCTGTTATTTAAACCCACATCCTTTACTGACAAAGATGACAACAGATGTGGGTATGGCCTGTGTGTGCTGGTTACCCTGAGAGGGCAATGCTGCTCCTGAAGCTGAAATACTTCACCAAAAGAAATAGGGCAGGGAGTGGCATTTGACATACACCACAGCCCCCTAGAGCAGTGGTTCTCAACCTTCTGGCCCTTTAAATACAGTTCCTCATGTTGTGACCCAACCATAAAATTATTTTCGTTGCTACTTCATCACTGTAATGTTGCTCCTGTTATGAATCGTCATGTAAATATCTGATATGCAGGATGGTCTTAGGCGACCCCTGTGAAAGGGTCGTTCGACCGCCAAAGGGGTCGCGACCCACAGGTTGAGAACCGCTGCCCTAGAGTGTGGTCACTGCCATACTCCAGGCTCCAGGGCAACATCCCCTTTAAAGTGGGCCTGTCCCTATCTGAAGGTCTGATCAGTCCCTCCGTTAACCTCCAAGAAGGACATTTCTAGAAGGCATCACACCCCCTACATAGGCTTATTCTTACCCTGGGGAGGACTTGCAGCAACTCCAACCGCCAAGAAGTCCACCCGCAGTAACAAGTTGTAGCAAGCACGCTGCTAAACTTGGTGACAACAGAGATTCCTGGCTACAAACACATTTTTGCACATCTCCCACCCCAAGGACGTTCTTGCCCCAGTACTTCCCCTTCAGAATGTTTGCTTGCACAAGTACTTCAAGGAAGCCACCAGCTCCAGGAGGCATCTGATTGCAGAGAGAAAACGCCAAGGACAGTGTCTTCCCTCTGCTGGCCCAGTCATTTCTGCACGAACAAGTTCAAATTCTCCCTATGGGTAGCTACACATCTAGGCACTACTAAGTATTCAGACACACTAACCCTCCTCCTCCATTAACTGACTTAACAGAAACCACCTTTCACTTCAGATTTACAGCTTAACAATTCTTTCCAAAGCAGATATAAGCAGCTGGCCAAGCCCGCAGACCACTGGCCAGCGGCCTCCCCACCCCCAACTAATTCTAATTCCTTTACTTAACTAGCAGGTGTTAAAAAAAAAAAATCGAAGATTCAGGGGCCCACAATATTCACCTATTCCAACGTTCTTAATTGCTGAAATCAAAATCTAAATTCCCATTCGCCTCTCATAAACACTAAGTCCTCTCTTGACCGTGCCTGCACTTTGCTTTCTCCGCTCTGTTGGTCCTGGAAGAGCCTCAATTCAACTCAAGTCGCGGGGGGCGGGGGCGCTTTGGTGAGTTTATTTTTCGGTAGCACAGATCAAGAATGCAGCCCACTGCGATTAAGTCGACTAAGCTCCCAAACACCCCTCTCTCCAACCTAAACAGTTTGATCATGTGGGAACCAAACACTATCTAAGAAAGAAAGAAAGAAAGAAAGGAGAAGCTGAGAGTGCCGGTCTCCGCTCTCCCCTGGGAGGCGCCGGCTAAAGCTGTGCTGGAAGGGGGCTGTCACTCCCAAACCTGGCTTGCAAAGCGCCAGCCCAGATCGGACATGTTGCTTTCACCCCTGGCTGGGCCTGCCCACTGCAGGCGCCCAAAGGGTCTCGGGTGCCGCCGGGCGCTTTGGGGCCTGGGTTGGGGGCATGGCTGGGGGTGGCGAGCACACCATTGGGGGGGGGGGGGGCTTGTTTTCTCTGCAGATATGGCTCCTCGAGCAGGTGCTGGGTTAGTCCCACCATTGGCGGGGGGGGGGGGGGGGATGTTAAAGAATCTCGTGCGGGAGCACCCGCCCCGCGGAGAAAGCCACACGGGACGCGATGGAAAGTGACTTTCCAACTTCTGCGGGGCTCGCGAGTCTGCAGGCGGACGGGGAGCTCCGCACGTTTGGAAAAGGCCTGGATCTTCCTGGAGCAACACGCCCAGTAACCCCACTGCAGCAGTGCAGCGACCCTACAGCCCAAGTCACCCCGCCCCAACACACGTGAAACTCAGCGAAGCGTGCCACCTGCCGGGTTCCCAGCAAACATGTCCGGAGGGAAGGACCACCGGAAAGTACTCGTTTAAAAAAAAAAAAAAAAGAGTAACACTCTCGGGGCAGAGAACAGACCCGCCTGGCACCGGGGCCGCGGTGCGCAGGGGTCGGCCCTCGGGGTCTCCTCCTGCCCGGGCTGCCTGTGGGGAGGCTCCGCTCCAGGCGGAGCCGGGGCCGAGCGCGCGGGCCGGCGGAGTCCCGGGCGGGGCAGCCGAGGGGTAGGGCGGCCGGCGGGACCCGGGGGCCGGCGCCCGGGTGGGGGTGGGAAGATCAGTGAACTCACAGCCGCTTGTCCTCGGGCTGCAGCTGCCAGTGCATGGCCAGCGAGAAGCCGAAGAGGCTCCCGGGGTCCCCAGTTTTCCGGATCACATTGTCCTCGCGGGTGTCCAAGTTGAAGGCAGCGCCGAGCCCGGGCAGCAGCCCCGCCGACAGGTAGAGCAGCCACAGCTGCCCCGCGGCCGCCATGGGAAGGTCGGCGCCCCGGGAAGGGAGCGGGAGCGGGAGCGGGAGCGGCGAGGAGAGCGGGAGCGGCGAGGTGCGCGGGCGCCCTGCGCTCCGGGCCGGGTTCGAGGCTGCGGCGCTGCAGCTACCGCGGCGGCCTCGGTCTGTTCTCGCCGCCCGTCCGGCCCCACCCCCGGGACGAGTCGCGCTCTCTGCCAGGCCGCTCCCCCTCGCAGGCAGCTCCCACCGCTGAATGAGCCCGTTGTTCTCTGGAGACTCGCAGGCGTTTTATCAAGTGACGAGGACGCCGGCCCCGCCCCTCCCCCCACCCCCCGGCCCCTCCTCGCGCGCCAGCCTCGCCCTGCCGCCCGCACCTTCCCCGCGGGCCCGGCTGCGGTCCCCTCCCCGGCGCGCCCCTCGCCGCCCGGCCGCCCCTAGCCTGGCCCGGAAGCAGCGACGCGAGAGGCCGGCAGACGAGCTCTGGGCCGCGCAGCCCCATCCGGGGGGTCCTCTTGGAAATAAGCACGTGAATGGTGGTTGCCATTCGGGCGCAGAGCCAGAAGGGCGTTTACTACCTGTTAGTAAAGGAAAGTGCTGGTGAGGCGCCGGCCCTCGTCGCCTGAAGCGGCGTGTTTTTGCAGACCGAGGCCCACGTGCAAATGCAGACTTCATTCATTCATGCCACAAGTGTTTGCTTCTGCACAAGTGTTGATGGAGCGCATGACGCATGCCGCCAGATTCTCGGGGAATCGAGCTGCCTAGATTGTTCTCGGCTCTCAAGAATAATAACGGCCCAAACGTTGATAATGCTGTACAACTTACAGCTCGCAGCTCTTCTCTCACTCACTGCTCCTAACACTCCTGTGAGATAGATGGGTATTTTCCTTTTGCAGACGAGAAAACTGAAGCTCAGCCTTGGCCAGAGCTGGTGGGAGAAGCCACACTGGTGTCAGCAACTTAAAACTTGGTCTCCAGGTGTGCTGAGGCTGGGGAGCCCTGCACAGTAAAGGACGGGTTGTTTCAAGTGCGCCCACGAAGCTCAGACACGCTTCCTCCCTGCCCCCCAATTCCCTGAACTAGTTGTAAGAACTTCCCTCCAGGAGGCGGTTCTGAGCTCTGTGTGGGTGGCCTAAGGGTTCCTGCCTCCAGGACTGGGGCAGCGGCCTCCTTGGAGATGTTGACCCCTGGGGTGACTTTATCCTGTAGTGGTTCTTAACCTGAGGAGAGAAAATTCAAGTGAATTTGGATGATAAAAAAAAAAAAAATTTACATTTTTTTTAACCTCTGACCTTTAGCATTTCCTTGCATTATGAATGGAGGACATCCCACAGTGCCCGCAGGCTAAGTATCTATGACTCCAGTAGTCTCCAGTAGAACCCACAGGTTCTTTACATCACATCACAGTTGTTGCAAATAGCTTAAATTACAGTAGTTATTAAGTAGACCCTCAGCTAGATCTTACGTCAGATGTCAATTAAAAAGTATGTGTACTGCCGGGCTGGCATGGCTCAGTGTGACCTAGGAACCAGGAGGCCATGGTTCAATTCCCGGTCAGGGCACATGCCCAGGTTTCGGGCTCCATCCCCAGTGTGGGGCCTGTAGGAAGCAGCCGGTCGATGATTCTCTTTCATTATTGATGTTTCTATCTCTCTCTCCCTCTCCCTTCCTCTCTGAAATATATATATATATTAAAGTATGTGTATTGCTATAGTACAAATTTTTAAACATTGTGTTAAATGTATTTCAATGTCATTGGTTTTCATGTCTTTTATGCATTTAAGAACCTTGTTCTGAAAAGGGGTCCGTGTCTTCAGCAGCCTGTCAAAGGGGTCCCCTGGGATAAAAATGGTTAAGACTTAGTGCTACCCCTCACTGGGGTCCCTGCGTGGGAAACAGGAGCACAGAGCAGTCCCAGAGAAGAGCTGGAGCTCTGTGTGCCGCACTGGTATTTGTACCAAGGGAGCAGCCGGTGCTAAAGAGAAAAGCCACCTGAACATCATCAATGGCTCACAGGTGGTGACAGCAGCCAAAGTGAGTCCCTCAGCATAGCTGGGGGTACCTTACCTGCCAATCAATAACTCTAGTCATATGCAACCCAAAGTGGGATGCAGCAGGTTCCAGTTTAATAGACAGTCTTGCCGGTCCATATTTATAGCAACAAAATATGGAGTGCTACTGAATTGAACGATGCTGTGTAGGAGAAGGAAGGAATAAAGAAAAGCAAGGGTGAGAGACTTGTTCTGGAGTGATAGCCTCGTGATAACAAATGTGTGATAACCTTGATGAGGCTGAGAAACTGTTGAAGACTATAGACTAGGAAACTAGGAAATATCTGCACTATGGTTTTCCACGCAAGTTGGTTGCAAGTTTGCCTTTCCTCTTCATGGTAAACACATACTGTTCGAGAGAGACAGGTCCAAGCTATTATAAAGCACAATGAACCTCACAGGATGGTCCTCAGGGGAGCCACTGATAGAACTGTCATAGTTGAAGTACTTCTGAGCTGGTTCATAAAAGCCTTGCCCTGAGTTCCCTAAGTTCAACTACATCCTACCCCCCAACCACTCTCCCAGGACACACCAGCTTCCCCACAATGCAGCAACTAAGGGGCGCTAAGCCCTTAAGCCCTGGTACAGCAAAGCCTCCTTCTGATTGGGCGTCCTTGTGTCGCACCGGCTGTTAACTATACTGAATCTCACCCCTTGCTTCCAAAAGTCACTTTCTTCCCAAGATATTTAGTAGATGATGTTTGACTAGCCCAGGGTGATCTACTTGATCCCAAATACTGACTGTGCTCAAGTTGAAATCTTAAACAATGTTAAATTTAAATATAGCAATAAAATATGGAGTGCTGCGGAATTGAATGACGCTGTGTAGGAGAAGGAAGGAATAAAGAAAAGCAAGGGGGAGAGACTTGTTCTGGAGTGAGCCGAGTGCCCATCACATGAAAAACAGCCACACGGCCACCTCTACCCAGCTCCTGCCTAGGGTGCCAAACATACTTGAAGTTGAGTGTAACTCAGGGACTCAACAATAATCTCATTGAAGACGGTCAGCTCTTCCTGACTGATTAACTGTAACAATAAAGTTTTTGTGAATCAGTTGTCATTTCCGTGGCACAGACATAAGTGAGAAGTCTGACTAAAGGGAGACGCTTCAGGATCTACTAGGACAATGTCAGTCTCTGGGGCCAAAGGAATGAAGGAGTCAAGAAACCTAAAAAGTATGAATTAAAAGCCCGGGAAGGGAGGTACATAGTTTAAATGAGAAAAAAAAAATCTGGGACAAGAAGACACTTGCCTGGAACCAAAGGAAGAGAGATAGCTTGATAATAAAGATGTGCTGACTATATAGGGCATGGTGTGTGTGTGTGTGTGTGTGTGTGTGTGTGTGTGTGTGTGTGTGTGTGTGTGTGTGGTGCGCATGCGCACACACACATGCACACATATGTATGAAAAAACAACCATGGCATGTTCCCAAGAAGGCGGATTATTAGAAAACAAACAAAAATGATGATCACATCATAGAAGAGACCTACAAACTGGAAATTTTAAATAAAAAGGCAGTACAAGCTATGAATAGAGTTATTTGCTCAGATGAGAGCTTTCGAATTTTTTTATATTTTACCAATGCACTTTTCAAAAGAAAAATATTTCTATATCTCACCTTTGGCAGGGGAGCTTTCAAGTAATTTTAAACTATTGGTCACCGGTGCAGAAGTCTGAGGAACTCATGTCATGCCTGATACAATTTCCATTTCCTGGGACCTACTTTAATCATTTTGCCATCAGTTTCACTGTTACGTTGACTTCATTATCACCAACAGCAGAGAATATCATATTTGCTACTTTTCGTCAACACAGAAACTATCTATTGGAACATCTCCATTCTCCTGCGGTTGTGCTTACCAACCATTTTACATGTTCCCTGGAGCCCTTCAGAGAAAGGTCACGTATCAGAATGGTCAGCACGAGGTCTGTGGAACCTTGCTCAAATCCTGCCTCTGATGATGGCATCTACCCCCACAGCACTGACTTGCCTCGGGATTAATAAAGTTAATGTGATCTGAAGCACTTCGGATGTTGTGCTAATACCAGAACTTCCACCTGCCTGCAGGCTTTCAAAATTTGGCTTTTACGTGTGATGCATTGACCTCGATATATACCTATACATATATCCTGTGAACTGGGTAGCTAAACTATTTCAAATAGGGATTCTACTATTCAATGGCAGGTTTTTTTTGGGGGGAGGTCTCTTTAAATATTCAGGGGTTTTCCTTCCACATTGAACCTTTGTTTTGATGCCTTTGTTTTGACATGTTGTTCGTTCTAAGTCACAGCACATCTTTTGGGGCAAATCTGCCTTTGGTTGGGATCAGGAGAACCCTAATTGCCAGCTATACCTTATTTGCACACCCAGAACTATTTTATTTATTTAATTTCCAGTTTTATTGAAATGTAATTGATATGTAGCATTGTAGAAGTTTACGGTATACAATATAACGATTTGATAGTTGTGTACATAGCAAAATAACCACCATAATAAGTTTAATTAGCATCCATCACCTCAAATAGCGTAATTTTTTTCTTGTGATGAGAACTTGTAAGATTTACTCTCCTGGCAATTTTCAAATACACAATATAGTATTGTTAACTCTAGTCCCAGGTTGTGCATTACCTCCCCAGAACCAATGTATCTTATTAACTGGAAGTTTGAACCGTATTACCACCTTTCCCCACCCTTACCCCCTGCCTCAGGTAACCACTAATGTGTTTTCTGTTACTATGAGCAATTTTTTCTAGATTTCACATACAAGTGAGATCATATAGTTTTGTCTTTCTCTGTGTGACTTATTTCACTTAGCTTCATACCCTCAAGGTTTATCCATGGTGTCACAAATGACAGGATTTCCTTCTTTTTTATGGCTGATAATTTTCCATTGTATGTACACCATAATATCTTTTCTTTTTTAAGGGAGGAAAGAGGGAGAGAGAGAGAAACATCAATGTGAGAGAGACTGATCAACTGGTTGCCTCCTGCACTCGCCCTGACCCGGGCTAAGGATCAAACCTACAAACCTACATGCCCTTAACTGGGAATCAAACCCTTGACTCTTTGGCCCATGGACCGACACTCTAACCACTGAGCAAAACCAGCCAGGTCTATGCTACGTTATCTTTACCCATTCATCCATCAAGACTCTTAGGTGGTTCACCCACATATATTTTAAAGTAAATTCACTTGAATGTTTCTAATTCACTTACAGTGAGCTCATTAAAATGTTGTAGAGTATTTCACATTGCTATCTTAGGTGGGATTCTTTTTTTCAAGTTTGTTTTGAGGAAATTTTTCTATGCCAGGAAGTCGCATTTTGCCAGCAAGCCAGAAATAAACTCAAACTGTAAGTGAATCAAGTTAAATTTAAAATTGAGCTCCCAAGGCTGAGGTGAAACCCTCACTTGGGAAATTTGGCTTTCCGTCCCCAGCATCGTCAGAAACAAACATGAAGCTATGTATATCTCATGCCACACACCATGCAGTCTTGGAAGGCCAAACTTGGAGATGTTTTAAAAATTAATTTTATTAATTTAAAGGAAATTTTTATTTGCTTTCTATAAAAATGTCTTCAGTAGGGAACACATGCAAGCTGATTCTCATTTAGAAGTTAAACTCGTGGTCTCTGGAGTCTAACAATTCAAGGCAAACACTCGAGGAAGACAGCGTAGCCTCACCCACTTCCCATCTGAGTGACTGAAGCAAGTTCCTCTACGTCTCTAGGACTCAATTTTCTAATCTGTAAAATGGCCAGAATTCTTAACTCACACGGTTGTTACAAGGATTAAATGAGATTATATATTACATGTGATATATGTAACACAAGGTCTACTATTAAATATGTGCTGAATAGAATGATAGCTGAGAAAACGAAATAGAAGAAAATATACTAGAAAACGAAATAAGAGAGGACTTCCGGTAACGGGCATTAAACACAGGGAGACAGAATATGCAGATGGAGTCATCTGCACTCCACATTCGATCCATGTAAAGAGGCAGGGCAAACCATTCCTTCCCATGATACCTTGGCAGAAAATCCCTGTTAGATTGCAGCTTCTCAGTGCCTGGGGTTTGGGTGGAAGCAAGTTTGTGCTTCACACTGGCTCTGAACCACTTCCATCTCTTACTAGTGTTCGGAGAAACAGCAATGGGTCCCAAACTCAGCATCACAAGTTCCGAAGAGAGAACCGGTTCCGAGGGCGAGGCAGCGAGGAGGCCGGTAGAAGAAAGAGATGAAAGGGGAAGGGCATTCCCAAGCACACTGTTTTCTCCCTCATTTCACAATCTGTTCGGCCACCGGGGGAGTTAGTGCCAAGGATTATCCAAAATCACAGCCAACTCAAACATCGCTGTTATTTTGTTTGAAGCTTTATCTTATTAAATATATCTTACAGCTTATTTTTTATTTTTTAAAATATTTTTTATTAATTTCAGGGAGGAAGGAAGAGGGAGAGATAGAAACATCAATGGTGAGAGAGAATCATTGATTGGCTGCCTCCTGCACACCCCGCACTGGGGATCAAGCCCACAGCCCGGGCATGTGCGCTTGACCGAAATTGAACCTGGGCCCCTTTTAGTCGGCAGGTCCACGTTCTATCCACTGAGCCAGATGGGGTAGGGCATTTTACAGCTAATTTTAAATAGCGTATACTACTTTAAATGAATTGGCATAGTAGGTAGGAGGACATAGGGTAATCAGACCTTCAACCTCAAAATCTCTTCAAAGTTTTCTGAATCTGGAAAGCAAGGCATTGGCACATGAATAAATACTGTATTTAACAAGACATTTGAAGGCAATATAATAAATTCTGCCCTGTGCAGATACCATTATATAGAACAAACGACAAAGAAAGGGGGGAAAGAATGCAGAAATCTGGACCACCTAAGAGCGGGGAATGTCCCTGTAACCGTGGCTTTGTGGTCCCAGATCACATGATCAAAAAAGTGAGGGCCCAGATGGCTCTGCATTGTGGTATGTATTTCAGGACAGTCCCTGGTGGAAAAGGAGAAAAATGGGCTCTCTGATACTTAGACCACATTTCCTTCCCAAAAACCTTTAGAAAGTCGGTGCAACTCCACAAGACAAAAGCCATTGTCCTAATTTTGTATCTGGAGACATCGAAGCAGGAACTCTTCGTAAGGGAGGAAGTCAGTGTATCTGTGACCAAATTAAGACTCAGGATTTCCCCGCTTCTGATTTCATCCACGAGGCCACACCTTCGTACCTTTCTTCAGCCTTGGCCCACAGAGTCCACTGAGACCAAATTTCCTGCCTCCCAAACAAGGAAATGTAGCAGCTCACCAAGTGTGATCCCGATGGAGAAGTGTTCTCCGGCAGGAAAGAACACAGTCACCTTCTGTCGCTTAGGTCACAGCGATGGCGAACCTTTTGAGCTCAGCGTGTCAGCATTTTGAAAAACCCTAACTTAACTCTGGTGCCGTGTCACATATAGAAATTTTTTGATATTTGCAACCATAGTAAAACAAAGACTTACATTTTTGATATTTATTTTATATATTTAAATGCCATTTAACAAAGAAAAATCAACCAAAGAAATGAGTTCGTGTGTCACCTCTGACACGCGTGTCATAGGTTCGCCATCACTGGCTTAGGATGAGCTGTTCATCCATCAGCACACGCTGCTGGTCCCTCCGCTGATGGAGGATGGAAAGCACAGAAAGACCACCCCGGGGATCCGAGCCCTACCCAGCCCATCAAGCCAGGATGGATTTTTCAGCCTTGGCCCCCCTGGGAAAGTCTCCACCCGCTGCTCCAGAAGTTTACTTTCCCCAAGCAGCCAACCCTCCCTGGTTGCTGTTGGTTACAAGAAACCGTTGGGTAAACGCCACATTGGTTGAAAGGGAGGTAAGAGAGAAGGAGAGACAGTCAGCTCTTTGATTGAAGGGCTATTAGAATTTCCTACTTTACACTCTGTAAATAACCAACATACATCTATTTCTCTGAGACTTTCTTTATGTGCTGACTAGTCAGCAGGCGATGTCTTTAGTGGTTACACACAGTTTCAATTTGTATTTTTAAAAATAATTCAAATTCAGGAAAAATAACTATGTGTATTTTTAAACGATATTCCAAAGTTGACATATTTCAAATGTTCATTAAAAGGATGTTGCATGTGTGTGTGTAGTATATATATAACAGACATATTATAGCCATCAGCCACCGAGGATAAATATCCAGAGGAGAGGAGCATTAAGTAGACATTCTATCCTCTGCCCAGCACTCCCCTCCCAGACTCTAGCACTCTGCATACACCTCTCTCCACTTTATAGTGAGCGATACTGTGATTTATCTGCTGACATGCCTGTCTGCTGCTACACTGTTAGTTCCTTCAAAGTAGGGACCATGCTTAATTCATCTCTGTACCCCTCATACCAATAACTAGACTGGGAACATGGAAGCTGCTAAAACATGACTGACTACGGCACCTAACGGTTTTCACTAATCATCACTTTTAAGCTGGTAGACTTCTTTGAAACAAACATGAAGCTATGTGTCTATTAGAAAATCAGTTAAAAAACAGGGTTGTTTTTTTTTTTTTTTAAAGAAAATGTGTCACCCTTGTATTACATGCCTAAAATGGAGGGTACCCAAAACCCCTGCATCAAGTCAGCCAATTAAAAGGAGCCATTTTGAACTCAAGGTCTTTGACGCTATAATCCTGCCAACAATTCAAAGACAGCTAGGGAAAAGGGAAAGTAAACTGTATAATTTGGAGCGGAAATTCTTAGCACAGGATTCTGGGGAGGCTGGATGGAGAGTGGAGAGGAGGAGGATGGATTGGAGAGGAGGGGCGTGATGGCTGCAAACCCAGAAGTCCTTTGAGCAAAGAAAGCAGTGGCCTCCTAGGAGGGCTAAGTTCCCTATATGGGAAAATATATTTGATTCACTCTGGTCTAATGTTCCAACATGCTCACGGGGCTACCACCTTCAGTGTGTCTCACCCTTCAGTCGCCAAACAAAGAGAAGACACGGCGAAATGGAGTAGGAAGATTCCGGTGATAGATTTCCCCTGTATTCCACCCCCTCCTCTAACCAACCCTCCCGAGAGTATATAACTGAGTCAGTCTGCCCTCTCCCCATTTCAACTGCACAGGCTTACATGGGAGGGAGCTCAGTGCCAGCTAGGCCTTCTCAGGAAAAGATTGCTGGGACCAAGTACACCTTGAGTACCACCAAAGACGTGGCTGAGGCTTCTGAGCTTAAAGCAATACTACAGATGTGACTTTTTATTGCAATACAAATTAAAAGACTAAGGAAATAGGTTTCTGTTTGCATTTGCAGGTGGTTCAAAGCCACAACTATAGTTTACAGAAAATTCTGGAGATATGGGTAATAGGTGAAGGAGTATGGTTATAGCAATGAGATGATAGGCCATGAGGTAAATGATGGGAAAAGGCATCCAATATATTGAGTCTCAGACTTTAATGCTTATAGACAATATTGTTTCATATACACATCAATTTCCTCTGTGATTTATTCAAGGTTGATAGTAAAATTGTCATCTAAGAGTTACACATTTGAAACCTGTGCAATTACTCTCAATCATGATTCCATTTAATGGATCTCCCAATTGTTACTATTATTAAGCACTCAGTGCACACATAAAGGTGTCTTGGGAGTTTTCTTCTCCCATTTTCCCCCCATTGTTGGGTAAGGGATTTGAGAAATACCTTGACATAATACTGGTCTTTCTCCAAGGTCATTAGAAAGGGTTTGAGGTGAACTCAAGATGGCCCCAGAGTTTTTTGACATTCCACTCATTGAAAGGTGGGGTCTTTCCCTTCCCCTTGAATCTGAACTGGACTTAGTCGCTTTGTTGGTCAATAAAAATGAGCAGATGTGACATTCTGGGGCTTTCCGGCTAAAGCATAAAGAGCCTTATAGCTTATGCCTGGGCCTCTCAGAACACTCATTCCTGGACCCTGTGCCTCCAGGTAAGAAGTCCACCTCCCCTGGAGGAGCAACCATGAGGCCACATGGAGAGGGAGAGGTCTGCTGATCCCAGCCTTCCCAGCCAAAGTGTTAGGGATGGGACCGAAGCCATCTCAGACCCTACAAACCTACCCAGCCACCAGCTGGATGCCACCAAGTGATCCCTGCGGACACTACGAGGAACGAAAGAATCAGCCAGCCAAGCCCTGCCTCAATTTCAGACCCACGGAATTGTGAGATATTAATAAAGTGGCTGTTGTTTCAGCTACTAAGGGGTAGTGATGAAGCAATAGGTAACCAAAACAGTTGTAATACAAAGTTCCCACGTGGGACGACTCTGATGGTGGCATCAGCTTCTACTCAGCTGGCCCATCCTCTGCATCTTTCTCAGTGGGAGCAAGTCCATAGTGCCAGGCCGTGGTTGGCAAAGCTACCGAGTCATGCTCTTGCAGAAGTGTGATCAGGTACAGTTGCTTAAAGGCGACTAGAGTTTGGTGGATGATGATTTCGTGGTTCCATGACCAATTACCAATCACTCAATAATAGGTCTAAAACACGTGCGAATAGGGTAGGTTTCATACAGTTCTTCCTAGCGTCTAGCATGGTGGGTAGGGAAGAGCAAAAAGCAGCCTGTCTGGCATTATGTGGTTGGTGATAGTGTCCACTGATCCACAGGGCGCTCGCTCCCTGACCCCGCTTCGTCTTTAGTCTTTTATGGTCCCTAGTTACCATTAGCGTCACACGTACCCATCATCACAACAAGTTGTTTAAAGGCACCACAGAGTGTCTGGTAAGCAGGAGGGCAAGTCGCAGAGTGTCACTCCAACACTGAGCATCAGGATCCCAGTCCGAGGGAAGCTTTCTAAACACTTAACGACTCCCGCACCCAACAACTCAGCCGCCCTCTTCATTAAAGGCTTTGGCTTTTTTTTTTTTTTGTCCCTCTCCAGCTCTAGTTTCATTCTGTGAAAAGGTTCACCGCCTTATGTGCCATGAGCAGACAAGCTTATCGAATGAACTGTAAATCTCATCAGTTTGGCACCGGGGTTTCATGGGAGCCACGTAAACAATAGCTGGAGTTGTGTTAAGCTTCAGTGACTCCAACTGATTCTCAGTTTGGCTCATTTGTGCAGAACAGTTGGAGGTACAAAGCCACCAAGCCCATTAGTTGCCAGAGAGCGGTTCTGAGGGAGGAGCGAGCCGTCGATCCCCAGGAGGTTTTCCATCCAAGCTCTCATGACAGAATGTTATTTATGACATAAGGTGTGTTATGTAACTCTCAAAGGAGTTACTCCATCTCCTTCCATTTCCTCAATATTCTGGATTTCTAAGGAGATCCTGGCAGTGCTTGCTGACAGTGGAATCCGCTGGGGAAATGAGCAGAGAACGTCTCCAAGTTCCTCTGGTTCGTAATGGTGATCGAAGTGTGGTGCCGAACCCCACCCGCGAGGTGTTAGGGTTTTTTTTTTGTTTTTTTTTTTTTAATGTAGCTGTGCCCCAGATTACCTCTGGGGAAGAAAAGGGACTTCATTAGTTTCAGCAACTAATTCAGTTCTATTTCTCATTTATACACTTTTACAGCAACACATCCATTTTCAGTGTGAATTACACTTGAAAGACTGTGAAGTTCATGCAGTGACAGTGCTGAAGTCACATATGTTCAGTCTCTTAAGCCGCACACGCCTAGTTTCCAGATGGAAAAATGAATATTCACCACAGCTCCATCAGGAACGCCAGTTTCCCCTCACTCCCTAGCCTTGGCCAGTGCAGTTAGAATACTGTGCTCATTTAAGGCATTTTCTGGGCCTCCCAGCCTTGTACTTACATACCAGCTGAAACTGCCAGTGGAAATGAATGGGGATGATGATATTTGCCTTATTCCAGTTTTTTCCATAAGAAGGAGAAAGGCTGGAAATAAGCAGATGTGAAAACACTTGTCACGAATCAAAATGTTTACCGCTAGGTTCGGAAAGGCGGCCGGTGTAGAGGCAGTGAATCTGATATGTGTACTTAGCAAGATAAGTGTGTTTAGTGTGACAGAACCTTGGACAGAACTTTTGCAGGTAACCACTAGCAACTCCATATTTCTTTGTCTATTAGGCTTTTTACAGTTCATAAACTTGGCTTCCAGAGCGCCTCTTGTGTCTACTTTAGTATAGACTCTCACACTAATACACTCCCAGCTTCAAGTCACTACACCCACCGGTAATACTAGTACAGGGCGAAAGGCCAAGCACAATGTCACTATAGGATTGAAAGATTTAGCTTTGTCAAATAGTTCATGTTATATTAAGGAAACTTTCATTGGAATAAATTAAATGTCTAATGTTCTGGAAGACAAAAGAAATCATGCAATTGCTCTCAAATTGATCCCAAGCATTTAAAAATATTTATAACAGGAAATTCATGAAATAATATACACAAAGATGACAGAAAATTACCGATGTGATTTTGTAAATGGAATGCCCATCCATGAGTGCCATGAAAGCCATGAGTCAGATGAGAAGGAAGAAATAGAAAGAGTATAGATCAAAATGAGAAGAAACAAGAAAACATGGAAGTATGTTAGAGGAAGTGGTCAAGTTAGCATTCAACTTTCAGATGATGTCCAAATGTTGCTCTCGCTGAGCTCTCTTGTTTTGTGCTATGTAGCATGTAACAGGATGGTCACCATCAAATCACATCCAGCTTTAGGAGCGATCCAAATTGAGCATGACAAATAGCAGCCAGGAGTTTAGGCACTCCATGCAGTCTCCCTTCCCACTCTCCACAAGGCCTCCTTGGGGACAGCTTAAACACTCCATGAGGTCAGGCCAAACGAATGCATCTTCTTGTCAGGAACTCACCCAAAAGTGGCCCCACCAGAGTGGGAATACCTTGGCCAGAAGAACACCAGTGACAGCGCCACTGTGCACTGCCCATGCTATGCACAGCTCTCCCCTGGACTGATGTATAATTTGAGGAAAATGGGTGAAAGGGCCCTTATTTCTAAGGTATTGTGCTGATGAAGAGAGACTTGTCTCCATGTTTGAGCATGGAGGCTAAATCCTAATCCCAAGTCCAAATTTATTTCACAAGAAAACTTGAGCATATCACTTCCTCAGTTCTACTTCAATCCCTACAAAGCAAGTTAGGCTGACTTTGCTATGACTGATATATCTGATTACATATGACATACAACAGACATATCTGACCGAGTTGCTATGTTTAATTAAAGTTGGGCTTTTAAAAAAGGAATGAGAGAGGAACTGTGTGGTACTCACTATGCAGAATTCTTAGTTCATTGACCACTTTAGAGATCAGAAAGTTTTTGTCCTAAAAGAGACCTTAGAGAGCACATAGAACTCAATCTTTTCATGTGTGTAGAGGTGAGGAAACTGAGACCCATAAAGGAATTGGGACAGAATCAGGATCAGATTTTGAGTCTCCTTAATCTCACCAAGTATTTCCCCAGCAGACCAGTTCAGCACAGAAGTGGCACCAACACACTGGAATTCACAGGGCTCTGGAATAGAACGCAACCACGGAAGTTATATTGGCCCAAAAGTTCTAAGATTGTAGAGCAAACACTGGACAGAGGCTGAGAACATGACTGTGTCCTGGCATCACACTCCACCAAGGCAAGATCCCGTCCGCTTTAACAGGACACGATGCTCACCAGTCACTGCCACCCAGGCTCTCCCTGAGGGCTCCAAGCCTCCCTGGTTTCATTACTGCTTCTAATCTAAGGGTTAGGATGAGAAGAAACTGAGAGAAAGTAGACCTCCTGCTTGTAGGGAGAAGCTCTACCCTAGATTTTGCCTGTCTACCTCATGAGCTCCCCGCTCAATCAATTCAAATCAACTTATTCTAATGACTTGCATCACACCTGCTCCTGGCATGAGTGTGAATCCAGTTTCATTTCTCATAAGTAGGGTAAATGATTCTAAATAAAAAACAATGTTTTTAAATAGTTAAAATATGAGTCACATGATCATTATTAAACAAAGCAACTTAGACAATAGAAGTCTACAAAACAGAAAGTGACATTTTCCACCCGTCCAATACCACTCCCCTGAGATAATCATTGTTAGCAGTTTGGTTTACATCCTCCCTTTTACGCATGTAGGAACCTGTTTATAAATATTTAGCTGTTGAACCTTGACTAATGTTAAGAAGCTCCCCCTTGAAGATCATAGTTCAAATCCCTCTGAATAATCTAGTAAGCGCTACTTCGGGGATCCTGAAACCAACCAAACAAAATAATATACGTGTGGAAGAGGCCGACCTGGCTTGCTGTGACTAGTTTTTGGCAGGGGACTCCAAACATGCAAATAAGTCAAATCTGGTCACTTTAAAACAGGGCTCTAGCTCTTACTAGAGTTAATAACAGGAACTATGGAACTGGGATCATTTTCCAATGCTCTTCTGCTGGGTTGCAGGAAGGGCTCAAGCATAAGAAAGCTCTATTTAACACTAAATGGCATCTAATTAGGAATCTACTGGCACAATCTGTTTGGTGTTCTGCATTCTCTAGTGATTTTCTTCAGTTACAAGAGTAACTATGGCTAGGGTGATGTCCCCCTGATATTTGGGGAGGTGGTTACAACCTGGTCTGATCTGAAGACATTCTCTCCGGTTTCATTATGACTAAGGCAAGTGCACGCCCAAATACCTGAGGGTTGTGCCTCCACTTGCCACGGCTGAGGCAATGCAATCTCAGGTGCTTATTTGTTTGAAGGGCTCCCAAGCTGCTGAGCACCTGGCAGCTGCTCAAGAAGAAGGAACACCTGTACTTGCGGAAGAACAGCAGCTCCCATGGACCCTTCATGGGTCTATAATTAGAAGCAGATAACACCTTGCAAGCTGACTGCTGGCTCTCCTGGTCTCAGACGAGCTATTAGCTTTCATCTCTTCCCTTGTAGCTGAATAGGACCCCTGGGGGAGGTACAGGAGTGTGTATTTAGTACACGTGCTCAGTGAGGCTCTGTGCATTGTGGTCTGAGATACCAATGAGTCCTGTTTAGCCAGAAGAACAAAAAAGGTAAAGCCTAAATGATTATCAGAGCAAACCAAAGGCTGGGCAGTTTGTATGATTACCCCTCACTTTTCCTCTCAATTTGGCACAACTTTGACCTCTCACCTAAACTTCACCACAACTTTCTCCGTGCCCCTGGAGTGCTGTTCGCTGCCTCAGTTTCGTCACCTGCAGAATAGGGTTAGCAGCGCCTGTCCCCAAAGGAGGATAAGTTGGTTCATGCCTGAGATGGGTGTTGAAAACATGGATTAACGGCCTCCAAATATCTCACAACAATCGCAAAAGATTGCCCAATTTCTTCTGTTATCCTGGAATTAAAAAAACAAAAACCCAAAACCACAGTTACTACTTGAAATAAGCTAGAGCTATGTTTTTCAAACTGAGATTGACAAGTTCTGAAAGAATTTTAAAAATTGTGGTTTTTATTTGGATTCTGAGCTAAGAAAAGTAATATCAGAGTGTTCTGGGCCATTGGATGACAACCTTGCAATCAAACACTGTCTTGAGTTCAGCATCTGTCTGCATTTGTGTTTCCAAGAGACTAGTGTTAAACCTTCAGTGCTGTATCCAACACAGTATACACATTGGATACAAGGCAATGTGTTAACCCGATTGTACAACTAATATAATGAATCAGTGTATAGAAACCCAATGTAAAAACTAGCAATAATAGCAATGACAACAAACAATGATCCATCATATTCAAGATCAAAAGAATCAAGTCTACTAATGAAATATAAACAACTAATCACATCTCCCTAGCCCAGCCAGTGTGGCTCAGTGGTTGAGCAATGACCCATGAACCAAGAGGTCACCAGCTCGATTCTGGTCAGGGCACATGCCTGGGTTTTAGACTCAGTCCCCAGTAAGGGAGTGTAAGAGGCAGCCAATCGATGTTTCTATCCCTCTCCCCTTCCTCTCTCTCTAAAAATCAATAAAAACATACTTTAAAAAATAAATACATCTTCCTATTATTAAACCCAACATCAGCAATTTAGTTTACATAAACATCTGTTGCTCATTTGAATTTTACTGATTTTATAATTATGGATATTTAATTGGTAAATATATGTTGGTGTTATGCTTTTTAAGGGTATTAAACCTAAGAAGTATATACCTAGTTTTGTGTGTGTATATATTTAAGTAATGTTACTTTTAAACGTAATAATTTGAATCATCACTTGGGCTAACAAGAATTTTTTTCCATAAAAAACAGTCTATAAATTAATATAATTTAAAAAACACTCAAGGATCAGCTGGGGTTTGGTTTATTAAATAGAAAATCTCATTCCAATGTTAGCTATTATAAAGGAATTTCGTCAGTAACTTTCAATCAGAGATTTAAAGTTGGTGGATCTTCCTAATTTTATTCAAAGTTTTCTTTTTCAATGCACATTTGTTCATATATTCACTTATTCACTCGTGAACCACTGAATACCTATTATTTCCAGGCACTGTGCAGGAATTAAAACAAAGAATATAATAGTATTTTCACCCTCAGGGTTTATAACATAGTTGATAAACTAAAGAAATGGCCAGTAGACATATAATTTACTGAGAGGTAAGAAGCCTCCTTGGGAAGAAAAACTCGAGCTATATGTGTTCATCTCTGAGCATATCTGCCCAATTAATATGTTATTTATTCTTTCCTATTGATCTATTCTTGTGATAGGTCTATACCAAGGGTGGGCAAACTTTTTGACTCGAGGGCCACAATGGGTTCTTAAATTGGACTGGAGGGCCGGAACAAAAGCATGGATGGAGTGTTTGTGTGAACTAATATAAATTCAAAGTAAACATCATTACATAAAAGGGTACGGTCTTTTTTTTTTTTTTTTTTTAGTTTTATTCATTTCAAATGGGCCGGATCCAGCCCGCGGGCCGTAGTTTGCCCACGGCTGGTCTATACTGTATTTTTTTTAATCCTCACCAGAGGATATGTTTATTTATTTTTTAGAGAGAGAGGGAGAGAAAGAGAGAGAGAGGGAGAGAAACATCGATGTGAGAAACATTGATGGTTGCCTCCCATACTCACCCTGACAGGGAATTGAACCCCCAACCTTTTGGTGTACAGGGACAATGCTACAACCAACTGAACAACCCAGTCAGGGAAGTGCCATACTATTTTAATAAAAATCTTTATAGTACATCAGTACATTTTCCAACCTGGAAAAGTCCTACATCATTATTCTACTTTTTCAGGATTTTCCTGGATACTCTTACATGGATTTTTCCCCCCCAAATGAACATTACAACATTTCTGTCTGGTTCCCCTTAAAAATCTCATTAGCATTTTCATTATGGATGTGTCAAAAATATTAGAGCTTAATTTGAGGGGATTGGCTTACTACTAATATTGTGTCTTTATTAGTAGGCATATAGAGCATGTTCTCCATGTATTCAAAATCTCTTTTACATGTGTCAAAAAGAAAGTTGGGTTTCTTCGACATATTGGTGTAGCATATTTCTATTCCTCTGAATTTTATGTTTTGTGTGTGTATATGTCTTACTGTGGGGCGCGGCTACAGTGCTTTGGCCAGGTTCAAGCCAAGGACTAATGAAAGGACAGGGTCCTCTCATTGCCACGTGCAAGTCCCAGCTGGAGGGCAGGGCCCCCCCCAGCACAATTATAGCCAACGGCTGTGGTTGTAAGCTTGAACCTATGGTCCAAGCACATAGCCGCACGTGCCTTGTGCTAGAGTTCAGGTGCATGTAGTTGAGTAGCGTTGAAACTCACGAGAATGCTGTAAACAACTTGATCACGCCCCTACTTTGCCTCGTGGCATCTGCTATAAAATAAAGACACGGCTTGTGGGCGCTGGCGCTGTCTTCTCATCAGGAAGCAGCGTCCCACCGAGACCCAGCTTTCATTCTCTGTCTTTTCTCAATCCTTTCACCCCCTCCACTCAGGGTCACCTTTGGCCTTAACAAGTGGTGCCCGAGCAGGCCCTTTGGCCGTAACATCTTACTGTGAATGAAATCTCTATTTTTAGTATATTTTCCACTTACTGCTTGCACACAGGCACTGTATTGACCTGCATAATTATTTTGTAAGTGAGATCCCTAAATGAGTACTTCTGAAAATTACTTCCAAGTCTTTTCACCAGAATGCCCTGAATGGCAGATGCCATTTTAACTGATGTTAACTCAGAATTTCTTTAAATCTCTTATTTTTCCAGTATTTGTATTTGATTCCTGAACATGGAATTGTTGTAATGTAAGTAAGTTTGGAGATCCAGTTTGGTTAAGAAAATTGATTCTCTAGGACAGTGATGGCGAACCTATGACACGCGTGTCAGAGGTGACACGCGAACTCATTTTTTTGGTTGATTTTTCTTTGTTAAATGGCATTTAAGTATATAAAATAAATATCAAAAATATAAGTCTTTGTTTTACTATGGTTGCAAATATCAAAAAATTTCTACATGTGACACGGCACCAGAGTTAAGTTAGGGTTTTTCAAAATGCTGACACGCCGAGCTCAAAAGGTTCGCCATCAGTGCCCTAGGATGATATCTAACACATATTTCACTGTATGTTCATTCCAACTCGACAAACAGTTTTTCAGATGCCTCCCTGGGTGTAGGCTGTCTTCTAACAGTTTTGTAATTTTTAAAATGAGGATTATTTTATCTCCTTTTAAATCCGTATCTCATACAATATCTTGTTATAAAACGGCAATGGAACAGGTTTTTAACCTTTATGTTATACTTTCTTCAGTCAGATGCCTTCCAGTAACTTTTAACTTAGTGATAACATTGAATAACAACACACTGTTTCATATTTCCAAACAGCGACAGGTCAGAAGCAAAAATCTGGTTGCTAATCTGCTCTGCTCGTGCCCTGTCAAACCCCAGCCTGTGAACAGAAGTTTGGCATTTTTGTTCTGCCTGCTCACTGCTCTGGCCCAAGGAAATGAGTTGGATGAGTGCCCTTCTTTTTTATTCAGAGATGCCATAGATTAATTTTAAAGACTTCCTTTCATCTACATAACAGAATGGGTTCAGATAGCCTTTTAAGCTATTATCTGCAGTTTGGAACTTTGCGCTGGAAAGTCACAGCGATCACACAAAAGGGGTCTGTTAGGAACACTGAACAATGAGAGTTTGACATTTTTCTCCTCCTGCCTCCAGAAGAGAACCAAAGCAACTATTTTATTGCATTTATGCATTTCATAAAAGAATGTGGGGTTATATTTATATGCCAGCAGGCTTCATGGAAATGACAAAACTGTGCAGCTTGTTTAAGGGGACGCGCACGAGGGCCTCATTCCCACTGAGGTGGTTGGAGGAAAGTGGCAGCAAACTGGTCTGTGCTCTCCGAGGCTCTCAAACTGTGCACTTGTTTAAATGTTAAGAAAAAGAGGAAGCAACGCCTCATCTAGGAGGAGATGCAGCCTTATTTTGTAAGGGGAGGGCCAAGAGGGAGGGGGAGAAGAGCAAATAGTGTGCAACATTCAGACTGTTGGCTGAAATGAGGCCATGTATACAAAGATTTTTTACAGAAATTCAACACAAAAATTTTCATTTTGCCCTTTCACCTAAGTGTGTCTTGGTTGCATTCGGTTTTTATGTTGTTGCTGTTGCTTTTCCCGCCCCCGTTTCCTCTCTTGACTTCATTGATTCTGTGTGAGCCCATTCTTTGAATATAAATTGCTTTAAATTAAGAACCACCTGAGCCCGAGAGCCCACCCAGGCTCAGGAATTAATTCAGTTCTCAGCGTAACAAGGTGAAGGTCTGGCACAAAGGGTTTCGTGTCCGGCTGCCCTTCCAAAGGAGCTCGGATTTTCCAGGACAAGCTCTTCTTTGAACCCAACATGAAAACACATTAGAGCTCTTTTTGGAACAAAGAAATATACATAGGAAATAAAGACATTGTTTCATCAAGTCCTCACCATCTACTCTGACGTAAGCTGGCTAGGAAAGAAAGAGTCTCCTTCCGAGAGGAAAGTGAGTCCGGCCTGTTTTCTCCATTCTTAATCCTGCTAAACTTGGTTGGTATTATTTTTTTAAAACGTGGAAGCAAGCTTCCCCGTTTTCTCTTCCTGGGAGTTTGGTCCCAACTCCCCCCATTCATCCTGCACAGGTTGTGAGCGCCTGCCATTCAGCAGGTGGGAGTCCCTGACTGGGTAACCGGGCGGCCCCATCCCCTTACGTGGGTTGTGCTGACACTTTACACTTTAATCACATTTATTTCAGCCGATTCTGCCTCATTCTGGGATGAGGAGGAGCCTTTGCTGTCTGAACCTGGGCTGCTCAGAACACAGAGGAGGGCAACATCCGGTCTTGTGGCCTGTCCTTCATAAGTGACTTCCACCGCCTCAGGCCCCAGAGGTGGCCTGGCTGGGACAGTTCAGACACCGTCTACACCATGGCCTCTGACACACAGGGTGCCTGTGGTGACCCTCGAGCTCGCCACTGCACACAGCCAAGAGGCCGGCTTCTTCCTTCCTCTCTCCACGCTCACCCGATTCCCCCAAACCCCTCTCTGCCCAGCGACCCACCCACAGGTCTGCAGTGACTCATCCCGGAAGTCTTTCCTACCTTCTTTCAGTTCCTCTAGCTCAGCGGTTCTCAACCTGTGGGTCACGACCCCTTTGGGGGTTGAAGGACCCTTTCACAGGGGGGTCGCCTAAGACCATCGGAAAACACATATATAATTACATATTGTTTTGTGATTAATCACCATGCTTTAATTATGTTCAATTTGTAACAATGAAAATACATCCTGCATATCAGATATTTACATTATGATTCATAACAGTAGCAAAATTACAGTTATGAAGCAGCAACGAAAATAATTTTATGGTTGGGGGTCACCACAACATGAGGAACTGTATTAAAGGGTCACGGCATTAGGAAGGTTGAGAACCACTGCTCTAGCTGCTTCTTCCTTCTGGACTCTGCTTGAAATCTAGTCCTTGCTCTCCACTTACCAGAGCAGACTGGATGCCAGCCCTCCACCTACCCTCATTTTTGGACAAAAACACCAGCCCCCTTCCCTTCCATGACCAGTCTGAGGTGCTAGAATCCCAGCCCAGTCAAAGGCTTGGGCGGTCTCTGCAAGGTGCCGGCTAAAGACACACCCCAGGACATACGAAGACCGTGGGGTACACAGAATGCCCAGAGTGTGCTCACTGACTCAATCACAGACTTCCGTCACTTCCTAATCTCAAAAGTAACAAAAGTCTGGTCATGCTACAGTCTTGTACCTGAGGACACTTAAGAACACCCAAACCAAGTGTTGACAAAAGTCGCATGGTGTAGTTCATATTCAACTTGCCGACCACTTCAGCAGATACAAACAAAAGGGGATATAATAATCTGCCACTCTGAAACTGTTTCATTAAAGAGATATAAACTTAAAATATTTTCTTCTACACTTATTTAGCACCTACCCTAAATGGCAGGCAGGGGACCAGGCACCAGATAAGAGAAATGAATTAAGACATAGTTGGTTACCACAGGGACTTTGCAATGTAATAGGGGGAAGTGAGAAACAGCAATGAGGCTGGAAGAGATATGCGCACTGGGAACAAGGCGGACCTGCCGCAGTTTAAGAGACTCTGAGGGGAGGGGACGGGTCATTCTCCAAACAGTGGCCCAAGGCCTACTGTGTTCCTGACACTGGGAACAGTTCAAAGTTTTCAAGGAGCTCACCATCCACTAGGAGGTGACTCTGAAACAATGTGACACAGGCCACACCGGGGACATGTATGGGATGCAGTGGAACTCAGGGAAGAGGCTCTAACCATAGGTTCTCAAGATGTGTGACTGGCCAATCAGAAGTGACTCCCGCCCTAAACAACTGGCTCCACAAGTGGCTACACCAGCTGATTGTGAAAGAACCCCGTGCCCAGCCCAGTCTGGATGGCCAGGGAGCTTCCTGGAGGAAGTGATGCCTGATTAGACACTTGGAGGACAAGTCAAAATTGGCCAGGCAAGGGCATTTCAGGCAGAGATAACAGCGCACGCACACGCTTGGCGGAGTGAGCGCACAGTGCCTGTCCGGAAGAATCGGCGTGCCTTCCCCCCACACGCCCAGGGAGCACGCAGGGCACATGCTCCCATGGGCTTATCGGCAGCAGGCCCTTGAAATGAGGCAGCCTGCTTGTCGAAACCACCTAGACACCATCAGAAGTGACACTTGAAGATAGTCAGGACTGGAAACAACACACACATGCACACGCCACTGCTGTTAGTAACCAGAAGCCCAAGATACACCCTAGAGCAGGGGTCCTCAAACTTTTTAAACAGGGGGCCAGTTCACTGTCCCTCAGACCGTTGGAGGGCCGGACTACAGTTTAAAAAAAACTATGAACAAATTCCTATGCACACATATCTTATTTTGAAGTAAAAAAACAAAACGGGAACAAATACATTATTTGCATTTGCATGTGGCCCGCGGGCCCGTAGTTTGAGGACCCCTGCCCTAGATGATGAAGACCAACGCCTGAGCCCAGGACCCAAAGAGAGAGACGGTAAATAAGAGGAAGCTGACCAAGGACGGAAAGTGGGAAATGGACAGGCTGCCTCAGGAAAGCCTGAAAAAGAAAAAAAAGGTGAAGATGAAACCATGAAACTGCTCCAATAAGAATCTAATTTGTGACTTAAGGTAAGACTGAATGCAAAAATGAAAACTGAATGGAAAAGGAGTAAATCTACTGCAACAAGTACAGTGGGCCTCTATTGTTTCTGCCTGCCCAGGCTCGCCCCATTCCTCTGTACTGAAGCCCCTCTTTCCTGTGAGGGCCCCAGGCGCTGCGGTTCAGGTGGCCCTGACCCTCCTGGCCCCTCCTTCTCCACAGGTCCTATTCTCCTGGGAATAGGGCCTGGCCTGGCCCAGGTAGCTCATTCCCGCTGGCCCGTGATGCGTTCTCGGGTGAGCAGGTGGTGTAGGCCCAGCAGGCAGTCTTTGCCAGGACTTTCCCGGTGGAGTTCAGTGAGGGAGCTCTTCCTCACTGGGGCTGGGAAGCAGCTGCATGTGAGCTTGAGATCCTGGGGACCTTCCGCACCAGAGGTGAGAGATGAGGCCTTGATTACGTCCTTTCAGTCCCCGGACTTCTCTGTTGTTTGAACTAATTCCCATTTTGGCCTGAGCTCATTTAAGTTAGAGTCTGTTGCTTACAACCCAAAAGGTCCCGGAAGAAAGGAACCTGTACGTGTTGAGTCCCCACTCTGTGCGCGCACAGTGGTTACTTTGTCTGTGTTAACTCAGAAGAGATGCTGCACTGTGACATTATGGACCTGCCAGGGCCTTGTGTGTTTTGAGATCACCAAGAAAAAAAAATCCAGTACTGGCGATTAAAAAAACTGTTGACTTCGTTAAAATGTAAGGGTGCTAAAGTCAGTAATTAAGATTATTAATATTATGGATTTTAGTGCAAAAAATCCAGAATAAACAAAACATCAAAATTTAAAGTAAAGGCAGGATCAGACCCTGCACTTGTGTGACTCATCTTCACTTGCCCACCCTAATTCCGGCCTTGCTCCTCAGGGGCTCTGTGCACCTTGTAAGATTTGTCACTTCCTGTCTGGGTTCCTGTCCTAAAGAGCAAAACAATTAAAATGGGTGTGACTCCCGTGTTCATCTCTGGGGACACCATGATAAAGTAAAGCCAGAAACTACCTAAAAACAGTGCCTCCTCCCTGCAGAGGGAGGAGGAAGGGAGATGCACCCTGTACCCAATCTAGGATGGGAGGGAGGAGGACGGCTAGCGTGGATGATGGAATTCTCTTCCCTGCCGAGACAGCCAGAGGGCCTGGGTAGGAGGCCTCACTCACCAGTGTTGCTAAACATCGCACCTCTCTAACAAGCCTCTCTAGTTCCCTGAGGGAATTAACCAAGCCCCCTGAGCTTTGAACAAACCAGTGAGTAATGAAATGCACAACTTGGTCCCTATTTCTTCTCTCTTCTCGGCCCTTCCATTCAGCCCTTTTCTAGGAGCCTGTGGGGCTCGTATCCCAGTTACAGACGTGTCCACATCGAGCTCCATGCAAAGCACAGGGAACGGGGCAGAAATAAAACGAACAAATGGGCTGCCCACTAAGAATGAGGCCACCAAGGAGCGAGCTGGGGCCTGAGATCGACTCCGATTCTGCTACTAAACCGTCAGTGTTTTCATCTGCAAATTGAAGATAATATTTCTGGCCTTGGTATATTAAGGTGCTCCTAAAAAATAAAGACAAAGCAAAATGGGGTTCAGAGACAAGAAATTAATCTGCATATTTAGCTAGAGAATTTTTCAAAACTTATTTTTATTGGCTTTTAATTTAACAAAAGGGTGGGGGAGTTCTTGGCACTATCTGTGATTTATACTGAATGAGAAAGCATGCCAACTTTACTATCTCCATAAAAATAATAAAAATAACATTTTATGTGCCACATACCATATTAGGTTTGTTTAAAAATATTATCTCATTTAAAGGTAGAGTTTGCTTTTTTTAAAATAATGGAATTCAAATAAAGTTAAAGGAAATTAATATACCTTCTGTTTATTAAGAGATTCATTTTTTTCATTCATTTATTCATTTGACAAATACTTCACGTATGAATAAATACATACTTTTTACTTCTACATGTTTAAGGCCGTATAGGGTTACTTCATGTTATCTTAGAAGACTTTGGAATTTATTTATAAAAAAGAAAAATGATTTAACCAATAACGTGATAATACACCAAAAGTTAACGCAGGCTCTGAACTCAGAGTCAAATGTATTCCCCCAATGATACCTTAAAACCATGCAATTCTCTATATTTTGACTTATGGTGGCCTCATTTTTCCTGGAAAACGACCAAAATGCCCTGATGTAGTTTATGCAAAGCAGTCATTCAAATAACATTTAGTTAACACCTACTGTGTGCTAAGAACTATGCTGCCAGTTGCTGGTGCTACAGAAATAAAGGACAGCTCTCTCCCTTCAGATCATTGTTAAGTGACAAAGAAGTGCACACGTAATGACAATACAACATGATAAGTGGCAACAGAAATGCAGAAAGTGCTGTGGGTGCATGAAGGATAAAAACATGGGTTCTGGATCCTTCATGTTTTCTAAAAACGAAAGAGTACAGGACCCACTTCTTAAAACTGAGGGGTATTATCAAGAGAAAGATCTGCAACCAAGTGAGAAAAACAAACAACCAAAAAAGGACAACTGGGAAGAGAGGTGCTTGGAGACCTTATCCGGAGTGTGGATTATCACACTCTTGAAAGATGTCCCTTTAACCCCAGCGCACAAGTCTTTTGGAGTCAGACACTGGAATCAATCATTGAGACATCAGATTTCAGTTTTCCAAGCCAGCTGGGAAGAATAGCTGGATTCCGTCTCTAGGGAATGGCCCGGGAGGGGCAATTCTCTGGATAGGAACCTTCTAGCATGTGCTGTAAACTGACTGGCTTAGGACACCCTCCACTCCCATGCCTTCCCCAGATGTTTTGGTGAAAACTGCCCCTTGCAAGTCACTGAGTCTGGGGGAAGGAGAAGGGAGAGAATAACAGAGAACCACAGAAATTCTCAAATGAGTGAGAAAAATGAATTCTCTTTCCCATAAGCCAAAGAGGATCCATTTACTGTACCAAGAGACCTATAATTGCTCCACATTTAGTCTTTTATTTTGGGCCACATCTCCACAAAATAAAAGAATTGACACCGCGTGGATTCAAGTTCCTTGGAAACAGCCCCCTACCATCTTGCCAACAATTGTAATTATTTTTGCACATGTTATTCGAAGGCTATTGATGGTTGACGCCTTTTCTAATGAATAATTTGCCCAACTGTAAAAATGTTTTTGCCAGAACAGGTAGCTATCCAGCCGTGGGAAATCTGGGGCCCAGACAGATGAACTGAAGCCAGTGGTACGATCAGATCCGGAAGACCGCAGCTGAGCTCATGACCGCCGAGGGCTTTGGTCAGAAGCTGTCTTGCGTACATCGTGGCTCTCACCCACACCGCGATGCCAAAGAAGAGAGAACGGTGGTGTTCACATTTGTGAGAGACTTTTTACGTATGAACGAGCTCTCAGGCACATTTTCTTTTTCTTGGCAAGGCTGGTATCTCTTCCTAGCTATCAGCCCAGTTCCTTATCGTGCTTCAGGTTCTTTGATTCGGGGAGAACAGCCCTAAGGCTCAGCTGAGAGCTGTGCACACCCTCCCTGGCCTCCTCGCATTCACTGTGGAAGGTCCACCTGGAAGCCTCCCAGGGCAAGTCCTCCCGAGGGGAGGGGGAGATACCACCCAGAGAGCTCTGTGAGCCCGCCTCCTCCGGTGCACATGTGCTCCTGGCCCTGGCAGAGGCTGTCCCTGGAATTTAGCAAGACGCCTGCAGAATAATTACTATTGCTGTGGGGCTGACAGCTGTTCAGGACTCATTAGGGAGTGGCAGTTTTCCACAAGCAACTGCATTTCTGAGAAAAGGCACTGACCTTGGAGGAACCCCCCCACCCACCCACCCACCCCAAACTAGCAGCTATTTCTAGTTCAAGAGAGCGAGTTTTTGAACCTGAAGTGGCGAGAGAGTTCACAAACTCCTTGATCTCCCACTTCTGGCCCGTTCCATCCACTCTGGACTACAATGTGGGTCTGGACTATAAAACAAGCACTTGATGAGTCTTCCCCTCCCCTCCTCCCAAACACATGCTGAGAATACAGTGAAGAGCCTCAGGGTCTGAAAGATGAGGCCAACCAGTTATAGCACATACTGGGATAGTCATTAATCACCTCGGATTTGGAAATGCCAGTAAGTTCATGTTCAGTGGCTCGGGCTTTAGAAGAAATGAACGAGATATAGATACTCCTTACCCTGAAGGAGCATATTACCTGAAATGAGAGCTAACCCCGTGGAACAATTAAAGACCAAACGAGACGGAGCAAAATTCAGAGACGGTGTCTTGTGGCACACAGGAGTGTAGGGAGCAGAGAGGTCACTGAAGGCTGGAATGGGGTAGATGCTGTCCTCTCAGGAGTCTGTCCCAGCCTTCCTGTTCAGTCTGATGCTTCCAGCTCAGTGGTTCCCAGGAACCCACATTGAGAATCTCAGTTGCCGCTGATGTGTACCCAACTTGAATGAGTGTACCTCAGGGGGTCTGCAGCACATTAGAATCACCTGGGGAGCTTTAAAAACCACCTCTGCCCAAGTCCTGTCTCAGACTGCTTGCATCCGAGTCTCCAGATGAGGGGCCCCAGCATCCGATTGTAATGGGCAGCCAGGTTGAGAACCACTGGTCTGAGCAATAGAGGGTAGTTTGCAGACTCAGAGGAAAACCACAGCGGGGGAGGTGGAGCTGCCCTTAGAGACAACCAGAACCAGGACACATGATCCTCTTAGCCCCATGATCACTTCTCCCATGTGTCTGCTGCGTCTTCTCAGACCCATTCCTTGTGCCATGGGAACCATTGCTAGTAGCAGCTCTGGTGCACTCGTAGCAACTAGAGAAGAGAGGGTTCCACATTGAATCCCTCAAATCCCCACTTTTAAAAAGGACAGAAACTCTGATTGGCCATACGGGGGTCCTGTGCCACCCCTTGCACTGTATTCAGATATTATTGTTGGTCCAGCTTGATTTGTGTTCATGTTCCTGGCCCTGAGGAGGATGCTGGGGAGACTGAAACGAAGCCCAGCAGGGCAGGCATCATTTAGGGGCTTGTGAGAAATGGAAATTCTCAGGACCCCATCTCAGGCCCCGTTCAGAGCCTGCGTGCTAACAAGGTCCCCAGGTGATTCGTATGCACCTGGAAGCTGGAGAAGAACTATTCTGCTCTAGTATCATTTTCTCAAGTTGGCAAGAGTACAGGTATTCCTTGCTCTTGGTTTCATGTCAAAGCCTCAGAAAAACGATGCCGCCAGCACCTACCCTCCCCCACCCCCCCCTCCCCCACCCCCACCCCCACGCCCACCCCCTGCTGCTTCTGACAGCAGCAGTACCAACACCAGGTCTTGCCTGGTTGGCAAGAAACCCAGTCAAGCTCCCTGTGCTATTTCTTTTTCTCCTTCTTCAGAGCTGGCTCTGCCCAGGCTCGTGGGACAGGGTCTGTGGTTTTGCTGCAGGAGCTGATATGGAAGAGGATGTGGTGCTCTGGGCCCAGTCGGGTCCAGCAGCTGGTGCTTATCGGCTGCACCCAGAGATCCACACAGATGTGTTCACGCTGACCTTCCTGGCTGAGGACATGTGGGAACTCGAAGCTTCCCATGGGAATGGATGACAGGGCAAGGGATGGAGGAGGCGGATGGAGGTGTGATGGCATCCGGCCAACTGCCCGAGCACAGCCCCCGTATCTCTGCTAGTTGGCAAGGAGGATTTGCCTCTGAAACCTGGAAGCCTAAACATATAGTCTAGGCGTCTGTCGCTCTGTTTGCTTAGTGACGCTCCAGGTCCTCCCTGGAGGGTCCTGTTTGAATGTTCAGTGAACTCCCTAGGCGCCAAGCCCACCTTCTGTGTCCAGACCAGCCAACCAGTTTTTTCCTTTACTTTTTCCTTCCTGTGTCCATTTCCTTTCCCACTCCAAGAGGAAAGGGTGAAAATTAGTGGGCACTCAATAAATATTAGCTGAAGAAATAAATAGATGTATAAACAAACACATGAAATTTCTCATATTTTTGGAAGGAAGAGAGTGGAGCTTGGCTTTCATCTGCTCTGATGGGTAAATACCTTCACTTATGGGAAATTAAGTTGAATGACCACATAAAAGTCATCACTTCATTTTTGTGTGTATCTTTCCGGCCTCCCACCCTCCACAAACAAGAAGTCCTCTATATATTTGTATTCCAGCACCTCGATTGTTTATTCTCCCTAATATGAGCTACGGGAAAAGCCTGCCTTTGGTCTCAATGATTTCTTACTGGCAGTGCCCCTAAAACATGGAAATAATCCCCCTCGCCCCAATTATTGGAGTACTTTCATCCCCCAAAGAGATGTAATTCTATCCCCTTATTCCAGAGCATAATTAGAACGGAGAGCTGGCCTAGCTGCTTCATTTTGGAGAGGAGGGAACGGAACTCCAGGGAGGGGACTAGATCTGTCAACTTACAACTAGAAAGAGGCAGGTGATGAGTTTTCTGAGTTCTGATCCAGTCCTTTCTCCTTTCGTACCACAGTGTAGCCCATTGACTGCCCTGCTATTAGCCCTCCGGCACTACCACCTTCCGATGACTGGAAGGCAACCTATGAAAGGCCCCTATGTGTTCAGGCCAGAGGCCCCACCTCTAATGGAGGGCTGTGGAGAATGGACCACGTAGGATTCCAGTGGCTAGTTCCACACCAGCCCCAAAGTTACAGACCTGATTTTCCAAAAGCCCATTTTCTTCTGTCTCCCTTACTCAGCCCAAGCAGCAATGGAGAGGATTTTGCTCAAACTTTCCAAAATAACTTCCCTTTGGGCTGAAATCAAGCATGCGTAGCTTCAGGCCAAAGGAATATTAAGAAGTTTATGAGTCACTAAAAATAGACAATTACAAGAGAAACTCCCTCCTATTTCTACCATCCCACCCAACCACCCCCACCCCACCCCCGGTTCGCTACACAAATACGAAGGAGACTCCAACCAAGAAGAGTGGAAAAAAAAGCAGCACATGCTCCAAGCTACGGTGTAATTATATGGGAAATAAGTTTAAGAAAGAACAGTCTTGTTTCAGGAATAGGTCTGACCCAAATATCATACCTGGAAAATAGAGGATCCATTGGCACATCCTCCGACCTTGAATTCTTCCTCCCAGAGCCAAAGAAGGGCAGAGGCAGGAGTGCTGGTTGGACTCACCCACAGCCAGAGTGGCCAACCCACCCTAGGCCTCTGCTCATTTGCAAGTTCCCATCTCTTTTTGGAAATGGAAGCCAGATTTAATCATGGTGTAGGTTCAAGAACATTCCAGAACAATTCCAACAGCGCAAAGGGCCTCTCTGAAGTATGTTTGGACTGGTTATGCAGACTGTCCCTTGCCTTCTGCCTAGACAAGGTCTGTATCTGGCTTCTGTTTCACTTTATTCACTTTATAGAGAGCCTGGAAGATAAGCAAGTTAAGTATGGTCTTTAGGTCCCAATGTACCTGGTTTCTTGCCAGCCACATACCAGGAATCCCTGAAATACATTTCACCGGGGTAAGAGCTACTAGTTTAACTTCCAGCCTTGAGTGAGTCCAGCATCCACTGGGCCTGTATGACACTCTACATGGCACTGGGATGAAATGACAGAATCCCACCAAGAATGAGGATCAACCCAAGTGCTTAAGAGAAAGCAGTTGTATGTTTGGTTAGTCCTGAAGCAAATGACTGTTATGGCCCTCAGGCTATTGTGGGTATGTCATGAAATTATGAAGTTACACAAAGTAAGAAAAAGAACAATAGATCTACAGCAAAGAAGACATATCTTTTCTATCTACTTTGCCCAGAAGGTGGGTGGGGCCCTGAGGTAATACTCCAGATTCTGGTTCTCCCCGACATCCCCAAGGAATAATTTAAAGTTGTGTGAGACACAAGCATCACTTGGGCATTTCTTGTACTTGAACTGTTTATATACCCTGCACTGAACAGTTACCCATGGTTGTTAAGATGGTTCTATTCTATTTTTAAATAATCCCCAAAGAGGAGAACCAGCACCTTCCTTAACTGGCCATTTTAGGGCTTTAACAGCTCTTTGGAGAAAGTAAAATCACCCTTATTCCTAATCCAAACGTCTCATGCTGGGATTTAAATCCACTTCTGTTTGGCTCTTGTAAAGAAAGGACACACCTGGAGCCCTACCGCCCTACCTGTGCTATTGCATATGTTATCTCAGGTTTCCCATTTTATTCTCTTTTACCTTCTTATCCATCACTGAGTCCTCTTCAGTTCTTCATCTCCCTTTCTCATTATGAAGTCCAAAAGTAGCAACAATACCTGCAATTGGACACCTCATTTTGTTACCCCATTCTCCCACTTCCTGCACTCCCCATTTCTGGCAGCCACCAACCTATTTTCTGTATTTATAAGCTAGGCTTTATTTTGTTTTAGGTTCCACGCATAAGAGAGATTGTACAGTATTTGTTTTTCTCTAACTTCACTTAGCATAATGCTCTCCATGTTGCCTCAAATGGAAGGATTTCATTCCTTCTTATAGCTGAATAACATCCGTGTGTGTGTGTGTGTGTATGTGTGTGTGTGTGTGTGTGTATGTGTGATAATTTCTTTATCCATTCATTTATCAATGGACATGTAGTTTGTTGCCATATCTTGGCTACTGTAAATTAATGCTGCAATGAACACAGAGGTGCATATTCCTTTTCAATTACAAAACTGGAATTGCTCGATTTTATGATAGTTATATTTTTACTTAAGTTTTTGGAAGAACTTCCATACTGTTATCCATAGTAGCTGCACCAATTTACATCCACCAACAGTACACAAGGGTTCCCTTTTCTCCACATCCTCACCAACAATTTCTATTTCTTGTTTTGTTAATAACAGACATTCTAATGGGCATGAGGTGATACTCATTGTGGTTTTATTTACTTTCCCCTGATAATTAATGATAATGGTTAAATTTTCATGTACCTGTTGCCCACATGTCAGTCTTCTTTGGAAAGATATCTATTCACATTTTCTGCCCATTTTTTAAATAGGATTGTTTGATCTTTTGCTGTTGATTTGTATGAGTTCTATATATATTTTAGATATTAGCCCTTTGTCAGACATATGACTTGCAAATATTTTCTTCCATTCAGTAGATTAACTTTTCATTTTTCAATGATTTCCTTTGTTTGCTATGAAAAAAAATTAGTTTGTTATAGTCCCACTTATTTATTGTTGTTGCTTTTGCTTTTTGTATCAGATTCAAAAAATAATCACCACAACTTATGTCAAGGCACTTACTGCCTATGTTTTGTTCTAGGAGTTCTATGGTTTCAAGTATTACATTCAAGTCTTTAATCTTTTGAGATAAATATTGTGTATGGCATAAGATAGTGGATGAGTTTCATTCTTTTGCATGTGGTTGTCCAGTTTTCCCAACACCATTTATTGAAAAGACTGTCCTATTCCCAGTGTATATTCCTGACTCCTTTTTCATGTATTAATTGACCATATATGTGTGGGTTTATTTGTGGGCTCTCTATTTTGTCCCATTGATCTATATTTGTTTTAGTGGCAATGCCATACTGTTTTAATTATTATAGTTTTGTAATAACATTTTAAATCAGGGAGTATGTTATCTCCAGCTTTGTGTTTCCTTCTCAAGATTGCTTTGGCTATTTGGGATCTTCTGTGGTTCCATACAAATTTTAGAATTATTTGTTTTATTTCTGTGAAAAAAAATGCCTTTGGAATTTTTATAGGTTTAGGGATTGCATTGAATTTGTAAATTGCTTTAAGGAGTAAGGACATTTTAACAATATTGATTTTTACAGTCCATGAGCACAGAATACCTTTCTATTTACTTGTGTCTTCTTTAATTTCTTTTATTAATGTTTGTAGTTTTCAATATACAATTCTTTCGCCTCTTTGGTTAAATTTATTCCTAGGTATTTTATTATTTTAATGCAATTGTAAATGGGATTGTTTTCTTAATTTCTCTGATAGTTTGTTACTAGTAGATAGAAATGCAAGAGATTTTTGTGTATTGGTTTTGTATTCTGCAACTTTACTAAATGTGTTTATTAGTTCTAAGAGTTTACATATAATCTTTTAAAAAAATTTTATTTGCACTAGCTCATTTGAACCTTAAAATCACCATTCTGTGAGAAGAGTGAGCAGCTGGCATTATTTCTATTTTGAGGATGAGGAAACTCAGGGGGTTGAACCTAACTGCCCACTGTCACAAATCTAGTAAGTAGTTGAATATGGAGCTAAACCCTCACCTTCTAATTCCCAAATCAGGGCCCTTTCATGACACCTTCTTTTGTGGATAAACCTGTATAGAAAGACTGTGTAGACCAGGCTCCTGTCTATCTAAACCTGGCTCCTCCCTCCACTCTTCCTCTGAACTCTTTTCACACTTTTTTTAAAATATATTTTTTTATTTATTTCAGAGAGGAAGGGAGATGAAGAGAGAGATAGAAACATCAGTGATGAGAGAGAATCATTAATCAGCTACCTCCTGCCTGTTCCCTACTGGGGATCGAGACTGCAATCCAGGTGTGTGACCTGACAGGTTATCAAACTATGACTTCCTGGTTCATAGGTCAATGCTCAACCACTGAGCCACACCAGCCGGGCTCTTTTCACACTGTTGTGAGAGCATGTCAAACACTCCCTTCACTTGCTTTTTTACTCCTGGAGGGTAAAGACTTGATCTTCAAATTCCACCTTGCAAAGTGGGCTGGCCCCTGTAAGTAGAGTGAATGAATAATGAATGAATAATGGATGATTTAAGTTCAATGAATGAGTGAGTGGTAAAAGCACACAGGGAGATAGGAGAAGGGTGTTTATACAACCATTTCTACTACTATGAAGCAAATAGAATTAATAGAATAAAAGGTACAATTACACAACTAGAGCATTAAATGAAGCTTTCACCCTGGTAATTTTCATGAAGCGTTACTAATCACAGTGTATTACCCAGCATTATAACATTCAAATTATAAACAGGGCCTGGCCAGAGTAGCTCAGTGGTTGGGCATCAACCTATGAACCAGGAGGGCATGGTTCAATTCCTGGACAGGGTACATGCCCAGATTTCAGGCTCAATCCCCAGTAAGGGGTGTGCAGGAGGCAGCTGATCCATGATTCTCTCTCATCATTGATGTTTCTCTCTCTCCCTCTCCCTTCCTCCCTGAAATCAATAAAAATATATTTAAAAAGATAAAAAACAAATTATAAGCAGGTATTCCTGTGGTTATATTAAAAATGTACATAATGTTAAATATCAAATCAACTATTTCAAGTCACTTCAAATCTAGGAATTTATTTTCCCATGTTAATATTCTCCACGCTATCAACCCAAGCCATTATGCTCAATTAATATTTGACAAAGGAGGCAAGAGCATATAGTGGAGTCAAGACAGTCTCTTCAATAAATGGTGTTGTGAAATTTGGTCAGATATATGCAAAAAAAAAAAAAAAGAAAGAAACTAGATCACCAACTTACACCATACACAAAAACAAACTCAAAATGGCTAAAGGACTTAAATGTAAGATAGGAAACCATAAAAATCCTGCAAGACTCCATAGGCAGTAAAATAGCAGACATATGTCATAGCAATATCTGTGTCAACAGCTCCTAAGGCAATGGAGACTAAGGAGAAAATAAACAAATGGGACTACATCAAAATAAAAAGCTTCTGCACAAGAAAAGAAACCATCAACAAAACAAGAAAGCCCACTGCATGGGAGGACATATTTGCCAATGCTATTTCAGATAAAGGTTTAATCTCCAAAATTTACAGGGAACTCATACAACTTAACAAAAGGAAGATAAACAACCCAATCAAAAAATAGGCAAAGGACCTAAGTAGACACTTTTCGAAAGAGGACATACAGAAGGCCGAGAGACCTATGAAAACATTCTCAAAGTCACTAATCACCTGAGAGATGCAAATCAAAACGACAATGAGGTACCATCTCACACCTGTCAGAATGGCTATCATCAACAAATCAACAAAAGACAAGTGCTGGCAAGGATGCGGAGAAAAAGGAACACTCGTGCACTGCTGGGGGGAATGCAGACTGGTGCAGCCACTGTGGAAGACAGTGTGGAGTTTCCTCAAAAAGTTAAAGATGGAACTCCCATTTGACTCAGTAATCCCACTTCTAGGACTATATCCCAAGAAACCAGAAACACCAATCAGAAAGGATATATGCCCCCCTATGTTCATAGCAGCACAATTTACAATAGCTAAGATTTGGAAACAACCTAAGTGCTCATCAGCAGATGAATGGATTAGAAAACTGTGGTACATCTACACAATGGAACACTACGCCGCTATAAAAAAAGAAGGAATTTTACCATTTGCAACAGCATGGATGGAACTGGAGAGCATTATGCTAAGCGAAATAGGCCAGTCGGAGAAAGATAAATATCATATGATCTCACTCATATGTGGGATATAATGATCAACATAATTTGATGAACAAAAATAGATCCAGAGACAAATGGCAGGGAAGGTGGGAGGGGGCATGAGAGAGCAACCAAAGGGCCTGTATGCATGCATATTAGCATAACCAGCAGACAAGACACTGGGGCAGTGGGGGCTTGCCCGGGGTGGGAATGGCTGGGCAGGGGGTGGGGATGGGGTCAATCGGGGAAAAAGGAGACATATGTAAAACTTTAGACAATAACAAATAATAATAATTTTAAAAATATTCATCATGTTAAAATGGTTCCTGATATTTTTTCCAGAATATTTTCAAACAATAAATGCCTAATCTATCACTAAGTACATGGCAAACATTTATTGCTCACATTGATGGGTCACATTTTTATTTCCCACTTCCCATAGAAAGCCAAATAGGATAAGCCAGCTTAACATTTATGGAGCATTGCCATTGCTTTTTGTCCCATAAAGGTAACAATATGTTAGAAAGCCCAACCTCTGTTTAAAGAGTGACCTAGTTTTTAACTTCTTTATGGCTTGGGAGAAGCTATAGTTTAGATAGCTAAATATTGGACCTACGGTTCACATCGAAAAGCACAGTTTTCATCTAAGCACCACGTATAGCTGGGAAATGTATGTCCTCAATGACATACTGTTGAAATGGTCTTATTCTCTGCCTGGGGAAAAGAAAAACTTGCATTTGGTTACCTAGTCATGTGTGGTTAGCAAATTAGGAGCCAGCAATGCATCTTCTCACAACTAATGCAAGTCTTAAAAACAAGTACTTTTATAATGTTAAAATTTTCTTCCTATTTTTATTCACTGTGAAAACTGGAGGGGGGGGGGGAATAGTCGTGTTTGATGTTATTGCTAGAGTACCATTATAGGATTAAAAGAAAAAAGGAAAGGCTGAGTAATTGTTTATGTAATTATTTATGGCTTCTTATCTAAGATCATTTTTTTTAAGGTCCTCCAAAGGGAGAAGGGAAGTGGTTATTTCCTATACACAAACTTGTTCTGTCACAATCAACAATTTGGAGACCATAATAAGCGGTGTAGAACTTGACGGTTTCTCCACCAGAGAGGACGGCTCCCTAAGGACTTTGAACGGAGCTCTTTGATTTTGAGGAGCCCGAAGTCTGGCAGACATCACATGGCGCTCAGCAGTGCACAAGGGGAGGACATTTATGGCATTTTCAATTCTCACAACTTGGAGATCTCCTTTGACAGAGAGAAGTCCAAAGTAAAGAAGAGAGCATGGAACATTTCCCTCAAATGAAAAACTAAATTGTAAGCTAAAATGTCATAGCCAGACTGCAATGTAGTACACAAGCTACCTTAGCAAGCTAGAGGGAGAGCACAGTGTAACTGTTGAGGGGTAGCCACGTGGAAACTGGAAGTAACCAAAGGCTGCCTTCCTACAAGGGCTACACTTGCTTGCTGTAGGGTGTTGGGCATTTGGGAAGTCACTTTATCATTCCACTGCAAGATTCTTATGCTAAGAAACCAAATGAGCCCTGGTCGGTGTGGCTCAGTGGTTGGGTATTGTCTCATGCACTCAGGGGTTGTTGGTTCGATTCCTGGTCAGGGAACAGCCCAGGTTGCAGGCTCAATTCCCCGGAGGGGGGCGAGGGGGTGGGCGTGCAGGACGCAGCTGATGGATGTTTCATGTTTACATCAATGTTCCCATTCTCTCTCTCTCTTCCTCTTCCTTACTCTCTCTAAAAATCAATTTAAAAATCCTAAAGAAAAAAAAAGAGCGGGGGAGGCAAATGAGAACCAGAAGGCTAAGTCATGGCCAGTGGAAGTTCAGCACTTGGTTTACGCAAATCAGACCTCAGGCTTGATAGGGCTTAGGAAACTGGAAAGTCGATAGGTACATGTAGGTTGCGAAAAAGCAAATGTACGGGTGAGATGATTGGATTCAAAGTCTAGCGTCTCAAGCTGGGTCATGTGGGAAGCATGTTCTGAGAATGTGGCTGGGGTCAAAGTTCAGCAGTACCAAAAGGACAAGGAGGAATAGACAGTATCCTCCGTCGGTCTGAAGTTCAAGAGTTTGGGAGGCACCACCCAGACACAGTGCATTAGGATGTGAAACTGACAAAGTGGAAGAGCCAGGCTGGAAGGTTTGACCTTAGCTCACATCTTCAGCCTCATCTGAAACCAAACACCCAAGTCGTATTGAATACTTTGAAACTTTCCGAAGAAGCTCAACTTTCTTTTCCTTGCTCCTGGGACTTTTCACAGGCTGCTACCTCTACATGGAAGGTACAGAACTGTGCCACCCACCTACACACCCAAGAATCACTTTATGTGGAAAACCTTCCCTGATCCATGCCTCTCACCCAATATTGGATCAGGTGTTTTTTTCCATGTGCCCCCACAGCCCTCACAGAAATACCACCAGTACTGGAATTGTATATCTTATAGGATTTCAACCTTATTTCTAATTGACAGAGAGCACTTTCATCAAAAGAAATCTTACTCACAGCCCGATGCAAAAGAGCAGGTGCTCTGAGGAAGTAGAGGCAGGAGAAGGAGGGAGGCTCAAGGCCTTGCCTGCTTGGCCTCATTGCTTACCCAGGGAGAACCCCCTGAGAAATTTCCAAAGAAAGGTTAAATGGGGTCAGAAAATGCTTTTAAAATCCCAGGCCTAATACACATGACTAGAGGCCCAGTGCATGGAATTTGTGCATGGGTAGGGTCCCTCGTGGCTACGAGGCACTGGCCGGGGCCTCCCTTCCTGCAGTTGGCTGGCCGGCCCCGGCCCCTAGTCGAACTCCTGGTCGAACTCCTGGTCAAGGGGACAATTTGCATATTAGACTTTTATTATATAGGGTTGATTATACATAAAATATAGGCATTCTTCATTTAAAACTGTCCCCATGAAGTACTTGTTTATATTAAATACTATTAATCACTGAAATAGTTCCAATCTACATGGCACGACATCAAATAATCAGCTACTGATAACCAGTGTAGCTGCCCTGGTACATACAAAATGAAGGAAGCACTGAGCATACAGTCGGTTACCCACTAGAAATCCTCCATTGGCATGTGCTCTCCATGCCATGAGCCACCATCCCTCAGCTCACCCTCCCCTCAGTTAAGCAACCACATTTTTAACCTGACGTGCACTTCCTTTCTGCCCAGCACTTTACATTATGCTGAACACTCATCATGGCCGATAAAGTGTGGAATGTTGGAGCTGAGCCTCCCAAGAAGCAATGGAGGTGACTCATGTAGGTTGGGAATGCAAGTTTAGGGCACCTCATATCACCTCCAAAGAGGTGGCTGAGGAAATAGTTAAACATCAAGATCCAGAGGCAATTCGGGATCAGTATCCATCATAGATATGACAGTGCCCTGGGAGGATTAACCTACCGGTGTACCAATGAGAGTTAAAAAGAAATGAAAGCGTGCTTGCCAGTGCACCAGGGCTGGGACACAGCTCAACGGGGACCCTGCTACAGTGACTCTGTACACCAAGGGCCTGGGAAGGAAGATCTCCACAGAACCAAACAAGTGGGGCCTGGACTCTAGCTGCAGAGCGACTGGGCAGCAGGTACAGAGGGTTGGTGGCAAGCCTGACCCCTGCTACAGAAGGTCTCCCTGCCCAGAGCTAGAGCCGGGCACAGCCCACGACCCAGGCTCCTCCCGGGCGCTTGGAGTAAATGCAGTTCTGCCTTGCACAGTAAGAGTGCCAGGAAAGTCAATAGAGGGACATTTGAAGCCTGATGCTCAGAGCTTGTAAGATACTATCTGTCTCTGACTTGAGTGGCTTTCTCGGTCCCAGAAAGAAAATGCGCATTGTGAAAAGGCCCTAATAGGCCTGGACAGTGCCAATAGTAGCATAAGTTACCATGGTAGCTAATGCACACGCTTCCTTCTCAATAAGTAATACCCCCTTATCTGCTTTCTAAACAGAATGCATGAAAGAAGAAGAAAAGAAAGCAAAGCTACACCTCCTGCGTAAGATGCCATTTCCTTCTGCTTTTACTTTTCTGGGTTCTAGCTGTTGCCAGAGGAGCTGCCCTGTGATTATCTGGATCTCAAAGAGCAAACAACCCACAGATGCGTAAAGCAGGCAAGGGAACATTTGACTATTTGACTGCCGTAAGGAAAAGGGCACTTTGAGGCACCAGAGGGAATTGGGAGAATTCTTCAGAGTCCACTCATGATGACATTTGCAGTAATTATGGAAGAAGAAATGGAAACACTAAAGGCTTTTTGAAATGACGATCTTACCACATTTTAGGATGACATTATGTGTGGGTGCTTTTCAAATTTCTTCGGTGCAGACAATATGGAATCAGAACCCAATTAAAGATGAAAGGGCTTCGGGGTAGAAGGGGGTATGAACTTACTTCTTTGTTTCATTGCTTCAGCTCCAGTCTTTCTCCTTCATAGAAACCAGACACAGGAAAAAAAAAAAAAAACACAAACCCAACTCTGAGGTCATCTTATTGATGCCCTGCAGGGTCAGCGCCAGTCTATTCTCCTCAGTCTGAGTGAAGTGCTTTATTCAGGAAATTTTGAAAGGATTTAAGCAATGCAGTTCCCACCATTTCCTTTGGCAAACTTGAGTGTTCACAGCCTTGAGCAAAGGTTTGGTAGTTTTCTTGTTTTTTACAAAATGGCAGGCAGATAATGGCTGGCTTTCAGGACAACGACCTGCAGGCTCTGCTGTTGGTAGAAATGTCACATACGTAGCAGGGGCCACACTAAGAGCAGCCTCCCAAGATGCCTCGGCACGGAGGGTGCTTTCACGCTGTTGTGGAGCTGTAGAAAATTCTGTTTTCTTCCTTTTCACATTTTGTCTTAGATTCTGGAGGGAGGGAGCCATCAAGTGCTGCAAGGCCACAGTCATCAGCCGGGGAAAACAGCTCCCCCCCCGCCCCCCGACCCCCTGCTAGGGGAAGACCAGGCAGGCCATCCACAGGCTGGTGCCTGGCCCAGCAGGAAAGACTCTGCCCAGAGGACTGTCGGTGACTGTCCCGGGCCAGTCAGATCCAGTCTCTTGTAGAATCTTGAATGTAAGAGACAAGAACACTGGTTGGCAGTGAGCAGTGGGAGCTCACAAGCAAACCAAAGTTAGGAGGAAACAGAGGTCATGAGTATCCCGGAGCTGTGGGCTAGCTGAAATCCCTCAGTAGAAAAAAAGATACAGGATGAAACGTGACTCAGGCGGCAGGTAGATGCGGGGAAAGTCCAAGGACAGACAAGAAGAGCTCTGCTATGTCATGGTGGAGATTCAAATGTCGCCCTGAGGGAGCAACGATTTAGACCCTGGAGAAATCTTAGTTCTTTCAGTTCTTTCCAACTCCTGAACTCGATTTCCTCTTCCATGAGGACCCTCTGGCCTCTGGTCTGGGCTCTTGTGGGATCCCCGCCTCTTGCATTGCTATCTGTTCTTAAAATGTCCCCTATTACCTGAGAGAATCTCCAGTCTCTCAGAGCCTGACGAACGAACCCTTACTCCAGCCCTAAACACACCTTGGATATGGGCTTGGGCCAAATGGGAAAACAACAAGAGTAGAAAAAATAGTCCTGGTGGAAAATCTTTAAGACATGAAGTACAATTTGGAAAGCCAAGTTTTGGTCATTGGCCTCTACCGGGGGAATAGGATAATTTGCTAGAGGTTTCATATGTGGCAAAACCAGGAAGAGATTCTTTCTCACGTGGGGCCCTCGAGGTGGCCTCTGGCACACGGTCTGCCGCACGACTCTGAGTAGCAGCTTGCTGGGACAGGCAGATGGAGTAGGGACAGCATCATAGGTCTGCCCAGTCCTTGTCACCTCTTCCTCTCAGGCAGCAAGGCTGGGAAGCCACAGACGCAGGAGCCAGCGTCACACAACTCCAGGGCAAAGGAGGCCCTGGAAATGCACCCTCAGCCCTTCCTGGTAGCCCTTGTGGAGGTCCAGTGGCAGGAAAGCATGTTCCCTCAGCAGCTGCGGACCCTGAGCCTGCCTCCTCCCCACCCTCCTATCTCCAACCTGTGCCATCTCACTGTGCTTCCAAGAGAAAACCCAACCTGATCACTTTTCAAAGCCAAAGTCATCCTGCTCAGCCCCCTTTCCCCACACCCACTACAGCCCCTTTTGCTGTGACACAAAAGCAACCCAGATCAACAGCTTGAGACGACCACAACTTTTAGCCACTAACAAGTGGCAACTCTTCCTCCTCTGAGTAAGAGGCATGTGATGCAGGATGTCCTAGGGAGAGACCAGGGGCAACTGGACATTTTTTAAAAATTTGACTTGAGAGAGAGAGAGAGAGATTAACATCACTTTGTCCCACTTAGTTTTTCATTGGTTGCTTCTTGTATGTGCCCTGACCTGGGATCAAACCCACAACCTCAGCATATTAGGGTGATGCTCTAACCAACTGGGCTTCCCAGCCAGGGCCTACTTTGCTTTTTTATCAAAGGAAGCAGGGAGCACTAAGTAGAGAAGATCAGTAAAGAGCAAGCACATCCATCATTACATTTCTATACAGCAATTCATTACCAAAATAAATTGTAAAGAGAAACAAAAGCAAAAATGCAACTTACTAGTATGCTGGATTATATGTAGTCACAAAGTGAGGGAAAGGTGATTTGTTTGTTAGTGTGTGTGTGTTTTTTTAAGTTTCAAATCTAGTGCTTATAAAATGCACTCTTATGAGAAAGGTGCCTACTACCAGGGAAATGTTTTAGACTTTTTTCCCCAAGTGAGACTTTTAGAATAAGCAATTCCAGAAGTTTTCTGGAATTTGTGGCCAAAAAAGTAGATGGGGCCAAAAGCAGCCCCTCTTCCATAGCTTTGTTTTTCTTTCATCCAAATGCTGAATTCCTTAAATCTCTATGCACAGTTTTTATTCCCAAAATATAGTTATGAATTCAAGATGGCCCATTGTTCAGACTCTATATGCCGGTACTGTCTCTTGGCTGTGGGTTACACCAGAGTCCCAGAAAACCTCACAGGCCACCGTGGAAGCCAGCTAGGGGCGCCTCTCTGGAAAGCCACTCACAGGCAGGGCACTTCCAAAGAAAGAACTGGGGTGGATGTGGGCACACTCAGGCCTGCTTACTCAGAAATGCATCCCCCGGGAGTCTGTGTTTAACTGACACGCCCTGCTTCTCCCCTCAAAGCCAGGGTGGGTCCATCAAACACTACGGAATGTCTACAAATTGCAGAAAGGCCTCTGCTCTGAGAGCAGCGCTGGAGAATATGTTAGCGCAGGTAGCTGGGTAATAAAGGAAGGGAGCAAAGGGAATCGGACATTATTAAGCACAATAAACTAGGCAGCTGAACTGGACAGGAAGCCTGATTAAGTCTGTAAGTTTCAGCTTCAGACATCTCAGGGGAACCTAGTATTGCCCCACCAAGAGATTGACACCATCAGTCCTCCATGCACGTAGGAAGGACCAGCTTTCCGATCTCTGAGGTACAGCTGGTCCACTCACCCGGACTATGGGGGGCAGAGGGAGGAATAAACAATAAAGGGGAAATTCCTCTGCTGGGTGTGCCCAGTAGGAGCCAAGATGGTGACCACAAGGGGAGGAGCCTAGCCTGGGAAAAGATCGGATTGGGTAAGGGACACAGACCCCCCAGAAGATCTAGGAAATGGATTGGTTTGGGGAAAAACCCAACACAAGCCCCCAAAGGATTGGGAAACTGATTGGTTAGTTTGAAAAAGTGCGCGGTCCTTCCCAAGCCCCAGAAAATACAACCCATTTAACAAATCTCTCTCTCTCTCTCTCTCTCTCTCTCTCTCCACTTGCCCAGTTCATTTGGGTGTATTCTCTCCATAGCTGCCATGCGACCCTAGCAGCTGTGTGGCCAGGTCAGCCTCATAGACTCAAAGCCCAGGCCCCAAGCACAAGCCTGGGCACAGCAATCCAGTGCCTGCCAGAGCAGAGTATAACCAGGAGCAGACTACGCTAGCCGAGGGGGACAGACATGGACTAAACCAACGGCAGATAATTTCTGGACACTGCTCTTTGTTCTGGGCCTGCTGAAGACAACGTTGGACTTTTTTTTCACAGCAGGAAGGATGGAGATGAGACATTGGGAACTTGGGGGCAGCCATTCATTTCAATCCCAATCAATCTTACCACCAAACCTCACCTTCCCACTCGTGGGTACCTGGAAATGCTTTTTGCGCAACTCGGTAAAAGGGCCCTATTTCCCCAGCAACAAAAGGCCATTGTGTTCTAAGAGAATAAGTAACAGGAACCCACTGATGGGAAGAAAAGAAATTTTTGCTTTCATTCAAAATTTAAAAATACTTTCACCTGCTCGAAAGAAGCTGGAAGCTGGGCAGCTTGCTGACCACGCATGCCGTAATTTTAGCGAAGACCTCCCCGCAGGGCTGAGCTTGCTTGCAGTAGCGCTTTGCAATGCATGGCTCTCCGTCCCGATGGCTCCATTCCCAAGCTTTTGAGTCTCTGAAATTCTTTTGCAAAACAGAGCCTCAAATCCCTCATTTGTGGGTCGGGTCTATCAAGATTCTATATGAGGATTTGGAACAAGGCTCAGCATTCACCAGTATCACCCGGCCTTCTTTTCTCCCCTTCGATTGCTATGTTAAGGAATCTATTGGACGTCACTGTGACCTACAAGCTCTAATGCAGTGGGACAGCCCGGTCTCTGAACTCGATCTGTCCCACTTAGAAAGGAAGAGAGGCCCTGACCAGGCCGAGAGGGTCAGGGAGTTTAGGAAGCCTTCCAAGACTCAGATCATTGTGTGGGGATGTAAGAGATCACAGCTCTCCTGGTTGTTACCAGTGATGAATGGCTGGGCGGGCGGTTCTGCTCCACAAGAATTGCTGAAATCGAGGAAGCCTCCTGGAATGAACAGCAATTGAGGAGGAAGCCAGAGGCCTGTGTCAGAGTGACCCCAGTGGCAGCAAAGCCATGTGTCACATTGCTGTAATAATTTACAGCAAATATTTCTCTGTCTGTGATCTGCTTTTAAATAGAAATCGCAGACGATGCAAGCTCAGTTGTATCATGTCCAAGCACAAAGTCCTGCCAGTGGGGAAACTGCAGGAAAGGGTTTCACGGGTTTGGGAGACGGTGCTGGGAAGAGCCCAGCTGTTGGAGTTTCATCTGCTATTTTTTTAAATAACAGTGGCTTTCTGAAAGCTACAGCTGGGGATGAGCAGCCTGTATCTCAGAGGTTTGTAGCCAACTCAAAAGCCTCAGCTCGGCACTGTGCCTAGGTTCTCCTAAGCGGCTCAGACCCTGCGCCCACTCTGAGGGGTCCCACCCATATCCCAGGCCTCCGGGAGGAGCAGCGGTGTCCACTAGTCTGGACAAAGGCACTCAGAGCCATGGGGAGCCTCTGGCACCAGGCCAGCCACACACATCTCTAAGTTTTGTCTCCATTACTTCAGAAACAATACTGAAATTTATGAGAGATGGACCGGGTTGGGTTACCTCTCCCACACTTATAAGGAGATGCACAAGACATTCCAGAAGTGGGATTTCCAGGGATTCAAAGACGGTGCCATCAGGCAGCTGGCCGTACGGCATACTTGATGAAGGAGTGGGCAGAATGTATAGTCGTTAGGCTCCCCAGCTGGTGAAAAGCACAGTTGCATCCTTTGGCTCTCACCCAGGAAGTCCTTCCAACTGTAGTTCTGTCTGTCCCTTCCCAGCATTTGTCAGTCATGAACTTGCCTCCTCTTCCTTTGGATCAGATGGGAAATTTCTAGCCGTGCATTTCCTCAGGGAGAATTTTCTCTTGCATAGTTTGAGTTGAGGGAAGGGCTTGGCTTGGCCATCAAAACTTAAATACCATAGTTTTTTGCATCCACTCCCCATCCCCCTAGACCAGCGGTTCTCAACCCGTGGGTCGCGACCCCTTTGGAGGTTGAACGACCCTTTCACAGGGGTAGCCTAAGACCATCAGAAAACATATATAATTACATATTGTTTTTGTGATTAAACACTATGCTTTAATTATGTTCAATTTGTAACAATGAAAATACATCCTACATATTAGATATTTACATTAGGATTTATAACTGTAGCAAAATTACAGTTAGGAGGTAGCAACGAAAATAATTTTATGGTTGGGGGTCACCACAACATGAGGAACGGTATTAAAGGGTCGTGGCATTAGGCAGGTTGAGAACCACTGCCCTAGACAAAGGTGGTGACCCTGATGGTTATCAGGTAGCTCGTGAGGGCAAGGCACTCTACTCTCTTGGTCTTAAAGTGAGTCAACAAGGAAACAAAATTTACTCAATGGTTAAGCAAACACTCTCTTTATGGGTATTTGGCCTGAATAAGTTCTTTTACATGGAGCACCTGATAGGATTTAAAATGTGGAATATTAAAAACTTAATGCCAAGGATCAGTGGCTCAAAATAAACATAGTGGTGAAAGATTACAGCACATAGGTCATAATTAGTAAGTATAATAAATACAGTGTTCTTACAGCAGACATCCAGAAAAATATCTGCTAAAATGCAAAATGTCAAAAACAAACTCTGATGCCAGGGCTTCCACATACACACACACACACACACACACACACACACACACACACGTGCACGCATGTGCATGCATTTGTATCCATGTGTATCTATAAAAAGAGAAGAGGGGGGGGGGAGGCGGGGAAAGATCTCTTGGCCACCGTTCTTTCTTCCACACCCTGATTCTAAGAAACAAATAAATGGCCCTTAAGATTAAACTGTTGGGTTAGAGGGGGCCTCTGGAACATTAGAGACAGGGGCCTCCATGCAGCTAATGAGAATTCTCTTTACTTTCACATGACTCCGTGTGATTTGTCATTACATAGAACCTTGGCTATGCAACCCATTCCTCTCTTTTTCCTTCACTCACTCCCTTTCTCTGGCCTCTATGTCACTGCCTAGAGCAGTGTGGATCTCTCTGGAGACTTAGTATGGACTGTCTTAGGAATCACCTGCAAGGAATCCTGTTTATCTGGTTTGTTTGATCTGACAGCAGTTAGAGGAATTATTTTCTGGTCAACAGGCAGGAGAGAACAGCGTTGAGCCTGGATGCAAAGGTATGTTGGCACAGAGCTGTTCCATCTTTCAGAGACGATAGCAAAGAGGAGTGATTGATGCCAGCTGTCACCAACACTGATTGTTGAAATGGAACCAGGATTTGGGAGCAGTGGTTCTGGATAGCATCTGAGGCAGCAGGATGTCACGCTTGTGAGCACCTCCCTGGATGGAATTCGGCTTCATTGACCATGGGGATCCCTCGTCATTTCAGAGGCCGAGCACTTTCCTCTTCCAGGAACAGATCATCTTCTCAAAGCAGAGTCTTTACCTGTCTTCAGTGCTGCTTTCCAGCTGTCAGATGGAGGGAAATCTTCCGCGTGTCAGAGGTAGAGTATTTCATCTTTGTTATTTCAGGATATTTGCTGCTTCAGATCCTCCAACATTCTTCCAGAAAGTTCATAGGACAATATGGAAACCCAAATAATAAAAGGACAACCCTGGGGTTTAGGGAAGATGGAGATGAGGGAATTCATCTTTCTACCCACTATCTCTGTGAGTGCCATGTCTAAGAATATGCTAAACTTGATACATACTTTGCAGGCCTTAGGCCGAAGAGCCAAGCCTTTTTAAGTTTGACTAGCAGGAGAGTAATTCCTTCAAAATTGCTACCTTGATAAATGTTTTTATTCTAGCCCCTGGATGGATTTAATTCAAAGTCATTTGCTTATTACCCTGAGAGAGTCAAGCTCGAAGATATTTAATTATGCCTAACCTTTATCCCATTAAGTAGATTAAAAGTCTAAAGCATTGGCTGGCCTCCTGTATGGCTGGTCTATTAGATATGTATGTTCAATGGCAGCTTGCAAAAATGCAAGAATTACATCAGCCTTAAAACAGTATTTATTCAGGAATTGATTCTATTTTGAGATTACACTTGGCTCAATTGTGCAAAGCAAGGAAATAATATGACAGTGAAGCCACTGAATTCACAAATACATTTCTGTTATCGAGAAAGGCCAAAAGAGTCATCCAGTGTAAATTTATCCTTGGCTATTGAGTAATCACTCTTTCAAGGACTTGGGAAATTGGCAAGACTTCTGATTCTGTGCCAGCAGTGTTCTTAAATGCAATCTTATAATAGGAGAAGAAATACACACCTAAGAAAGTACATCTGGGTACCTTCTTTGGGTGAGGACCCTCACAGTGTGAAATCCCTTGGAGGGATTCAGGGAGAAAGATACGCACTGCAATGTCTAGTAATGTTTATCTACCTGCCCCAATAAGCAGGCAGATAAATATCTTGGAAAGAAATTCTAATTGTGAATGATGCATATACCACGATATTTTTATGCATAACAAGGTTTCCCTTGACATGTTATGTTGAGACATACAGTAAAGGTGATGATACCTGTGTTAGAGACAATATGGAAGAAGTCTACATTGGGGGAGGGTGTGTGTGTGTGTGTGTGTGTGTGTGTGCGCGCGCGCACGCAGTAATGTGCTGGTAGATGTTTAATAGACAACCCTCTGAAATAAAAAGCCCTGTTTTGTAGTGTTTGCAAATTTCCATGATGTAAATATTGCTACCATGGCTGATTTCGAGTTACCAACATGACTCACTGAATACAACTGGGGAGAGATGTACAATAGCACGTTATTATATTCCAAACATCCTATATAATAAATAGGTAATATGCAAATTGACCCTCACACCCTTGCATCACAAGATGGCCACCCCACGTCATCACAAGATGGCCGCCCCATGCCGAAACCAGTTTGGCTCAGTGGATGGAGTGTCGGCCTGCGGACTGAGGGGTCCCGGGTTCGTTTCCGGTCAAGGGCATGTACCTGGGTTGCGAGCACATCCCCAGTGGGGATTGTGCAGGAGGCAGCTGATCAATGTTTCTCTCTCATCAATGTTTCTAACTCTCTATCCCTCTCCCCTTCTCTCTGTAAAAAATCAATAAAATATATTTTTTAAAAAAAAGATCGCCGCCCCACATCATCACAAGATGGCTGCCCCACGTCATCACTAGATGGCTGCCCCCACATTGTCAGAAGATAGCCAGCAGGGGAGGGCAGTTGGGGGCGACCAGACCTGCAGGAGAGGGCAGTTGGGGGCAATCGGGCCGGCAGGTGAACAGTTACTTGTCAATCAGGCCGGCAGAGGAGCGGCTAGGGCAGGGGTGGGCAAACTTTTTGACTCGAGGGCCACAATGGGTTCTTAAACTGGACCAGAGGGCCGGAAAAAAAGCATGGATGGAGTGTTTGTGTGAACTAATATAAATTCAAAGTAAACATCATTACATAAAAGGGTACGGTCTTTTTTTTTTTTTTTTTTAGTTTTATTCATTTCAAACGGGCCGGATCTGGCCCATGGGCCGTAGTTTGCCCACAGGTGGGCTAGGGGGTGATCAGGCTGGCAGGCAGAAGCGGTTAGGGGCAATCAGGCAGGTGAGTGGTTAGGAGCCAGCAGTCCTGGATTGTGAGAGGGATGTCTGACTGTGAGGGATGTCTGATGCCTGATCCCTGTAGGATCGGGCCTAAACCAGCAGTCGGACGTCCCCTGAGGGGTCCCAGATTGGATAGGTGTAGGCTGAGCTGAGGGACACTCCCCCCCTCCCAGTGCACGAATTTTGTACACCAGGCCTGTAGTATATACAAATACACAAATACACACACACACACACACAAACACACACACACACCTCCATATATAAAAGCCTAAGCAACCATTATGACCAAACGACCAGAACAACTGGTCAACCAGTTGCTATGATGCACACTGACCACCAGGGGGCAGATGTTCAACGCAGGAGCTGCCCCCTGGTGGTCAGTGAGCTCCCACAGCCAACCTCCCACAGCCCCTCCCCCCGGCTGGCCGGCCCCCACTGGCCCCTGATGCTAAACCACTCATAGAGACCTGTTTCTGGGTCGGGGTTTCATACGTAGCAAAGCAGCTCCCTTACTGAGATCTATTCAAAATCAGCCCTCAACACAAGGGTTTGTCTCACTCCTGTCCTCTCCCTTCCCTGGGGGCCACCCATCCGCCGCAGTGGCGGCGAGGGAAGGAAGAGGGTGGGAGGCGGGGAATCGTGCAGTGGCAGGGCGCCGACAGCGTCCGTTCCTCCCGCACCCAGCCCGGTGACTGTTGCCTCCTCTCCCAACCCAACTGGGGCCCTCAGGCCCAGCTGGGTCGAGGAACCAGGGATGGGTGGTGGTGGACACGGCCCCTTACCCAGGGGGGCTGAGGGCCAGCTCCCTCCTTGGGGCTGGCGGCCAACCTCCCATAATCCCACCCCTGGCCGGCCCACCTCCTGCAGTCCGCCCCCCTCGCCACCCCATGCACGAATTCGTGCACTGGGCCTCTAGTACAAATATAATAGGCATAAGTAATTAGGAAGTGACAAATTTTGAGTAACAATTTATTTAATTATTCAGTTCATGTAGACTTTATTAATGGCTGTGTTTAGACATGGGCTTGCAAAGTTCCTGGAAATTTAACGATTAGTTATCAGAGGCCGGCAGAGTACACCGTGCGTGTGTGTGTGTGTGTGTGTGTGTGTGTGTGTGTGTACTGCATGTGCTCACATGGAATATAATTGAGGTCAGGACAAAGTATAAACCTATCTGTGAGCCAGGGAGTTTGCCAATCCTAGAGCACTTCTTTTTGAGTTTGAATAGAACTCCAGAGTAAAGCAAAATGCATAGTGGATAGAACAAAAATTGGCCACAATCAGGAATCCAGAGTGATTCCAAAAGCTGGTGTATGACTTTGACTTCCCAAGAGTTTGGGTGACATTAAAGTCAGGCTGCAAATGAAAAGATGGCTTGGCTGACCCCACCCCACAGTACAAGATTTTAATATAACGCTTTTAGCTAATTACTCAGAGAATACTGTTTTTCTTTGCAGTATCTGAATTTTTAGCAAAAATATACATTTATATTATTTCTGTAGCCTGAAAATATCCTTGATTGTGGATCAAAAAGCATAAAAGAAGGGGCTTCTATAATTATCATTGACCAGTTCTTTCATGTGTGGGACTGTGGTCACATACTTTTCTTTGGGTCTGAAAATATCACCCACACCTTTCTTTTTATAAATAACCCAGTCCTCCCGACCACAGAAGTGGTTTATGAACCAGGTCTAACAACTTAGAGCATTCCATCCCTCTGAGAACAATAACTGGTTCGTGGGATCTGTGTTTGAGTCCTACATCTAAGACTAGATCAACCCCTAGACTTCTCAGTTCCCAGTTACATAAACTAATCAAGTTCTCACTCCACTGCTGCTACTACTTTTATTCCTCTTCCTCCTAATAATGCTAGTTGGTTTCCATCACTTGCAACCAAGAGTTCTAACTAATAAAGAGATTGGGATAGGCCAAAAAATCCTTCTAGTTAAAACCACTGGATGCCCTAGCCAGTTTGGTTCAATGAATAGAGTGTTGGCCCTTGGGCTGGAGGGTCCTGGGTTCAATTCCAGTCCAGGGCTTGTACCTCAGTTGCAGGCTCCTCTCCGGCCCAGGCCTTGGTCAGGGCTTGTGCAAGAGGAAACCAAATCGATGTGTTTCTCTCACATCGATGTTTCTCTCTGTCTTTCCCTCTCTATTCCACTCTCTCTAAAAATCAATGGGAAAACATCCTCGGGTGAGGATTTAAAAAAAATCACTGGAAAGGAAAGAAGGGAGGGAGGGAGGGGATAAAGAAAGGAAGGAAGGGAGAAAGAAAGGGAGGGGAGGAGGAAGGAAGAAAGGACATATAAGAGAAGATCAAATTTAAGTGATAATTTCATGTGTGGGAGATAGTTGGGAGAGCTGCCAGATTCTTGGTTATTTGGGATATTTAAGAATCATTTCCAAGAAAAATCATTATAAACATTCTTCTGAAAAACTCAATGCTTCCCAAATATTTTTTTACAAGTTTTAGATATAAGGAACCAGGATCAGTAGGAAAAGAAGTGATTTGCTCATAGTGTTACTGAGAGGAGATAGAACAAGAGTGTTCTATCTAAATATCTCTGCCCTCCTCACCTTTCCTGTTCTTTGCCAAGGCCCTGAGTTGGGCCTTCTTTCTCTCTTGCCTGCACTGCGGCCATACTCTTCTGTCTGTGCTTCTTGGTTCTAATCTCTTTTTTATTCACCCAATTTTTATATTACTGTATGAATTATCTTCACAAATGGACATCTGATCATGCAAAATAAAGTCTAAATACGTTGATGTGGCCCATGCCATTCTTGAGTCTGACATCATTGCCCACCATGTCCACCATGCACCTGGCATTCCAGATGAATTTTCTGTTGTTTCCCAAGCACATTGGGCTTTTCTCATTGCTGTGCTCCTGTTCATGATGTTCCTTCTTTCTGGGATAACAGTGCATCTTTTCTTTTAAAACTCCGACCGACACTTCCTTAAATACATAGTTTAAATGTTACCATGAAGCCTTCCTGAAATTCTCCATAGAAAGAGCTCCCTTTCTGCACGTTAACACTTTGGTCCATACTTTTATTACTGCAATTATTACAACATAGAAGAAAAACGTATACATTTGTTTCTCCACTAGGCTATGAACTCCTTCAGGAAAGGGACAGTTTCCTGTATTACCATTACCCAACATGTTATTCCGTACATTCTGGACGCTTGGCTTATTATTTGAATGAATAATTATATGAATAATCAAATTAATGGTAGCAGATATTCCTTAAGCACTTATTACACACTAAGCACTTTATTGGATTATTTTGCTTAATTCTCTCCAGAACCCCATGAGGTAGATACTATTACTGCAACTTCCCCAGGAGAAAACTACAGCTTACAGAGTTGAGTCACCCAAAGTTCACACAGGAAATAGTCATAGAACCAGGACTGGACCCAGGACATCTGATTCCTGCTCTTACTCCTACACTAAACTGTTCCCCTAGATTAAAAATCTTTTTGCTCCAGATACTTGGCTATTCCCTTTTTGCCATCTGGGACTGGAGATCTACACAGCCAGCTCTTATTCTGGAAGCCATAAAACACCCCAGGAAAATTCAATCCACAATCCCAGTTTCAGTCTTACTTGAGCTTAGAAGGAAGAGCTGCCTAACCCCGTCTCCGAGACACCTGGGTGCAGGGCAGTGAAGAATTACTCACCTCCAAAGGGATTATTCTCCCCTTGGGTGAGCTCTTTTCGGTCCTTCCAGGGTGGGGCTTTAAGACTTAAAGAGCTAGTCTTAATTAGAGCATTTCCTGGCTGAGTAAATATTAACCTTAAATTCAGCTACGCCTTTGGTTAGCAAGTCACAGCTTGAGGCTTTGCCTTCCATGTTTTCTCCCAGGTTCTTTGTGGAGATGAGACGGCAAGGGGAGAACACAGTCTAGGGAACAGGGAGACCCCAGGAGAGCTGTTCTGTACATCTGTTACTAAACCCCAGGCACTCGTTACTCCATCCAACTGGTTAACTATTAATCTGTGGCATTGTTCCTGCCACTGGGCATTAATTAGACTTTGTTTAAATAAGTAATTCCAATAGTCACTTACCAGGCAGACTACCTTAAACCAAGTAAAGATTTCTGCACATTCTAAAAGGCCAGGTACTTGGCAGTCACAAATCAAGGATTCTATAGTTTTTTGGGGCAACAGAAATGTCACTGGACTTAATCCTGGTTTTCCCATTTTAACTGGAACACTGGCTAGAGGACCAAAATGAAGAGTTGCTACACTTGGAAACCAACCTAGCCCTTCCCACTGGGCTCACGGGAACATGGCAGACATTCTAATGACCTGTACATACTGAGAACTACAAACAGAGGGCAGGACGGGCTGACCAGGCACTTTATTAGAGCGGCTATTATTGTGGGGGCTATTGTCTAAACCGATTTTGATCTTTTAGGAGACCATGGCTTCTAAAAGAAGACAGGAGAGAAGCTGTGAACAGTACAGATTAGAGGGCTGAACCCAGACACACTCACAGGCATCGCTGGTCAAGGAACTTGGTGCCTGATTCTACCCTAGTACTACCTTCTTTCCTTGGTTGGGACCTTTAATCAAGGCACTTCCCAACCCCAAGCCTACAAGGAGCCTCTGACTCAAGAGAGACTATTCAGATGCTTTCTCTGAGGAATCTGAAGATTGAACAAAATGACAAATGACTGTTGGAATAGATTCCTCTTGGTAAGATAGCAGCCATCAACTCCGCCACTTAGAGCACACCTTCTGCTCCCACTCCCACTCCCTCTCCCACTTCACGGCTCCTGCCCATCCCGCGTCTTCTTCAACTGGCCTCCTGATAAAGCAGCTGGGAGCACTGCTGCCCATGAGAGGGGCTCCCGGGTGTGAAAGACTTGAATAAGGAAAGATTTGCAGCAAATGCCTTCTCTCTCCTTCTGCATCTTCTTTTTTAAAAAATATTTTTTATTGATGTCAGAGAGGAAGGGAGGGGGAAGAGAGAGAGAGAGAGAGACAGAGAGAGAGAGAGACAGAGAGAGAGAGAGAGAGAGGTCAATGATGAGAGAGAATCATTGATTGGCTGCCTCCTGCAGGCCCCACACTGAGGATTAAGCCCGCAACCCAAGCATGTACTCTGACCAGGAATCGAACCGTGACCTCCTGGTTCATAGGTTGATGCTCAACCACTGCACCACACCTTCCAGGCTCCTCATTCCTCTTCTTGATCCCTGTGTCCCAGCTGCCAGAAATGAGGTTGGAGCTCTCAGGATCAGAGGGCAGTTTCATCATCAGCTACACTGGTGTTTGTGGGAAGGCCTGGGACTCAAATGGTCTCTCTAATATTGTTCTTATAGCAACATGTTTTTCTAGTATCAAGGCACTGACACATTTTCTGGACCCACCACTTTCTAAACGCTCCATGCTCCTGTACCTGCTCTGCTGGTTCTGGTATCATTGGTCTACCTGAAAGGCTTGATGATATTACTGCCATTTTTCTCTTCTTAAATAGTAATATGAACCTTCTACATATCAATATCCTAGTATTCATGGATTACTCATGCCCTGGCCAACTTGATTTTAGATCAAGTTGGGTAAATCCCAAATGATTCTAGTTAATGGATATGCCAATGTACAGAAATACACTCTACAACACAATGACGCCCAGAAGATAAAAGAAGTTATAAGATCAGCTGTCATAAATGAGCAAGAATATTTTTTAAAATTTCGCCCCAAAGAGATTTCTGGGCACTTTGGCATCCAAATTAACATAGAGTCGTGTTCATGTATCACTGAGGTCTGTAGCTGTGGATTTTATTTAGTCCTGGAACATTGATGACAGTCATAGGTCAATTTATTAGCTTTTCAAAGAAATTATTTCCCAAACCAGGCAATACAGAGCCCTCTGTCATAGCCCTTACTCATCAGTCATCCATATGAAGATTTTAAAAAATGGAGTCAGACCAGACCTGTCCAGTTAATTAAATTTCCTGAATTGTCTGACAGAATAATCATCCCAGCATAGCTCTGGGCAATTTTACCTGGAGGTAAAGAGAACAGAAATTCTATTTTTCACTGAGTCACTCACTGTACGTCTTGGGTAACTTAACCACCCAGGTCTTTACTTACTTGAGGGATAGAATGAGGACAAGGAAGTAAAAATACCAACTACATACATAATACGGTGGAATGTAGGAGAGACTAGTGACAATATCTTCAAAGAATTACAAGAAGCCACAGATAACCTCTTTATTTTTTTAATTAATCCTCACCTGAGGATTAATTTTCCCTTTGATTTTTAGAGAGAGTGGAAGGGAGGGGGAGAGACAGAGAGAGAAAAACATTGATGTGAGAGAGACACATTGATTAATTGATTCCGGCACGCACCCCAACCAGGGCCAGGGATCAAGCCTGCAACTGAGATACATGCCCTTGACCGGAATCGAACCCACGACCCTAAAGTCCGTGGGCTGATGCTCTAACCACTGAGAAAAGCTGGCTAGGGCCAGATTACCTCCTTTTGGTAGGAATAGTCACAATCAGAAATGGAAATATACTTCACTATGAGCATTCTTCCTTTCTACAAAATCTTCTCTCCATAGAGACAAGACAGAGATTTTAACAATCACTTTTCATCAGTTCAAAAACACCTATTTCCATTTCTGAAATATGGAGGTGTCTTAAGTTTCTATTTGTACATCACTGAACTGGGGGTGCACCTTACAACTGCTAACACCTTAAATTTAATGACATGCAGCATGTCTTTTTTCACTTACACAAGTCGGTCTACACAGAACTACCTCCCTCGGCTGACTGGCTTGCTGAAGGGATTGTGGTGGCTAGTGGCTTTGGAGCCCTGAACGTTTGCAAAGGGTTGATAGAGTCAGAAGCACCCTGAACCCAGTAGGACAGATTCATTTAAAAGACAGCTGATTAGTGAATGCTCTGAGAGGACACACACGATTCTGTGAGACCAGCCAGCCAGCCAGATGTGAGTTGGAGGAGGATTGTCAGGAAAACTTTGTGAAGGAGGTGATGTTTTCGCTGAGACTGAAATAAGGAATCAGAGTTATCTAGAACACTGCTACTCAAAGTGCCCACTAAGTGTGTTTGTTAACAGCTTTCCTGGGTAAATGGAGAGTAAGCATTTAGAAACTTTTATAACAGCCAGACAAGGTAATTTTATGTCTGTTGAATCTAATAATAAAAAATTGGGGAATGTACAGTATGCATCTGTTTTAATTTTAATTTAATTAACTTTACTGTATTTTACAAAAATATTACTCAGGACAGATTTTAAATTTTTTAAAAAAGCAAAATAACAGATCTTTGGAGAAACACTGAGCTAGAGGCAGTGATGAGGAAAGAGATCAGTGGCATCAGTGAGGTCCTGACCCTACAGAGAGAGAGAAAGAGAGGTGGGCACAAGTGATAACCATTTAAAAAAAAAAAAAAAAGGTTTGCACTTTCTTTTTTAAAATGTTTTTATTGATTTGAGCAGTGGTTCTCAACCTTCCTAATGCCGCGACCCTTTAATACAGTTCTTCATGTTGTGGTGATCCCCAACCATAAAATTATTTTCGTTGTTACTTCACAACTGTAATTTTGCTACTGTTATGAATCGTAATGTAAATATCTGATATGCAGGATGTATTTTCATTGTTACAAATTGAACATAATTAAAGCATAGTGATTAATCACAAAACAATATGTAATTAATTATATATGTGTTTTCCAATGGTCTTAGGTGACCCCCTGTGAACGGGTCGTTTGACCCCCAAAGGGGTCGCGATCCACAGGTTGAGAACCGCTGGATCAGAGCGACAGAGAAAGAGAGAAATATCCACTAGAGAGAAATATCAATCAGCTGCCTCCTGCACGACCCCTACTGGGGATGGAACCCGTAACCCAGGCATTCATTTGCCCTAACTGGGAATTGAACTCACAACTTCTTGGTGCATGGGATGACACTCCAACCAACAAAGCCACACCGGCAGGACCAAGTGATAACCATTTTTATAAAATTTTACATGGGAGTTAGCAGACTGGAAAATACTGACTAAAATGTTACAAGTTGATTATCTCTGGATGGTGGTACTTGAGGAGTTTGCATGTCCTTAATTTTAAGCTTCTACATTACAATGAATGCTGTAACAGGCATGTTTTGCCAGTCAGCATCCATTCCCCTTCTGGGGAAAGGGTCCCAATTGCCTTCTGGGAAATCTCTGCTCTCTACATGTTGTGGTCATGCAGGGCCCATTCACTGGGTGCTCTGCTCTCCCAAGTCAACTGACAAGTGACTGTGGGACTCGGGCTAGACCAGTGGGCCTCTGACCCTGGGATTTGCAAGAACAAAAGAGTGCTGGGCTCCTTCAGCCCATGGCCGTGGCTCCTGGGTCCAGATACCAGGAGCTCTGAGCTCCTCTGACTTTCAGTGCAACCCTGTGTCTTCAGTGTTTCCTTACCTTCTCCCAACTACCTCATTCCCTTTAGTTCAAGTTAATAGAGTCAGTTTCTTTGCTTGTGAGAGAAGAATGCTGTCGGCTAAATATGTATGTATTACCTTTGTAATTTAAAAAATTTGTTTGTGAAACTAAAGCCTCCAGAGCTTGATTGATAGCATTGTGGAATGATGAAAAGCATGGGTTCCGGAGTTAGAAGCCTCAAATCTTCCACCAGTAATTTACTAACTGTGTGGTTCTAGTCAGATTGCTAATCCTACTCTGTCTCTCAGTTTCCTCCTTATAAAGGAAGAATGATAAAAGCACCTACCTCAGGATTGTGGTGAGGATGGAATGAGGTAACATATGCACAGTGCTCAGAACAGTGCTGGGCACATACGTGCTGTACCGCACTTGCTATGGTTTTGTGGCTAGAGCCTTGGGGCAGAATACACTGCAGCTCTGGACACTGGATTATTTCTTGGGGCGGAGCTTCCTCGTCCAATCAGCTCTTACCCGCTGCAGAGCTGGTCAGGGTTGGGCAGGGAACCGCCTTGGGCTGCCCCACTGCTGGGCAACTCCGACATTTCCAGGAGTCAGGTCTAGCTTTCCCATGGCAGCACCATCAGCCCCCAGGAAGCCCACCCACTTTGTTCTGGTTCCTCAGGTGCTGCCCAGAATTGTCAGAGGGAGCCGACTGGTAGTGCTGTGTGAAAGCCAGATTCCAAGAGTCTCCTAAATGCTTACAGAATGCCAGAGGGCAGGGATGTTTCTCTACTGCTTCTTTCTGATGTAGCTGCAGACATATTATGTCACTGGGGAACTTTTCAAAAAACTCAGGGAGAATGAGCGATGATGTAGAAAATAATGTGCTTATAAGGAATTTCAAATCTCCTCGTCTACATAATTTGGCTGGCTTAGAGTAGAAGATTGGGTAACTTTATACGATGGCTGAGAAGATGAGCTCAGGAATCCAAGTGAAGACTATATTTGGACTTTGTTGTGATGGTTGCAGATGTTAAGACGTGTGACTTATCAGACCCTAAGTGAAGCTGACACATGGCAGCACCTGCCTGGTAGAATTCTTTCAGCGTTGGGGCATCTGGGGCTGGACGCTGCTGACACCACATAAATCCCACCTCTCCGGCTTCTGGTAGCCAGGCCTGGGAGAGGGGGTAAGCAGAAACAGAGTCCAGAGGGGAGGAAGCCCAGGAGGAGACAGGACTAACATCTGGATAAGGGACTAAAGCACTAGTCCGTCCAGCTGTTGGGGACATGATTCCCATATAACAAATCCCATGTAATGGGCTGCATTAGAACATGTTTCTACTAAACATGCTATTTAGTTCATCATTCATTGTAATGTAGAAGCTTAAAATTAAGGACATGCAAATTCCTGTTGAAGAATTAAGGTGTTGAAAAAAATAACAGCCCTATTTTTTTGGTTTAAGGGCAACTTACAACTTTATCTAGTTTCTGCATGGAAGTCAGGAGCTACAGAGGCGAGGAGGAAAATCTGTATACTTCCCAGAGGCTATCTGGCGGAGGAGAGATGGGAAGTCTGACCTGGGAATCAAGCCAAGGTTTTCCATACATTTTCCTCTTCTGTCTATCCCGTTCCTTCTGCAGGGAATCCTTTACCCTGTATTTTCCATCTGGCAAACGCCCACTCATCTCCTCAAACCTCAGCTCAATAGTGTGTTTTTCTGGGGAATTTCTCCTGACTGTCTCTTTCTCTTCTCCGGAGTAAGACATTTCTTTCCGTGCCTGCATGTAGCGAACACTGCCAGCTGTCCCTAAAGTCCGTTCTCCTCTCCTGTAACGCAAAGCGAGTGGTAAGCACACATGTGGCAGATGGTGGTCCAGCCAGAGACTAATGTTGCAGCCCCACCCCCAGCTTGCAGCTGTGTGTGACCATGTGGAGAATGGGAACTGATGTGATTTGTGCCACTTCCAGTCCCGAATGCATTGCTCCCGTCTGCTCTCTCCCCTTCGTGGGAGCTGGAACATGGATGCACCGTGACCAGCTTTGACCGTTATCAGTGAGCTCTCTCTAGTGTAACAAACCACGCATCGCCCAGGCTGAAGACAACCCTCAGTTGATCTCCCCCAGGGTTGGCTTTACTTCAAGCTGTGAGTCTGGGGGGGTCTGACTCCACGCTGGGGTTGAGCTCTGATCTGCTCCACAGTGTTCGTTCTGGAGGGGCAGCGGCTACCCAAGGGAAACTCGTCCCATCATGGCACAGGAGGAAGAGGGCCAGCCTAACCGCGCAAGCGCATTTCAAGCTTCTGCTTGAGCCACACCTACTAACATTCTAACCTCGGCCAAAGCAAGTCACACGATGGAGTCCTAATTCAAGGGGAAGGGCGACTAACCTCCCACTGAGGTTTGGGGGGACTGATAAGCTAATCTACCTCAACCATGCAGACCAGGATAGAGTTCTAAGGTAGAAGGGAAGTGATACGAAAGAAACGTGGATTCCTCAGTGACCATGCAGGGCAGAGCAGAGCATCTTGCCTACCGACTACTACTGTTATGTGAGATAGTCATTTTTCCTTTAAGCCACAGAATTGTTGAGTTTGTTTGTTATAGCTGCTTAGCCTTTCATCCTAACATAGCCTACTCTCCACTATAACATTTAGATAGTATTTTATTTTTTCTTTTATTTGTTTTTACTTCATCATTAGAAGTTTCTTGAAATCAACAATTATGTCTTAAATAATTTTTGAATTTTAGCACTTAGCACAGGACCTATAGTAAAGTGAGTGTTCAATGAAGGAGTGCTAAATGATTAAATCAATTTCCTCTATTTCTGTTACTTTAATTCAGAAAATAAATATGTTTAACAAGCCTTGCCTGGAGCCCTGGCCAGTTTTCTCAGTGGTTAGCGTGTCAGCTTGGAAGCCAAAGGGTCACAGGTTTGATTCCCGGTCAAGGGCACGTACCTGGGTTGCACATTTGATCCTCGCCCTGGTAGGAGCGCTTACAGGAGGCAACCAATCAATGTTTCTCTCTCTCTTTCTCTCTCCATCCCTCCCTTCCTTCCACTCTCTAAACATCAATGGGAAAATATCTTCAGGTGAGGATTAACAACAAACAAAAAAATTAAAAAATAAAAACAAACCAATGGAAAAAATATCCTTGAGTGAGGATTAACAACAATTAAAAAAAAGCCTTGCCTGGGGTGGTTATAGAAATAACAAGAGCACATTACAGGCCCTAGGTGATAACCTCCTTAAATGTGTTGATGATGTGAAGAAATGTCATTTCTCTCAAGGAAAGTGTCTTCAGTGGAACATTCACTTATCTAGCCATTGTACAAATCCTTATTCAGTGCATACTATGTGTCAGGCAACAATTAGGTGAAGAGGATATAACAGTGACAAAACCGACAAAACTCCCTGCCCTCAGGGAGCTTGCCCTCTTATGGAAGAGAGAGCAAATAAACACATAAGTAAAAGATAAAGTGGAGCAATGGAGGTGCCAGGGGAGTTGGGAGGGATGAACTCTCTGTGAGAGTGACATTTGAACGAAGGCCTTAGGGCAGCGGTTCTCAACCTGTGGGTCGCGACCCCTTTGGCAGGCGAATGACCCTTTCACAGGGGTCGCCTAAGACCATCCTGCATATCAGATATTTACATGACGATTCATAACAGTAGCAACATTACAGTTATGAAGTAACAACGAAAATAATTTTATGGTTGGGTCACAGCATGAGGAACTGTATTTAAAGGGCCAGAAGGTTGAGAACCACTGCCTTAGGGGGTGATGGCGCAAATATATGGCCATCTGGGAGAGAGCTTCTGCACAGAGGAGAGGTCAAGTATAACGGCCCTGGGTTGGGAGCCTCCCTGGTATGTTCGAGAAACAGCAAGGTTGCCCGTGTGGCTGTGACAGGGCACATAAGGGGAGAATCCTGAGGTGTTGGGTTTACCAAAGAAGACAGCAAAAGCCCAAACAGGTTTGACCACCTGGGTGTCCTTACAGCCTATTTAGTCAATAAATGTTCAAATAACAGGTTTCCATGGCTGCCCAAGGTTGTGAAATCCAGACATGGTGCCCTCGCCCAGGTATCTTGATGAAGGGTGAGAGCAGTTTTCAGCAGCCAGGTACTCAAAGCTCAAACCTACTTACATCTTTGGGTTCTATGCTCCTTCCCCAAAGAGTGATTCTGGAAAATCAACACCAGTGCTCAATCAACAGCAAGTCCGAGGCAGCCCGCTAGGTATGGGGGTCTCGGGGGCTTCACTACGGGCCTTCGTGTCTCTTCTCCATCGCTCAGAGGCAGATGGGACCGACCGCAGGGCAGATCCCACCCAGCCTCTCTGGAAGTCATATGGGCCACATGTGTCTTCACTTAAGTTCCAAGCCCATGTGCCCCTCTCTGCCCCACCCGTGCCCCACCTCATTCCTCTTTCTCTTTAAAGAAAAACCATGGCCGTATTTTAACTGTTGCCTTTCTGGTGGGAAGGTGATAGTGTAGATCAGGAGGGGAAAAGTTTCAAACTGAATGAACAAAACTGAGAGCCTCTTCACACGCTGACTTTGAGCAACCTCTTGGGACCTATGAACTGACTAGAAAGGAAGGAGACGAGGGCGGGGACAGTGGGGTTGAAGGCAGCTTCGCCTGCCTGTTTATATTCTCGATGGAATAGTATGGATAGTAAAAGTCAAATGCTGTAAGGTTATTGCCTTTCAAGCCAATCCTATAAAAACTGTCAGGACCGCTGTGTTTCACATGCAGCAAACACCCAGCAGAGGAGGAATTTGGGAAAGGGTGTGCTCCATGCCCTGGATTCTGGCTTCTTAGTAACCTGTTGAAATGGGTTCTTCAGAATTTGATTAAGTTTCTAGATTCAATGCTTTGAATCACAGATCTCTGGGTTCCCCAAAGGGAAAAAGCCTTGTTTCTTGTGATTTAATTGCCCAGTGAATTATACTTTTATTTGTTCTATTAAGCAGCTGAAGTTCAGCACATTTTTATCCATTTTGTACAATAGGGACTAAATGATTCTGAATGCCAGGCACCTCATCAGATTAAGAAAACCTTCACGGTGGCCGAAGGTTTATGCTTTTGTGCTGCACTGAATTTCCCAATGACCTGATCTGAATAGGAAAGGAAGGAGGCCAAACAACCTAAGGCTTCCAGAGAAGCCCCTTCCTCATAGGAGGCCCTATCGGATGCCCCCCTACCACCACCTTGGTCTGTTATATTAGGGCTGAGGGTGGGGAGGACAGGATTAAAATGAAAATTCAAGTTAGAGATTAGTTAACTCATTTCATGGTTTTGTTTTGAGCAGCCAAACTGAATCCCGAGATGCCAAAAATGGGCTTAGCATTCAGGCAGGCTGGATGCCCAGTGTGGCAGAATCCTCATTATGCCCACTACACCGAGAAGCTAAACCTTTAGTCACCCTTCAGAAGACAGTCAGTTCTAACCCAACGCTGTGGACCTTGATAACCAGATGACCCAGGAATGGCATCGGTAGCCTCAATTCTTGCCCTGGTCACACCTTAAGGTTGCATTTAGCAATTTCTCTCTGTCTTCCCCTCTCTCTTCCACTTTCTCTGAAAATCAATGGGAAAATATCCTTGGGTAAGGATTAAATTGTCCATTTAAAATGGTTAATTGTATATGATATAAATTTCATCTCAATAAAAATAAACAAATGAAAACATAGCAGTTAAGTTCCCCCAACACTTTCATTAGAAAATAGTCCAACAAACAGTACTGTCAACCGATGGTCATTAGCGCTAATTCAATGTCAACAGGAATCCCTAACTTGGGGTGCTGTGAAGAAGGAAACTTTATTCCGTGCAAAACAGCTCAATTGTGATACAGCATGACTGTGAGGCACCCTGGGAACAGGCGGCCCTGGGGCCAGGCCCCTTGCTGGCAAGACAGCTCTGCCCTGCTCAGTGCCAGTCTGCTCCGGCCTGTGCTGGTCTGTCTGCTCTGCTCTGGTGGAACAGCTTCGGTGTTTCAGCTCAGCCAGGGACATGCAGTGTTCAGTCTTTGGTGGCAAGGGCTCCCAGAGCCACAGGGGAGCTGGCTGACCCTTGATCCCTGATTGGTCCATCCTCATGCAAATGAATATTCAAATCCTTGCAGTTTGAAATCTTAGGATCTTGGTTCTCTGTATAGTTTTGAGGAGCACATGGGAAAAGGAATCCAGGAAGCAAGTCCTAGTTGGTATTTCTAAAGGACTTTCAAGGACAGAATGAGGAGACCTATTATATGTCTGAGTACCTGCTCTGTAACCACAACAACCCTCACCACCATGCACACATACACCAACCATCTCTTCAGGTCTTGAGAAAAATCTGCCACACCCCTAAACGTCTTGTTTCTTTAAAGTAACGAGGGAAAGGGCTGGGTTGGCATGAACCTGAGAGGAGAGAGCAGCCACAGAGGTGGGATACACATGAGCCCAAGGCCAGCAGGAGGAATCTGGAAATGCAAGTGACTATGAAAGCCCTGGGAGTTTGCAAAGATCTTAGGGAGGGTGTCTGACTTCCCACAGGATGTGCGACGGGGGGCTTGAACTAATTTTATTTAGACCTCACAGGGCAGGGTGACGTCAGCTTACATCTGGGTTACACTTGCTATCAGTGAGTTGAAATGAAGACACAGGAGGCATGCTTATCAAATTTGTAGAGGACAGGAAGCTGAAAGTAACAGCACATACATAATTAGAACCCACAAAAGTCTCAATAAGCTAGAATGCCAGCCTGAATTTAATAAGAGGAAACATAATAAGGATGAAGGGAATGTCCTGCACTTGAGATTTTTTTAAAAAAATTACAATAAGACAAACTGTCTGTACAAAGCACATGGAAAAGGGTCGGGAGTTTGACTCAGATGAGGCTCCCCCAAAGCAATGGGATCTGAAGCTGTTCTAGCAGAAAAACATACGCAAAGGAGAGGGTAGGCAATAAGGTTCATTCTTCCAATTAGACCCATGGGACATGTTAACTTCAGGTCTGCCCACTGAACACTAGGAAGGATGCAAAAGAGTGCATGTGGAGAATGAATGACCCGTGGGATCAGGGAACCCCAAACCACATAAGGCAGGAACAGTGATGTTTAGCTGGAGAAGAAAAGTATCAGGGGAGAAATGAAAACTTTCTACAAGAATCTAAAATTTTACCCCGTCAAAGAGGAATTGGACTTGTAATGTATGGCTCTCAAGAGTGAAATCAGTACAGTGGGTGGCTTCTTCAGGCAGAAACTGCAAGAATGCATAATGAAGAAAACATGTATCCATTAGGATTTGTGTAGCTGGAAGTAACAGAAAACCTTATTCCTAATGGCTTACAGAAAAACAATTGTTTTCCATGATTTTTTAAAAAATGCCTAGAAGGAGCTTATAGTTAAGGCCTCAGGATTTCCCCAGCCTTCTTCTCCACCGTTCTCAGGGTTGGTTTCAGCCTCCTATCTGTTGCCTCGTGGTCACAAATGGCTGCCAAAGCTCTGGAAACCGCGAATCAGCGTTCAAAGCAAAGGGGGAAGGTGATGGTGAGGGGCTAGCCAGCGTAGCAAAGAGGACGTTTCCTTAATGGTGCTATCCTTTCACCAGAAAAATTTCTCAGACGTCCTCATATATCACATTTGTCATACCAGATAACATTGACCGATTCTACCCTCGTGAGAGACTGGAAAAGGAGTCTCCAGCTTTCCCAGCCTATATGGTGGGAGGAGGCCAGGAAGAAAGGGACGGCTTTTTAGGAGCCCTCAGTAGTGTCTGCCACGACAAAATCACCTGTGAATCAACTACCAACAGGCTGTCTTAGTCTTTTTAATGCAAACATATATGTTTATACAAACATATGCTCACATGTTTTCACATGTGTATTATAACTCTATTTCCTGTTTTTCTTGCTTAATATTTTTAGTATCTTTCATAACACTTTGAAAAATATAACTTTCAAAATATCCTGTCTGCTCCTCCACATTCAATCATTCCCCTATTCTTGGATACGTAGGTTATTTTCAGTTTAATACGATTTTCTAGCCATCATCTCCAGAGACAGATGGCGTGCCCTGGAAGGTAATGAGGTGCCACCCTTAGAAGTGTTCCATCACAGAGATAAACTAGGTAAGACAGCATGGGCCGGGGGTCGTTGGACTCTTGACATTTCAGGCCCTTCCCCACTTCCTCAAGATGCTGACGACAGGGTGTAAAAGAGATGTGGTCAGGGAGGACTGCTGTGTCCTCTCTGTTTCATCTTCCTGTTTTGCCGCCTGAGCACACAGGAATGAGCACATTCCTATTCTGGATACACCCAAGGTCAGCATCCCACACACTTGTCACACCATCTTTCTCACTATCTCCTGTCAAGACGAACAGCCTGAATCACTCTTCACGGGCTTTAAAATTGCCTGAATGAAAACAGCAACAAGTCTGGCCCTTATCAAGGGGGCCCAACATGAGGACCCGTGTGAAGGGCCCAGGCCTGGGCCAGAAGGGCCAAGGATGGAGAGAGCGCAAGACACCAAGAGCTGATGACAATATCCCAGTGACGCCTCTCGGCTGCCTCTCCCTGCTTTGAAGCCTATCTGTGGCTTTCCGGCCTCCCCTGGGGACAGGCGGGCAGGTATCTTCACTGTGACCGCTGGCAAACACCGCTAGGGTCATACAGGTGAGCTGGTAATGGAAGGAATGAGAAGTGTCATTTCTCAAGGTTAGTGTGCTAGGGGGCTCAGAGACACCAGAGTGGTGTTGGGGACAGGATAGACACTTGCCTTATCAGCGAAGGGTTTGATGTCAGGCTTTCCTGTACACAGTTATGCTTCAAGGGATGTGACCTGACTGAAGTCTGAATGAATCTAAATTTGCTGTCCATGGAACTAAGTATTCATTCTCTTCAATAGGTTCGACATGCCAAGCCTACAACTAAAACCCTAGAATTCAAAGCCAAAGTTCTTTAAGATACAACAACTTGCAAGATGACCACTCAATGACAAAAGAATAGCCATTAGCAACTTTGCCACTTTCTTCTCAGATATGCAGAGCTTTGCTCATTCCTCCAGTATCTTGCTCTCTTAAGTGCTTTTAGGGAACAAATATTCAAAAGTCAAAAAGTTTCTGTAAACGTTTAGTGATATAATGTTGCTAGCACCAAGCACAAAACAACACACTAAGAAAAGTTGCAATAATTTGGTCTCTTTTCTAAAAACGGAGCCCCAATTGCTTTTTGGTATATAGAACTGGAAAGGTCACACAATTCCAAGGGTCAGCAGCGCCAGAGGTCATTTTCTTGCCTGTGCGGGCATCGTGTCTACGAGGAACACCACACAGTACACTCCCATCTGCACCACCAGCTCATCAGAGGCAGATCAAAGGCTGGAACAGGGATCTGAGTAGAAGAACTCACTGGTGTCAGCTCTGCCAACAACCGCCCCCAAAACATGTCTCTGAATTTCTCCATGACTTAATTTCTCCGGGCATAAGCTCTCACGTGGGGCCCGTGAATCTGGCCACCAGAAGGGATCCTGACAGGTCTTTTCTACCAATAGCTGCCTTCTTTTCCCTAGGTTAGTATCCACGAAACCCTCTTTAATGTTATTAAATTAGTAAAACAACACTCTTAATAGTTTTTCCCTTTGGATTAGGGACAGTAACTCTCATTCAGTTAAGCACAAGTCTCTTAAAATTCTACTGGATCCAAGTCTTAGAACAAAGTGTGTCTCATCTTGGTGAAGCCGTAGTTTGAGAGGTTAAACATCCCACTTACATTCTCTACTGAAACCCTCATAAGATGCTGCACACTGTCAGACGCAGCCTGCTGGCTCATAGATGTGGGCAGGACTTGTCCCTGGTCTCTGGGAACTTTCAGCGCGGAGGAGAAACCGGATAGACAAATAAACATAGAAGCGAAGAGAGAAAGGAAAAGAGATGCACGGGTCACACATAAAATATGAACAGCCGTGGTAGACACACCTGGCATATCTGTCTGCCCCACAGCGGCCTCCTTCCTCTGGGCCTGCCTTCTTCCTCAGATAGTGACCCTCACCCCCACCCCTACCTCGGCCACAACTAATTAGCTCGGGAGTGGATTCCTGCCCAAACTGAGCCCAAGTGCTCCTGGGGATTTGGAAGTGTGACTCAGAGCACCTGTAAACTCAGACAGTGTAGGGTGGCGATACCTCTGGAGAAGGAGGAGGACAAAAGAGAACAGAGAGGAGCAGCCCCCACCCTCAGGGTCTGAGAAGATGGGTGCCTGGTCTCTGATGGCTTCATCCTTTCTGATTTTGGGCCCCCATAAGGCCCCGGTGACATTCCTATCTTCCAGAAACATCCTTGTTTCCCATGAGACATTCCCCCTTTGTCCCTGAACTGGCTCCAGTTGCTGTTACATTCAAAACAGCCTTGATAAGGACTTGAGCACTAACATGCCCCTCATATTAAAACAAAAAAAAGTATAAATAATCCAACATAGCAAATAATCCAAAAGCCACTTTGGGCTCTGGAGGACATTGTGAAATTGATATGTTTAAATTACTGGAGCTCATAACACCTCAGATGGAAGCACACACTCACAACCAAATAAACTTGATGGCAGCCAGCCAGGAAGCCTGCCCATTGCCTCTGAGGGGCCCTAGGCTTGCTCTTCTCGGCTCTGGGTTTGGAGGCAGCACCACTTCTCCACCCGCCTCCAGCCCATGGTCCCAGCATGCCCACTGCTGCCTCCAGTGTGTCCAGCTTAGCGTCTTGCTGTTACTGAATTCAAAGTTCGCCACCTGTGGTGCTCTATGGAAAAACAGAAGCCGCCAGAGCAAGGCAGCTTTATTTACTAGCCAAGGGTCTGCCTCCTGGAAGGGAGGCTCAGCCATTGCTTAGATACACTGATTGGTCACTTACGTGTTGATTTCCTCTGCAGTTGGCTACCCTCATCCTGTTTATGGCTGCATCTGCAGAATCCTGAGCTATATTTTAACATTTAGCAAGGAAGAACATTTAGAACTGCCCAGATCTTGAGACCCTGGTCCTGTCTAACAACTTTGGGGGGAGGTCATTTTGTCAAGGCCCTTCCTGATAGTAACAAGCGAAAGAGAGCAGCCTGAGAAAACAGCCAACAGAGGAGGCGAGAAGACAACAGGACTCCTTTGGAAAGAGCTCACCATTGCACCAAACCATTACATACGGCAGGTCATGCCGAAAAGAGAAGTGAGGAGAGCACCTGAGTGGCTGGCTTCCTGGCCCTTGACGGTTTCCAGTGTGGCCAGAACTCGGGGTGGAAGCACCTTGTGGAAAGGAACCTGCCTGAGGATCTACGCGAGTAGAAGTGTTGAGGGGACACAAGGAAAGAGGACCGTTTCGGAGCTGTCTGAATGCTGGTCTGAATGAGGAGCGTATGCTGAGCAGGGGTGAGGTGGGAACTCTGGAGCAGGAGGTACAAAGGCCGGGTAGGGCCCCTGTTCCAGGAAACAGGATCCACCGATTGCATGAGAAGAGATTTCTTTGTATAAGCTTTCCTCGTGGCAGAATAACCTTTCCTCTCCCTCTGGGCAGCTCCCGCATGAGTAGTTAGAAACACACATACATGCTCTCACGTACACACTCTTTCACACTCCCACTCCCACAGACACGCTGACACGCACAGAACCACACAGTCGGCGGCGTGTTCCCCGAGTTCCCCTCGTCACCACCTGCCACCTACATGGTAAGTATTGTTTACGCACCTGTTAAACCTCAGGGACCAAGGAGCCTGTCCGTGACCCGACGGCTGTGCACATGAGGAACACCTCCCAGTTTACCAAGGGCTTTGTCAGGTAGATGACTTCATTCCACCACTAGACACAAAGGCTGGAGGGACCTCAGGGGACCCCTTCCCAATACAACTCCCTCAATTTCCCAATGAAAGCAAGACTTGTCACAAACAAAGAATCCTAGTCCAGAGACCCCCTGCCGTGGCCAGATTATACTTTGTATCCCAATTTAATAGGACAGACCAGCCTGGCCTGGCTCCCAGTCCTCACATGGGAGGTTGCCAAGCGCAGGCCCCACCCTGGCTCGTTATCTGCAGGCAGGGTTCTCCCATGACTTTCTGGCTGCCCCGGCTGCCACCTCTCTTTGTGGGACAGCTGTACTGGTGTGTCCAGTCACAGGTCCTGCCTTTGTTTGGTTGATAAGCACGGTCGAGTTCCAAGTCCTGCTGCTCTCACACAGGCGTCCTTCCCTGGTTCTCTGAGGAGCCTGCATGCACTACTTGTCATCTAGGGCCCAGGGCGAGCCAGGCCTCAGGCTTGGGCGCAAGGTGGGAGAGAATGCCCCTGTCTCCAGGAGTCACGGCGCCCGGTTTCTCTTTCCAGCATCCCCCCCACCCCCCTCCCCGCCGCACTTCCCCGTCCGGGCTTTTTTTCATGACTCCTTTGTGTCTCAATTATGACAGTTCTCCCAAGTCCTGAAAGGCTTCTTTCCTGGGAAACACTTGGATCACCCAGTAAAATCCCTGACTAGCTTCAAAGATCTAGGTCAGTGCTTCTGAAAGGGAGGTCTGCACCAAGAAACACTGGGAGCCTGTTTAAAAGCAAAAGCTGGGGGTCCCATCCCAGGCTTTCGTGGGGTAGGCCTGAAATCTAATATGTAAGCCACTCCCCAGGTGAATGTGATGTGCAGTGAGGTTGTAAGACCCAGTGTGGGTCTGACTCAATTCCATCTGCAAAATATGGTGTCGTTTCGTTCCCTGGTCCTCCAGGGCTTGTCTTCTGAGAACTCTGTGAAAAAAAGTACAGAGTGCTGTGTGAACTTCATGACTAAGATTATTATTTCTTGGGGGCAGGAATCCATTTCTTTCTCCCCGACTTCACCTCATCAAGCCCCCATAGTAGACTGGGTCATTGCTCGAGGAGGATACCTGAAACCAGGGGCTCATGGACCACCTTCCATGCCCCCCGACGCCCCCACCACACATCCTGTGAGATCCATTTCTAAGTTTAGTGACCACTTTGGGGGCACAAATCTACAGTGTTTCTTTTTGTGTAGCAAAGGTCTCGAGCTGTTGACCTCCATTTTACCTGTTTAAAAAACAAAATGGTTCCAAGATTCTGAGAACTTGATTCAGCTTTATTTTTAGAAAGAAGTCCACAGGAATGCAGAAGACACCACTCCCTTTAAGAAGCAAATGCTGGCCAAGATACCGAGGTAACTAAATGAGATCTTATTCTTGTTCCCAAGATGAATTTTTATCCGTTGACAGAGGGGTGACAATCGATTTTAGGTCACAGCCTTGTTCTAACCATAAGCAGAAAGCTGACAAACCCTACACGTATTTTGTGTCTGCATCTTGCCTCTAAAGGATCCAAAGCATTCCCATCGCTCTGTGCTGTCCCCTGTTGTGGAGGAAGAAGGCAGTTATCCACCCTGCTTCATGAACAACCCTTCTGTGATTTGTCTACGGAAGAGCAGGATTCTAGAAACGATCCTGAGGTCAGAGAACCGCGCTACACTCTGCATGAAGCTGTCTTATTGGCTGTTCAAGATGTGTTAACCTTGTTGTATCCAGTCTGCAAATAAAGCTGACCCACAGAAACTCCATTTCTGTATCTTTCCCCCTACCATTTACACCCTGCTTTCTGACATTAGGGATCTTACCTAATCCTGTTATTCACAAGGAAAAAATACAACAAATTAATGAATATTAGGAGGTTAAGGATTTAACATTATTTTCCCCATAGGTGTCTGAATTATGAAAGAGAAGCTTAGAAGAAGGTTGCTTTATCCAAAGAAATGGCTGGCTAATGGTGAAATTTGGGGCATCAGTGGAATAGGGAATTTTTTAAAAAGTAAATTTATTCCATTTAAAGTAATGGTTGATAGCTATGTATTATTGCTGTTCTATTATTCATATTTCATCTTTTTTTCCTTCTTCTTCTTGAAGTCCCTTTAACATTTTTTGTAATACTGGTTTGGTGGTGATGAACTCCTTTAGCTATTTCTTGTCTGGGAAGCTCTTTATCTCTCCTTTGATTCTAAATTATAGCTTTGCTGGGTAATCTTAGTTGTAGGTCTCTGTTTTTCATCACTTTGAATACTTCATACCAGTGCCTCTGGCCTGCAGTTTCTGTTGAGAAATCAGTTGACAGTCTTATAGGAGCTCCCTTGTAGGTAACTGATTTTCTTTTCCTACTTTTAAGATTCCTCTTTGTCTTTAACATTTGGTGTTTTAATTATGATATGTCTTGGTGTGGGCCTCTTTGGGCTGAAAATGGGGAGGGGATTAAGAAATACATATTGGTAGTTACAAAATAGTCATAGAGATGTAAAGTACAGCACAGGGCGTATAGTCGATAATATAATAACTGTGTATGCTGTCAGATGGGGACTAGATTTATCGGGGTGATCACTTCGTAAGTTATATAAATGTCTAATCACTATATTGTACGTAAGTTATATAAATGTCTAATCACTATATTGTACACCTGAAACTAATACAATATTTTATGTCAACTTTTACTCAAAAATAAATTATTTTTTAAAAAGTGTTTAGCAGCACTTAGCATAGGGTTAAAAAAATAAAAAGGTGTAGTTATCTGCCCAAGCAGAATGACAAAACCTGACCCTAAGACAGGGGTGGGCAAACTTTTTGACTCGAGGGCCACAGTGGGTTCTTAAACTGGACTGGAGGGCCGGAACAAAAGCATGGATGGAGTGTTTGTGTGAACTAATATAAATTCAAAGTAAACATCATTACATAAAAGGGTACGGTCTTTTTTTTTTTTAGTTTTATTCATTTCAAACGGGCCGGATCCGGCCCGCAGGCCGTAGTTTGCCCATGGCTGCCCTAAGATAACGAAATTATGTTACAAATCTTCTAAAGAAGGTGATGTCAGAGATCTGGAATCACAATGGTAAACCAACCTGAAAAAATGATCTAGCCTGAAGACTTCACTGTGGACCAACATGGAGGAACAAAAACTAGATTCATTATCCTAAAACAACTGAAAACCGGACAAAATACATGGACACCAGGCAATGAAGTGCAGTGATCCCTGAAAGATGGGAAATAGACTTAAAATCAGAAGTCTAAGAACCAGGATGTATGGGCATCCGGTAACCTACATTGTATCAGTTCCCCAGGTTACCCTGGTGCCAGTAATGCTTAAGAAACCCTGTCATATGGAGTGAATAGAAAAGAACTTCTCTTGTCCTTGGTTCCCTTGCATAAAGGAGAGAACAATGAAATTTTTGCATTTTGTCTAAGATTTATTTTAAATACCACACCATTTTACTCAAACTGCAAACTGAAAGTTCCTTTTCCTCTCGGGTAAGAAAGTGGTCTATCACTTTACCTTTTATGTTAAGGAAGCTAACTTCCTGTATGGGAGGTGCCAATAACGTACCCTCCTTGACATGATAAGCTGAGGCTGCTACTGAGAAGATCTGAAAGCCCCAGAGACAAAGGGTGGTCCATAATTTAGGGTGGATATGTTAAAACTGACTCCAAAACCCCCTCTGGCTGGGCAGCTGCTGAATGCATAGGCTTTGTGTCTGTGGTAAACACTGCAAAAAGACCAGCACCTTCTAGAATCTTCTGGACAGTCCGTTGTACAAGAAATGAGGGTAATTTATGTCACTGGCAGGTGCAAAAACAGAGCCATGAGAATAATCTTCTGAAAGACAAAATCAGGGCCTGGACAAGCCTCTTAAAATCAGACAAGCAGAAGCAGAGCAGAGGCAGGGATTTGCTTTTCAAATGTTAATGAGTGTTCTTAATCTGATACAGGACTTGTACCAGGAGTTCTGCTTCCACACACCCTAGTTTGAGGCTGAGCTAGACTAGTGTGCAGGTGATTAAACTCAGTGAGACTCTTAACCCACTGGTATTTTTCTCTTTTAAGTCAACCAAGAGGACTGTAACTAAGACATTTAGGAAATATAAATTCCCCATCTGCCCTAGTCCCAAACAAACGCATAGGAGCACATGTTATCTATTTTGCCCAAAGGATTCAGCACTTAGCTAAAAAATTTATCAGATCCTAAAAGAAGGGAGGAAAGTGGGGAGTTGGAGGGAGACGGGGGAGGAAGAGAAAGAGGGAGAGAAAGAGAATGGAAGAAGCCCTCAGAGGAAGAGACCGGCCATTTCTGGGTGCTGCATTCACTTGGGTGGGCCCCTCAGCCTGGTGAGTGAAAAGGGACCTCCAGCCCAGAAGGGAGAAGAAGCCCCTGGGGGAGGAAGCCTGCCTCTTGGCTGAGCGCCCCTCCCGCTGGCCTTGCCAGGAGGTCTGCAGACTCATTGCTGGCTCCTGAGAGCCACTGATCTTTGGCAGCAACTGTTGGCAGCATCCTCCTCTCCTCCCACAAGTGGTGAGTGGCGCAAGTTGCTGCCTTTACAACCCTCTCCACCAAATAGGAGGTCCAGGGAAGCAGCCTCTTTGCAAAGCACTCCAGGAATTTGTGATTTATAGGAGGGAGACGCCCCTAGGTGTCTGAACACAAACCCCAAAGAGATAAGGATCTGGAGCACATATTTTAATTCTTCTCCCTGAGCTGTAGCACTTCTTAGGGGTCTATTAAAATCTGAATCCTGGGGCTTGCAGAGCTTAAAATAAACTTTAATAAAAGTGTGGAGAACTTTAATAGTTTGTTGACAAATGTAGCTTCCTCCTCTTACCCCGACTTTTTCAAGGGCTTACTTCCATTGCATTTCACTTCCAAGCTATGGTTCTTCATGACATAATTCTCCTGCGTTGATTTTTACAAACCCAAATTCATGTTAATACCCAGAAAGGAAATTCTTACAAGTTGTGGGACATCAAAGGCAAGGCTGGCTTTACCCCAATGGACAGTAGACGTGCTCACCAAGTTACTGCTGGGTTTCAGGCTCAGGGTGGGGTCACGGAGGAGGAGGAACAATGGGACTCAGCCATTACTCACCACCTGAGTCTATTCCGTCCTTAACCCGCCAAAAGATAAACACTAAGCGGGGAAAAGAACTTTGCATAAATAGTGCCATGAAAACAAAGAACAATGTGCCTGCGTCTGTGTTATCTGTCTATGTGAGCTGAGGCACAAGCCAAGCCATTTCTCCCACATTATGTAACCACACTGTTCCATGAGACAAGCCCCCTTGAATCCCCAAGTAAAGGGGAACACACAGATGCTTACATCGAAGGGGTCATGAGATAGCCAAGGTCAGAGTCCATCCTCTGAGAGGGCAAAGCAACCAGATCAAGGAATGGAGAAAAGAGGATCCTTCTCAAGATCCTCCCCTGGATTTTATCATCTAGCAGGGGTGGGGAATGTCCGGCCCTCGGGTTGTATAAGGCCAATTAAACCATTTGGTCTGGCCAGGCCAAGGCATTAGGGGTGAGTTAATTAAATGTTTTACAAAATATAACAGGCTAATTTTTAAGTTGATAATTTTGTAGGGCCTGAGAATGATGTTATAAATATCCAAATGGCCCTTGTCAGAAAAAAGGTTCCCCACCCCTGCATGCAAGTAGATTAGAAAGTCTAATAACATAAGTCTTACAAGTCTTATAACAAGACAGTCTCCTGCTTCGCCCCCCCAGCCCCCACCCACCCCACCCCCAAATCCTTTAGATCTTTCTTATATTTTTCCTCCAGATTCCTAAATAATAAGCTTATACTATTATAGTTATATTTAATTGGGAGATCACTTATTGGTTTCCTATTCTGTTAGAAGGCTCTTACATCCTTTTCTCTATTTTGCCTCCCCCTGTTCTCCCAATATAGATAAATTATAGTTTTTGGTTAGATCAGTGGTCCATGTTTACATTATTAGATGTTGTTACCATGGAACACAGAAGTGAACTAAAATCTGATTTTCTGTGTCTCTGGCATCGGGTGTTGTTACTGAGAAGTCCTGTGCCATCCCAACCCCTGTTCCTTTGAACGGAACCTGTTTATTCCTCTAGGGCAGGGTAGGGAACGTCTGGCCAGCAGGCCATAGAAGGCCCGAGAAATCATTTGGTCTGGCCCTGCCAAGGCGTTAGGGGTGAGTTAATGAAATGTTGGACCAAATAGAGCAGGCTGATTTTTAAGTTGATAATTTTGTACGGCCCTCGAATGATGTTATAAATACTCAAATGGCTGTTGGCAAAAAAAGGTTCCCCACTCCTGCTCTAGGGAAACATTTGGGTCTTCTCTTATTCACAGTTTCTGACATTTCAAAGTGGTGAGGATCTTTTCAAACACATAAGGAAATTTTCTGATATTATTTCTTTGTCATTTCACTCACCTGCATTTTCTTTATTCTCTCTTTCTGGAATTCCTATTAGGTAAATGCTGGCCTTCGTGGGATAATTCTTTAATTTTTTTAAAATCATTTCTTCCCTATTGGCAATCTCAATCATTTTATTCATCTTTCTAGAAGATTTTCCCACTTTATTTTTTTAGTTCTTCTATTTTGAATTTCTAAGAACTCTTACTTCTTATTCTTTGATCGTTCCTGCATTAAAACATCTGATTAATGGGTACAGCACTACCTCTTATGTCCCTAAGAATATTAAATATTAAATATTTTTGTGTGTGTGTTTGCAAAGTGTTATTCTCTTCCCCTGCATTCTCTATTTTCTCCTAAATCTTTTCCCTGCTTGAATGATTCTGGTATCTTTCATTCTGCAGGCTTTCCTCCAGAATCAGGTGACTTCTGGAAGTCCTTTCAGGTTGAAAACTAGGATCCAAAACTCCAATTTGCCCATTTCCTTTCAGGCATGTGCACAGAACTTGTCAGCTGGTGAATTTCACTGACAGAGACTGGGTAGTGAGCCAGCCTTTTCGGGGTGGGGCCCCAAAGGGCATTCTCTTCTGGTCTTTTCTCTGCAGTCACTCAGCCCCCCCACCCAGGGCAGAACCCGGGGACTCCAGCTGGACAGGTTGGTGCCAGGCTGCCAACAGAGGCAGGGGCTGGTGGCAGGTTACCTCCGTTCAGTGATTGTCAATGCTGACTCTTGCTTTCCCCTGGTATCAGCCCTCCGCTGTGCACAATGTGGCTGTATTCAGAGTCCTTCTGTTCAACACCTATGGAGGAAAGCTTTCACCCTATGCAAGCAGGCAGCAGAGGAAGAGGAATAGTCTGGTTGCATGGGTAGGGGATGACGCTTGGGGACCTAAGCCCAGACTTCCAAGTAATTCCCTGTAGTGTATACAGTTTCTGAACTACTCCCTGCCTCCTGCAGCACCTGGTGCCACCGAACCACCGAACCTCAGCCTTGCTGCCTGGGAGGGGGGGGGGCGGGTTAGGGAAAGGGACGGGAGGCGCGGGTGATGCACAGGTCACTACTCCTTAGAATTTCCCCTCCATCTGCTTTCCATCTGTCAAACCGCAGCGTAGTCATTTATAGTCCACAGTTCCCCTTCCAGAGCATCTGTTTCTGTATATTTATACCTTTTTTATTCTTCTATACTGGAATTTTTAGTTGAAGTTTTGGAAGAGAAAGTTTTCAGTCTGCTGTGTGTAACCAAAAGCCCTTTCCCACTCTTTAGATTTCAGATTTGCTCTGCAGAAATCTGCTTGCCTGTTATCCATGGAGCCCTTTGGGGTAGAAGATTCTAACCTTGGATCTTTCAGGTATTAGATGTGTGGTCTCATTTTCTCATGTAAAAAGTGGGGATAGGGAAAGGGCTTCTGATTATTAAAAAGTGTTTTGGCAAATTGCTAAATTATGATTAACAATTAAGTTAAATTAAATTGCCTACTGTGTTAAAGATAATATCCTATATAATAAAACCCTAATATGCAAATCGACTGAACAGTGGAATGACCACCAGGGGGCAGACACTCAATGCAGGAGCTGCCCCCTGGTGGTCAGTGCGCTCCCACAGGGGGAACGCCACTCAGCCAGAAGCCGGGCTCACGGCTGGCTAGCGCAGCAGCGGTGGTGGGAGCCTCTCCCGCCTCCAAGGCAGCGCTAAGGACCCCTCAGGGGATGTCCACTGAGGGGTCCTGGACTGCGAGAGGGCACAGACCAGGCTGAGGGGCCCTCTCCCGCCAGTGCCTTCAGTTCATAATAGCCAAGTAGGATAGGCACATAGTAAAGCCATTGCTCAGGTGAGTTCTGTGAAAAGGTGGTCTTGACCCTCTGGGGTTGGGGGTGGGGTCCTTGCTCGATGCCCTGTGACCTAATTCTTCTCCAATTAAGTTTCATCTCCTATGTGAAGTCCAGAATTCCCATTAAATGATTAATTCTTTAGTTTAAAAAGTTAAAAGTGGTTAAATTTAAATTTGGGGGGAAAGCAAACAAACCAAGGAGGTCTACCTGGTTATCTTGAGGAATATAGAAGGAAGGAAAACTGTAACTGTGAGGGTGTCTTAGTTCATTTAGGCTGCTCAGTAACCAAGTACCATAGACTGGGGGATCTATGGCACTTGGTTATTTCTCACATTTGTGGCGCCTGGAAGTCTGAGATCAGGGTGCCCGCATGGTAGGGTTCTGGTAAGGGAGCGCCCTGTTCCAGGCTTCAGGCTTCTTGTTATGTCCCCACATGGAGGAATGGAGAGTGAGGGAGCCTCTTGTATCAGGGCACTAAACCCATTCATGAGGGCTCCACCCTCATGACCTAACACCTCCCAAAGGCCTCACCTCCCAATACCATCACCTTGGGGATTAGAATTTCAACATATGAATTTGGGGGGACAGAAATACTCAGTCCATCACAGGAGGGATATTCTAGTTCCCTCTGTGCCCTTAACTTTATCTTTATTTTAGATGATTTTCCTTTACTGAGATGATCAACGTCTCAATTTCCAATTTAAAATAGCCTTACACTTACTGGTGCATTCTTAAGTCAATAATCAATCAAGAAAGATAAATGTTTCCTGTAGTATTTTTGACACTTTGTAAACTAAGTAAGATTTAATGCGTATTTCACCTGTCAAACATTGACCCCTGTGAGGTCTTAGGACTATCTCCATTATCTATTGCCCACAGAATAAATACAGCACAAGGCCCAGCACATTCCACATCACAGCCCTCAGGGCCTTACAAGAGATCTTAACGTTTTTCTGGTCCAGTCCCCCTTATTTTACAGATGATCTAGACAAGCCCAAACAAAATGAAAGTATTTTGTAACACTGCCCAGAATAGGGGTTCAGTAGGTATCTCGTGCTCATATCACAACCTAATCTTCCATGTTCTCTCCTTTGTGGCCCAACTTTCTCTTTTACTTTAAAATGCTGTTCTTTTAACAGCAATGATAAGTAACATAAACCTAATAGCTAATTACATCAAGGGGAAAGAAAGCTGGGACCTTAACTATTAGGTGATTAAGTACCTATCCTAATATACTACACAGTCAAAAATATTCTGCATCAACATTTCCATCAATTTATTCCCTCATAAAGCATGTCACAGGTATTTATATCTTCTGTCCATGGCTGCTGACTGTTTTTGTGCACCTGCAGAGTCTTTGTTTAACTTGGCAAAACTAGCTTCAATTAACCACCGTGCTCTCTGATCTTAGTGCTGCCTTTGTTAGGATCACCTGCATCAGTTTAGATTTGAACACTCCCTGCAGGTAGATTCTGATTGTTTGTCTTTGTGTCTCACCCCAACGAACTTGCCCACATCACCATTCACTCGGGCACCGGACACCCGGTCATTGTGGGCCTACTGTATGCTGGGTACTGTTCGAGCCCCTGGGCTACAGCATGAGCAAAACAAAGACCTCTGTCCTTAGGGAGCTTACATTCTAGCAATAAGCATTTAAAAAGTAGGTAACTTATGAAGCATTTTGGAAGGTGGGAAGTGTTGCGGGGGGAAAAAGAAAAAAAGGCTAGGGAAGGGTGCTCAGGAGTGTGAAGCCGGTGGGCAGGAGGAGGCAATGTTGGCCCAAAGACTTGAGGGTGGTGAGGGACTGAGCCATGAAGACAGCTGGACAAGAGCTTTCCCAGCTGATGGAACAGCCGGGTCCGTTTGAGATAAGAACACTTCCTGATGGGCTACCTTTGGGAAAAGAGCCCTACAAAGAGTGAGTTATCATTCCCAATTCCAGACAGACCAGAAGTAAAGTAAAACAAAACAAAGAGTGAAAGAGCGAGAACCTGGAGGTGCAGAATCCGTAGCTGTGGTATGAGAGTGGCATGGGCAATTGAGGAAAACAGACACTATACCTGAGAAATGAAGCTAGCACTCAGACGCAAGAGATCGCCACAGAAATGGTAACACGGGGAATGACTATCACTCACCTTTGGATGCACAGCATCTGCCGCAGAGCAGAGCCCATGGCAGGCTCAGGAGACGCCTTTGGGATAAAGGAAGGACTGAATGTGTGGAACCGTTCTCAACAGGTGGCACCTTTTCTGGTGTTTTGTGGGGTGAAGGACTGGAATCCAAACTCGTCCTTGAACTTTTTTTATAAGAAGGGGGATTCAGGAGGGGGTGTACAGGAGGCAGCTGATCAATGGTTCTCTCTCATCATTGATGTTTCTCTCTCTCTCTCTCTCTCTCCCTTCCTCTCTGAAATCAATAAAAGTGTATTTTAAAAAATGTGTTTTTTTAAAAAGATGCAGGCATTGTCATCTGCCATCTTTGGAGAATGGACTCCTGGCCAGGACCCTCCAAAAATACCTACAGTGCACTGGGGTGTGGATTTGTGATTAGGGACTGGAAATGTTAACCAACCAACCTTAAGTTTATATGAAACACACACACACACACACACACACACACACACACACACACACGGTGGGTTGATTGCAAAAGGGCCCCTGCCAGATGAATTGCCTTTAAAGGTTGTCTTAGAAGTGCCCATATCCCCAACTACTGCTTATATGTCTCTGGACATCCCTGTTAGCAACAGAGTCTTTTTTAGTGGGACATATTGTTATCTGAATAATACAGGGGTCTTGTTACCAAGGAAAAGGAGAGAATACGAGTTGAGTGGGCAGCTAGCCGTTTCTGCTGCACCCACTCATCTAAAGCAAATCTCTTAACCCTGGTGTCAGTTTCCTTATCTATGACATGGATTATCAATGCCTACCCTGCCAGTTCCTCAGGGTTTATGTGAAAATCCAGTGAAAACATTTTGAAAACTGAGAAACCTTGTTCAAATTCTGACGGTTTACACAAGAAGCCAGAATGTTGTATAATCATCAAAAGGGTCATTCTTTCAAATCAAGATTTAAGCAAGCATTTATTCTTGATACCCAAAGCTTACCTATATTTTCCAGACTAAAACAAAAGTGTCATTTTTTATTGCCAAGGATCCTATGTGGCACTTGCTAGTTTATGGGAGGCCGAGTGGACATACACGAAGGTGATGTAAGGTCATGTGACATTTCTTGGGGCTTGCTCTGTGCCAGGCGCTGTGTTTCACAGATTATATCCCTTAATCCTCACACAGACTCCTGGGTGGGCACTGCCCTATCCTCTCACCCTGCTGATAAAGGAAAAAGATCACATACCATCAGCACCGACCACAAGCAGAGTGGAGAGCCTGGATTTGACTCTGGGCCATGCCTGGAATCCTTGAGCATCATTCTTCAATTCTAAAATGCTGTGGCTTCTAGTTACCTTGTGTACTAGGGAGAACTGTGTCCCCAGAAAGATAATTGAAGCCCTACCCCTAGCATCTGTGAGTGTGACCTTATTTGGAAATAGGGTCTTCGCAGATGGAATGGAGTCAAGATGAGGTCACACTGGATTAGGGTGGGTCCTAATCCCATGATTGCTCTCTTTATAAGGAGGGGGACTTTTGGACAGAATCAGTGAGAATGCCATGTGAAGGCGGAGGCAGAGATTGGAGTGATGTATCCACAAGTCAAGAAATGCCGGGGAGTGCTGGCAAACACTAGAAGCTAGCGCAGAGGATGGGGTGGTTTCTCCCTGAGAGCTCCCACATGCAACCAACCCTGCCAACACCTACATGGTGGACTTCCGGCCTCCAAAACTGTGAGAGAATAAATATCTGTTGTTTTGAAGCCACTAAGTCTGTGGTAATTTATAACAGCATCCCTAGGGAACTCAGACACCAAATGAACGTGTAATGGTCATGGAAGAGCCTGGTGTAGCCTGCTGTTCTCTCCACCCAAAGTGCACATGAAGTCCAGCTTGTTGGGGGGGCACAGCCTCAGCTTCCTGGGGAGGCGCTGTCTTCCCAGACCCAGCAAGTCCTTCCCCAGACCCTCTCCTGAGCCGTGCTGAGCAGAGGGAGGGTGGGACTCTAAACGCACCTGCAGGATACTGAGTTCAGCCAGAGTGGCTCGGCCACAACCAAGAGGACTGGCCCACAGGTCCAGGCCACAAGATCCATGCGGGCAGGGTGAAGGGAAAGCCCATCACTTTTCCTTCTGTTCTACTTTCATTTGGGTTGCACTGAAATCTTTGTGGGGAACTGGATCTATTTGCTGAGTAAGGAATCATTTGCATTTTCAAAGACCCAGAATTCCACACTCTTTGGTCATTCCACCTTCAAGATATTCGTCAAATCTACACATCACCTGTGCTTTACTAAAAGCAGTTTTATTATAACACTCCCCAAAATGGAAAATCAGAATCGCCTGCCTTGAGTAAAAAGTAAAAATATTAAAATGAATAAATATTCACCTGTTTACTATCTATCTCTCAGGGAACATCCTAGCCAGGAAAAGGTGTTTGGTAAATTGGGGAAGGATCATTGCTACTCTGCTAGGCCAGATAAATGTTATGACTAGAACTACTTTGAAAACTACTGGAAAAGATGAAGTAACAATATGAGAAAAATTTATTTTTATAAACTTGATGATTGCACTGCTATCAAGATTCTCAGACCACCACAGATCCGCCTGTTTGGCAAACGTTCTGTGGACAGAAAGTTCTAGGATGGATAACTCGAATGGGCTTTTAAATCCATGAGTGCCTCTCACATTTAAAAGAACAGATGCTGGTATTTTAAGTCTGAGAAAATTAACAGCACGGACATCTGCCATGGGTATGACCTTGCTTAAGTGTCACTTTGTCACCCCTGATAGTAACTGGTGATGTGTCCTGTCTTGACTGGAGAACATAAATAAGACCACTGGGCTAAGAAGAGATCTTTTCATTGTGCTGGTAAGAGGAGAAGTCTGGAAACCCAGCCAAAGAATACAGGCTAACCTTTGTTCCGAGATCGCATGAAGAAGAGGGGAGAGGGCTGCTGGGATAAAGAGATATTTGTGCTTCCAGCTTGCAGGGGCAGACGGGGTGCAGCACTTCACAGCACACAGCAAGCCCTTCTACTACACTGAGGCTCGACACAAACCAATGTGTCTATTTGGGTCTGATGTTGTTTTCCCTGGAGTTTAAGGTGAAGACCCCTGCACGGATGCGATCCCAATGTGGAGATGGAACCGTGAGGAATGCCAAGCAAGGCCCCAGCTTGTGGGCATGAACATTCAAGAGTTTGACCGCCATGAAAAACACCAATAAAGCTGTGCGTGTGCTTCCTGCTGCCAAGGTCCTTGGGGCGCGCTGCCGTTTACAGGAGCACAGGCTAAGCCAATGCAAACTGCTCTCCACAGCAACACTCCCAAGTTTACATCAACAGCCGTTCCAATACAGAACAACGGGAAGAGCCACACTTCTCGTGAGGAGGCCGAACGGGACAGGGGGATAACACCTAAGCACAAGAGTGAAGCTACCAGGATGGTTCTGGCCAGAAACAGATGACACTCCACTGGGGGGTCTGAAGAGACTGTTTAGTGAAGAGACACCATTTTTGGAACCTGGGCAGGTCGGGAAGCTCCAACGGCAGAAAGCCCTGACCATCCTGTATTTGTTGCTGGGGCTGCCTAACAAGGTGCCACACACTGGACAGCTTAAACCACGGCCCTTTGTTCTCTCAGTCCAGAATCTGAAATCAAGGTGTTAGTTGCCTCTGAAGGCTCCAGCAAAGGGTCTGGCCGAGCCTCTCTCCTAGATTCTGGCAGTTCCGTGGCTGGGGCAGCACAAGTCCAATCTTCTCATGGCATTCTCCCGGGTACATGATTGTGTTCAAACTTTCCCCTTTTTATAAGGGCACCAACCATATTGGATTAGGGGCCCATCCCTACTCCAGTAGGACATGATCTCAACCTAACTAAATGCATCTGGAATGACCCTGTTCCAAGTAAGGTCACATTCTGAGGTACTGGGGGTTAGGACTTCAAAGTAGGAATGGGGGGAAGGGCACACAATTCAACCCAGAACACACTCTGAGGCCTGGAGAGGCAAAGGGCGGAGAAGGCGTAGAGAGCCTGGTGGGAGCTGAAGCCCAGGAATGGCTGTTGTCCGGGAAGGACACAGCGGTGCCCGAACTGCACCAAAGCAGGAGAAACAAGTACTCCAGCCCCTTTCTCACCCCACTTTCCAGGCATCAAACCCAACAGGAAGGTGGAGGGCAAGGGAGCCGAGGCTTGCCGCCTGGGGTGTACTAGTCAAGAAGGAGTCGTGGTTGTTGCAAAGTAGTTTTATTTATTTGCAGCAAGTAAAGGAGGCAGGGGATTCCTATCCAAAGCCTGCCTCCCGGAAGGAAGGCTTAGCCATTGCTTATATACACTCTTTGGTCAATTCACGTTGATTTCTTCTTTGCAGTGGGTTCCTGTCAAGCTTAACCTGCACACAGCTGGACTGCAGAATACTGTACTACATTTTAACATTTGGCAAGAATAGCAGTTAGTGAGGACTGCCCAGACCTTGAGACCCTTGTCCTATCAAAGAGGTCAGGCTTCCCCTGGGGCTGGGCCAGAAGGGAGGAGAATGGATGGAGTAGGGTGGTACAGGGCCCAGGCAGTCAGAGAGAAACCAGCAAAATGAACATCCATTTAAATAGGTTAGGAGAGAGGCTGACTTATAAGACTGTTCTAAACTATATCTTAGGAATCAGAGTATTTAGAAAATCCAGAGAGAACAATCAAAATGTGCATGATTCTCTCCCTAGAAAGCTATCTGTAGGAAATTTTCTTCTCTTTAATTGAGAATTCGGGACAGAGTCAAAGGTTCACACATCCAGCTGATGCAATGAAGGCTTCCTGAGAAAACATCATCCTTGGGCGTATATACAGAAGAGCTCTCCCATCAAAGTCTCTTCAGATTACTTAGTCCCATCCTTCTGTCCTCCTGAAACCTGTCATCCCCTTCATTTCATATCCATTTCAACCCCAGGCCTCCATCCCTGTTCTCACCACCATAGTTCAGAAGCTCCTCACTTCCTCCCTGGGCCAGTCTCCCACAGTCTATGGCGGACACTGCAGCTCATAGAGTAAAATTCAGACTCCGCAGCGTGATGGTCCAGGTTCTTCATGACTTAGTCCCTGCCTACAGTTCAGGCCTCATCTTCCTCTTATCCACTCCCCATCCTTCCTTCTGGTTGCCAGTAAAACTAGTCCACTCTGTCTGGGAAGACTGTGAAATTTTTTGAAAGGGGAAAAAAAGAAAAAAGGTGAATGGGTGTTCTGTCCAATGCACCTTACTGGGTTATCTTTCTCTTTCCTTGTTTTTGAGCTCTTTCACTTCTATAAGTTGTAGACTATTTTATATTTTATTTTTATAAGTCGTACACTAGTAAAAATGAAGCAAACGATGCTTGGCCATAGAAGTGCAAACTGTGTCCCTGGAGATGCCGGTGATTGGCCTGTGGATACCAAGAAGCTGCACATCACTTTGTAAATCCTTTTCAGCATTTCTGATCACATATATGTGAGTGTTCTTAGAATTCTCCTTTGAATGATTAGTGACATCTTACTGGTTTCTTCAATAATTAATGAGTTAAATAAAGCCTTTAACAAATGCTCAATTTATAATTCTATGAGAGTCACAATTTTTCCCCTTTTAAAAATGTATCTTTGAATAACTCCAATGGTTCTTTGAATGGACCATGATCTTTCCTGACCCCCTTTGTATAAGCTGCTGGCACTGTCCAAAATGTTCTTCCCTTTCTCTGTCTACCTGATGAACTCCTAGTCATCCTTCAATGCTCTGTTAAAGATTCTCTCCTCTGTGAAGTTTTCCCTGATTACTCAGTGAATACTCCTAAGTATTCATGCACTTTGTGCACACCTGTATTTCCATGCTTAGCACGTGCGTCAGCATCCGCTTCCCCTGGTAGACTTGGCGCTCACATAGAAAGGGTGCCATTCTTCTCACCTATGCCTGGCACTGAGTGGGTACTTAATAAAATTAGTATTTATTCGGTACCTTTACCTAGGTTTCCTTCCAATCCTCACAATGGCCTTATAAGATAAGATTTATGTCTCCCTTTACAGATGAAGAAACTAAACTTAAAGAAGATAGAGTAATGTGCCCAGGGTCCCACAGCCTTGGGAGTGTCAGACCTGCTGGCTGTGTCTTCAGACACCTGTTCTTATTTGCAATAATTATACTATTTGTTGATTCTGCAAATCCGTGGCCCTCAAACCCTCTTCAAGTTACACTTACACAGAGCAACCATGGCTTAGAACACTAAGGGTAGATTTTTGGATGTTTGTTTGTTTGTTTATCAGAGGATAACATATCTTAGCAGGTTGGGACAATGGAGAGCAAAATGATTTTCAATACCTTAATTTCTTCCTCCTAAGAAATTAGCCAAAATGTCCCAATCAAAGAAAACAGCTATACAAACAAATCCCTGGTTACTACTAGACAGCGCAGCTTAAGTGAAAACCACAGTTTCTTGCTCCCACAGAAGCCCAGTGCTTGGCGTACAAGGTGCCCAGCAGTGCAGGGGCCACCTGCCAGAGGAGCCCCGCCCCCTCCCAGCCAGCCTGCTCCAGCCAAGGGCAGTCCTACTATCAGGGCTGCACCTGGGGCTTGGAGTTCAGCAAAGCCTTTGGAGTATTTAAAAAATGCACCCGATTGCTCAACCTAGCTAAAAGGTGAAGAGTGAAATAAATGCTGCTTCCACAGCTGGGTAAGTGCCCACCTTCCATCCTCAGGGCACCTCAGGGTGAGCTGACCACCTGCCACTCACAGCGTGGAGACAAACACAGCCTATTGCCTTCATAAGGGAAGCAAGGGCCGGGGGCGGGGCTAGACTTTGATTACCTGAGCAGTGTGCACAGGGTGCCTTTGATGTTGATAAGCTCTCTGAGGGCCCTTCATCTCAGTGCCCTGTCCTTGGAGGCCTGGGCTAAGGCAGCCGGTGTAATCATTACCCGGGGCTCCCGATTGTGCCGGGGAGCAGGCTGTGCGCAGGCCTGGGAGCAGCGAGGCCAGGCAGCTGCAGATGCAGTCCCCCCCAGTGCCAGGAAAGGTTCTAATGCAAAACAAATGTATTTATCACTTCCAACCGCTCCGCTCTCAGGGCAGGGCATCCTGCCTCAGGGTGGAGTGTCAGCTTGCAGTGGGAACAGTGGCAGGCGGCCAACGGAAATTTCACATTTCACCAAGGTTCCTGCCACTCCGCAGGGTCCTGCAGGCCCAGCAGCAGGCCGTGGAAAGGCCGGCCTCCCCGCCGGCCCTAGAGACACAGGCTCCAGACCCTCCGGTCACCGGCCAGCCAACCCTGCCACAGTGGGCTGGACGCTGAGACGCTCTGAGCCGTCCCCACTTGGCAACTGAAGTTCTTTCTAAAGCAGGAGTGTGGGCCAAGGGGGAAATCCACGGTGAGCAGGCAAGTGGTAGCTTGTCTGAACCCCCATGACACATGCCCGGGGGCTCCCTCTGGAAGGAGCCAGAGCTCCTTCTGCTCTAAGACAAAGCCATTGCCTGGTGTCCGGGGGGCTGGCGGGCATTCCCCAGAGAGAAGAGAAGGAATCACGGACAGTTGTAATTTTCCAACTCCAGGCTGCTGAGCAGGGCTTCCTCCCCCAACCCAGGCTCCACCACTGCTGGAGTTCTTCTCCAAAACTAGAGACTAGATCTGGTCTCTTTCCAACAGAAAATTTCCCTGGAAGAAGTCCAGCCCCTGTGGATGCCATTCCAAGTCCCCCAGTATCTACGTGTCCTATCTCCACACTTTCTCCTTCAAGTACCTTATTCACAACTCCCCAAGCAAAGCACGTGTTTTCATACCACACGGAATATTGTCGTGTCCCTCCTGCCTTCTCCTACTCGTGCTCAAGGCCCAGCTTCACTGTCACCTCCTAGGGCAGGTCTCTTTCTATCCTCATCCAAACAGAACTTGAATTCCTTCCTCCCTTCAGAGGCCTTCATAACTTTGTGTACCTAACTTTACTGTAACATTAAACCACAATATAGCTGACTAATTTGATGATATGTCTTTCTCTCTGACCTGTTCATTAGTTCAATTCAAGCAAGGGCTCCTTTTTCATTCATCTATTCTCAGTGACTAGTATAGTCCCTGGCATATAATAGATGTTCAATAAATGGTGGGGGGAGGGGAGGATGAATGAACACGTTCAAAATCAGCCCCTTTCCTTGGAGAACTTTTCTTAGAAGGAAGTAATCTAATTCTGCGCCTTTGAAGGGTCCAAAAACATTAATCTGTGGGAAACTATTTGTTCTGGACAAATTCTGCCGTTCCTGCATCCCTGGAGAATACCCGAAGGAAAGAAGGCAATGTGCAAACTAACCACTTCCAGATAAGTATCCTCTCAGATGCTAACAATTTTACTGTGTGAGGAGAGCAAGGCCAAACCACACACAGAAGTGAGACTTCCTGAGCATCCCACACCAAGCATTGAGTTTACTGCTCTGTTAGAACTGTGATGACAACAGCCCTCTGAGAGAGATGCTCTGTGCAAGAACACAGAGACTCTGATGATTCTTTTATGGGTAAATCTTTGGCCCCTGACTTCTGGGTGCACTGAACCCCACAAGAAGGGAAAATGATACAGCATCCTTGGTTTACAACCTGGGCTGCACCATTCCTATAAAATCCCAAACCTTCAGTGTCAGAACTGTTACTTGTTTTTGGACTTCTTTGCTTTAAAAAATATCACATGATCTCACTCATTTGTGGTATAGTATGAACAACATAAACTGATGAACAAAAATAGAGCCAGAGCCAGAGAAGCATTGAACAGACCATCAAACTTCAGAGGGAAAGTGGGGGGGGGGTGGGAGGGGGGAGAGGGCAGTAAGAGATCAACCAAAGGACTTGTATGCATGCATATAAGCAAAACCAATGGACACAGACACTAGGGGGTGAGGGCATGTGCTGGGGGTTGGGGGTGGCTGGGGAGAGGTCAATGAGGGAAAAAGGAAACATATGTAATACTTTAAACAATAAAGAATTTAAAAAGAATTATTATTATCCTTAAGACTGCTGTTACTAAAAATCACATCCTCTAAAAATAAAATAGGCTAAAATATGAAGCAAATATTCCAGTTTTCCCAAAGATAGAATTTATCCTTTCAATATATTTATAACAAGATCAATGCAATTAAGCATCATAAATAAATTAATCTTTATACAGGGGCATTACACTTGCAAAGCACTTTCATGGATGTAATTTCATTGAGGACACTTGCTCTATCCGTCAGCTCCACACTTGGCAAAGGGGCAAACACTTAAACACCTTTCTCCCATCCCCAAAGCTGCTGAGCATCTTCTCCCCACTGTTCTGCTCACCCAGGTGGAAAGAGAAGAAAATACTCATGCATCTCTAACACCTCCAATTCTATGTCCAGAAAAAGCTCATAGCTCCCCCAGAGAGAACCAGAGTCCCTCTCCCCACATCCTGACCCTTTCCTCACTCCCTCTTCCGTCTATTTTCCCCACATTCACATACAGCCTCACTGAACTGCTTACAGCTCCCCAAATGCACCACACCTGTCACCCCTGCACCCCTCATCATCTCACTCTGCACCTTCTCCTACTCAGCATCTAGTCAGCTCCCAAGGCTGAGTTAGGTTCCTTCAAACTGCTCCTCGCTCACCCTCTCCTTCCCAACAGTCATCACGTTGCCCATGAGCAACAATTACTTACCTTTCCCGCCCCCTAGGGCCGTGCTGTCCAATAATAACACAGTGTGAGCCTTACATGCAAGTTTTAATTTTCTAGCAGCTTCATTAAAAAGTGAAAACAAACAGTGAAATTAATTTTAACAATATATTTTATTTAACCTAATATACCTAAAATATTATGACATCAACATGTAATCAATATAAACAATGGTTAATGAGATATTTTATCCGCTTTCCCCCTACATTGCCTTTGAATTTTGTTGAGTATTTTACACTTACCTTACGGACCTTGCGGTCTAAATTAAACTCCCTGAAGGCAGGGCATGGGCTCAACACTAGTGCATCTTGCACTGGTGCTTGGCACAAGGGCAGCAATGTGAATGTCTTAGTCCATTTGGGCTGCCATAACAAAAATACCAAACACTGGGTGGCTTAGACAACAAATATGTATTCCTCACAGTTCTAGTTCTGGAGGCTGAAGTCCAAGTCCAAGACGCCTGCAGATTTAGTGTCTGGGATTGGCCTGCTTCCGGGTTGTAAATAGCCATCTTCTCACTGTGTCCTCACCTGGGGGGTGGGGGAAGGGAGCTCTCTGAGTCTCTTTCATAAGGACACTAATTCCATTCATGAGGGCTCCACCTTCATGACCTAGCCACCTCCTAAAGGCCCCACTTCCAAATACCATCACGCTGGGGGTGAGGGTTTAACCTGTCCACTATGAGGGGATGCAAAGGGTTTAATACTCTGCCTAAAGTATTAAACCAGCGGTTCTCAACCTGTGGGTCACGACCCCTTTGGTGGTCAAACGACCCTTTCACAGGGGTCGCCTAAGACCATCCTGCATATCAGATATTTACATGATGATTCATAACAGTAGCAACATTACAGTTATGAAATAGCAACGAAAATAATTTTATGGTTGGGTCACAACATGAGGAACTGTATTTAAAGGGCCAGAAGGTTGAGAACCACTGTTTTAAACGGTGTTTATGAATGACTTCATCCCCCAACCAAGGGAGGCTGAGCGTGTAAGCGCTGCCCTGGAGCCCAGAACAGCGGGTGTCTGTCATCTACAGTGTCCGTAAGCACATGTGGCTTCAGCTGCGATTCTGTTCCAGGAAGTTCTCCAGATATAAGAAGAGAGGCAGATACGGGCTGGTCACACTCATATTTCAAGCATTACTCAAAATGACAGAAATACCCGTTCAACAAAGCGAACTGACCATCCCCTGGGAATTCAGAATACAGTGATTTAACCTTAGTGTACGAGGCAAACAGTGTCTCCAGGAGACTTCCTTGAGATGGATCACCTGAAACCTTCTCCACCACGGAACCAGGAGGTAGGAGAGAAGCCTGAGGCTGAGGAGGAAAGACAAGTGTGCAATTCTCTGAGTCTTACTCACTCTTTCTTTCAAGATTCCTCGAGTTTTTATCCTAAAAGCTGATACTTGTAAATGTGCTTTTTAGAAACAGTGAAGCAGCGGTGCCAGGAAAAATAATGACCTCAGCCCCAAACCCCAGACAAGCAGCCTTTGGGAAGACCTCAAGGACACAGGAGGAGAGGACATTGCAGAGCACAGAGAAAGCGCCATCTATTTTTGCTCTGTCCCGTCAGATATGCAGACCCCGAGGCCTACGGACAGAACGGTTGCTAAGCCAGCAGTCTGCAGCCTTTAATAGGTATTAAACTCATCTAAGGGGCTGATTAAAAATCTAGATTGCCCTCCTGCCCCCACCCCCACCCCCGCTTCAGAGAGTTTAATTTCATTACTCTAAGGTGGGTCCCAGGAATACACATTCTCCTTGAGGACTCTGGGTGACTCTGATATGGAGTTGCATACTCTGAGAAAACCTACCCTACTTAAGTTACAATTCACTTTTCTCTTACCTCTCCTTTCCAAATGCCCCCCACACTATGCCTTCTGGGCTGCAAGCATGGCTACACAATTCATGTGCTGAGGAGGCGAGTGGGCGCGGATCTGGTGCCCGGCGTGGAGTTGTACCAAGACTGATGAGCACTCTTTCTTTGGACAGAGGCAGCTCCAACCTGCAAGCCCTGTGCCCTGGTGTGGGACTGTGTGTCAGCCCAGAGGTGACACTTCTTTCCTGATTCATACAAAGACACTTTGTAGGCTCTCAACAGCCCTGAAACTGTTGTCTAACACCTTGACGCCAACAGCGAGCACCCTAAACCAATCACTGCTCTTAAAGGCGGAAACCAGAAATGGGCTTGATGACTCCTTTGTCTTAGGCATCATTAGCCCGCTCAATAGCCACCTGGTCTCCCCTGGGCACCTGCAATGGCCCAGCAGTGGCAGACCGGGCGGGCGGAGGTCAGCTCCTCCCGGAGCAAGCCCAGCAGGCTTCTCTGTATGGATGAGAGTGCACCTCACTGGGCCTCTTTCCTAGAAAGACTGCCTCCTTGATTTTATGTGCGGTTGGCAGGTTTCTCCTGGGCGTGGTAATTAATTAATAGGCATAGTGACTCCCCGGGAATAGCTCCTGTACAAGTCTCCAGGTTCAGGGGCTTACCAAGGGCGGGCTGTTGGATGGGATGGCCACCCAAGTGACTGACTATAGTTTTACAAATTCTCTTCTCTCTCTAATGCTCTCCTAGCCTTTTCAACTTTAGGAACTGGATGAACACTTCACGACAGACTGTGACAGACTGTGTGTGTTCGGAGCAGACAAAGAGTGGTCATCGGACCTGCTCTGACTCTCAGCGGCATCCTTGGTGAAGTGAAAGAGGACTCCCCTGAGCTGTAGGAGTGAGGACATGCAATCTGGGCTGGGCTGGAAACCCTAGCTCTGCTACAACCTGGCTAATTGCTCCTGGGCAGAGAGACAAAGAATAGATAAGAATTTAAAGCCACAGAGAACAGAAATCTCAAAGGGAGTGAACAGTTTAGTAAAAGGATAGCTGGGATCTGAACCTACCTCCATTTGTTCACTCAACAGCTATGAGGTACCTCTTCCCAGCATGTCACAGCACTGTGCCCTAGGCCCAGGGAGACACAGGTCCCTCAGAGAGCTCACTCACAGAATAACAGGTGGCGTAGGTATAAACAAATAATTACAATAAACTGTGATGATAGCGAGAAAGGGAAAGGCACCAAGGACAATGGCCGCACCCAGGAAGGAAAGTCCCAGAGAATGACAGTAGTTCCCTGGGTGGGTCAAAGGGAAGAGCCTAGAGAACAGCATGTGCAAAGGCAGAGAGGCCAATGAGCATGCTCTAAGATGAAGCACCAGCAATCCTGCCTTGCTGACGCCCAGGGTGGAGGAAGGGAGTGGCCAGAGGTGGAGCAAGGAGGCCAGGCTGAGGCCAGGTGTAACCTTTGCATGAAGTGCTAACTTGATCCTCATGGCTGCAGCTGTTCCATGCCTCAGATCCATTCTGACTTATTCTGATTGGACAAGATTTCATTTTACATGAAACATTCTGAGGCCAGGGAAATGTGATAGCTTGATTGGGTCCACTCCTGGAAGTGGGGGAGGGATCAACACCAACTAACCAGGAGGAGGAGGCAAAGGGCATGAATTATCCCGTAGCATCCAGCAAACGGTCCTTACAAATTCCATCATCTAATTACCATCATTCATTTCAAGAGCTCCTATCAATGGTCCTTTAGCTTATTTCCGATATTCTGTCATGACAGACAGTGCCATAATTGAGAGCCTATTTGCATATAGGCATATACAGAACATCTGTAGGATAAATTCCTAGAAGTGGAGCTTTGAGGCAAAGGATGTCTGTTCTTGTAACTCTGATAGACACGACCATATTGCTTCACAAGAGCTGCACCATTCACACCGACTGCATCTCTGAGATTGCTCACATCCTGGCCTCTGTATTGTCAACTTTCTTAGACAAGTGCTTTCAAAGTTCAGTATGACAACATTGTGGTTAATGGATAGGAGAGGCAATAAGGGTAGAGGTAAGAAAAGTAGTTATGTAATTACATGAATCAAAGGGAGAGATGATAAGACCTGAACTATGGCAGCTACATACGATGTGTTTGAAAAACAGAGGTGGGGTCAGGACATGTGTGTACTCAGCACAATGTGGTAATGGAAAAGTAATTATTTTGCTGAAAGTTTTACATTAAGAAGGCTTTGTTCTGACAGGAAAATAAAAGTAAAAAAGATTGTGTTATTAGGAGTTTTCCCCAACCTAAATGCCCTCTGACAGATGACTGGATAAAGAAAACGTGGTACATATATTCAGTGGAATACTGCTCACCAATAACAAATGATGAAATATTGCCACTTGCAACAACATCGCTGGATCTTGAGAATATCATGCTAAGTGAATTAAGTCAGACGGAAAAGAACAAGAACCATATGGTTTCACGCATACGTGGGATATAAAACAAAAATCAGAAACAAACCAACTCATACACACAGGCAACAGTTTGGTGGCTGCCAGAGGGGAAGAGGGTGAGGGGAGGCTGAAGAGGGTAACGGGGGGGGGGGGGGGGAGGGCGTGGAATACGCAGTGACGGAAGGAGACTAGCCTTTGGTTAGTGAGCACACGACGCGACATACAGATGCTGTGTTGCAGAAGTGTACACATGAAGCGTTAGTGAGCACACAATGCGACATACAGATGCTGTGTTACAGAAGTGTACACACAAAGCATTAGTGAGCACACGATGCGACATACAGATGCTGTGTTGCAGAAGTGTACACACGAAGCGTTAGTGAGCACACGATGCGACATACAGATGCTGTGTTGTAGAAGTGTACACACGAAGCGTTAGTGAGCACACGATGCGACATACAGATGCTGTGTTACAGAGGTGTACACACGAAGCGTTAGTGAGCACACAGTGCGACATACAGATGCTGTGTTGCAGAAGTGTACACACGAAGCGTTAGTGAGCACACAGTGCGACATACAGATGCTGTGTTGCAGAGGTGTACACACGAAGCGTTAGTGAGCACACAGTGCGACATACAGATGCTGTGTTGCAGAAGTGTACACACGAAGCGTTAGTGAGCACACAGTGCGACATACAGATGCTGTGTTGCAGAAGTGTACACACGAAGCGTTAGTGAGCACACAGTGCGACATACAGATGATGTGTTGCAGAAGTGTACACACGAAGCGTTAGTGAGCACACCATGCGACATACAGATGCTGTGTTGCAGAGGTGTACACACGAAGCGTTAGTGAGCACACAGTGCGACATACAGATGCTGTGTTGCAGAAGTGTACACACGAAGCGTTAGTGAGCACACCATTCGACATACAGATGCTGTGTTGCAGAAGTGTACACACGAAGCTTAGAGAATATTATTAGTCAATGTTACCCCAATAAGTTTAATTTTAAAAAAGACTGTTTAAATTGGAAATTTAAAATAAACATGCTAAGTATCAAAGGCCTTAACACAGAATTTGAGTTATACAAGCTCAGATCTCTAAAACAAACCAACTTAGAAATGGAATAACACATTGACTTTCTGAAAGTGCGTTTTGTAAATTCTACACAGTCTGGAATGTAAGAGAATATGACAATAATGGCCTTATTAAAGCGGAATACTGCACTGAATCCTAAAGACCGCTGCTCAACTCATGAAAACTCTTTCATCCTCCTATCCTTCCCCTTGGGTCCTATAGAGCAGAGTATTTTCAGCTGTAACATCAAGATGCCTGGTACACCAGGCACGATAGCAAATGCTAGCTGAAGTCATCTAAGATCAATCTCCGACAAACTTTCCCTTCTTTCAAAATGACAGTCTTAATTATGTGTAAAATCGTCTCATGACTGTAAGTTACTGTATGTGATGCACGTGGCAATGGGAGCTAATAAATCCCTCTACATTGCTCGAACTTCTCAGAATAACTGCAACTATTTCTCTACTTGGGTCCAACGACGGCAGAAAGGAAGATTTCTTCTTCCAAATCCCCTGACCTTGCAGCTACCCACCCAGTCCTGCTTTTCTCATTATCCACACCAACCATTTCTAAACCGTTTTTTCTTACAAAATTCTTGAAGGAGAAAATAAAAAGGAGTACATTTTTGAAATAGTTTCAAAGAAAACAAACATAAAAGCAAACACATTTTTAAGAGGTTTAATGTGCCCATGAGCTGGAAGGTCAGATGAACAGGTGGGGTGGGGTTGGGGATGGTTGGTCCTGCATAGAACAGTCCAGGTCATATGATGCTATATCTGGTGAAGTCCCTGGAGGAGGGACCAGGACGTTTGCAGATCTGAACATCAGAGCTGGTGAGGTTCACCAGGCGTTCTGGAGCCATCTGGGCACCCGTGGAACCTCTCAGAGCAGGGCCACGTGCTTGAGCGCAGCCCAGTGCAGCCGCCTGCTCCTTGCTCGGCTGTAACTTCCTCCTGCAAAGGGTCTGGGTAGAGGCTTTGCACTTGCAGTGGGTGCACATTCATTTCCCCAGCCAGCAAATACCTTCCTGAGCTCCCACCAGTGTCTGCTTCAGTTTCCCTTACTTCCCGTATATATGTACAAGGGGTGTTCTTTGCCAGGATGCCAAAGAGCCCAGAATCCAGGGAGTTCCCTGAGCCCTCAAACCCAGATCGCCCGCCCCCTTCAGGTAGCCTTCAGTTCTGGGTCCAGTCTGGCGCACTGACTGGTGAGGAGCCAGTAATCCCTGGCCAGAAAGAGGGCCTCATGGCAGCACAAGTTTCCCCCAAGACCTCACTACAGACCCAGTGAAAGCCAGCTCCGCAATGCTGTGTCCCTGGCCCAAGCCCGAGTCCCATCTCCTGCTTCTATCCTGCCACCCCTCAAGGCAGGGGGAGACTCATCCTCCGTGACACCTCCCTTGACTGCTCCCTTCCCCCCCCCCCCCAGGCTCTTGCTTGTCCTCCGATCACTGCTGTCTGATCCTTGCTGCAGGAGTGGTGCCCTCAGTGAGAGCTGTAGCCCTTCAGCACCCACATGTCCTCCTGTCTCCTCGGCAGGAGGCATGGTGCTGGCGCACAGGAGACACTCGGGCCATTGAATTAAGGTGGACCTGCTGTCCCCTCCCCTAAACCCACAGTCCAATTCTAGAAAGAATCCGATGTTTCTTGTAGCTGATCACGGGTAGCTGAGTTCAGAGGATGAAAAAACCATACATTTCCTTCCACTCAAGTCACCTTGCCGTCCCGTCCCTACAGAGTCAAGCTCTGCCTCCTGGGTATTTCTCCCTGCCTCCTTTCACCCTGTGCCTGCACGCGTCCACCAGCCCCTCCCCAGCATCGCCGGGCCTCAGGGCCTCAGAGCCACAAGGCCTCTGGAAGCGCACCCTTCATTCTGGAAATGCTGCATGAATCCCGTCTTCTGAGGGGAGCTCTCATTAGACAACCGGACCTCTCTCTTACTAATATTATAACCTTTTACAGAATAACTGTGGTGTCTTATTGTGCTTAAAAAACATAACAAAATCCTCCCATCAAGGATAAGGTGGGGTGGAGTGAAGTGAGTGGAGAGACAGCTAGTTCTGTCACAAACAAATGTCTTCCTCTCAGAAATCACTTAAGGGGCTTGGGAGGCTGGGAAGAATTCACGGCCTCCCCTAAGGGACCAGGTGCTCCCAGGAGGGGGTGGCCATCAGCCGGCCCCTCTGAAGGGCCCGGAGTCACCCAGCTGGCGCGGAGCCCACGCAGGGCAGGCACCGCGCTGTGGTCTGTGACCCCCTGGCACTGAACAGGAGGCAATGTGTAGGCAGCCACTTGGGCTCCATTAGGCCCACTGAGTACCCTGCCTAGCCCATATGTTTTCCCTTCCCTTGCAAAGCTGTTTCCTCCGCGGGTTCAGTGAGGAAACCCCTGAACAAACAGAGAGTGTGCTGCTGGCCCCGAGGTTTCTCTGAGGTGTGCCCCAGGGACGCAACCCCGGGCAAGGCCCACTTCCAGTCCCGCTGCCAGCCTTCCAGACGTCCCAACTGTTGTTTCCATGAAGCAGCTTCTTTCAGCTGCGTTCACGTCAGCTTCTGAAGGAAAAGCTCTGTCTCCAAACAGCAAGGCAGAGGAAGTCTCCGCGGCAGATGTCTACTGAAGGCCCCAGAGCCCCTGTTCCTCCCGGCCAGAGGGCCCAGTGCCCCCACCCCCAGCAATGGAACAATGGCTGCAATCAGGATGGGGAACTCATGGGTGGCTGCCAGGTTGGCCCATTTTCAGCATCTGGGGCCCCATCTTCTGTGTGGAGGTGGGGGGAGGGCAGGGAGGAGAGGGTAGGTGTGTGTGCAAGAAGCCGCTGACAGGTGAGGCCATGGACGCACAGATATGGCCATTATTCCCGTTTTACAGCTGGGGACCTAAGGCTCAGAGGTCAATATCTGAGAATTGATAGGATCGGAAGTCTAGCCCAAGATTGTCTGACTGAAATCCCTTATCTTAACCATCATTCTACCTGTGGTGAGCTATTTGGGAGCACAGGGCCCGGGCCACAAGTCAGGCTTGCCGTCTGGACAAGGCCCTCGCTGGACTGCCAAGCTCAAGGTCTGGCTCAAGAACTAAGTGGGCTATCCCTCAGGAGGGGGACCAGGGAAAGTGGGTTTGGCAGTAGCAGAAGACCAGTTCTTTGCCAGTATTATTGCTGCTGCTTTTGGTCCAGAAACCCAAGAAACAGTAGAAAATCTCCACCACTTACTGTTACAATCTTGGGTAATTTGCCTAATCTTCAAATGCCTCAATTTTCTCATTTATAAAACAGAAATAAGAGCCCCACCTCTTACGGTGGACGTGAGAATTAGGTGAGATAATATGTGCAAAGCACCCAGAGCAGTGCCTGACCTGTAGTAAGCCCCGTGTATTGCTGATACTATTATCACCAGCATCCTCATCCTCAGCATCACCAGCACCAGCACCTTGGTCTGAGCCCTCCTGCTTCCCTACAGGCAGAATCAAGCACGCCTGCCCAGTGCTCCCATGGCCTCTCACGACCCCTGTATTACAGTCCTTAGACTTTGTGTCAGTGCCTCTAATCTAAGCACAATTGTGACTTTTCATCTCTGTGTCTTACACAGTGTCTTACACAGTGCCTGGCACATTCTAGATATGCAGTAACTTGTGTTGAATGGAAAAAAAATTGTGCTTAATTCTAAAAAAAAGGCACTCAGATAAATCACAAAGGGCATCTGATTTTTATAAGATTTAAAAATATGCTCCCTTACAGATAATGGCATAGAGATTACCACATAATATCAGGCGATAAGAAAATTGGAAGGGCTTTAAATTGTGACATGTTAGGCACATGTGAGAGACTTCCATTGTGACAACCATCATTGCATCAAATAGTAACGAACTCCGTCAGAGGCACCGTCTCTGATGCCCCGAAGACTCCTTCTTCAGTGAAGACTCAGAAAGAGGCAATTCCCAAGAAGTATTCCCATGAATCTTGCTCTAAGTGAAAAATTTTCCAAGGAATCACCATTGTTTGGAATGTTTTCAAGTGAACTTTCAAAGACAGGCCCCAAAACAGGTTCATGAACTACTGATTGAGCCCCTCCCATGTACCGGACACTGCACCTCCAAACGTGCGTTCAGACACAGTGTCTGGGAGGGGGAAAGCAGCACATGAATACATAACCCATCTGAAGTGCGTCATATGCAGAGGCATGCCCAGCATGTTCAGAAAGTGCAGAGGAGAAGCACAATATGGGGGTTCGAGGATCTGTAAATGGCAGTAGAGACAGGACTGGGGCAGTGGATGCATTTTGAGGTTCTTTCCTGGGCCGCTGTAGTTCAGAAGTACCAGGGACTACTCAGCACAATGCTACACATTCTAAGAAGATACGACTACCACCCGTTACCCAGATTGACGAGGCCAGTGAGAGGGCATCCCCCCACCCCCGGCTGCACTCCCCCCGACCCGCAGTAAGTCATCTCTGCTCAAACAAAACCAGCAGCACTGTCCCTGACTGTCGCTGGCTCCCCCGCAGCCTGCAGGCCCTCCCCACTGAGTCTACAAATAATAACTGGGTATCGTCTGCCCCACCTTGAAAACACTGGCCATCCACTGGTGCCCTGAGAAGGAGCATGACCATCATGTTTGATGGCACCTTTCCTTCAGGCCCAGGCCTGTGCACCCCCTGTCATTGTGGGTGTGCTTCTGGTTGTCGAGAGATGGCTGCTTTTTGTACTTGGATGATTATTTTTAAATAAATGAGGCGCTGAGAAAACTGAAACAACAGTGCCTGTTCACGAGTGATAACCTTTCATTCACCTCGTGCAGCTAGATACTCGAGACTGGAAAGCGCTTGAGAGTACAAGCAAGGGAGCCTGAGATTTGGGACCAAAGACTCTTGACAGCTCAGGCCCCTTTTGGGCAAAGGGGCTGCTGGGACATGGCCTTCTCACAGGGTTAGCTGCCTGGCGCCATGCTGGTGGGACTCTGGAGGTAGGCCCTGCAATAGAATCTCTTTTGGGGATTAACACCAGTTGTGCCATGTCACCTTGCCTTCCCTCCAGTGACCTTCCCTTCCCTTTAGAGGCCCAAGGGCCTATGAAAGGCTACTCCCTCATGCCTCTAGGCACCTGGCAATGCAGGTCCCAGGAAGAAACATAAGGGAGAGGCTGGGCTAGGACAGAGAGAAGGAAACGGAGGAGGAGGAGGAGGAGGAGGAGGAGGAGGAGGAGGAGGAGGAGGAGGAGGGGGAGGAGGAAGAGGAAAAGGAGGAGGAGGAGGAGGAGGGGGAGGAGGGGGAGGAGGAGGAGGAGATCTAAGAAAAGGAAGAATGTGTGGCAATTCCTAAGCTGGTACTGGGCCAAGGACACTGGATATGGAGAGTAAAAAGCTGCTTTTGTAAACTGAGAAGTTCCCCAAAAGAAATTTCACACCATCGAGGTGCTTGCTGAAGTGAGGAAGGCAGAGGAAGGAAACACCAGGAGGCAGTGGCTGATAAAATAGAGCCCTGTGGAAGAGTCACCAGATTTGTAAAATGGAAAAAATGAGAACTAAAAAAACAGAATTGTTTACACTTTGGAACATTTGGCCAGCTCGGGTTTTGGGTGATCTTTGCAAATCACGGAATTTTAAAATAACAACCTAAGGTTTTTGTACCAAAGTCATATAGTATCATTGATATAGTTAGATGTTTTACTCACTCATCTCACAGGTATTTACTGACGGCCTACTATGTGCTGGGGATACAGCAATGAACTAACAGATAAGTTCCCTGTCCTCATGGAGCTGGCATTCCTCCGGGGGAGACAGGCAGTAAATAAACACACATGAAAATATGTCTTGTGCCAGGAAGCAATAAGTGCTATAGGGGGGGGGGGGGGGAGAAAGGCAGGGGAGGGGGCAGGGAGAATGGGGTGGCAGTGAGTGTGGTAAGGAGTGGCTACTATTTTTACATTGAGTAACCAGGGATGGTCTGGCTGATAATGTCAGATCCAACCAGAAAGTGAAGAGAGGGAAAGGGCAGCCATGCAGATATCCTGGGTTAGTGTTTCAGGCAAAGGGAAGGGCAAGATCCAAGTCCTCGGGCTACAAATACTAGACATGTTGGAAAACATTCAGGATTCTAGGGTAGCTGGAGTGGAGTGAGTGAGGGGCAGAGTGGAACACGGGGTTGGAATGGGGGTGGAGTGGGACGAATCAGATCAGGGAAGGCCTGTTGGCCACTATAGATCCTGTTTTAATTCACTTATTATAGTATGAGCATTTCCCTACTTCATTACACTTTTTTCAAAAACAGAGTTTTGTAATGACAGCATAAAATTCCACCATGTTGACCAATCATCATGTATTCAAACAACATATTTTTGGTTATTTTTCTCTGTTATTTTTATTTACTTATTTTTATTGATTTCAGAGAGGAAGGGAAAGGAAAAGAAAGAAACATCAATGATGAGAGAGAATCACTGATCTGCTGCCTCCTACACAACCCCTAGTGGGGACTGAGCCTGCAACCCGGGCATGTGCCCTGACTGGGCATCAAACCCAGATCCTCTTGGTTCATGGGTCAATGCTCAACCACTTAAGCCACACCGGCTAGGCAAAACTTCCTTTTTCATATCATCCTTTGCTTTCTCACTGCAAGATCACATAAACACCTACCTTTATTTTAAAAGTTTTCTTTAAAAAATTAATTCTGTTGTTTTTGGAATAAAGATATAACTGATCTTTTCTACTTAGCCAACTAATTATCATTCTATAATCATTAACTGAGCAATATAACCCTCTTCCTATTAATATAAAGCATATAACTATAATATTTTCTTGTTTATTCTTTCATTTAGTCTTCTTGTAACTTTAAATCATTGTTCCCATGATCTGTAAACAACCTCATAGTAATTTTTATTGGAATGACTGCACACTTACAAGTTAATTTTCAGAGAATATAAGTCTTCATAATTGAATTTTTCATAATGTCATATGTCTCTACATTCAGTCAGCTGTCTTACGTACTTCAAAAATATTGCCATTTTTCACATACAGATCCTATACTTTCCTTTTAAGATGCTTATCCCAAGGTATTTTACTTATTATTGCTATTGTAAATCCATTTTTTGTAGATTCTTCTTTTAAAAAGAATACAATTGCATAACATAGACAAAAGAAGATATAAGTTGGTGATGGGCACCATGAAGAACAACCTCATAGCTGTGCTAATGCAGTTAGAGCACTCAGCCCTGATAGACAACTTCATATCCATGGGACACACCCAGAGGGGGGAATTACGAGCATAGTATGTATTAGTTAAACCACAAGACCAGGCTGCTAAAACAATACAGAGGAGTAGAGAACAAAGGAGTTTATTTCTCTCTCATGTGACAGCCAGAGATGAGCATACCAGCCTGGTGGGTAGCCCTGGTCTATGAGGTCAATCACAGACCCATGCTGCTTCCAGGTTTGTGCTCTGCCACACACCAGGGCATTGTCTATATCGTCAAAGCTGGATTGCCTGTACATCAATGTGCAAACAGTACAAAGTTTGAAGGGAGTGCTGGAGGGGCACCCACAGACTTTAGGTCTAGGCCTGGGAATGACACACGATGCTCAGAGTCCACTGGAAAGAACTTGATCGTTCTGCCACACTCACCTGCTAAGAGGTGGGAAAATACAGTCTAGTCGTGTACCTGGGAAGAAGGGAAGGATAGATTTGGTGGACAACTACCTACACTCCCTTCCTGGGGGTTCTCCCCAAAAGATTCAAATCTCTGGCATAAAGAGTCTAACAGCCCAGCTAAAGCAATATACCCAATCTTAGGGGTGGGAGTCAGAGAAATGTCAGATGAGTCCTGTGGTTGACAGCCCCTCCAGAATGTAATGACTGGGGAAGAGTCAGTTTCCCAAAGAAAGGGATGCTGGGCAGGCAAAGTAAGAGGGGTCCGTTCACTACTAGCCTTATATGCTTGTTATAAATAAGGCCATGCACCTCCGAGAGTTTCTTTTAAGTCCCTATAAATGTACCGTCTTACTCACTTTCTCTTTCATGAATTTTGAGGTAAACAAGAACCTCTCCTCTGGCATCCTACTCCTCAGGGGCCTAGCGGGAGCTTGCAGCAACCTCAGGCACGAGCCCCTTCCTGCAGGTCCCAGGCTCTGAGCCCTGCAGCCACCGCTGTCTGTCATCAAGGAGGGAAACAGCCAATGTTTCCAGGAGCATTGTCTGTGCAATAATCTGAAGCTTGGAAGTGCCGGGGTCCGGGGGGCCAGGGGTTCCCAAATGTGTGGACGGAGTTGGTGAAGAATGTTTTACATGGAGACAGCGTTCAGAACTCTCTAGCTCTCTCTAGTCTCCGTGGATCTTCCTGTGCCTGGCTGAGGCCACAGAGAAAGATCCTGAGGCAAGCTGAGCCTTTATTTTATAGTCAGAGGTAAACAAGGTAGTGGTTTCCATAGTTACACTGTTCTTGTGAGTTTCACTTGTTTTTGTTCTTGCTGAACTTCCCTCAGCCCATTAGCTTCCCAGGTAAGATCTAGGGAGCATCATAAGGTCAAGCCTAATTATGCTAAGAGGACTGTGCCCTCTAAGCTGGGACTTGTTTGTGACTTTCCAACAGGTCAGTCCGAGGTTTAACCCTATAGCAGCTCCCCACATGGAAGAAACACAATTGCCTGGGCTTCATGGGAGAAGTGTCTCTGAAGTGGCCTTTTGTATCTCCCTTAGTGTCTTCCAGACACCCGTGAGGTAACACGGAAGATACAGTTCCTAGCCTCGGCTGTAGCCAGTAACAGCCACCTGTGCTTCCAACTCAAGTAAAATTAACCCACTGCCAAAGGAATTACAAAGAAATCATAGCAACCTACTATTGGGTCACGTAGTGAAGACCATTCCCTTCTTTTACCCCACATGCCGTTTCCAGAGCTCTGGCGGACTAACTTCCCTCTCTCCCACTTCGCCTCCCTCCTCCCTGCTTTGAGGTCCTCAGTTTGTAATGCCTTTTTCAGGTTCTCTCCTCCCCATAGCACTTCGCTATTGGCTCCATTTCATCTCAAACTAGAACCTTGGTAAATAGAGGCTACGAGTCTGCTTTCTGGAGACAAGTGGGAGAGTAGGAACGGGAGGTTCCTTAGGAAGCTAAACAGACTTGAATAGCCCCAGGAAACCATCTCTGGTTCTTTATCTCAGACATGATCCCTGGGGAACTGGGGAAAATGTGAAGACAGGTGAGCACAGGAGGTCAGAGCCCCATCAGGATGCCGGGAGCACAGGTGTACTCCAGTGCCGCTCTTGCCTAGACCTGCCTGTTGGCCGACCCCCACCTCCTCCCCTGTGTCCTGGAGGGGAGTTTTCTGTATTTCCAGTTCTTCAAATGGTAATGATTTTCCTTGTCATCTCTGAAACTTGCGAGGTTGTCATGGGAGACAAATGCATCAGTGTTCATAATCCTCAGATAAAAGGTGCTCTACACGTGTGAAAGAATTATTTTTAATTTTGTCTCTTGGGTGTATGGTGAGGATTAATTAGTTAATCTCAGCAAAGTGCTGTAATTGGCAGGAGGAATTATCAAGACCCTGGGGAAGTTATCGCTTTGAGTTTAGGCACTTAAAATTGCTCTGCTGTTAATAGCAGCTGAGGTAGCAGTTTCTCAGATGTCACAGGCTTGCTTGGTTGCCAGCAGCATCCTAGACCGTACATGCCTGGCCAGGGGTGAAAAGGTGAAAGTAACTTTGGGTGAGGGGAGGTCAATGTACAGAGAAAACTTAGGACCTGAGTCAATCTCAGATTCTGTTCTTGCCATTAACCCTCAAGGGCATTTCTGTGAAACAGGGAGAAAAAAGAATTCCCACACAGCTGCTGGATGGGTACAGACCCAGCACAGAGCTGCCCCCGGGAGAGCAGGGAGGGCAAGGAAGGCTTCTCAGCCTGGGCCATACAGCAGACAGACCCTGAACCTTCCTACGTCTCCATGTTCTCATTTGTAAGATAAAAAGGGTGAGCTAGCCCTGGCCTGTGTGGCCCAGTTGGTTGTGCATCATCCTGTGCACAGGTTGCCCGTTGGAGTCCTGGTCAGGGCACAGGCCCAGGTTGCAGGCTCAATACCTGGTGGGGAGCACGACATGGATGTTTCTCTCTCCCTCCCCCTCTCTCTTTAAAAATCAATTTTTAAAAATCTCTGAAAAAGAAAAAAAAAGTGATCCAGATATTTAGGTTTTGTAGGAAAACACAGTAACAGTAAATGCTTACACAGCACCACTACATGTCAGCCACTCTTCTGAGCCTGCACTTGCATTAACCGAGTCATCATGGCAGCCTGTAACGGTGTTACGTTATCTTTCCCGCCTTACAGAGCTGCTAAACGTTAGGTTTGAACCCAGGTGGTCAGGTCCTCCAGCCCACACTTGTAGTCACTACCTCATGCTGCCCACTTAAGTAAAAATCTCTTCATGAACCCCTATTCATGGAGGACCCAGAGGAAGGGAAAGCATTTTAAAAATGCCAAATGTGAAATTTTTTGAGGCTCCCCACAATTTAAGCCTGGGCTCATTGAAATAAATAGCTTTATTCTTCTTCTAGGATATAAAAATAAAGAGACTGGGAGTACAATAGCTCTCTCCTCTGAGCTTTTAACCATTTTAAAGTAAGTCACAAGCTGGCTTTTAAACCTAGATTGTATCCTTGAACTAAAATAGTTAAGTTTAGACAATGGCGCTTTTGGCAGTCTCTTAGCAAAACTGGCCAATTATGTGAACCCAAACTGCCAAGTTTATCTGGTTTGCAAAAGCCATTTGGAGATTTAAGTGCACTGATTTGGGTAAATTTCCAAGAGAATCTTAAGAAGAAATCTAAGCATGAGAATTCTTATCTGCTCTTGTCTGGTTCTCCCTTCTAACCCACCAACCAGTCAGTGAACTGTTGACACTAGCATGATGCACGGAATAGATATGAGGTCCACGGCTATGCCAAAAATGGCAATTATTTATGGAGGTACTGATTTTTTATTAAGATTTTATACTGAGAAAGATCAGATATAAAGATGAGAGAGAAAAAGAAACATCAATTGGCCACCTTCCAACCGGGGATCAAACCTGGAACCCAGATATGAGCCCTGACCAGGAATCAAACTGGCAACCTTTCGGCAAACAGGACTATGCTCAACCAACTGAGCCACTCTGGCTAGGCCCCTGGGCCTTCTCAAATCTGATTCTGAGTCAGTAGGTGTGGGGTGGGGCCCGAGGTCCTGCATTTCTCGGGATTCTTAGGTGATTCTGGTGCTCCTGTCCCTAACACAGTGAGTCTCTAGCTTTTAGACCACACTGAATGGGCAAGAAGGAGATGGCAGCTCCTGGTAGTGGCTTTGGTCACAGACCGACCTGACTAGGATCAACAGAGGCCATGCCTTCGCAGCATGGTTTTCAGGGCTTTGCTTGGGAAGGACCTCTCCCCTCCAAAAAGGAAAAAACAAACATACTTGATATCTGCAATTTTATAGTAAGAAGTTATTCCTGCATCTTAAATATGAACACTCCAAGAAGAGAGATACCAATTTATCCTAGGGTTTGGTGAGAACAGGAATTGAGGGTGCTGTCATTTTGGGGACACCATGGTGGGAGCTAAGAGATGCAGAAAATGAGGAGGGACCAAGGACGACTGGAGTGAGAGCTGGGCTGGGTGTACTGTGCCTTCTGCCGGTAATGGGAGAACCTGTTATTAAGTGATTGAGAGAGTCAGAGCTTAGAGTGATCGCTCAGAGCTAGTTTGATAGCTATGAGAACTAAAAGGGAATTTAGTCACAATTCCAAGCCCCAAATCTTAAAGATGAGATGACGAAGGGCCAGAGAGGCAAGGGCACTTGCCTGGGGCACCCTGCAGGATAGAGGCAGCCCCGGGCTCCTCACACCCATGTGCCCCAGAGCCTTCCTCAAAGCTGAGGAGTGTCTGACACAAGAGAAGATAGATGACGTCTATTTTTTGCACTTGACAGCCCTTAAATAATAGGACACACAAACCTCCCGAGGGGGACAAAACGTTTAATTCTGAGGCTTTCATTCAAACAAAATTAATCTACATTTGACCATGTACTTAACTATCAGGAAACGGAGGGGACAGGAGGGAATGAATAAGGAGATCAGGTTTGGAACCACCCGTGCAGTGCTTATGTCTGGAAATCTGCCAGGTCCATCGACCACTGCACCGCTGTGGACGGACGCCTGAAACATCGGAGTGAAGGAAGCAGCTCCTCTGATGGCTTTTCCTCAGCCAACCCAGGGAGAGGTGCTTTCTGGGCCCTCTGAGGAGTCCCCTTAGGGCCTATCTGACTCCAGGGGCCTGTGACTGCTCATTCACTCACCTTCCCAACTGTGATGTGACCCAACAGAACCACTCATTTGCATTAAACTAAATAAGAAATAGCCTTAGCCAAAACTGGTTTAGCTCGGTGGATAGAGCATCGGCCTGCGGACTGAAGGGTCCCAGGTTCGATTCCGGTCAAGGGCATATACCTTGGTTGCAGGCACATCCCCAGTAGGGGGTGTGCAGGAGGCAGCTGGTCGATGCTTCTCTCTCATCGATGTTTCTAACTCTCTATCTCTCTCCCTTCCTCTCTGTAAAAAAATCAATAAAAATATATTTTTAAAAAAAATTAAAAGAGAAAAAGAAATAGCCTGAGTTTGAGGCTTCTTAAAGGAGAGGGCTCAGACTAGTTCCTTGGAGTTTGTAACAAGATCACAGATGGCCCCCTGGCCAGTTTTCTCAGTGGATAGAGCGTTGGCCTGTGGACTGAAGGGTTCTGGGTTTGATTCTGGTCAATGGCATATGCCCCAGTTGTGGGCTCTATTCCCAGTGGGAGGCATGCAGGAGGTGGCCTATTGGTGATTCTCTCTCATCATTGATGTTTCTGTCTCTCTCTCCCTCTCCCTTCCTCTCTGAAATCAATAAAATATATATATATATATTTTAAAAAGACCACAGATGGCAGAGTAACCCTGATGACTTGAGAGCATCCTACCTCTCAACTGCTCAGAATGGCAGTCTCCATCCAGACTCTCACACACGCCAATATTGGAGTCTCACAGACTCCAATAGCTCCAGGAGGCTCCATGATAAGTCACCCAGGAAGCCAGAAGTGGTAAATCGTGGTTTTTTTTCATGTTCCACCTGCTTAGTTAGTGCTGGCTTCTTGGAGAACAGTGTTAAGAAGGATTCTGAAGCTTAGCAGTAAGGAATTCTGCAGGATATTAACAATGTCTGCCATGGGCCAGGAAAGAGAGAAAATCATGGGTTCACACTTTTGCCATCCTTAGCCTGGGACTCCAGATATGCAAAAGCTGTGTTAGACCAACAGCCTCAAACTAGACAACACACCTGTGTCATATGGAATTTTGGAGCACCAGCCTGTGGCTTGTATACACATTTCCACTCCTTCTCACAGATGCTGCTTACATAAAGAATACATTTCAAATTGCATTTATTTTTGCCATTTTTGCACTTGGAAGCATTTAATTTGCAGAATTTCACTAAATGGGACATTATTGGATGTTATCTCAACACCCAGCAATTAAAGCTTAAGTAAAATATAAAATGGGTATAACATCACTTTGGTTCAAGAGCTACCTCTGCAGTGTAGTAGGTCCCTTTTCTCTGGAAGCAATTCCTCTTCTCTTACAATCCCCACTTTTGGTCTTTAGGGATGGACCCCAAGCAGAGGCTCACCCACAAGATACGGAGGTAGCTTACCTGCCTCCAGCTGAGCTAATCTCATCCATTCTCCTGGGAATGTCATACTTGAACTGGAAGCCACAGAAATTGGGAACTGTGAGTAGTCTTGTGATAGCACAGAACACGTATCTCAAATTCAGTACCCTACAAGGGTCAGCTGGTAAGCAGGCCAAGTATAATAAAAACAATGCCACTGTGATAATAAATGGCCACTAACACTAAGTCTATGTTTGGGTGTTAATAGGGAGTGGTGGAGACTGTGTCTAACAGGAGAGATATGCCCAGTCTAAAGGGGCAGCTACTATTCAGCTCCAGCTAATTGTTGCCATGCAGTAAAGAGAGCTACTGTTGCCACATTGTTTGATTTTATTTTTCCAAGAGAAATCTGAAATTTTATGTGAAGGTCTTCCAATTTTTTCTAAGTTGTTAACAAAATTTCACAGCCATACTGGTCAAATGAATCATCTTTGGTAAAATATTGCCTGAGAGTCAATGATTTACAATCTATGCTTTTTAGTCAGGGTGCTATCAGGACACAGATTGCTTGCTCAGAGAGGAGGGGCAAATAGGAAAGACCTGGCACAGGCCTAGAACTCCTGTCCTGAGACCTGGGAATTCTGTGACTTCCCAGTATCTTCCCAGTACACAAAACAACCTTTTCTTTTTCTTTTGACCTACAATTCCACGGTTTTTCCCGTGGGGAAAAACCTGTCCAGCACCCTTAGAACTTTGACCGAGATATTTATGTAAGTTTTTTAAAAGAATTTATAAATAGGAGATAACATGAGAAAGGCAGAAAATTTACACTGGTTACTCAAAAGAAAAGAAAAAAACAAACAGGCAACTTTGAAGGAATAAAATTCCCCCTGAGAGTAACTTTCATTTAGAACTTTGTTTAGGTGCTGTTATGATTTGAATCATGTCCCTCAAAAATTCATATGTTGAATTCCGAACACCTAGTTCCTTCGAATGTGACCTATTTGGAGGTAGGGTTCTGAAAGAGGCAATCAAGTTATTAAAATAAAGTGATTAGAGTGGATCTAAATCCAATATGGCTGAAGTCCTTGTAAGAAGAGGAAATTTGGACACAGATACACACACAGAAGAAAGACCACATGAGAACACGGAGAGAAGATGGTCATATATAAAACAAAGAGAGATGTCTGGAGCAGAACCTTCCCTCATGACCCTCAAAGACCCAACCTTGATCTCAGATTTCTAGCCTCCAGAACTGTGAGAAAATAAATTGGTATTATTTAAGCCAACCCATCTGTGGTACTTTGTTATGGTAGGCCTAGCAAACTAATACAGGCAATACAGCAAGTACTTCTTGAGAGTTTGTTATGTGCCAGGCACTGCTTTGAATGCTATATATAGTATCTCATTTAATCTTCCCAACTTCTGTGGGAGGTAAGCAACATATTTATCATCCCCATTTCATAAGTGATGAAACTGAGACCTCAAGAGGTTAGGAAATTATCCTAACATCACACAAAATGTAAATAGGACAATTTGGATGATAAACCTCAGTCTGAACCCAAAATCTGGACCCAAAATCTTTGTTTGTAACCACTATACCCTACTGCCCCTTGGCAGAACTTTTCTACAGAGGAAGATTCCTTCCCCTACTCTAACTCCTAAGCTATTACCGAACAGACAAAAGGGAAAGTCAGGTCATATGGGTGTATCCACAATCAAGTAGTCAAGCTCCCTTGATGAATCTGATAACCTCAAAGACATTGAAACCAGATTGTCATGAATTAAATGTTTGTGCTGCCACCCCCCAATTCATATGTTGAAATCCTAACCTCCAATGTGCTGGTATTGAGGGGGGGGGGGTTGTTAGGTAAATAGGTCATGAGAATAGAGCCCTCATGAATGGGCTTATACCATTATAAGAAGAAACGCAGAGAGATGATTTTTCTCTTGGCCATCTGAGGATGCAATGAGAAGATGGTTGTCTATAAACCAAGAGGAAGATACTGGATCTGCCAGCACCTTATTCTTGGGACTTCCCAGCCTTCATAACTGTGAGAAGTAAATGTTAAGCCACCAGTCTATGGTATTCTGTTACAATAGCTCAAACATAAGATACAGGTTTTTTAAAAATCATGGAGTAATTGTAAGACATGGGTGATTGAACCAACCTTATCCTGGAACCTTAGCATGCAGTTTATTTTTTTCTTTTACTTTCTTTTATTTTTTTCCCATTGCCATTTATCTTCCCTATACTTTCTTCCACCTGAAGGATGCAGTTTAATTCAACATAATTTGATGGGGTTATCCAATCTGTTTTCCCAAGAGCTTATGGAAAATTAAGCTGGTAACCTAGGCCATCAAAATCCTGTTGGTTATACCCACTTATCCAGAGATGACTCCCAGGGCAATTAAGTGGCATGCAGCTCAGGCATTGCTTTTGAAACCCCTTTTCTGTTGCTTGCCAACATTAGCACCCACCAGCACCACCACCCCTTGGCAGAACTCCCAAAGCGGTGGTGGTACAGCAAAAACAGTATCTGCTTTATAGGGTTGCCATGAGAATTTAATGAGCCTGGCACACAGTGGGCTCTCGGTAAATGTTAGCCCTTTTCCCCTTTGAAACCCGTTGGTAAAATCTTGCTCAGCGAAGATGAAACTGTTGGTTGTAAACTTATATGTTATGTTTAGATTTTAATTTGCATTTTAAACTCCCTCTCCAGACTTTTGCCGTTAATGACAAATCAGCCTGTGTAAATGCAGATTGAAAATATGCAGGCTCTGCCCAAACTGTGCAGTTGGCAATGCCGCGGAAGAGGCATTCTCCCCCACAGAGTTAGCATTCCAACAACATGACCCTCTCCTAGCCCAGTCCTGTTTTGGCCAGACTCTCCTGTCCATTAAAAGTGCTCTTGTCCAGCTGCTCTGTTGTGATTTATTTACACTGTACTGGAACAGCCCAGCCCAGAGCCTGTTTCAAAATCCTGGTTTTCCTCTTTGCACAGGAGTTTGAACAAAACAAAGCTGGGATGAGCAGGGTCGCGGGCGTCTGTACCCTCCTGGCCAATGAACAGGAGACAAAGGCAAAATAGACAAAGGCTGTCCAAAGCTTGTGGGCTGTGGGAAGTGGTGTTGCCAAGGCAATGATTTACAGCCAGACTGAGGAAGGTGGTGTTTAAAGGACAGGAGACCAGAGCCACATTTCCTGAAAAGCAAGAGAGCCACTCGGAGCAAATTCACTACCGGTTGGTAGGATTTCCATCTTTTGTCTAAAATATGTATTTCTAGCCTTATGTTGAAAAATTGTGTTCAGAACTTTGAACTCTGAACACAGTAGCTTTATCACATCCTGGCTGTCAGCGATCATTTAAAATCAGATAACAGGGAAGGAAGGGAAGTTGACAGTCATGACTGTTGTCCAATCCAAGCCTGATAAAAAGCATTCACAAATGGTCTATTTATAGAGACATATGGGATGGTCATTAGGAGCAGAGTCCAGGCTGGGCCCCGGCTCTAATGACGAGTTTGTGAGAGATGCTCACCAGTCAGGGAAATCATTTATTCTCTTGGTACTTCAGATTAGATCACCAACAAGAATGAGTAAGACCTGTAGAATTTCATGGGTGAGGGGAGGGGGGGGGGGTCAGGAAGACGGGGCAGGAAGAGCCTGACTCCACACATTTATTTTGGAATATTAATTATTACCCTTTTATTTTAAGACTGGACCTCACTGTCAGGGCCAACAAATCAATATATTTTTTTTTTATGTCTAACTCATTGCCCTGCCCATGGAGAATCAGTAGGTGTTCTGATTTCTGAGCCAATATTGTATTTGAATGAAAATTTGGGTTTTTCTAAGAAAAAGTCAACTGCAAGCAGGTCTCTATACTCAACCCAAACTCCCCTCTGCATCCCTCAAGTCATTTGTGCAGTTCCCTTCTTCTGAAAACAATAGTAGTTATTTATTAGCAAGTGAAAAAAATCTCAGAATAAAATCAATGGAATGTACCCACTATTTAGCCAGGAGAGAGAGTCAGAGGCTCATAGCCAAGGAGCATGGCTATTTCTCCAATATAAAATTGGGATCTAAATAATTTCTGAGAGTTTATTAGAAACACAGCACAGAATTTCACAAGCTAAATGCACACTATGGTTTACATCACCAAGACAGCAAAATCTTCTGTACAGCACATTAATGGCTAACCAAGTGCTTTAATCTATATTACGTCACTTGATTCTCTTACCATCATGAAAAGTCAACAGATAAGGTACTATCACCTGCATTTTATGGAAGGGGAAACATGTTCAAAGAAAACAGAGCGTTCAAAGCAACTTTATACACAGAAAATGGTGGGGCCTATATGAGGTCTTCATGGCCACCAAATAGTAGAGCCAGGACCTAAATCTGGATCCTCTGATTGCTAGTCCTGTCCAATCAAATCTCAGGATAAGACCACCCCACCCCCAACTTCCAAAATAAAACTTTCTAGTCAAACATAATAGGCCTCACTAATAATCCTAACGTCCACTTAAAGGCAAACTCCTCTCTCTGCAGAATTTCACTCAGACACCACCCTTTAGCATTAGAGAATCTAGATATGAAAATCATCTTTAGTCTCAATTCCTGTTGTATAAACAGATGAAAAAAATTGAGACACAGAGAGGTTAAGTAACTTGCCCAAATTCACACAGCTAAACTTGTTTCATTGGTTAACTCATATTTTAAGATCAATTCAGTCATTCCACAGTTTACAAGAAACAATTAGAAAGTGTCCATTTACGTGATATGCACTTAATTAAACACCATATTTAAGGGAGTAATTAAGTGGCCTTAATTTGATTCTACTGGTTCCCAGGTGATTCAAAGTTAAAAAAAAAAATCATAGCACATGCTCCAGATGCAAGAGACAGGTAAAACAGTCTATCATTCGGGATGTAAATAATAAAGGCTCTAACTAAAGGAAGTTTAAACAATAAGAAAAATGTATTAGCTCATATAACTAATACAAAAGTAGGGCAATTCCAAAGTTGGTTCGTTCAATGGCTCCCAAATGTCACCAGGAATCCAGGCTCTTCCTCTCTATCACACTCTGTGATAGCCAGGTTTGAGGCCCACATAGAGAGTCACCATATTAATCATGGTCCTGCCCCAGGTCCAGGCAGCACATGTGAACAACAGTGTCAGGGTCCGAAAGAGGACTGGCCCTTCTACATGCCCCTTTTTCACAGCAGGGAAAATCATTCCAGGAGACCCACTGAAGATGTCCCTTCTTATCTCATTGGCTAGAATTGTTTCATATGTCTATGCCTAAACCAGGAATCAAAGGTGAGGGGGTGGAATTCAGGACTGACTTAGAATAGTCATGATCCAGGGCCTCTCTGAGTGGCCACCTCCCTAACAAGGGCTCATGCCAACCCTGGTTATTGGGAAGGTCAGCGTTGGTATTTTTCAAACTGAAGGTTGTGATCTATAAGCAGATGTAAAATCAGTTTAGTGCGTCACTGTCAGCTTTTTAAATGAAATAAAATAGCATAAGAAATATCAGAATGCTTTGCATGCAAAGGCAAGTACTATTTCAAGCAAGTAACACTTGTTCCAGCCCTGGAAAATATGGCTCAGTTAGTTGGAGCATTATCCCATGCACCGAAGGATCTAGGGTTCAATTCCTGGTCGGGGCACATGCCCAGATTGTGGGTTGGATTCCTGATCCGTAGGCACACAGGAGGTAACCGATTGATGTTTCTCTCTCTTCCCCTCTCCCTTCCTCTCTAAAACAACAACAACAACAACAACAAAAACACACACAAGAAAAACAAAACAAAAAACACATATCCTTGAGTGAGGATTGAAAAAAAATTTTTTTAAGAAACATTTGTTCCAATTTTATTTGAATACTGTGTGTGAGAGTGTGTACTGCATTGCATTGTGGTATTTCCTATCATGGATCATAGTCAAAAGACTTGAAACCTACTGTACCAGGATGTGTTTTTACTAAGGGCAAAGCTCTGCCTTATTCATTTCTGGGTCCTCAGTGCCTGGCATATACTAGTAAGACACTTTAAATATATTTCAGATAAACTGAGTTGATGAAAAAGTTGATATTGATACTCTTCTCCCAAGTTTCCTCTAACAAAGATTAATGTATCAGTGTGTTTTCTGGCAAACTTCCGCCATCTGAGCAGGTAATCTTCCCCCAGGGCCTAAGGAATCAAGTGCTCACTTTGGGCCAGGTGTGAGATGAACATATGGTGTACCTTACTTCATTTCATCTTCCCAGCAATTCTACAAAGTCGGTATTATTACCATTTTCCAGGAGAAAAGAATATATAGTTTTAAACATGTTAAGTAATTTGCTGAGGTCACAGATTAAGTGGAGGGGCAGCAGGATTATAGAGTAGGTTGATCTGACTCTAAACTCCTAGACCTTACCACCAACGGTGCGTTGTGTCAAAATCCCTTCGTGCCTCCCTGCAAGAGCAGCAGAGTGCAGAGAGGCACGGCCAGGTCCATTCATTTGGATGGAACTTCTTACCCACACATGAACACCTTGGACTTGACCACCCGGAGATCTCTTAGCCTCACCTAATCCAAAACTGCTGGACTTCAAGTCCCAAAGGATTCATTCTGCCTCTCCAGCAGCCCCAGCACAGGGAGTCACCACCAAACACTTCACATGAGCATCCACCTCACAGTAGCTGGGGATCCAGAGCACAGCAGGGAACACAAACTAAAGCTGTGACTGGCGGCAGCCCTCATTGGCCTTCTCAAAGGCCTCCGCACTCCTAGGCCTGGAAGAACCACATGACATTGGAGGGATCGTTAAAGAAGCTCCCACAGCTTGTGGGTTTCCGGCCCCGTCTACCATACCCTTAGCAACCAAGGTGGTTCGGGCTTTCTGGCCCAGAGTCCGCAGCCATTGACATCTGGGAGTTATTTCATTAAACTGGTTTTAAGTTACATGCGGGGAAATTAAACCTGCCGGCCTATTGTCTGTGCTGTAAACAACCCCTTCTTTCTTGGTTAAATTTCTGTCAGCTCTTGTGTCCTGCTACTGAGTGGGGGTGGGGGAGTAGCTGAAGCATTGCTTTTACCGAATGAGGTTTAAAATGTCTCTGCTTTCTGAGTAGTATCTTGTTCCCGTTACTCCATTGTCTGGTAGGCCAAATCTTTTTGCGGGATCCCAACAGGGCCTTTCTTCTGTGTATTTCTTCTGTGTATCGGGGGACAAGATACCATAGAAAAGAGTCTCCTGTCTTCAGTTTCTGTTGTTGCCCTTAGCTTTCCAATGGCCAACTGGCAACGTGCCACTGAATTTTATTTCAGAAGAGGGCGAAGGAGGAACACCTGCACACACACCAACACCTTAATTTGGTCCAAGGTAGGTTTGGCCTCTTTTTCTCTCCTTTTTTCAGCTTTGACATGTGCATAATGGTTGAAATTGACCCTGGAGAATAATGTGTTTTCTCCATGACAAATGCCTTGAATCCCAGCTAACCTGTATAGCTGGACGTTGCTTCCAGATCAAGGCCAATGAAGATGTAAAAATCCATCTCGTGTGGACTTTTGTCAGTCCTCTGACAGCCGGTATGTGTAAGGGAGAGGACACACATCCTTAGGGACAGTCCAGGAGTGTGTTGCTCCCCTGACAGAGTGCAGGGGGTACTCAAAGGGAGCTGAAGACCCCTATCATTTTCCCATGAACTTCTGCCACCGAGGGAGATGGAGGGAACAGAACAATCTGGAGTAAAGGAACTGGGGTTCAAGTCCTATCTCCACTGTTTACTCTGTGAGTGGCATTGAATACATGCCTGAACCTCTCTGGCCTCAGTTTACACATCTGTAAATGGGAATAATGATACTAGCTGTATAATACAGAAAGAGCTTTGTAAGTAAGGCATTCTAACTCATAATAGTAGTAACATTAAAGAGATAATAAGGACTCTGCTGAGATTTGTCCTAGCACTGCTACATCCATTTTTAATATCCCTATTTTTTAAGATAAAGTTCATCATTGTTGTCATCACTGTCTCCTTCACCAGTAAAACACCGGAAGTAGGCCTGGCTCCAGATGAAGTACAGTCATCAACATCATCCCTAAAAGGCCAGTTGGTCAAGACATTTCAGATATCAAAACATGAGGCCCTCCTCAGCCCTCAGCTATAACCACATTCCTTCATTTAGACTAGCCTTCGGACCACACAGCACCTTAGCATAATTTAAACTCTTTCTACCGACTACTTTGTGCTGTCTGGGTTGCACACTTGGACAACCTGGTTCCCGTCTGGTGAACCACATTAAAACCAAAGGAACAAGAGCTAATGCAATTGGTTGAAGTCATTTCCAGAAATACACTATTGGGGACATAACAAGAAGGTATCTGGGTTCTAAACATCTAAACAGGAAATCATAATTAGAACTAATGGAGCATCCAAATTACTTTAGGGAAAACAACTATTACAAAATCAGATTGCAGGCACACCAAGATCCTTGTTGTGAATTGAAAGAGGCTTGCTTTTTAAATATATCCCTTTATTTTAATAAATGTCATGCTCATTCTAGAATGAATCTTAACTATTCACAACCCCTTTAATTGCTCATCAGATAACACCATCGTGATTATACCTATTCTGGTGTGGGACCAATGGGGTTACTGTATTTAAGAGCAGCATTAACATACAGCCTCGCATAAAGCATGTAGGCAGCCTCAGAATTGTGGCAGATTTAAACTGGTGCCAAAGGAAGAAAAGACACATGCCTTCTAACTGACTCAGAAGCTGGCTTCCCAGATAGACCCCTTGTATTTCAGCACCCCATGCCCTTAGCCTTTATATATAGCAGCTTTGAGGGTTGGGAGTCAGATAGCACACTCAAGTATTAACACACAAGGGAAAGTGGACTCTTTTTTCTTTTTTCAGGAAGTGACAAGTAAGCGATTTTCAAAACGTGGGCAAACTGGATGAAAAGAAAGAGCAAAAGAAAAGATGAAGAAGGAAGCAGAAAGGCAAATAAAACACAATGTCAACCATTGCATCCTGACTGGGCTTGAGCTCGGGCTGCCCTGCACATGCCCTTCAGGAAGGTGAGGGTCGGTGTCGGGGCTGAGTCCAGGGAAAATTCTCCTTTATTCTGCAAAAGTCAGGTGTCTTCAGTCCATTGTAGCCCATTTTCCCCCTGGTTCTTAGCGAAAGGCTTGCCTTATTAGTGAGTGCATTATCATCGACCACAGACAAAGTAACAGGACATCTTCTGTCCCCAGGCACCCACTGGTTACCCATCAATCACCTTTCATTGACTTTGAACTAAGATCCATGAATTCGAAAACTGCAATTTAAAATTTTTATAGGCAAACTAATGGCATATCAACTTATACAGAGCTGATTCTCCAATAATGCAGTTGAAGGACACAGCCCCCTGCCACTGCTGGAGCCTCTGCTTTTTAGGAGGGAGGAAGGACACTGCCCGAGCCTGGTGTGTGCCAGGCATTGTGCGGGGTGCTTCGCATGGAAGTCGCACCAACTGTAACACGCCCATTACTTCATGTGCCACCAGAAAAGCAAAAACAAGACCATGAACTGAAGGGTGCCATCCATGGTGCATTTGCTGTGAAGAGAAGATACACTTAAAGCCTCAAGGCCCTGCACTTGCATGAACCCTGCCAAGGTTCCCAGCGGAGCCCCAGCAATGCGTTCACATGGCCGTATGTGTTTGTAAAATCTGCAAAAGATATTTTAACTGTAATCAGCCCACTGTCTCTTTTCACCCTGACTTCCCCTCTGTCACACTTCCCCTTGTGCTGGGTGGCACTGGAGTGGCCATGGACAATTTGGGGATCTTGCTAAAGGGGAAGTTAAGTTGGAGAATACATTTAGACTGGGTCCAGTGGGATATATTTATGGTCACAGTCACATTCATCAGTTGAGTTATTGCTAGCCCTCCTGGTGTAGCAATGGCCTCCTCCATCCTACCCTCCTCCATGCCAGCTCTCCTGGCAGTGGGACCCTCAGGTGCAGGGCTGGAGGGTGTATCCAATACAAACATGTCCTACTAGGCCCACCAGACATATACAGCATGGGTAGTGGGGGAAAAAAGGCTTGAAGTTTATGAAGCCAAAAATTAGTCTGTGGAAAATTCTTCCAAATATTAACAGCATATATATGAAAGAAACTTTAGAGAAGCATTTCCAAATTCAACAACAATCCTAAAAACTTATCTCATAAGTGGTGAAGCTGGAAAACACTTTTCTAAATTATCTATAGTAAAAAATAAATCTCCATCAACAATAGAGAAGGGAGACTGAATTGTTTACCTATTATCTCTACAGAAAATGACATAACAAAATCACTGTCATACAGCCAAAAAATAAATAAATAAATAAAGTGGTATTAAAGAAGTGTGTCAGGAAGTTAATGAATAAATATTATGCTGCCTTTATGAATTTTATAGTATTTTTGAATTAGGTCAGCTTTTTAAAATGTGTAACTTTTTGTGATTTTCTATCTAAATAAATATTCACATTCTTTCCTAATTTTTGCATTCATCGTTTTACATTTTCTTTTTAAAAGGTTTCAAATAATATAAGGCTCAGGCCCCCTAAAACCTGGGCCTACTCCAAGATGCCATCTCAATTTCAGAGAACTTTTTAATGCTGAGGCAGGAGAGTGGAGAGTAATATGTGTCTTAGAATTGATGAAATCCATAGTATATATTATTTCATTTAAGGACACTCAACAACACTGTGAGGTGGGTATTCTCACAGTCATTTTATAGAAGAGGAAACTGGGCTCAGGAAGTTGAGAAATTTGCCCCAAATTAAGTCTGCAGGGTTAATACTGTTGTCATGGTTTCATCAGCAATGTTCAAAACTGGAAGCCACAAAATGGGGCCTGTTATGCGCCCTTGGGTGAAATCACTTTTTAAGGAGCCTCAAATCTCCCCTACCCGTCCTGCGTTGATGCAATGCAGAGGCAGAATTAGAACCAGATTTTTCACTCTAAATCCTGAAGTCTTGCCAGTCCACTGTACTACAGCCTCTTTGGGAAAGAAATGCTATTAGCTACTTCCTCCTTGTAGAAATTTATATTTCCTGTTAACTATCCAATAAGGCATTTCATTTTCATCTTATGTGTAATTTTGCAATTAAAAGACTTTGTCTTATGTTCAGGAGTTTCATGAATTCAACAAAGAGACCATCCCAAAATTCTGCTCCCAGCCCCTGCCCTCCAAACCAGACCCACCAGAAAGGACACCCTTTGAATAAAGACATTAAAGTCCCCTCTCTTACAAAATGCACATGTCTGCCTGGAAGTAAAAACTCAGTAGGAAAGCTATTAATTGTCATTAGGAAGTTAACAAGAACATATTATTCAAAAGCACTAACACCACAGGAATCCCAGGAGGGAGGCATAGGGCTGGTCCAGGCAAGGTCTGTGTCTGAAGGTGGGGTCCTGAGAAGCCAGCAGGAAGCTGTGCTGGTGCCACTTTCACTTCCATTCTACCTAGCCAGTTGCAGGTAGAATAAATTTAACTGATTGGCTCCTGATGCAAAACTCCTCTTGGCCACTAAGCCAGTACCCGCAAACCCAGTCTTTCAGGGCACTACACACAAGGAGGCCTGGGATGCGCGCGCCATTGACACATTTGAGACTGTTCATCTTCGAGAACATCATCACTGACCACCAGCCTGAGCTTCCTGTTTTCTTCCCCATGATTTTTGGGAAGAAAGCCAGGGTTTAAATCGGGAGTTCAACTTGGGGTCCTTGAACCTCCTTGAAATTACACACCAATTTGTTGCAGGAGTAAGATGAGACTGTATTTTTTTTAGGAACATAATTCATAACTTTCATTAGATACTGAAAGGTTCTATGAGTCCCCCAAAAGATTAAGGACCATATTATCAGGAGAAATCACTGAAACAAAAGTTCGTACAAGTTTCAGGGAGATGCTGATGCCAAAAATACAGTCAAAAAATTTTTTTCTCGACTACAAGAACATTCCTTTTTTAAAGGAATTTAACTGGTTTATACTGTTTCAACTTATTAAATAATCAGTTAATAATTAAAATGGTTTGTATTATAATACTAAAGAGTTTCCCAACCTTCCATTTTTAAAGTACTGTACCACTTTATTTTGAATAACAGAATTGAGTGAGAATCCTATTTTTGGCCTTAAGTCAGACTACTAAGCAGAATATATTGAGCTGCATAGAAACCATCCTACCATAGTTTCATTTTGACCTTCTCTTCCACAGCTATTTTTTTTATATACTTTCTCTGTGTTTAGAAATGCATTATTTATTACTTGAACTAAAGCAGTAATTTGTTTCTGGTAATATATAAAAAAATGTCCTGCCATCTCAACTAGCTTCCTGAATCAACAAAAATCATGATATCATTAAGGGTTTCTTTCTTTTTTTTTTTTAAGGCAGCTTTTCTCAACAAAGTGGCTTCTCTTGTTCGACCTTCATCTTACTTCCTTGATCCATCTTCCTCTGACATACACAACACTTTCATCTCATATTTTTGTTCCTTCAGGTCCTTCCAGTCCTTGACCCACCACCCCACAGAAAAAAAACTGATTTTGGCATCTGAGTCGGGCCTTTCCAGACTGTAATTTTGAGAGAAAAGACCTACAATTTTCTTGAGATAAACTGTAAACTGGAATGACATACTCATGCATTAACTCCCTTCAGCACTATACCTTGAAAAGGGTTTGTAAAAATTGCTAATGAATGAAATTTCCAGGAGGTATACATTTTTTTCATTTCTTAAATGGTTGGGTTTGGGGTTTGGTTGTTTGAGGCTTGTTTTATTCTCTTCCATTTCTGCAAAGAAGAATGTTGAATCTCCAGCCCTGCCCCTCTCCAACCCTACAAAACAAACATCTGATGATGTGAGAGCAGGCAAGTCCAAAATCTTTGACATCATTTCCTACAAGTGGGGAATTTCCCATCTTAGGGGTAATCACTTCCCCACAGTAAAAGCCAAAAAACTCACTCTTCCTGCTTCCCTTGCAGCTAGGCCTCACCCACATGATCCAAGCTCTACCTGAAAGATGTTCTGGCATAGGCTTTAAGGCTTCAGTCGAAATGAGCCACATGAGGAAGCCAACCATGCAGAATCCATTTCCTAGAAGGGGTGGTAATGGTGGCATCCAGCTGTCGGGGGCAGCAGCAGCATGAGCTGTGCTGCGGAGTCTAGACTGAAGGCAGTAGCAGGGGCCCTGTGCTGATTCAGTTCCTGACCTCCAAGCCTGACTCTCTGGCCCTCCTGGAGATTTGGAAAATGTCTTAATATCCTTTAATAAAGTCCATTTCTGCTTAAACTACTGTGGGTTTTGTTTTTGTGACTAAGTGCCTTGACAGATACAATGCTTACAGTATTCTCCCACTGCATCAGGGGGCGATCTCTCCTTCTCACAGGGCCTTTGTCCCCCAATTCCAATGAGTTAGATTCTTCCCTGACTCAGGCCTTCACATGAGCTGCTCCCTCAGTCGCGAATGCTCTCTCCCGGCTCCAACCTTGGCTCCCTCCTAAACTGAAAACACAGCTCAAAACTGACCAGGTTAAATCTCCTCATACACATCCTCCTATACTCACCCTTCATGGTACTTATCAAAAGTGAAATTAAGTATTTAGATGGTTAATTAATGTTTTTCTCCCCAAAGAGAGTATAATAATTATAATAATAACTAACATGTATCGAGCTCTTTCCAAATGCCAGGAAGCCTCCTAAGCACTTGACGTGGTCATCGCACTTAATCTTCACTGTAACTCTAGGGAAGGTATTTATTATTAGAACACCCATTTACAAACGGAAAAGCTGAGGCTTATAGATATTAAATAGAACATCCTCGATCACACAAAAATTATGTGCTGGGGCCAGAAAATCTGACTCCAAATCATGCTTTTATTCCCATCTGTGGTCTCCATAGCGGGTGCCTGACCCCCAGAAGTTGTGTGAGATACGCTATTGGAGGGTGAGAAGAAAATGTTAAAATTTATCTATCTCTCTATAGATATTTATATTTATTTATTTCATCCTAATCAATTTGTTTTATATAATACATATACTATAGCAATATATGACATAATTTTAAAATAAATAAAAGCAGCATAAATAGACCCATTTTTTCCCTATAGAGATGTGCAATGACTAAAGTTTGGAGACCACTGCTCTCAGCTCTGTGAAAGTAGGATTCCTGTCACCAGTGTACCCCCAGCAAGTGAGCACAGGGCCTGACACAGAGCAGATGCTCAATAAATACTCAGTAGTAACCGAGAGAAAGAAAGCCCCAATATCCCCTTTATACATTCAGGTTCCTAGTCTTTTTGTAGCTGTGAAGACTTCCTTGCTTGCTCCTTCTCAAGTTCTGAATTTGCGACCAGCTGCTTTCATCTGTGCTTGCAGATTGTCCACTCCCGCAGAGCCATTTTCAGTTGAGCAAGGGACAACAGCAGCCCCTGGGGCAGCCTGTGGTTTCTCAGATGATTTTGCACTGACCTGCCATCATCGCCAGTGAAGCGGGGTGGGGACTGGTGGTGCAGGTGCAGCTTAGGGACTTGTGGAAAGTCTGTGCACCCCTGTTTCCTCTCTTTCTTCATCTGCTGACCTCCCACTCAGACTGATTTGAACTCCTCCTTTCCCGGCAGTTACAAAGGAAGAAACAGGACAACAGGGTATTTATTAAAGGAAAAAAACCCAACAACTTGAGAACATGGTCCTCTCCTTTTCTGACAAAGAGGTGGTGAAAGTGGAACATCACCGAACAAATTCTTGCTAAATTAAAAATGAATTCAAATTACCATCTATTGTGGGTGAAAAGATGCAACTGGCCAACCACGTGGGCGTGGATTTCCCACGGGGCCCTTGAAAGCGCTGCTTTGTACAAGGCTCATCCCCCATAAAGGTTACTCTTCAGTCATTTTTAGAATTCCTCATCAGTTGAACAGTTTTTAGATGTGTTTGTGGGTTGCTTCTTCTTTAAAAAATCTAAGAAATAGTAGGCGGGGTGGGTGTAGGAGCAAGCACCACGGTGCCGGAGGAAACATCAGACCTAACCGCCAAGGGCATCCGGGGTTGGAGGTTGACCCCTCGGGGCGGTGGGTGAGCGGGTGAAGAGGCCAACAGCTGTGTCTGCAGTCACAGGTGCTGCTCTGCACAGGGTGGCCCCACGGGGTCAGCTGACCTGTGAAAATCATTACCCCACAGACCAGGCTCCCACGGGCAGACTTGCCGTTGTTTTTCCTTCTTGGATCATCACCACCACCTTCAACACAGCTCGGCCCGTGGCAGATGCAAACAGCAGACAGCCTCGGTCCCTTGTACTGCTTTCTTCAGACAGGAAGCAGCAAGTAACGGCCACAGAGTGGAGCTGGGTGTCAACAAAGGCCACACCTGCAGCTGCACCCCTCCTGCCTGTTCAAAAACAAACGAGCCACCCCTTCCAAGCGCTCTGTGCAGCGATAACTCTTACGTGGGCCTTCTCCATGGGGCCACCGGCCAGGCTCTTTCGAAGCCTATTTCTCATTTATTTGAAACACGGAACATTTGATAGAAACTTTCAATACATTTTTAAAGATATTTTAAAGACATCTTGGAAAACATTTCATGCAATACAATTTAAAGATATTTTCTCTGGCGGGGGGTCGGGGGGGGGGGTGGAGGGGAGGACAGCTGGGTGAAAAAGGTAAAGGGATTAAACAAACAAAAACCTGTATAGCCCTAGCTGGTGTTGCTCAGTGGTTGGAGCATCAGCCTGCTCACCAAAGGGCTGAGGGTTCCATTTCCAGTCAGGGACACATGCCTGGGTTGTGTGTTCGCTCCCTACCCCAGGTTGGGGTGCATGTGGGAGGCAACTGGCCGATGTGTCTCTCTTGCATCAATGTTTACCTCTCTCTCTTTCTCTGCCCCTCCCTACCTCCCTTCCTTCCCCCCCCTCGCCCCCCCCCCGAAAAGACAATGGAAAAAATATCCTCAGGTGAGGAACAAAACAAAAACAACAACAACCTTACAGATGCAAAAACAGGTTGTTACAGATGCAGAAGCAGTTTGGTGATTATCAGAGGGGAAAGGGATGGGTGCAGGCAGAAGAGGGGAATGGGGGAATAAATGATGACAGAAGGAGACTTGGCTTTGAGCACACAATACAATATACAGATGGTGTACCATAGAACTCTACACTAGAAACCTATATAATTTTATTAACCAATGTCACCCCAATAAATTCAAAAAATTTTAAAAGATATTTTCTCTACAAATATGTATTCAGTATGCATAGTCATCAGCTCAGCAGTGACTAAGTAGAGCCTGCTCTGTGCCAGGCATTGTGCTGATTGCTGGGAATGCACAAAATAAAAAGTATATAACACACACACACACACACACACACACACACACACACACACACTTTATACATAGAAGTCTACAAGTGGGTACCTTGAGAAGTTTGAACTAAAATATTAGCAATCTAATCTTGACATCAAATAAATTAATTATGTAATACACAAAGTGATTCTAGGAATATCTGTTCCTATTATTGTCTAGTTAGTGATTCTTATTCAAGTGTTCACTTGAGTTATTTTGGGAGTTTTGAGGTTTTTTTGCCTATTTAAATTTCTTTTTGTTACTCCTCACCCGATAATATTTTTCCATTGCTTTTTAGAGAGAGTAGAAGGCAAGGAGGGAGGAGGGGGGAGAGAAACATTGATGTGAGAGAGACACATCAATTGGTTGTCTCCCGCATGCGGGGGGGGGGGGGTGGAGGTGGGGGCGTTGAACCTGCAACCCAGGTATATGCCCTTGATCAGGAATCAAACCAGAGACCCTTCGGTGGGTGAACCGATGCTCTAACCACTTTGAAACACTGGCCAGGGGACTTTGGGAGCTTTTCAAAAGCACAAATGCCAGAGCCCCATCTCAAACCCAGTAAATCAGAATTGCAGAGAACATGTCCTTTGAAAATGCTCTAGGTCTTTTGAAGCTCGCCTATTGTTCAGAGCCACTGATCTAGATGATCTTAGCAGCAGCTGAACAGCTGAGATCTGCATTACCCAGTTACTAGTAGCTATCTCAAAGCCAAATTTATTTATCATTTCTAAGTAATCACTATTAAAGTTGGCCACATTTAACAAGCGGAGGCTATGTGATGGGGTGGCAGGACACTTTCAGCTAAAGGCAGGTTTAAGATGTGACAGACACCATGGTCAAGATATCCAGAGCAGAAAAGGAGCCCAGCTGGTGTGGCTCAGTGGTTGAGCATCAACCTACGAACCAGGTGGTTACGGTTCGATTCCCAGTCAGGGCACATGCCAGGGTTGCAGGCTTGATCCCCAGTTGGGGGCGTGCAGGAGGCAGCCAATCCATGATTCCTTCTCATCATTGATGTTTCTATCTCTCTCTCCCTCTTTCTTCCTCTCTGAAATCAATAAAATATATCTAAAGGATATATATACAATATATATAAAGGAGCCCAGGGAGAGCATGAGGGAAGTAAGGCAGGGAAACTGCACCCAGTGCTTAAGTAGATGTCCCAGAAATAAAATCCCTCCCAGACACCCAGACAGTGGCATGGTGCACCACATACCACACCCAAACCTTACTCACTAGAAAGAGGGTCTGTATTCCATCACTGGTCCAAGTAGCACTTGGGGCAGACCCAACCAGTGGCAGCCCCTAATGGCTGGTGAAGAGGCAAAGTAGGTCACCATTCCCCCAAACTAAAAACTTGGGGCAAAAAAACACACAAAGGAATGTTACCACTATCCGGAAAACCCATTTATTTAAAGAGGTTCACTGTCTCATAAGAAAAGGGTGAATAAATAGCAAATGTTTATAAAGCATTTACTATGGAGCACTGTTCTAAGTGCCTTAAATAAGTGAGTACACAACACTAGCATTAGATACCTACTATAATTAGAAGCCTTCAGGTCAGGGAAATGGGCCTCAATTGAAGCAGCTCCAGAAAAACAGGTTTAAAAATGTTGTTTTCATCAATAAGAATCTCTGTGTTTCTGCTCTGGTGGTGTGCCCATGACCTTCAGTACACTGGCTTTTGGACATTCCAGCCACGCCATAAGTCAGCACTTTCCATGTTTGGGCCATATTACCATTAACCCCTTACACATGATCATGGCAATGATTATTAGCAAAGGATTCTAATACAACAGTCTCCACTAAAAGCAGAATGTGAGCCACAGAGATAAGCCACATATGTAATTTTTATGTTTTCTAGTTGTCACATTCAAATAAGTAAGAGGGATTTCCTGGAGAAGGAACCAAGATGGCAGCATAGGTAAATGCCTGTACTTGCTGCCTCCCACAACCACATCAAAATTACAACTAAGATACAGAACTATCATCCAGAACAACGGGAAAGCTGGCTGAGTGGAAGTACAGCTAGAGAGGTGAAGAAGACAGCACACTGAGACTGGCAGAAGGTGCGGAGGTGTGGAATGGGCTGGGCCAGCACCCGGGTGTGCCGCTTTTTAATTGGGAGGGAGATCGCCTCTGCGGAGGCTGCCTGAGAGAGGAAGGGGTCCCAGGACCACACCAGACCCCCAGCCCAGGGTTCCAGAGCTGGGGAAAGAAGTCCCTACGGGCAGTAAGTGTGACTATAAAAACAAGTGTGAATTGGGGCTGAGAGACACACAGGCTGCTAGAGACCCAGCTGCTCCTCTTAAAAGGCCAGCACCATGAACTGAATTTACAAGTTCCCACTAGCTCTGAGCTCCAGTGCCAGGTGTGGCTCTGGGGGACCCAGACAGATGTGGGGAGAAACTGGACTGTCTGGCATCGGGGCAGGAATGTGGGGGCGGCTTTCTTCCAGACAGAGGTGCTCGCAATGGTCATTGTTCCCATGCTAGGACCTCCCTGGTGCAGGGCTGACTGTCAGACATTTCTGTTTGCTCTGCCCTGGAGATTCCCTGAGACCCCATCCCACCCAATTTACAACCCCACCCAAGCTGTGTGCAGCGGCTTTTGCATATGAATGGCCTGCCCTTTCTCAGCCTAAAACTTGTCAAACAAGCTGCAGCTGGGTCAGGGAGCCCCAGAGCTATCACTAAAGGGCCCAAGGCTGGCACCAGCACCAGCCTGCCTTGCTTCACAGCTGGTCTTCCTCCTCTGGGCACCTCTAAACCCAATACAAAGAAGAGGAATCTTAATAACTCTCTGTAGCTCCTGCTGGGTGGCCCCACACAGTGGCTGACTTTGCATCTCCCTGGAGACCAAAGAGCCAGTGTACCCAGTGGTCAGTGTGAGACCATACCAGATTACAACTCTTCACATCCATAAGTGACACACTCAAGGGGCAGACTCAATGACCACCAAAGCCCCACTGAAGCAAGTCCTGACCCATAAGGGTGTCTCCTACACAGCAGCTTTCCCACTGTAGTTACAGCTGGTCCCCGCAGCCAACTGGCCTAGAGGTCAATTTTTCCCAGTGACACCAACAGCAATCAAGGCTCAACTACAATAAAACTGTGCACACAGCCCACAAAGGGGTGCACCAAGAGTGTCCACCTCAGGTGATTGGGGAGGCTGAGCCACTGGGCCCTATAGGACACCTACTACACAAGGCCACTCTATCAACTCAAGGTGACTTAGCAGCTACCCAATACATAGAAACAAACACAGGGAAGCTGCCAAAATGCAGAGACAAAGAAACATGTCACAAATGAAAGAAATGGAAGAAAGAAAACTACTGGATATAGAGTTCAAAACCAAAGTTACAAGGTTACTCAAGAATCTTCTAGAAACCTCCAAGGAACTTAGTCAGATCTTCAAGGATCTCAATGAGAATGCCAAAATAATGGAAAAGGACCAGTCAGAAATTATGCAGACACTGACTGAAATAAAGAATAATATACAGGGATTCAACAATAGACTAGAGGATCCCAAGAATCAAGTCATTGATTTGAAATATGAGGAAGCAAAAAACACCCAACCAGAATAGCAAAAAGAAAAAAGAATCCAAAAATATGAAGACAGTGTAAGGAGCCTCTGGGACAACTTCAAGCGTACCAACATCCGAATTATGGGGGTGCCAGAAGAAGAGAGACAGCAAGATACTGAAAACCTATTTGAAGAAATAATGATAGAAAACTTCCCCTACCTGCTGAAAGAAATATACTTACAAGCCCAGGAAGCACAGAGAACCCCAAACAAGAGGAATCCAAAGAGGACCACACCAAGACACATCATAATTAAAATGCCAACAGCAAAAGACAAAGAGAGAATCCTAAAAGCAACAAAAGAAAAACACTTAGTTACCTACAAGGGAGTGCCCATACAACTGTCAGCTGATTTCTCAACAGAAACTATGCAGGCCAGAAGGGAGTGGCAAGAAATATTCAAAGTGATGAACAGCAAGAACCTACACCCAAGATTACTCTACCCAGCAAAGCTATCATTTAGAATTGAAGGTCAGATAAAGAGCTTCACAGATAAGAAAAAGCTAAAGGAGTTCATCACCACAAAACCAGTATTATATGAGATGCTGAAGAGTATTCTTTAAGAAGAGGAAGAAGAAGAAAAAGGTAAAGATAAAAAATATGAGCAACAAAGTGACAACAAATACATATCTATCAACAAGTGACTCTAAAAATCAAATGAATAAACAAGCTGATGAACAGAATAAACTGGTGATGGAATAGAATCAGGGGCATGGAAATGGAACAGGCTGACGATTCTCAGAGGGGTGGTGTGGAAAGAGATTAGACAAAGATCTTATATGCATGTATGCATTACCTATGGAGACAGACAATAGGTAATTGTTGAGGGCCTGGGGTGGGGTGGGAACCAGGTGGAGGGGAGCTATGCGGCGGGGAAGAGGGACCTCTGTAATAATCTCAACAATAAAGATTAAAAAAAAATTTACCGCCCTAACCGGTTTGGCTCGGGGGATAGAGCGTCAGCCTGCGGACTAAATAAAGGGTCCCAGGTTCGATTCTGGGAAAGGGCATGTACCTTGGTTGTGGGCACATCCCCAGTAGGGGGTGTACAGGAGGCAACTGATCGATGTTTCTCTCTCATTGATGTTTCTAATTCTCTATCCCTGTCTCTCATCAATGTTTCTAACTCTCTATCCCTCTCCCTTACTCTCTGTAAAAAATTAGTAAAATATATTTTTAAAAATTACCATTAAGGACATTTAGGGACATTCACAGTGTGGTACCACCAGCACTACTATCTAGTTCCAAAATATTTTCATCACCCAAAAAGAAACCCTGTATTCACTAACAGGCACTCCTTACTTCCCTCTCTTCCCAGTCCAGGGTAGCCACTAATCTGCTTTTGTCTCTATGAGTTTGCCTATTTGGGATATTTCATATACATGGAATCATGATAGGTGGCCTTTTTTACTTCTTTTACTTAGCCTCATCTTTTCAGGCTTCATCAGTGTAGTTGTACATATCAGTACTTCATTCCCTCTAATGACTAAATAATATTTATTGTATGGAAAACCACCTTTTTAAAAATCCATTTATCAGTGGATAGCCCATTTTTAAATATCACTACAAACCTTGGATGAAGGGGCCCTACTGAATGGGACTTTTTAAAATGGCAAAAATCATGAACTATGTCAGTGATCGAGGGATTTATATGCCAAATAAATTGTTTTAAAATCATCAGGTCCCTGCTGACCAACAGCAGATAGTCTCTGAAAGGTAAAAGAAAGAATGACTTCAGAAAGTAGAACATCTACGGTTTATGGCAACAGTTATCCACCTTCTTATTCCACGGACCCTTGTATTGCAGCCCCTCCTGGGTGACAGTCCCCGAGAACACCAAGCTGCTCGAGTAACCGCCTGAATCATGAGTCCCACAGAGCAGACAGTCCTTCCTGGAAGGGAAACTTACGGATGGGGCTGCGGTGAGCCCCACAGTTGATGCCAGACCCAGTGGCTTCTCTCTCTTCTTATCTGCTTATCATTTGAAAAACTCCAGGAAAAGTCTTCCTCTTTGAACAAAGATTTCAGAATTTCTGCTGTCAAAAAGTATTGCTTGCTATTTACTCCATCCTGAATCTGTACTGTGTGTGTGTGTGTGTGTGTGTGTGTGTGTGTGTGTGTGTGTGTGTGTGTCTACAATCACCTAGACAGGCATTAGCAGGAAACTCCTTAAGAATTCATTTGATGGCTAATGATGGAAAATCCCAGGATTTAAAAGGAGCAGGAAAAAATGCCCGACTTGCTTTCCAGACAGATATAAAATCTTCACCGTCCCTATAATTAAAGTCTTGAGCCCTCCAGTGGGGTGGGGAGAGAAGGAAGTCAGGCCCTGAGAGCAGGAAGGTAATGTCAAGGTGCTGATCCCTTGGCGGTACCAAACATTGTTTAAGAGATGAAGTCTGATGATTTCCCCTCTCTCCCTCCCAGCTTCTCCCAGTCCTTTTCATACTTAGCATTTTAAAGACTTCAACAAGAAAGGACATCCTGCAGGGAGCAAACCGCATCCTGAGGAATGTTCCAAGGCCCGCCTTCCATGTTTGCTATGGTGCAAATCCTGCTGCTCCACAGAGATGGTCTCTCCTTCCCCCAGCCAGCTGAGTCCTCCTCACCCACTCCCATTTCTCCTTCCCCAGCCAGCTGAGTCCTCCTCACCCACTCCCATTTCTCTCTCTTTTCATTTATCCTCCCCTCCTTTTCAAGTCCCTCTCAGAAGCCTGATGGTCACATCCCTCCTCGCCTGTAACGCTCACCAGAAGGTAGGGCTTGCTTTCTCTGCGGACAACGGCTGCCCATGACTGAAATGTCAGGCCCCACATCAGTTGTCCTTTCAAGGCCTCAATGTCAAGCCCGCCACTGCAAGGAGGAGGGAAGTGTTTTGCTGATCGCATAGCTTTAGCTTTGAGGGTTCTCTCACATTAAAAACAAACAGAACAGGCTTTCCCACAACATGTTTTTGAGGCCCACTTGGGAATTTGGGTGGGGTTGGAAGAAACCAAGTGTCTGGCCTCTCCCAGGGGATATTAGTCACCCAAATTATGTTTCAAGATTAAAAAAAAATATTAGACAAGTTTGTACATGGTGGTAACTGTCAGACTGGCCACTCCTTGTTGAAGCTTGCAGTTTTGGAATTCTGACTTAACTTCTCAAAAAAGGCCAGTGGAAAAGGATCCTGGGTATTTTTTGGAATGCAATTTTCTTATTGAGGTGTAACAGAGGTCGGGGGCAGGGAGCATGGAAAAGGTGGGCATGACTGAAATAGGCATAAACCCCAAATGTGATCTCCGCACCAGCTGAATAAATACTACCCAGGAAAGAATGAGAAAAATTGCAGAGAAAAGCAAAATTCGAGACCACAGGGGTTTGGGGATGTACAAAAGCAACTGTATTAATATAATCCTAGGTTCTTGAAAGGTTGAGCCTCTTCATGCAATATCTTCAAGACCTCATTAGAGAGCAAGTCAGAGATACCCCCAAAGGCCTGTAAAGGGTTGGCAGGATCTTATTCACCCAACTCCAGAAGACTCAACTCAGGAAGTTCTGATAGGAGTATAGCTTTTAGTCCATTAAAAAAGTTTCTGCATAAGAAACTACTAAAATGTAAAGGGGTTACCCTCCTGCCCCCATATCATGCAGGTTGAAAAATGAAGACGTTCAAGTCATGGATGATAGATTCCTATCCTTTAAGGATGAGAGTATGAGGAAAAGTGGTTCTCATTATTTGAAAGAAAAAAAGCTTACATCCTCCTAAGTTAACACTGGGAGATGATTTGGGGTACTGACCCCTACCTTGTAACTAATCTTCACCTTCCTCTAGAATTGTGCTCTCCGATGTGGAAGCCACTGGTCACATGTGGCTATTGAACACTTGAAATATAGCTAGTTGTACACAATACAATTATATTGATCAGTTATTCCCAATTATCCCTCAATAAAGTTAAAAAAGAAAGAAATGTAGCTAGTTTAAATCGAGATGTGCTGGATTTCAAAGATTTAGCATGCAAAAAAGAATGTAAAATATCTCATCAATAACTTTTTTCATATGAATATGTTAAAGTGATAATAGTTTAAATATATTGAGCTAAATAAAATATATCAAGATTAATTTCACTTATTTTATTTTTCAGGTTAAGTAAATGTCCTTTTTTTTTTTAATCTTTATTGTTGAGATTATTACAGAGGTCCCTCGTCCCGTCCCCCCCGCCATAGCTCCCCTCCACCCGTTTCCCACCCCATCCCAGGCCCTTGCCACCCTATTGTCTGTGTCCATAGGTAATGCATACGTGCATATAAGATCTTTGTCTAATCTCTTCCCACACCCCCCACAACACCCTCTTTCCCCTGAGAATCGTCAGTCTGTTCCATTTCCATGCCCCTGATTCTATTCCATCACCAGTTTATTCTGTTCATCAGATTGTTTATTCATTTGATTTTTAGAGTCACTTGTTGATAGATATGTATTTGTTGTCACTTTGTTGCTCATATTTTTTATCTTTACCTTTTTCTCCTTCCTCTTCTTAAAGAATATCCTTCAGCATTTCATATAATACTGGTTTGGTGGTGATGAACTCCTTTAGCTTTTCCTTATCTGTGAAGCTCTTTATCTGCCCTTCAATTCTAAATGATAGCTTTGCTGGGTAGAATAATCTTGGTTGTAGGTTCTTGCTGTTCATCACTTTGAATATTTCTTGCCACTCCCTTCTGGCCTGCATAGTTTCTGTTGAGAAATCAGCTGACAGTTGTATGGGCACTCCCTTGTAGGTAACTGTTTTTTTCTTGCTGCTTTTAAGATTCTCTCTTTGTCTTTTGCTGTTGGCATTTTTTAAAACTTTTTATTAAGATATTACAAGTGTGTCCTTATCCACCCATTGTCCCCTCATCCTCCCAGTCTTGCCCTCACCTTCACCCCCTGTTGTCTGTGTCCATCGCTTATGCTTATATGTATGCATACAAGTCCTTTGGTTGATCTCTCCAGCTTACCCCCACCCTCCCCTATCTTCCCTCTGAATGCTTTTGGCATTTTAATTATGATGTGTCTTGGTGTGGTCCTCTTTGGATTCCTCTTGTTTGGGGTTCTCTGTGCTTCCTGGGCTTGTAAGTATATTTCTTTCAGCAGGTAGGGGAAGTTTTCTATCATTATTTCTTCAAATAGGTTTTCAATATCTTGCTGTCTCTCTTCTTCTGGCACCCCCATAATTTGGATGTTGGAACACTTGAAGTTTTCCCAGAGGCTCCTTACACTGTCTTCATATTTTTGGATTCTTTTTTCTTTTTGCTATTCTGGTTGGGTGTTTTTTGTTTCCTCATATTTCAAATCATTGACTTGATTCTTGGGATCCTCTAGTCTGCTGTTGAATCCCTGTATATTATTCTTTATTTCAGTCAGTGTATGCTTAATTTCTGGCTGGTCTTTTTCCGTTTTTTTGGCATTCTCACTAAGATCCTTGAAGGTCTCACTAAGTTCCTCAGAGGTTTCTAGAAGATTCTTGAGTAACCTTATAGCTGCGGTTTTGAATTCTAGACCCAGTTTTCTTTCTTCCATTTCTTTCATTTGTGACATGTTTCTTTGTCTCCGCATTTTGGCTGCTTCCCTGTGTTTGTTTCTATGTATTGGATAGAGCTGCTAAGTCTCCTTGAGTTGATAGAGTGGCCTTGTGTAGTAGGTGTCCTATAGGGCCCAGTGGCTCAGCCTCCCCAATCACCTGAGGTGGACACTCTTGGTGCACCCCTTTGTGGGCTGTGTGCACAGTTTTATTGTAGTTGAGCCTTGATTGCTGTTGGTGTTACTGGGAGGAACTGACCTCCAGGCCAATTGGCTACGGGGACCAGCCGTGACTACAGTCGGAGAGCTGCTGTGCAGGAGACACCCTTATGGGCAGGACTTTCTTCAGTACAGCTTCCCTTACCTTAATATAATTACAAAATTGACATTCCCAACAGACAGGGGTTTATTCTTCCTAGGGGTCCTCCCAGTGGCCAGCCCCTCTAGTCTTCAGAGGGAAGCTGCCAGCTCCCTCCACCCTCTGCCAGTCAATCTGCACCCTGGCAGAACAAGTCACTGAGAGGGCTTTTTCCCAAAGAGCTATATTGTAAAAGTCTACCAGCTTCCCATTCCTCCCACCTCATTTATCCTTCATTTTTACACACACACACACACACACGCCTGCTTTTTACACACATTCCTCTGATGTTTCAAAGGATTGATTTGACCTGAAGTAAATCCAGACCTCTGCAGTAATTAGCCTCTGGCACATCGAGCATCTACTTAGGTTTTGAATCTCAGATCTGCCTTTTACATGTTGTATTCATTTCACTAATTACAAAACCTCTCTAAAGCCTCAGTTTCTTCATCTCTAAAATGGGGTGGTTATAGTCATTATCACCCATAGGGCTGTTTGCAGAGTTAATAAGATTGTGCATTCACAGTGCCCAGCACATAGAAACTACTTTATAAATGAGGGTATAACTACTTTTTTAAAAATCTGTTGTTTTGAAGGGTCTGACTCTAATGTATGAAAATCAAAGATGATTTTAAGAACTCATCTAAATCATAGACAGGATTATTTAGTGAGGGATTTAATTTTTCCTGAACAATTCACTATGAACAAAATTGTTTAAAATGATACTTCTAAAGGGCAAACTTATTACACAATGACACTTCCAAGGTTTATTATTCCTAGTATTTAACTACTTATCTCTTCAATTTTAACACTAAGCTAATCATTAATATTATTGTATTCTAGAAGTAATTATTTTAAAAGCTTTTGCTGTAATAGCGGAAGCCAATCTGGCTATTCCTGGTATTGGAGAAGGTAAAAAGTGTTTATTTTTTTTTAGGACTGACATGCCAGAGATTGATTTTTGATGCCAAGAAATCACTTAGCATTCACGTGACTTCAATTTCACAGAACCTTGAAATATGTTTATGCTTAATCAAAATTCTTTCTAGAGGCAAAACGCCAACAACTTCTCTCTTGTACCTTCCCTAACATATCTCCGAGAGAAATTAGAGACAAGGTCATGACCTAGTGCTCATCAGCCCTGCAAGCGAACACTTTGGGATGTCATAAGTAGCCACCCATGAGTTCCAATCACATTTCTTCTCGGCACTTCTTGCCTGATGGATAATATTGTACCTAGCTTTCCAGTAGAGAAACCAAGCCTCAGAAGTGGAATGAAAAGGCTGACATCAGAATATCCTATCTAATAAAAGAGAAACATGGTAATTAGCTGTACATCCGCTACCCTTCCCATTGGCTAATCAGGGCGATATGCAAATTAACTGCCAGCCAAGATGGTGGCCGGCATCCAGGCAGCTTGAAGCGAACATGAGGCTTGCTTGCTTCAGTGATGGAGGACTCCAACATTCCCCGCCTGCCTTGCTGGCCTCTGAGCTTGCAGTTTGAAACATTGTTACAAATATAGAATCTAAACAAACTCCAGAAACCTGCTTTCAGCCAGCCGGGATCTCAGAGCTGGAGTTGAAACAGTGTTTCGATTACAGAACCCAAACAAACCAGATACCTGCTTTCAGCAGCAGAGGCCTAAGAGCTGGAGCTAAGCCTCAGAGCTAAAGCTGGTCCAGAATTAAAAAAAAAAAAGAAAAAAAGGAGCGGTTGGGAGCTTCAGTCACCTGCCAGCCTGAAAACAGCCCTCAGCCCCTCACCCAGACTGGCCAGGCACCCCAATGGGGACCCCCACCCTGAAGGGTGTGTGACGAGCTGCAAACAGCCATCATCCCCTCATCCAGGTTGGCCAGGCATCCAAGCAGGACCCCCACCCTGATCCAGGAAACCCTTCAGGGCAAACCAGCTGGCCTCCACCCGTGCACCAGGCCTCTATCCTATATAGTAAAAGGGTAATATGCCTCCCAGCACCGGGATCAGCGTGACAGGGGGCAGCGCCCAAACCCCCTGATCACCCTGCAGCTCTGTGTGTGACAGGGGGCGGGGCCACAACCTCCCTATCTGCCCTGCTCTGTTCGTGACAGGGGAAGGCGCCCCAACCCCCTGATCAGCCCTGCTCTGTGCCTGATAGGGGGGAGCTCCCCAACCCCCTGATCGCCCTGTGGCTCTGTGTGTGACAGGGGACAGCGCCCCAACCCCCTGATTGGCCCTGCTCTGTGCGTGACAGGGGGTGGCACTGCAACCTCCCCATCGACCCTGCCTTGAGTGTGACAGGGGGCGGTGCCCCAACCCCCCAATCGGCCCTACCCTGAGCGTGACTGATGGTGGCATCACAACCTCCCGATCCACCCTGCTCTGTGCATGACAGGGGGCGGCGCCCCAACTCCCCAATCGACCCTGCTCTGAGCCCGACCAGGGGCTGCACCTAGGGATTGGGCCTGCCCTCTGCCACCCGGGAGCAGGCCTAAGCCAGCAGGTCGTTATCTCCCGAGGGGTCCCAGACTGCGAGAGGGCACAGGCCGGGCTGAGGGACCCCTCCTCCCCCCTGAGTGCACAAATTTTTGTGCACCGGGCCTCTAGTCTATATATATAAAAGCCTAAGCGACCATTATGACAGAACGACTGGAACTATTTGAACGGACAGTCACTATGACATGCACTGACCACCAGGGGGCAGATGCTCAATGCAGGAGCTGCCCCCAGCCTGCAGGCCCCGACTGCCAATGGGGACTGCTGGCCAACCTCCTGGTCCCTCCCCCCGGACGGCAGGCCTTTATCGCCCAATCAGAGTTGGGCCCCAGGGCTAGGATGGGGAACCAGGGGTGTGTGGCAGTGGACGCAGCTCCTTTCCCGGGGGGGCGGGGGGGCGAGATGGTCAAGGACCGGCTCCCACCTCGGAGCCAGCGGCCAACCTTCCGGGTCCCTCCTGTTGGCCAGCAGGACCCGATCGCCCTATCGGGGGTGGGCCCCAGGTTGGGATGGGGAACTGGGGGTGGGTGGCAGTGGACGTGGGCAGTGAGGGAAGGAGGAGTGGGGGGAGGGATGCAGGGAACCATGCAGTGGCAGTGCACGGGTGGCAAGGGAAGGAGGAGGCAGGGAGGCAGGGAGGCAGGGAGGCGGGAAGGCGGGGAACCTGATCAGCCCTGATTGCCGGCCAGGCTTAGGGACCCCACCTGTGCACCAATTGTGTGCACCGGGCCTCTAGTTCGTTAAGATAAAATCACTGACATCTCCAAGCGTGGGCTCTAGTACCCATCACTCATGGTGTGAAATTTAAAGGGTCAGTAAAGGATCTGCATACAGAATTTGCAGAATACTATCTATACCCCATTTCTGTAGAAAAAAAAAGTGTGTGCTGTGGGTGTGTGATATAAATGCATAGAAAGCCCTAGGCAGACTCCCTTCAGTCACTATGGGTGACTCCTCCTGCAGAGGGGAACAGTGCTGTAGGGGAATAAGGAGGGCTTCCATAGTTTGCTCTTCTTACTTCTCTATCATTTGCATATTTTATAATGATATTTCAGGCATTAATATTTATAATTTTTTACCTTAGAAAAATCAAGTAAAGGACCAGTTCTAACAAGTAACCACAGAAATGAGCTTATCCTTCCTTGAAGACTCATAAAACTCCACTGGTGATTAATGAGTGCAATAATCTTCATCAAATTTTTCAGACAAGCCTTTTATTGCTCACCTACCATGCATTATGCTGGGTGCTGCTGTTGTGTGCACTACCTCACTGGAGCCTCACAAAATCCCATAAGAGATATATTCAAATTTTTATATTTTAAGGTATTTGGGGGCACTTGGGTTATAAAAATGGAATAATTTATGTAGCTCTTTATGTAGCCCTTTTCCTCATATATCTTTTACCACTTCATCCTCTTAAAATATATCAAAAACCAAAGTTCAAGAGATTATTATTCCTAATTTATACACATGGAATCTAAAGCTCAAAAAAGATAATTCACTCAAGATTACACATGAATTAGGTATGATACTGAGAAACAACAACGAGGTATCCCAATTCTCAACCTTAATGTTCTTGCCACCCGAGTGTGGCCCAGCTGGCCCAACCATGTCCACCATCCTAACGCCTGCACTTGTTCACAGAGAGACTGGATGTTAGCTCTGGGAGGGGCCTTAGTGAGGACCATCTCACCCAGGGGCCCTCAATCCTGGCTACACATTAGAAACACCTGGGGAGCTTTCTTATTTTTTTAATAGTTTTTTATTCATTTTTTAGATAGAGAGGAAGGGAAAGAGATAGAAATATCAATGATGAGAGAGAATCATCCATTGGCTGCCTCCTACATGCCCCCCACTGGGGATTGAGCCCACAGCCCAGACATGTGCTCTAACTGGGAAATCAAACCGGTGACTTCATGGTGCATAAAACAACGCTAAGTCCACTTAGCCACACAGGCCAGGCACCTGGAGAGCTTTTAAGATCTATCAATCTCAGATTTATTAAATCAGAATCCATATTGGTAGGGTTCCGACACCTGTATTTTGTGAACACTCTTCAGTGATTCTCATATGTAGTCAGAATTGAGAACCAACAATTTAGCCTTTAAAATGACAAATAGTTGTCATTTTAAATGCTAACTCCAATTCATTGAAAGAGGTATGGAGAGTGCTGTCTGAGGAGGACATGAGTTCGAATTTGAGCTCAGGGGAAGACAGTGCTATTGTGTCTGCTGTGTGCAAAGGAGGGGTGGTTGACACATGAGCTGAATGCAGCCAATCCTGATCGAGGAGGAAACCGAGGCCAGAGAGCTTATATGATGATTTACTTCGGTAACAAAACCAGTTAGTGGCAGAGCTAAGTCTAAACTCAGGTTTCCTGACATTTAGGTCCGTCCTTCATTTGTTAATGTAACTGAGTAGCTCCCAAACCTTCATGACCACCAGGAAGACATAAGACCAGCCTGTGATTAACCTGACTGTGCCACCCATCACACACCAGCCATTTCACATGCCCACATCCAGCGTCACTCATGTCAGAGTGAGAAGAGGCTCCTGAAACAGGCGTGGCCACAGTGCCAAGTAAGCACCAGGTGCTTACAGTAACCAACTGCTCTCCACTGCTGCTACCATTCAGGCTGGCCTTTAAAGAGAGACAGAAAAGTAATGCTGGGCCTGGGGTTGGGAGCTGTGGCCACAGCTTCAGCCTATTACTAAGCCACGGGAGAGGCCGCTCAGGAACGTGCCTGGCAGTGGGCACCAGGCGGCCTCCTGCCATGCCCAGGCACATTTCTCCAGTGCCCAAATCACTGCCTGTCTTAGAAGCCCATTTGAGGGGGTGACTCGTGTGTGTGTGTGTGTGTGTGTGTGTGTGTGTGTGTGTGTGTGACTCAGGGATCTGTCATAAAGGCCCCATGAGTCACCTACTTCCTGACCAACACATTGTGGAGCCAGCTTCAGGATGCACAAATGCACAGGAAAAGAACCTCTTGGCCAGGAGTGGGTTATATTTTCAGGAAACTGGTTACTTTTAATATAAATACACACACACAGCACTCGAGTTATAAGTCAAGTTTAGTGTCTTTTCAATGAGACAATGTTCTGTTCAAAATGGCTTATTTTTTTATTATGGCAAAATATACGTAGCATAAATTTTACCATTTTAAGTGAATAGTTCAGTGGCATTAAGTTCATTCACATCGTTGTGCAACCATCTATCTCCAGCAATTTTTCATCTCCCCAAACTGAAATTCTGTACCCATTAAACAACACCTCACCATTCTCCCTCCTCCCAGTCCTGGTACCTACCATTCTACTTCTTATCTCTATGAATTTGATGGCACTATCTGTCCATAATGGTTTACTTCATTAATCGTTTATCACTTCACTGTTATCCTTTTCAATGGAAAAAAATAGGTAATGCTTTGATTTCTTGGTATCTAGTTCTTTGAGGATCCCCTAAATATAAATAGAAATGATTCTCTGGGATTTATATTCCCATTGGGTAGCTATAGATGGAGAAGCCGGGATGACCAGCGGGTGCTCAAATTGAGCAAAGAAGTAAGTTTCACAGCACCAAGGCTTTACACACCCTAGTTGTTCATACAAAGAGAAACTAGTGCACCACAATCCCAAACCTTCCACAGGTGGGTAAAGGTGGCATTGAAAGGCAGACAGCAAGTCAGCCAAATCACATCAATAGGGTCCCCTACCTTAGCAATGTTTAATACTGTGCCTCAAAACGCACCTGTGCCTCAAAAGCTCTGACTGCACACCTCTGCAGGAAGGGAGAGGCCAAAAGGACGGCAGCTGCTTCCACTCACTGTTCCAGGTGTAACCTCGCAAAGCACACTTCCTGCACTTGGCCGCTGTCTCAGGCCAGTGTGGACAACCCTCCAGTGTATAGGCTCAGGATAATCAGAAAGAGGTCATAGCTGAAAAGCCCTGTTGAGGTAGTTTAAGAAAAGGCTCTGAAAGACTGGTCCATGGACACCCTGCCCCACGGCTATCATGACCCAATGAAAAGTAAAAAATATCTCGGGATTCATGAATATTTTCCATGAACTGACCAAGATGGGTGCTGTGAGGAATACCAAGACATTTAAAAAGCATGATGCCTGCCTTGAAGGAACTCACATCCTGGTTAAAAATTGGGACTCAGTGCCGGGGTTTCCAATGAGGTGGGACTGCCTGCGGGACGCCGCATTCATATGTGTGGGAGGAAGGTGCTAGCAGAGTTGGGTTCTTTTGGGAAGAAAGGCTTCCTGAAGAAGTTGAGTCTTGGAACTCTCAGAGGCTGGTTCTTTTAAAACGTGTGGTCTCTTTGGAATACAGTCACATCTGACAGCTTTTTAAATTTATGCTTTTTGATCTCTTTGGAACAGCCCTCATTCACATGCTGCCAACCCCCAGTTGCTGATCCCTGAGAGAAGACCTACCGTCCACCAAGCTATTGCCGACAGAGGGCCCACAGCCCAGCAGCAGCCCATTTCTAGAGGACCAGAGGCACTAGCGGAGGCCTCGCCTGCTGAGTCATTTCCACACCTTTTTGAGCTCCACCCACAGAACAATGTGCAGAAGCATTTCCAACAGCTCACACTGAATGCCCTCCCTAACATCCTAAAGCAGCTACAAAGGAAATGAATGGTTCCCCCAGAGGCCCTTATTTATACAAATGTAAAAACCCAAAAGAACACTTTCCCAGACTTGTAGACCTCTTTGTGCTATTGGTTTTTTCTCCTGTTGCTTGGAATGAAAGAGAGCAAATGATTCAAAAATAAAACCCCTTCAGTAATACATGACAATAATGATAGTTTGGTGGCACATGGTGGACCATAGTAAGCAAATACAGGCATGGGGTCAGCACACACACACACACACACGCACGCACGCACACACACGCGCGCCAGTGATCTTTTCAAACTTAAATATGATCTGCTCCCCCGCTCCTCCCCACACACACACACCTCCCCCAACCATTTCCCTCCAGAAAATGCTTGAATGGCTTCTCATTGCTCTTGGGATAAAGGCCAAGTTCCTAATGAGGCCACAGGGCTTGCCTGTCTGTCCCTGAAGCCTCTCCAGCCTTTCACATCCTTTTCTCACTGCCCCACAAGGACGTCCCTTCTTTCTTCCAGTTCTGCAGTTGTGTCACACTCCCTCCAGTCTTGGAGCCTGTATGCGTGCTATTCTTCCTTCTTGGAATACTGTTCCCACTCATCCCTTCATCTACTTTAACCTGTAGCATCCTTTACATCTCAACACAAACTATACTTGCTTAGGGCAACAGTCCCTGACCTCCCCATCTCCCCATTTATTGTCTCTCTGGCCCCATCAACATTTTCCTCATGTGCTAAATGAGGCTACCACTTCTCCTGTCACTTTCCAGATTTCCCAGGAATAGTAATATGGGAAGACAGATACAGACTAAATGTCTAGTCTAATTTTCTAGCGTGCCTTTCTGTACTGCAGAGGCTGGAAAGCTAACACTTAGTTTCTAGACTCCCTTGCAGCTATGTTTTAGGGTAATTTGGGTCCTACTAAGCAAACATCCTTGCCCAGAGCTTGGATTTAAAAAGTTAAGAAGAGAGAGGGGTGGACATGAAGTATGCATTCTGCTAGTGCAAATCAAAACTGGAGTCACATGGCGTTAGAGGCAGCAGTTCTGATCCCCAAATTACAATGAAGGCAGTATATTCTTAGAGCCAACGTTTTTGGCAGTATCTTCCTGATTGTGGCAGAAGTAGGCACTCTCTGGTCAAGCTAGTTCTGGGATACAGCTCTGAAAGTCATTCCTGGAGGCCCAGCCTGAAGCCTGCTCCTTGCAAGCACCTAATCTTCTATAGTAAGTCAGTCTTTTTCTGCTTAAGCTACTAGAGTGATTTCTGTTACCTGTGCAGAATCCTGTCTGATATATTTGGGTAAAGTGCCTCAAGAACTATAAACTGCTATGGAAATGTAAGTTATGGTTACTCATCAAGGTCCCAGAGCTTTCATCTGGAAAGGTGGCCCGGGAATAGCTCTCAGGCACTAAATGTGCAGATTCAGGAAGAGCAGGCAAGTGGCCATACTCTTGAGACAGTCTCTCCAGGGCAAATAACCATTTTAAGCCAGAATCCACACCTGAAACATGGAGGTGTCTCAAAGTGTCATTTGGGGATCCAGCTCCCTTCTACAGTCTTGTTTTCCCCTATCTGAAAAACAGGAAGTCTGGAGTTTGCAGTGTGTGGCATTGGGGTGAGGGTTTTCTAGAGTTGAGCATTTCCTAAAACATGTCCAGGAAAAGCCAACATTCCTTTATCAGGTGGAAATCTCATGAGTCACTCTAAATGGCTCATACATACCATTCTCCCTTTGGTGAGTCTGTCCTGTCTCCTTGATGCTTGCTCATTCTGCAGTAATTCCCAGCCCAGAGAGGCGCTAGGCTCTGCTTTAGGTGCTGCTCACGCCCCTCACATTGTTCCACTGCACAGGGCAGACAGACCATCTCAGCACCTGGTCATGCTAGCCCTGGCTCAAGCTACTGGGGTGACAGCGCAGAGGTCTTGCTTCTTCAGCACATTTTTCCTCCAGCTGTCTACAAACTCTTGGCTCAGCTACACAGAGCTCAGCTGGAATGCCCTGGGTGTGGCATTCATGAGCCTGAATGGAAAACCTGAAGCCCAGTGGGAGGGTGAATGAGACAGTACAAACATCACCTAAAGCAGCTCTGAGGCCTCTGATTATTTCTCCATCTCATTTTACCACTCCTTAAAGGCTTGTGGCGATCACCTGCCAGGATGAAAGTGGCTCAGCTAAAGGGGCTAGCAGAGAAGAAGGGATGAGTGACAGATTAAACACACAGAGACTTGGAGATGTGACTCAAGAGAAATGGCGGGGGGAGAGAAAAAATAAAACAAAACCTGATAAAATTGTGTTTCTTGCTGGCCTGTGTAAAAATGAACTTGGATCCTTCTATAGAAGGTGGGAAACTTCCCTTTTTGATGCAACAGGGAGCTCATCTGTGTTCTGGATGAGACTGGGAACTCTAGGAGCAGTCTTTCGGGGGTCACTCCTCAGACAGAGCTCAGGGCCCAGCTGCCTTTGGGGAAGGTGTGGCCGAGCTAAAGAAAACCCCACATTCATCCTGTTTTCGTCTAGAGCAGCCCCAGCCATATTTGTTTTTTATATTTTACAATATATTTTTATTGATTTCAGAGAGGAAGGGAGAGGGAAAGATAGAAACATCAATGATGAGAGAGAATCACTGATCAGCTGCCTCCTGCACACCCCCTATGGGAGATTGAGCCCACAGCCTGGGGATGTGCCCTGACCGGGAATCGAACCATGACCTCCTGGTTCATAGGCTGACTCGCACCTATACTGGCCGACCCATATTTGCTTTACATGTTGGGCTTCTTGAATGATTCCACTTGAAGAAAGGGACATATTTGGTTTAAATATTTTTATTGATTGATTTGAGAAAGAGAAACATCGATTTGTTGTTACTCTCTTATTTATGCATTCATTTATTGATTCTTGTACGTGTCCTGACTGGAGATCAAATGTGCAACCTTGGCACATCGGGACAATGCTCTAACCAACTGAGCTACCCAGCCAGGGTGGGACATGTTTGGTTTTAAACAGAGGAAGATCTGGTGGGTCTCAGCCCGGTGGGCATGGGCGGAGATGGCTTGCACAGCGGCCGACCAAGACAGGTTTATTTGTATTAAGAGGCCTGGTGCATGAAATTCGTACATGAGTAGGGTCCCTCGGCCCGAGGGGTGATCAGGACCGACTGGGGCCTTCTGGCTGCCAGCCAGGGCCTCCCTTCCCCAGCTGCCGGCTGGGGCCTTCCTTCATTCTGCACCGCCCCCTGGTGGTCAGCGTACGTCATAGTGAGCAATTGAACTCCTGGTCTCCAGGTTGAACTCCCGAGGGGACATTTTGCATATTAGCCTTTTACATATAGATAGATATAGATATAGATATAGATATAGATATAGATATAGATATAGATACCCTGCTTATTTATTTTTTAAAATAATTTTTATTTCTTGAAGTATTACAAAGAGTATTACATATTTCTCCTTTTTTCCCCCCCTTGACATTCCCCCGGCCTCCCCTACCCCCTAGTGTCTTGTGTCCATTGGTTATTCTTATATGCATGCATATAAGTCCTTCGGTTGATCTCTTAACCAGCCCCCAAACCCTCCCCAGGCTTCCCACTGTAGTTTGACAGTCTGTTCAATGCTGCTCTGCCTCTGCATCTATCCCTGTTCATCAGTCTATACTGGTCCCCATTATCTGTCCCAACCTCACTGGAGCCGTCCCAACCTCACCAGGGCCGTTTCGTCCTCACCCGGGCCGTCTTGACCTCACTGGGGCCATCCCGACCTCACCAGGGCCGTCCCGACCTCACTGGGGCCATCCCTACCTCACCGGGGCTGTTTCAACCTCACCAGGGCCGTCCCAACCTCACCAGGGCCGTCCCGACCTCACCGGGGCCATTTCGGCCTCACCAGGGCCGTTTCAACCTCACCGGGGCCATCCCAACCTCACGGGGGCCGTCTCGGCCTCACCGGGGCTGTTTCAACCTCACCAGGGCCGTCCCAACCTCACCGGAGCTGTCCCGACCTCACCAGGGCCGTCTCGACCTCACTGGTGCCGTCTCGATTTCACCGGTGCCATTCAGGCCCCGGGTGCCATCCCAACCTCACCGGGGCCGTCCCGACTTCACCGGGGCCGTTTCAACCTCACCGGGGCCATCCTGACCTCACCGGGGCCGTTTCAACCTCTCCGGGGCCGTCCCGGCCTCACCGGGGCCATCTCAACCTCACCGGGGCCGTCTCAACCTCACCAGGGCTGTCCCGACCTCACCGAGATACCCTGCTTATTTAAATAACAAGATCATCTCGGAGGGCAGGCAAATCCCCAAAAGTAAGGCTGTTGAAAATCCTACAGCTACAGAGATTCAAGATGTACACTCAGCAATTGGATTTAATGCATTTTGTGAGAAAAACAAAATGTACTCCAGAGAATGGAATCATAATGCTCAGTACAGGGGCAGAGTCCGGGTTCAACTGAAATAGGAAGTTGGCAGCCTCTGTCTTGTACAAGTCCCCTCACATAAGTCAGTAATGTTGTATACAGCGGAAATGATTCCTAAACTAAAAACAAGGACACAAAAAGCAGGAGATAGTGACCAAACTCTTCAGCAATGAGAAGGAAGTAAAAAAGGGAAAGGAAAGAAGAAGTGACTTGGCAAGACAATCAAGTCTGACATACTACTGTAAGAGACGTGAATGGAGGTTTCTGATTTGTATCTGAGAGAAACTGAAGCTTTTTGTTTGTATCATTTACTAGTAACTGAACTATGAACCTTTGTGCCTCCCAGCTTTAGCATGAGAGTTGACAAGGAAATAAATTTACATCAGAAGTTTGCATCTAGCTCTTATGCAGTATAAAAGAAAATTGTTTTGCCTTTCAATGCAGTATTTGTGGAAGAAAGCTTATTTTTAAATGGACTATGCCTCTACCATAAGTTACCTGAAATCCTGTATCTGTGCTCTATGTAAACATATTGAGATAAATGAGTTTAATAATAAATGAGTTTGAAACACGTATTATTCACCTTTTAAGCTAATGAGATAAAATTCAAAACTGACCAAAAATAAAAATAAAAAGAGGAAGAGCTGGGAAGTCACTGGTCTGAGGAAGAACGCTAGACTGGGAATCAGGAAGCTTGGTTCTACCACTAATTTTCTAGGCAATTTTAGCAAATTAGTTCACCTCTCTGGGCTTTAGCTTCTTCAACTGGATACAGGAGTACCAAGCTCATAAGTTCATTGCAAGGCTTCTGTGGGGGAAGGGGTCAGAGCCTGTGCCTGCCTGCAGCATATTATTACTGAGAGGTCTCCTGGAAAGTACACACTCTAAGACAGAGCGTTAAGCAACTGTAACTTGGACCAGTAATGGAACCTCAGAAGCTGAAGGTACAGTCTCAATGGACTCCCCCGCGGCATTCTAAGAGGAGGAGACAGCAAAGAAAATGAGCAGAGCTCTGGAGCTAAAAATCTATAAAACATTGGGAGCAAAGTCCTACTGGTCTACACCCATGAAACAACACAGCAGTGAAAATCAGGGGTTTCCCCCAACTCAGCTGAGAGGCCAGTTCAGGGCAGCCCACTGAGGGCCCCCCACAGTGTGTGCAGAAGAGGCAGGGCAGTGTCAGCTCAGTGTGGGCCTGGGCTCTGCCGGCGGCGGCAGCAGCAACTTCCCAGATCTCTGTGGGCATCAAGCATTGAGAGTCAGAGAACCCTCACCGGGAGCCCTCATCGCTGACCAGAGTCAGAGCAGGATGCAGAGGACAGTATTCAGGGCCACACATGGGCTACCCAGGGGACCCTCAGAACTCGAGCGGATGAACTCCAGGGAGGCAGAAGGACCTGCCGCTGCAGGTGAGGACAACGCCTGAGAAATACAATACCGATTGTTACCTTTCTGTGAAAGCCCCAGATGTTTGTGGCCTGGCAAACGTAGGTAACAAACACAGATGCAGGCAATGGTTTAAGAGAAGAATATGAAAATGATCCAAGGCAGGCTATGGTGAATGCTGTGCCTTCCCCGCATTGCACAGATTTCATGACTGTCCTGGCACATAGCAAGAGAAGGAAAACTTCCCCTGGGTTCGATAGGAAAGCGGCACCGGGAGGTAAGCTCTGCCTGGGCCTTGCAGGGTGAGGAGAATTGAAAAGCTTCCAGGCCAAGAAACAGCATGAGCAAAGCACCAAGACAAACAGTGGAGATACTTTCTTAGGAAACATTACAGGCCTAGCCAGCAAATCAACCAACAAAATGGGTACATTATTAGTTTCCAAAAGTAAAAAAAATATTAAAAGGTAATTTAAAATGCTAGGGAGGTTTAGGTTTAGAGGATACATATGCCACACTTAAGTTTACAAAGCTCAAGCATATTGAAGAGTTTTACTTTACCCTCAAGTATCTTCCCCACCTTGGGCTGTTTCTGCATAAATGCCTTTTCATGAATGTCTGTCTCCATGGCTGCTGGCCAGTGCTTCCCATCCTCTCTTTGTATCTCTCTTTCTCTCTCTCTCTCTCTCTCTCTCTCTCTCTCTCTCTCTCTCTCTCTCTCTCTCTCTCCAACACAGTTGAAGAAGTGGAACTTTCCAGAATTCTGGAGAACTCTGGCGGCTGTACCTTGAGAGAGTTCCCGAATGCACCTGTCAGGTTATCTCCCACTGCCAAGATGATGGAAAAGGGGAGGCACTGGAACGGAGTAACCATCACTCCAAATAAATGGAAATGGAAGCACTGCAAAGTAAATAGCTGCAAATTTCACGTGTCATTCCCCATTCACAAAGACTGTTTTTAGACAACATAATAATCCACTACAACATTTACTCTGTCTGCAGGATTATTACAGCACAATTTTACCTTTCCATCTTCCATGGTGCAGTGTGATTTCTTTAATAGTCATTCTTTGTCGTTCCCAAGTTTTGGGGTCAGACTAATCCAAGTGATGACTTGGGGATATTGGAGAGGGGTTGTTGGCAGCCTGAAAATTCATGAGAGACTTTCATGCCTTCAGCGTTCCCACACAATTTTAAATGAATGCTCTCTACCCGACCTTTTCCTTAGTTAGCATGACCTAGGGTTATTTACGTGCTCTGTCTCAGGCCTGCAATATCTCCCCTCTAGCCATCTCCCAAGAAAGTTCTCGCTCTTCCAGGAAGCTTTGCTGGACCACAGCAACTTACACTGCTCTTTCTCTTTTTAAAATCCCTATGGTGTCACTCAATGAGAGTTAATTGGGCTCCTGCGGTGGGCCACGTGGAAAAAACATACCCTAAGACAGAAAGTTAAGCAATTGTAACTTGGACCAGTAACAGTACCCCAGAAGCTGAAGGTACAGTCTCAGCTTGTTGATATGGAAAGAACAGAGATCAACTCAATCTGGTTATTGCGGGGTGGGGCCTTGGGGGTTAGGGGTTGTTACTGCAAGAATAAATAAGAGGTAAGGAGGAGACAGGGATGTCACAGGATCTCATTGACACTGAGCCATGATACAGCAGTCCTCACGGGATGGGAACTAAAGCCTCAGGGTGTTCTGGATTTGAGGTGTCTTTTAAAGACATTAGCAGCAGAAGGTCTCAAGCTCCCCCCTGCTGCTGTTACTCTCCATACGTCTGCTTCTTTCCACACCTCCCCAGCTGGACTCCCCTACTCACTCACAGTTTTGCTGGCTTCTGACTACAGTGATTTATCCATGATTTGGTTGGCCAGGGTCCTGGAACTACCATTTAGCATCCTTTGACATTCTTCCTCTGCCACCAACTGGCAACATGTTACAGTGTTTTAAACTTCAAATTCCAAGTAAGAGCATCTGATTTGCCAGAGTAAACTTTTGGGGACCGGCCATATAGGTCATAGGCAGCCAATGATTTTAGTGGTCTTAGGTCAAGTGGTCTATCACTAGCTTGGAGATGTTGAGAAATTCTCCATGTAGAGACCCACCAGGGATTTGGTGAGGGTTCTAAGATTATGCTTGACCTTCAAATTCCAAGGATGGTAGCAATTGTAGGCTAGTAGCTGCATGGGTCTTCTTCACCCCCAAACCAGAGTAGGGGTGAGATTAAAGTGGTCCCCTAAAAACCTCTCAAAAATAGACAAATGGCCATTTGAAAGAATGCCCATTTCTGGTAGACTAGAGGGGACTTGTGCTATTTCCATTCGAGTAAAATAGGACGTATACATTGGCACAGGCTGACGAAGCCAAAAACTTACAGGCACAGGTTACCTATAGATGACCAAGACTTCACGGAGTGAAGTTGCTGTTAGCCAGGTTTCTCCAGAGAAACAGAACCAATAAGATATATAAATAGACAGATACATATAAGAGGATATTTATTATAGGAATTGGCTCGTGCAATTATGGAGGCCAAGAAATCCTACAATCTGCCATCTGCAAGCTGGAGACTCAGGAAAGCCTCTGGTATAATTCAATCCCAGTCCAAAGGCATTAGAACTAGGGGGGGGGGGGTCAATGCTGTAGGCGTCATTCTGAGATGGAAGGACCAGGAGTGCCGGTGCCCTAGGTCTAGAGAAGATCAGTGTCCCAGCTCAAGCAAAAAACAAATTCCTCCTTCCTTCACCTTTTTGTTCTATTCAAGCCCTCAATAGTTTAGATAATGCCAACCCACATTGGTGAGGGCTATCTTCTTTACTCAGTCTACCAATTTGATGCTAATCTCTCCTGGTAACATCTCTGCAGACACACCCAAAAACGCTGTTTTCCTAGCATCCTTTAGCCCAGTCAAGATGACAACCTAAAATGAACCATCACAGAACCCCATCTAGGAGGGAATGTTGATATATAAAGAAATATATTTCAAAACAGTACAAGGCATTGAGGTAGCACAAGAGAAAGAATGAGTAATCCTCTAAGGGGAAGTGAGATTGTGAATAAAATGTAGTAGGCAAGGAGAGCAAGACACCCCAGGCAGAGGTATCAACAAGGAGGAAGCTGAAGTGTAGCACGCTCCAGGTCAGTTATTATAAAACAGGAAGGGGGTAGAAGTAGAAATTGAGGCTGGAGAGAGGTATACAGGGACCAGATCATAAGACATTTTCCTCAAAAGGGATCTTTCTACCAGAGTTTTAAGGAGAGAGGTAGAATTTTTTTTCCTTTTAGGACAATTACTGTGGCAGAAATGTGGAGGACATATTAAATTGAGGAAAGATTAGAGGCAGGAAATGCAGAGAATATATTAAGGAGAGATTTGTTATGCTATTAGACTTGTACCCAGCATGGGCAGAGGAAATAAAGAGGAGAATAAGGATCTGGAAGATCAAGACTGTAGAACAAGTTTGGGTGAAGGGAGATAATGAATATAGTTTAGTACATATTGGGTTTAAGATGCATCAGGGCCACCCAAGTAGATATTTCCAATATAGGTTTTTGGACAGATGGTCCTGGAGTTAAGGAGAGAAATTGGAGCTGAAGATAGAAATGTGCAAGTCCTGTGCATCCAAGTGGAGGCCAAAGCCATGGGCTTGAAGGAATCACTGAGGATGGAGGGTAGGAAGCAGAGGGGAATAGGAGGATGGAATGCTGGCAGTAATGCAAATAGATTATACAGTATCTTGTAACATTTTCTGAAGGTTTCGCTCCCCAACAATTAAATTTTCTATTTATCTTCCTCCTGTATTGTTATCCCTGTCTTTTCAGCCCTCCCTATCCCAGGCCACTGTGAGCCTACTCAGTGTCTTTGTGCAAGTTAGACAAGGGCATACCCGCTGGGCACTTGGCTTGGCAATCTAGCTTTGTGTAAATTAGATTAAAGTGCCCTTCCTTTGGGCTGAGGCAGCCTCACATCAGTACAGAGGCAGGTAAGTAGAGCCAGGCTTGATTCACCACCTCAACCTGGCTTTTGCACAGCGCACAAAGTGCTCAACCTTATCGGGCACTTCAGGCCGTGTCCAACAAGGTCTACACAAGAAGATTCCAGACAAGGCCCATAAGAACTACCTGTAGATGACTCTTCAATTTCCTTGTAATTTAAATTATTGAAAGCAGCATTTTATTTCCTCTCCTTGCACTAGACTGTGATCTGGCAAGTTTTGTTAAGGATGGTTCTTCAAAACTGTCCCCAGTCCTTAACAGGGTTGAGAAATAAAAACATCAGACCAATATCTCTCTCTCACACACACATAGCTCCTGGTCCTCATCCCTGGTTCTAGTGAAGAAAGGTCATAGAATCCCCCTTTCAAAGGATGGCAGCTCTGAGATGCCAGCGTCTTTAGACCCCATGGCTTTAGCTTGGCCTGCTCCCAGCCACAAGCCACACCTACCCCATGTCTCTTTCAAACCTTTCTTCAAAGCAGCCTCTTTCTTGCCTTTGTTCTCTGTCCTTTGGGGATGGTCTTTTTTTTTGAAAAATTGATTTATATTATTATTAAACATAATTGAAGAATTCTCTATCTTTGAGATCCAACAGTCATCTTATCTAAAGGGATTTACTCGTGCTGCATATCGACATGGAACATGCACATTCTAACCCTTCAGGCAAGGTCCATACTTCTGCAGATGCTCCACCATGTTTAAAATTATGGTGCAAATAATTACAGGTTTCATTTCACTGATTTTATTAATAATAAATTTCTGATGTGAATTAGACTCTCAATTGCCTGGGGTGGTTTTGAATGAAAAAGAGAGATTAGGGGGAACTTGAAAGAGGACAGAACATTAGAATCAGCAAACTTTGAAATTAGAAAAAAAAATACATTTAAAAAAAGAAAATTGAGAATAAAGGGAGGAAAATGGTTGTCAGTTGCATTGAATATAACTAGACTTCAGTTAATTTTACTGAATTGCCAACCTTCAATGGCGTCTAAATAAAAGAAACTCACTCATAGTTCTGCCAACCACCAAATTAAATTCATATTTCTGTGATCCTTTCTAGTGTGTGTGTGTGTGTGTGTGTGTGTGTGTGTGTGTGTGTGTGTGTGTTTGTACTGGGTTCAAGTTTTAGTACAGACCCTGGCTAATTTCACTAGATTTCAAACCCTGTGACATAAAATTGAATTCAAGTTAATAAGTCTGAATTGAACATTTAATATCATTTAAATCTCATCCATAGCAAGAGCTACCAGGCAAGTGTTGTCCTGTAGAGTTTATTATCTCCTACACAGGTGTACTAGAGACCAAAGCAAGACAAAATATAAAGGAGGCAGCTGCTAGGATAAAACACCAGCATTGGGAATCTGAAGCTGTGAGTTCTAATTATTTCTCTGGCACAGATATGATCTTAGGCAAGGCTGCCTCTCAGGGTGCCTCAGTCTCCTCATCTGTAAAATGAAGGGATTGGACTTGATCAATGGGCTGCAAGAAGAGGCTGGGGCAGGAGGTGTGGTGCTACAGGACTGATCTCTGCCCATCTCACTGTAATCAGAGCAGCTCCATCTTCGTCTATTTTTCATGCCCAGTATCTTGAGTCCAGTGTGTCTGACAACAGGACAGATCATGTGCTTTCAGGGCTATTTCTGAGAAGCAAGAACATAAGATCACCCTGCTTATCAGCAATCCAGGCAACCAGAGTGCAGAGAAGGTCAGGGAGGCAAGAGCAGAAAGGGAAAGCCTCATGGAGGAGGCAGGGCCTGGGCAGACCTTGAGGGAAGGCAGTATTTGGAAAGACAGAGGGAAAAGGAAACAGCATTGAGGAAAGGCACAGTGGTATGTTCAGGCACCCAGAAGACAGGACCCACTTGGGCTGGAGCTGGGCCTGGGGGGCAGAGAAGATTTTAGAGTAGGATCGAAATAATGGCCTGAGTGCTTAAAGGCAAGTAGATAAATACAAAGTTGACAGGGTAAGATCTAGTGAAGATTTCTGAGCACGTTGATTGACATGCTGAAATTGGTGCATAAGAAAGATTAGTCTGTCAGGTTTTCACAAGGCAAACATTTCTTGATGCTTATGAGGTGCCTGTAGGCACTGAGAATACAAAGCTGGAGAAGGCAGCAGATGACCTTGAGGAGCCTGGCAGAGGGGAATGCAGAATGGGTTGGAGCAGAGGAGAACACGAGGTGGGACTGTATTAAGAAACTAGAATGGAGAAGAAAGGAGAAGGACAGATAAGAACCATCACAAAATAAAAGCTAGCAGGACTTGAAGGCTGGCTGAACATAACTCAAGGAGAAGAATAAGTAACAAATGACGATATTTTTTAATCCTGGAGCTCCAGTGTAGCTTCCTCTTCCTCTTGGGGCCACAGCTACAACACTTCCCCAGCCTCCCTGGCAATGGGGTGTACCTTGTAACTGGGTTCTGAGCAAAGATTATAAACAGAAACCATGTGCTCCCCATCCAGGCCCGGCCCATGAAAACCTCCCACGCGTGCTTCTCCACTCTCCTCCCCATCTCCTGATGAATGAAGAGGAGGCCAAATCCACAAGACTGAAGACGACCTAGGTCCCTGAATGACGACATGAAGGCGCCTGCCAACCAGGAACACCACGTGGGTTTCACATGGCTTGTTATGGTAAATTACTGACATTCTGGACTCACTGGTTATGCTGTTTAACAATAGTCGTGCCATTTTAACAACAAATACAGGACGTTGAGATGAGTTTAGAGAATGGATTAATAAATTCATTGTTTCATTTGGAGTTGCTTTGCTTTGCGGTAACATAATACCTGACCTAAACTAATTTAAAGGGGGATAAAGTGTTATTGACAATACTTCTGACTTTAGGCAGCTTAGAAGGTAGCCTTTTCCACAGTTAGGAGTTTCACTCTGATTGGCCCAACTTGGGCCATGTGCCCCATGTAGGAACTAATCAGAAAGGCCAAGAAGTGTGATGCCTGGTTGACTTGGGTGGAGTGGCATGCTCTTCCCTTGTGCTAGGAGAACAATGAATTCTACTCAGAGCAAGGATAAGGGTAATTCCCCAGAGGGAAATCAGGGTACCACAGCTAAAGAAGGGAAATGAATGTCGGATATTTAAAAGCAGTAAAAGTGCTTTACTTTCTGTTATGAACATGCCTAATTATTTGAAATATCCAAATGGAGAGAACTTTGCAAATGGTTTGAAATATAACATTCAAACGTAGGTAGAATAGAACTAGCATGTAGTTTAATCCAGGCTGTCTGAAGAAGAGATTTCCTTCCTTTTTCTGACTTCCCAAATCATAGAAGATAGATGGGGGGGGGAAATAAAAGAATTCCTTTTAGGAATCCCATTTGATAAGGTGGTTTCATTGTGTCCCTTGCCTCTCCTTTCTCCCGGGTCTTTATCTGAGATGTTTGGAAAGTAAAGAACATATTTCAGGGACACAGGTGAGGAATACAAAAGAGCTCATATATAATTTTGGAGATTATACTGAAAACCTCACACTCCCACAGGCTTTTTAACAATGTGATTTTCAGATTCCATCGATGAGGGTAGCCGAGTTGAGTTGCACAACTCCAGAGACAAGCTTTCACTGAGAATTCAGAGAAATATGCCACTGGATTTGTACAATATACTGGATTCAGGCATTCTTCACATGAGAAAAGTCTTTACCTGGACATAGGAAATCTGACTGTGGTCCGAACCCTACTTCCACAGCTTGGAATATTCTAAAGCCTTCCCCATCAACACTAATAAAAGAGAAAAATGGTAATTGGCGTACGAGCTACCCTTTTCATTGGCTAATCAGGGCTATATGCAAATTAACTGCCAACTAAGATTGGCAGTTAACTGCCAACAAGATGGCGGTTAATTTGCATATGTAGGCACAATGCAGGGAGGCAAAAGGGAAAGCAGGAAGAAGCCCCCTGCCACTGACAGTGATCGGAAACCCAGCACGGGGAGCTAAGAGCTGGGGGGCAGGGCCGCCTTTGCCCTGCCCCCCAGCCATGATCGGAGAATCAGGTGCCTTTTCCGCCCTGGCCAGTGATAGCAGGAAGTAGGGGTGGAGCCAGCGATGGGAGCTGGGCACGGTCGAAGCTGGCAGTCCCGGGAGCTAGGGGTCCCTTGCCTGGGCCTAAAGCGGAGCCCACGATCGCAGGGCCGCTGCAGCTGCGGGTCCCCGCTGCCCAGGCCGGACGCCTCAGCCAGAGGCATCCTGCAGGGGCAGGGGCGGAGCCCGCGCAATCGCGGCCCCCCCCCCCCTCCCACCCGCCACTCCCGCTGCCACTGCGGGTCCCCGCTGCCCGGGCCGGACGCCTAGGCCAGAGGCGTCAGGCCTGGGCAAGGGGCCGATCCTGCGATTGGAGGGTGATGGGGGTCAACGCCTGAGGGCTCCCAGTATGTGAGAGGGGGCAGGCTGGGCTGAGGGACACTCCCCCCCACACACACACACCCAGTGCACGAATTTCGTGCACCGGGCCCCTAGTCCTATTATAAAATGTTTGATCTTACTTCAGGCATTCTATATTCTACTTACTTTCTTCTGGATCTTACTATGTCCTCCTGATATTCCATGCCCCCCAACTCCTCTCCTTAATCTGAGTTTGCCATCTTGGTTCTACCCTCTGTGGCTTCCTATGAAAATGATGCTGAAACCAAGCATCCTCTGAGCTTAACTTAACAACTTCACTAAAAAGTTAAGGTTGTCACTGCAGAAGAATTACATCACATACCAGACAGTAAACAAATTAATGAAAATCCCCATTAGATTTTTCTTCTCGCCCCACAAATCCCTCTTTATAAGCTCAAAGCCACGATTTCGACACTCTTCCTTAAAGATTTTCCAAAATCTTGTCCTGCTCCAGTCTTTCTCCAGTATCTTCTATCTAGACTCTTTACACCAGAACCATGCCATCCTGATTATTGTAACTTTAAAATAAGTCTGAAGTTAAGTCTATAAATCTTTAAACTTTATTCTTCGTTTCAATATTGTTTTGATCACTATAAATGCTTTGTATTTCCATTTTCAGGTTGTCATTTTCTACTCCCCCAAAAATCTGAGGAGAAATGACACTTTAACAAGATCAAGTTTCCAATCCATATGCACAGTATATATTTCTCCACTTATATAAGTCTTGACATTTCTCTCAGCAGTATTTTATCATTTTCAATGTTCAGACTATACACAAACTTTGCTAAATTTAACACTAAATATTTCATATTTTATGCTGTTATAATTGGTGCTTTTTAGATTTCTAGTTCTCATTGTTTATAGCTATCATATAGAAATATAATTGATTTTTATCCAGTAACCTTGCTAAATATGATGCAAAATGATATAGTCACCTTGGAAATAATTTGGCAATTTCTTATAGAGTTAAGCATACATTCACCATGTGACCTAAAAGTTTCACTTTCAGGAAGTGGAAATGTGCCCTCACAAAGACAAGTATGAAAATGTTCATCTCACCAAAATTGAAAACAACCCAAATGTGTATCAACAGGTGAGTGGATAAGCAAATTGTGATGTACCCCTATAAAGAATGCTACTCAGCAACAAAAAAGAACTAACTAGTGGTACATGCAACAACATGGATGAGTCTCATGGATGAATTTCACACTGAGTGAAAGAAGCCAGAGAAAAGAGTGAATATTATATGATTCCATTTATATAAAGCTCTAGAAACTACGAATTTAATATATAATGGCGGAAATCAGTGGTTGTCTAGAACAAGGGTTAAGGGAGGAATAACTGGGAAGGGGCACAAGGGAGCACTTCAGAAAGATCTCAAAGTTCTGTGTCTTGATAATGGTGGTGACTACACTGGTTGGTGACTACAATGGTTGTTTACATTAGTTGAAACTACTAAATTGTGCATCAAAATGAAAGTATCTACTGTTTGTACATTTTACTTCTTTATCAAGAAACTAAAACTGCCGAAACCGGTTTGGCTCAGTGGATAGAGCGTCGGCCTGCGGACTGAAGGGTCCCGGGTTCGATTCCGGTCAGGGGCATGTACCTGGGTTGCGGGCATATCCCCAGTAGGAGATGTGCAGGAGGCAGCTGATCGATGTTTCTCTCTCATCGATGTTTCTAACTCTCTATCTCTCTCCCTTCCTCTCTGTAAAAAATCAATAAAATATATTTAAAAAAAAAAAGAAACTAAAACTGCTCAGGCTATCTTTTAGACAACAAGAAGCATGGATACACCAAGAAACAACTGAACTTCAAAAACAGCAAATAGGGCAGAAAAGATGTTTCCTTAAACATCCCTAGATTGTTAGCCTCCATACAGTGTCGCTTCTATCCAACAGAAATTGCTGATCTGTCACCAGGCATATATGGCTACTGACCACTTTAAATGTGTCCGGTGCAACTGAGGAACTGACTTTTACATTTTATTTAATTTTAATTAGTTAAAATTTAGCTAGTGGTGTCATGTTAGACCAGTGATTATAGGAAATGTACCTCTTATGTCTCTATGTGTCTATTACCTCATCTTTCGCTTCACAGTTCAATAAAGGTTGAAAAAGGAAAAAAATATAAAAAGATCTAAACAACACACTGTATACATTAGCGTCCCCAGGCCCTCCCTATGCTATTGTGTCAAGTACTATAGTGGACAGAACACCAGACTTGGTCCTTTGGTTCCTTTTTTGTTAAAATGGGGCTTTTACTCTACAAGCTGTCGTTGTGAGGCTAAAGTGAGACGATGCAAGTAAGCTGGCTAACCTAATGGCAAAGTATTGTGCAAATGGGAGGGACTGGATGCAGTAGTGATGTGGTGGCCACATCTGGCACCACCTATGATTTTAAACTGAAGGATCAAGAGGGTCATGCTCAGGTCCACAGGAAGAGACTGCATCTATACCTTAGTTCCATTTTAGCTTTGACATGCTAATTCTGCAATCTCCAAGGACTATAAGCCACCTGCGCCTCATAAACCTTTCGATTTACATACACACGGGTGACCTTTCCTATCTCGGGGCCACTTTACCAGTATTGATTGCTGATTTGCAAGGGAGCATGCTTTGCAACTGACAGGAAATGATGATGGCAGCGTGGTGGCCTGCAAGGATAAAAAGAGAACCCCACGGTGAATCCAGGAACAGAACCTGGAGTCCTCGTTTGCACTCTCCTCCTTCAAAAGTTCCGCTGTCTGCAGTAACGGCTCGCTCCTCCCTCCCTGGCTGTCTTTTGTCTTTAAAAGCTGGAGACCGACAATGGATTATTATCTGTGCTTGCAGGTGTTGTTGAAGAGACCAATTTGCGAACAACGGCCCTTCCCACGTTGTCCAAACAGAATGATTGCTCCGCAGCTGTTATTTGCAGAACCCGTCACCATGCTCCTTGCTGCCGCTGAGCTGCCAGCTGTCCCAGAGCTGCTTCTCCGGGCACCGCCCACCACTGACAGTGTCCCCTCGCCCTCCCTGTGCTGCTGCCCAACGTGGCCAGCTCCTCGCTGCCTGCTCTGCTCACCAGGCAAAGCAGGCAGCCTCCCAGCCGTGGTCTTGGCCTTCCCCCAGGACTGATCCTCCCTTCCCATTCCATATTCATTGGGGGCATGAACACAGAATCGATGGACGAAGTTGCTTAGCAAGCCTGCTAGGACACAAGTTTAAAGAACAAATATCCATTTGGACATTATTTTAAAGCTGTGACCCAGATGTCAGGTGCAGATCTCTTTGTCCTGTAAGATCTGGGTGAAGTGGTCTTGAATTCACCAGTTCTACTGTCTCAGAAGGTTCAAAAACCTCCCCCAAGACTCCCAGGGGGTCTGATGTCCTGCTGCCACCTGAAACCGCACGCCATTCTTGTTCATTCCCCCACCACCATAATGCAAAATGCAGCCCTTTCACTGTTCCCAAAATAAATCCGCTGGCATGAAGCAGTTCCTGAGAGATCTCACTGAAAACAAGGAGGGGGTTTCCACCAGCAGAAGGGACACATCCTGGCAGACACTCTCAGCTATTCTCCCCACCCCCTTCCCATCCCTACATCCCTTATGTTTCACCCTGGAGAGCTCCAAATTCCAACCCTCCGATCTCCAAAGCTTTGCTACCCAATTCCCACCGAGGGCCTTTCAGCACCAGGCTCATTCTCTTTTAAGGAAGAAGCACTGTTTTCTTCCTGGTACAAAGACCTTCAGTTCCAGCTGGTTTCTTGCCGGTGTCAGCATGTCTGCTGGGCTGCCAGTTTCTCAGAAAGCTCACTGGCCTCCTTCACTCCATTTGCTTCATGTTGCGAGAATTCACATAGAATGGATGGGGTGCTACCCAAGTAGCAGTATTTCATAATAGCTTTCAACCCTGGCCTTCCAACAATGGTCTTAAAAACACCAACTGCTGAATCTTGCAGGATGAAGCAGCCACGTTTGCTGGGCAATATATACCTAGATTAACATATTTATGCAGGCTGAATTCAATCTGCCTTATGCTTCTGCAAATCCCCGACAGGTGACGTCAGTCTTCCTCAAGGCTGCCCATGCAGTCGTGTGCCCATTACAGACATGAGCATACAGCATTGCTTAGGTTAGAGAACTATCAGTACCTTACAGTAAAGAATATGTTGAGCCCGAGCTGAAAACATTTCCTAAGTTTATTCACACACCAATTTCTAAGATGTCTGCCATCGTCAAGCATGGAGCTATAAAATAAATTAAATAGTCCCAGACCTCCTCTTAACCTCGTTTTATGCTAATCATAATGTTATCTAAAATGACTAGTTATGGAGTAACCTTAGGCCTACTCTCCTAATTTGTAATTAAATAAATAAAACGAATATTAGAAGCATAAAATACTCTGTAGTTTCTTCTTCCTTCACTTTTCACCAAGAAAGGAGACATGGATCAATAATCTAAAAAAAAAAAAGTTTTTAAATCCTGGTCTTAATTACATCTCCTAGTTTGTTTTGCAATGTTACTAAGGGTCTGAAGAAAAAAAAATATTTTTTTAAAGTTCAAATCAGCTCCCCAGAAAGAACACTGAGAATTCAAGAGATTTCTCAGGACTCTTGAGAATGATGTCCTCTACAGCTGAATTCTCTAGCACGTGGACAGCAATGCAGATTCACACAGAAGAGATGGGGCCTCCTGCACTCAAGGCAAAACTCATCCGGTCCAAGTTGGTCCACGCCTCAGCGGCATGTGGCTGCTTGGAATAGCAACAAGCTGGCGCCTGCACCGAAGTTCTAAGCTGGGGACGTGGCTGCTGCCCAGGCACTTGTCACGGAGGCAGGTTAGACCATCCCTGCTGCCTGGACAGGAGAACAGCTCTGTGCACGTTAACAAGTGAAGAAGTCAAACCACTCACCTCAGCACCACCTTAGGCTGGGGAGATGCAAACTGGACCCCATGCGAATATTTACCGTTGGGGATCTCCGAGAGACCTCCAGGGGAAAGCAAATCTCTATACCTGTTTACGCATAATGATTTCTAACAGTCCAGCATTTCATTAAACAGACCTCGTCAAGGGCCACAGAGCTGTGTAAATACATTATAAATAATGGCACAGACCCCCTTTGCAGTGGGGTTGAAGGTGTGACGTTTGAATACATGACCCCTGTCTCCCAAATTGATCCCTTCTCTGAGGGCCCAGGACGCAAGGAGTGTGCTGAAGGATTTTATTTTCCTTTTCAATAGAGTTGTTTGTGGAGGGACTTCCATTTTAAAGAAGTATATGCTCAGTAGATGCACAGTTTCGGAAAAAAACAGAAATCTGAGGGAGGGGAAAAGACCTGATTGAAGGATTTAGTGTGCTTCATGCTCACCCTTGACCTACCCAAGGAAGGCGCTAGGATTAGTAAGCTGAAAACATTCCTTCAACATGATTTGAAAAATGACTTCCACAGGGTCTGTTTCCTTATCTGGCGGAACAACAAAGCTAATGTTGGACTCAGGGTGGACTCCAAGAAGGAAAAGAGCATGACCTCAGAGCACCCTCCCACAGCAAGGCCCCAGGTGATGCTGAGAAAGCACTTGCTTTTGGACAAGGCTCCAGCAGGCACACGCACGCACGCACACACACTCCTACACAATGACTTGGTATAAGGAAGGCAGGGAAATGGTTCTCCAGGCTAGCGATTCTCCCTTGTTAGTCACCCTTCCCTCCTCCTCCCAGCTCTTACTGGCAGCTGGGCGGGGCAGTGAGTCAGGAAGGCTGGCAGTGGGAGAAGCTAGTTCACCATCACGGCTTAAAAAAAATACTGAGGCCCTTTCCAAGTATAATTAACTTGTAAGCTTCTAGTCATCTGGGAAGAGAAGAAGGGGGCCAGTGAAGGGCTGCAGGTGTGTGTCTGGAGCCAGATCGGGAGGAGAGGCATTGGGACAATAGCAGGAAAATGGCAGCCCCTATCTTCATGAAGACGGTTCCTGAAAGCCAGGGAGTGACATTCTTGATAACCTCTGCACACTTCTCCACCAGCTGTTCTGCGGTGGGAGACTCTTCAGTGCCCAACAAAGCCCCCTGTCACTGACGAAGCCAAGTCCCCTCAGCGCCACGCATCACCTCCTAGAGGAGGAAGTCAGCAGCGTCCTGGAATACACTCGACCTCTAGAAGAAAGGGACAGTTGGCAGCACTTGCATGAAACTCAGACCCAAGCCAGCAGTGAGAGCCCAGTGCCAGGACATACCAAGGTCAGGCGGAGGGGGTGGGGGGGAGGAAGGGGGGAGCAACCGCCAAACCCCAGCATTTCTAGGACTAAAAGAATTCTTCCTGAGCATGGTGGGTCCTTTTGCTGAGTGTATCTCATGTGAACATCTTGAGGGATGACACAGGTCCAAGGGAAACCCCACTTAGAGCATCTGATTGTATCTGGGGTGGCACGTGTCATTGTTCTGCTCTTTTTTGTTTTTGTGCATAAGGCAAAACACCTGTGCCCTCCATCTGCACGGCTTAGCAGGGCAACCATAATCACATCACAGAAAGACCTCAGTGTCTGCCACCCTGACCCTTGCCTGTCCCTCCCTGTCCCAGCTGGCCTCTCACACCAGTTGTGATGACGTCATTGCCCCGCCACCGCTCCAAAAGCGAACCTTAGGGAGGATAACACCCTAAGATTCTCAACACTCCATCACATGCTCCCCAGTCCTAATGTTCCAGAACATGAGCATCCGATCAGCATGATTTGTAACTGAATTCTTAATCCGTGATCGGCAAACCGCAGCTCGCGAGCCACATGAGGTTCTTTGGCCCCTTGAGTGTGGCTCTTCCACAAAATACCACATGCGGGCACGCACGTACAGTGCGATTGAAACTTCGTGGCCCATGCACAGAAGTCGGTATTTTGTGGAAGAGCCGGTATTTTGTGGAAGAGCCACACTCAAGGGGCCAAAGAGCCGCATGTGGCTCAAGAGCCACCGTTTGCCGAGCTGCAGTTTGCCGACCACTGTGAACCCCACTGCTTCTGGCTCTTAGGCCCAAATACAAAGGAATGAGTAACAGCCATTTTCTCCACAGCAGTATCTCGCCTCTTTGGTGGGTGGCTGGCATCTCCTCCCGCTCCTTGCAAAGGAATTCAGCACACACCACCTTACTCAGCCAATCCACCAGTCAGCTGACTCTGCGGGCAGCAGCAACAAGGCTGGCCCCAGCTGCCAGGTGGAGGGGAATAAGCCCGAGGAGGCAGGGGACTGCTGCATTGGCTCTGCCCCGTCCTGGAATCCAAATCTGTGGCCCATGGTCTAGGCTTCCGCCCCCAAAACAAGCCTCCCCCATCCTTAAATGTAATCAATTAAAACATCACTGGAACTTTCTCGTAACGTCCTTTCTAAAAGCCTATCAGGTCCATTAAAGCCCGGTGGCCTCTGCAGGGAGAGCCTGTCACACTTGGTGTCTCAGACACTTTTCATCATCTGGCCCCATTGTGACTCCCAAGGTTGTGTTTTGTTGTTTCTTGTTGTTTTGCCAATCCTCACCTGAGGACATTTTTTCCATTGTTTTTTTAGAGAGAGTGGAAGGGAGGGAGGGGAAGAGAGAGAGAGAGAGAGAGAGAGAGAGAACATAGAAACATCAGTGTGAGAGAGACACAGAGATTGTTTGCCTCCCACAGGCAACCCAAGTATGTTCCCTTGTCTGGGAATCAAACCTGAGACCCTTTGGTGCACAGGCTGACACTCTAGTCTAACCACTTAGCAACACAGGCCAGAGTGATGACTCCCAAGGTTGAGAGGAGCCTGGGCTCGGTCTGACTGGGGAACAAGGACTTGTGTGAAGTTGGCTCTGCAGAGCACATACACACTGTGTTTACTTAGATTTAACACTGATGTGAAGAAGTTTAGATAGGAGCTCATGAAATCATGATAAGCCTCCACGCTGGAGTTGCAGCTGATCAGCCTGAGTGTAGCCACTGATTACGGAAACCCCAGAGTCTAGAACAGCCGTGGGCAAACTATAGCCCGCGGGCCGGATCCAGCCCGTTTGAAATGAATAAAACTAAAAAAAAAAAAAGACCGTACCCTTTTATGTAATGATGTTTACTTTGAATTTATATTAGTTCACACAAACACTCCATCCATGCTTTTGTTCCGGCCCTCCGGTCCAGTTTAAGAACCCATTGTGGCCCTCGAGTCAAAAAGTTTGCCCACCCCTGGTCTAGAAGGAGACTCAGAGGCTGGCCTGCCAGCTTTCTGCTTTCAAAAAGGAGCCATGTAACACATCCCATTTCCATGGCACAGGAAAGGTTTAAGTGAGATCGTACTGACAAACACGGTGGCACAGGTGGGCTGAACTACGGTGTGGATGTGGCGACAAGCAGGTTCATCACGATCTGAATGCCTGGACTATCCCATCTCCCTTAATCCTCACTACAGCCCGTGAGGTAGACATCACTATCATTTTAGAGGTGAGGAAACTGAGCCCCAGCCCCACGATCCAGCAACTAGCAAGCAAGTGATAGACCCAGGCTTTGAACCCAGGTCTGTCTGGCTATAAAGTTTCCCCATCACAATAGCCCGTCATATCTCCCAATGGCATAATCTTCACACTGGATTCCTGATTTCACTCCTCTTATCAGCCCTCAGCAGGAAGCATGAGGGCCATTTCCCAGATGAGGAATGTACAATAAACAGCTCCCTGCACCAGTGAAGGACATTAAGCCAGGCCATCAGACAACTGGCCAAAGCTAGTAACGTTGATCCTCTGAGAAGAAAACGCTGGATAGAGAAGGGGACATTTTCATTGCCCCCCGAGGAAGGAACGCAGGGGGACTCTTCATCAGGGATCAGCTTCTTTCTGCTTCCAAACACACTCCTTGGTGTCTTCACAAGCCAACACACACACACACACACACACACACACACACACACACACACACAAAGGGCCAGGAAATGAACCCTGCCATCTTCCTGGAATTTGCTACTTCATTCCAGTTCAAGTCACTGGGCCCCATGGAACTAGGGTTGCCAGATTTAGCAAAGAACAAACCAACAGAATAAGGCCCCAGTTAAATTCAAATTTCAGATAAACAAATTTTAGTGTATATCCCATGTAATATTTGTAAATAGTTAATTTAAAAAATTAAATTTGCTTATCTTGAATTCAAATTAAACCAGGGTCCTGTATTTTATCTGGCACTACTCTCTTACAGAGTAAAAATAAGGATGTTAATAGAGGTCAGAAACTATCTCACAGATGAAGACTGGGATTTAACCAAGGCAGCTCAGCCCTGAATAAGACCCAGAGAATCCTTACTGCACCCTCACCTTGAGGCTTGGTGAGAGCATCTTCCCACCCGGAAAGGCTGAGCTAAGAAGCCCGGATCCCTAAATACCCCAAGAGCGGTAAAGGAGTCGATGGTGGAGGGATCTCTTTGGCTGCAAGCGCACAGTTCCTGTCTGCTCGGTTCCTGTCCATGGGGACGTGTCCCTGTAACAGGCTCCCCTCTGGAGACAGGAAAGCCCTTCCCTCTCCTGCCCGGAGCCCATTTTTAACAAAGCAGCTAAGATCTCCCAGCTGGAACTCCTCTGCCACAAAGATTTGCTTGGGGGAGCAGATGGGAAGAATGGTGGTTACATAGCCAAAAATAATTACACTGGATGCCAGAACAAGTTCACACTCGAAAACACCAGCTCTGTCCAATGTTTTCCTTTTTCAAGTGCAAGCATGTTGCTGAAATCTAGATGGCACTTCAAAACAAGATTCTGAAAGAGCAGCAAGGGGGTTTCACTGGCACCAATTTCTTTCCCTTCTTCCCTGCTCTATAGTGAAACAAACCTCACTGTTTCCATATCACCATTGATGGGAAGCCTGTTCCATCCTCCCTGAGAAATCCAGGGCCCAACCTACCAGGAGACCAGGCTCCCCAATGTAGTTCTGAAACCAAAATTCTGTATGGCCTCTCCTACCTGGTGCTTATCTCTAAGTCATCTGGATCACACACCCACAGAAAGCGACAACTGGTTTTACAAGAATTTAGGACCAATAGCTTGAATTCAGCTTCCTCTGGACAAGCCAACCATGCCCCCACCTCAGGCCAGGCTACCCCACCAGTTTCCTAACAGCTTGGCTCAGAGTGTCTGAGCTCCATTCCTGGAGGAAGATCAGGGTGACCTGTGACCTTGGCTAACCTAGAGGCAATTATAGGTACTCTTTTCTGGGTCCAGGACCAATGATTCTCGGTAGGGTGGGGCTGGGGAGGGGGGGTTAGGAGGATTAGAGGGGCGAGTCTGCCCACAAGAGGAGCTTAATGAGAATAGAATATCCAGGAGGCCGCTGGCCGGTGTAGTGGTTAGAGTGTGAACCTGCGGGTTCAATTCCTGGTCAAGGGCATGTACCTGGGCATGCAGGTTCAATCCCCAGCTCCGGTGGAAGCACATGTGGGAGGCAGCGGGTTGATATGTCTCTCTCATATCGATGTTTCTCTTTCTCTCCTCCCTCCCTTCCACTCTCTCTAAAAATCAATGAAAAAAATATCCTCAGGTAAGGATTTTAAAAAGTGTAATTAGTATGCCATTTTATATTGAAAAACTATTTATTATTTTTGCAATATAAACTACAGAGTCTGGGGAAAATGTTGCCTAATAAAATCAGTTTTTCCTAAGTGAACAACTATAGCAGAAGGAGGGTAAATTACCAACTTCTGGTAAATAATTCTGTCCAGTCTCCATGTCTACAAAAAGAACATACACCCTAACACACTCTTGGCCTTGAATCTTCAGTTCTAGCTGACAATCTAGATCTAATTGCTTGGAAATGAGCTTTGGTTCTTACTTTTTTTATATATCAAAGACACTTTGGTTTAACTGATTTGGGTCATGTGTTCCATTATTTAGTGAGAATTTATGGGAAAAGATGCAAATAACTTGGGAAATTTTTGATACACCAAGTTTAAGAAAAAGAGTTATATATGTGCAATGGTGTTACACTGCAAATGTTATGAGTAACCAATAGGGTTTGATATACTATGTGCATTTCAAGTAAGGTTTGCTATATTATTCAAACTATGTAAAAATAGTGATGTGCAATTTGAAACAGGTGCCATGGTTTAGCAGAGTATGACAAGATCAAACAGCAATTTAGAAAGAGTGATGGGGAGAAATAGATTATTTTGATGGATTCTATTTTTAAAGTTATCTAAACAAAATCTAAGCCAGCTTTTTATAAAACCCTACCTAAGATAAGTTACAATGAAGAACTGGCCAGTGAGCCTCTAACATACCCTCGAGAAATATAGTATGATTCAGGAATATTAAATAAATGTACTACTCAGCAAGAATGCCTTAGCTCTCCTATAGATTAGAAAATTGAGCATGTTCAAGGCCATTAAGGACAGCCCAGAGCAAAATAAAAGAAAGTAAATTCTGGTACTACTGGGCTCCTCCTTTCAAACGAAAGGCAAATGGAAAAAGAGGAGTTTTCATTTGTACTTTAGCCCTGGAGCAAATACTGGTGAGGTTTGCTTTATCCCTCTCTCCCCACGTTGGGGTAGGTGTGTATGAACAGCAGAGCTCCCCTGGAGGGGTGGCAGTGCTGAGTCTAGAAAGAGACTGAGGGGCAGGGAAGAACCACGATGACAGGGCCCAGCGGGGCAGGAATGGAGTGACCGGCCACCCTGTTTGTCCAAGACTGAGGGATTTCCTGAAACCAGGAAGATCCTGGGCACACTGGAATGATGGGTCGCTCTCAGAGGCTGGAGGGACCCGGAGGAGTGGTTCTTGGGGGGAACTAAGCAGGTCAAGGCTTAACTACCCCAAACTGGGGGGAGAACCAGGACTGTGGAACTTGGCTTGGTCCCCCAGGCATCTGTGACATAGTTTGGCTCCCCAAGGGAATCGACTCAACTCTACCTCTTACTTCCCTTGCAGTCCAATGGAAAAACACAACTTCACACCAACACACATAGAGACACACACATACGCAGACACACATACTATATGTTTTAGTTATGTGCTAGAACATAAAAGAGCAATCTAGGATATATACAAGTAAGGGAAAGTAAAAGGAATGAACATTTCATTTCCTAGCCACTGGATCAAATTTCTTTTGATTAAAAAGGATTTTAATTACAATAGCCTCATTATAGGAAAAAAGATGATAGAAAATTTAAAAAAAGAGCAGACTCCCATTCTACTCAGAGACAACCACTCAACACCCAGGTGAACTTCCTGCTCTGCTCCTGGCCCACAGCCTTGGCAGCACCTGGGAATAACCTGGGGAGCTTTTAAGGAGTGAAGCCTGGGGCACACCCCCAGAGATTCTGATTTCATTGTTCTGCCATCAGTACTTTTTAAAGGTGCCTCCAGGAATTCTGAGATTCAGGGAAAGTTGGGAAGCCTTGCTCTGGGCCTTTTTCAATGTGTGAATCCTCTCCCTGAACACAGACACATGCACACAACACAAACACGCCCAGGCACACATGTTTATATGGTATCTGGCATACTATTATATTTCCTGCTTTTCTCACTCAACAATATATTGTGAGTAGTTTCTATTGTTAATAAATCAGTTTTGGTTTTCCAATGTGTGATTTAATTCATTTAACAAATTCCTATTGTTGCAACATTTTCATTGTTTCCAAATTTTGCTCTCACCTCATAATGATTAAAAGTCAGGACTTGGGAGTTGGACTGCTTTGGTTTGAGTCCCAGACGCTCGTGACATTGCAAGTGACATCAGACAAGTCACTTAAGCTCAGGTTTCTCATCTGTTAAATGGGGCAATAGTGGTGCCTGGCTTTTAAATGAGGTAATACATACAAAATACTAACCATGAGCTTAAACAGTATTCATTATTATATTACTGTTCATCATTGCCCACTTCCCAAATTATTTTCTTAGGATAAATAATCATAATTTCAATTTTGAGTCTCTATGTCTTTTTATTGTTGAGGTGTAAGAGTTCTTTATATATTCTGAAAACAAATCAGATATATGATTTGAAAACATTTCCTTCCATTCTGTGGGGTGTCATTACTTTCTTAACAGCATTCTAAGAAGCACCAATTTTTATGCAGCCCAGTTTATCTTTTTTCCTCTGGTTGCTTGTGATTTAGGTGTCATGTTCTAGAATCTGTTGTTGAGCAGCCTTAAAGACCACAGCAGTATGTAAGTGTTGTGGCAAAATGTATGCTCGCACCTGGAAGTTCCTTGCGTTATTGATGCTCACATTTCATTGGCCATGCATGTCACATAGCATCGTCTCATTTAAGGGGACAGAGAAGTGCAGTCCTACCATGTGTCTGAAAAATGTGGAAAATCAGAAATATTTGGTAAACAGCACTAATGACCACTATGATTTAACTTACACTAGAGAAACACCAAATTTGGGATTACCAAAAATACAGCCAGATTTTATGTCCTTACCTTTTCTCATATATGAGAAATGGTCACATGAAAAAGTTTTAACATCGTTAGCAAGTCTGGGCCAAACTATATTGTTGATTATGTTAATGGTGGCTTTTACATAAGGAAATGAATGTAATTCTTCTTACCTGGTAGACTTTAGTTAACAGGAAGACCTTTATTTATAGATAAACTAATGCACTTCCCTTTTATTTTGGAATAAGAAATATGTTTCTATTTTTCTTGTGTTGCTAGGAAGCTCAGAGCTGAAATTAATGACCGCCTCTTTTCCTCCCAGTATAACTAACACTCTTTTTCAAATAAGATATTTTTTCCAAATGTTTATTTTAGCCATCTTGTGTCATGTTCTTTTTTCTTTTTCCTGAACTACCTCACTTTTTCCAGGCAGTTAGGAGATAAATTATAAATAAATTACAGATTTTTTCCAAATATAGTACTCAGGGGAATATTATGCTTAATTTTCTAATTTTACAGATATTTCTGTCTTGTTTGTGCATCAAAACTACAATATCTAATATCGTAATAAACTGATGATATCAAATTGGTGCAACATGAGTAAGGGTTTCAGAAAATGGATGAAGGTTCCTTTTTACTCTTAGAGTAGATACATTGGTAACTGCGTGATACTCTCCATTTACACTATTGTGTGAGGGTAGTATGGATATTAAATCCCAAGGCTCAAAAACACCCAACATAAAAATATACAAAAGATTTAAAAAGACATTTCTCCAAAGAAGATACACATATGGCCAAAAGCCCATGAAAAGATGCCCAGCATCATTAGTCATGAGAGAAATGCAAATCAAAATCACTTCACAGCCCTGGCCAGGTAGCTCAGTTGATTAGAATGTCATCCTGATACACCCAGGTTGCAGGTTCGATCCTTGCAGGGCACATACAGGACTCAACCAATGAATGCATAAGTAAGTGGAAAAGCAAATCGGTGTTTCTCTTTCAAAATTAACAACAACAACAAAACCCACTTCACACCCACTAGGATGGCTATAATTAAAAAGAGAGACAATAACAAGTATTGAAGAAGATGTGGAGAATTGAAACCTTTGTGCACTGCTGTATATAAAATGGTGCAGCCACTGTGCCAAACAATTTGGCAGTTCCTCAAAAGTTAAATATCAAGTTATCTTACAGCCTGGCAATTTTTTCCTTTAGGTATGTATCCAAAAAAAATGAAAAACATATTCACACAAAACTTACACAAGAATGTTCATAGCAGCATTATGCACAATAGGCAAAAGGTGGAAAGAACCCAAATGTCCATCAACTGGTGAATGGATAAACGAAATGTGGTATATCCACATTCAAAGGAATCTTATTCAGCAATAAAAAGGGAATGACGTGCTGATACATGCTACAACGTGGATGGACCTTGAAAACATTATGTCAGTTCAAAGAAGCCAGACACAAAAGGCCACATGTTGTATGATTCCATTCACATGAAATGTCCAGAATAGGTAAATCCACAGAGACAGAAGGCATATTAGTGGTTAATGGAGGCAGAGGGGGTAGGGAAATAGAGAGTGACATCCAATTAGTACATGGTTTGGGGTGATTAAAATGTTCTCGAATTAGGCAATAGTGATGTTCGCACAACTGTGTAAAATACTAACAACCACTGAATTGCATACCTTTAAAAAATGTTTTTATTGATTTTAGAGGGAGATGAAAGGAGAAGAGAGAGAAACATCAATTAGCGGCCTCCTGCATGACTCCCCTTCCTGTACATCCCCTACTGGGGATAAAGCCTGCAACCCCTGCATTTGCCCTGACCAGAATCAAACTGGTGACCTTTTGATGGATGGGACAATTCTCAACCAACTGAGCCACACTGGCCAGGGCTGAATTGTATATTTTTAAGTGGCATAATGTGGTGGATGTGAACTATATCTCAATAAAAAAAATCTTTTTAAAGAAAGCTAAAGTCAAAATGAAGCCTCATTCAGTTTAGGTCACTGAGCAATACCCCCTCAACTATTGTTGAGTTAAATAACTGAGATTTTTTTTTAATATATTTTATTGATTTTTTACAGAGAGGAAGGGAGAGAGATAGAGAGTTAGAAACATCGGTGAGAGAGAGACATTGATCAGCTGCCTCCTGCACATCTCCTTCTAGGGATGTGCCCACAACCCAGGTACATGCCCTTGACCGGAATCGAACCTGGGACCTTTCAGCCCGCAGGCTGACGCTCTATCCACTGAGCCAAACCGGTTTCGGCAATAACTGAGATTTTAAAAATATTGCTGTGTAAGTTCACCTATACTTACTTAAAAACAAATTGCTTTTAAAAGGAATAAGTTTGTATGGACTCCAAAGTTAATTTACATTATTTTCATTATTATGTTACGTAGATAGATGCAAATATAAATGTCAGTTACGGTCCTTGAGCTTATGTATACAAATAACAATAAAGTCAAAACAAGCTTACAGATTAAACACATACAAAATTCCAATTATCAACAATAAATCAATGTGGGAGATGATGCTGTTTGCTGAAACTGAATCACACTTAAACAGACATTGACGCCAGGGTGCAAGTCTCTCACGTCTGACAAGCATACAGTGTCATACCATATAACACTTCAGTTCTCCATCACTTAGCACCGATGCCTCTCATTAACCAGCAATTCTATATTACACCAACACAAAAGCAAATACCACACAAATTATGGGAAAAGAAATATTATGGCAATATTTATTTATAAACTGATAGTGTAGGTTATCTAGAATATAGCTATATTTGCTTTTTTGGACTTTCACCAAAATAAAAAATTTCATTTTTTATTCTCTTAGCAAAATCTCACGTCTCCAAGAATGCATTTGCTGACCCATAGAGGCTTTATGGCTGCTATAACCTAGGCCTGTGGTCGGCAAACTGTGGCTCGTGAGCCACATGCGGCTCTTTGGCCCCTTTAGTGTGGCTCTTCCTAAGCCTTAGGAGTACCCTAATTAAGTTAATAACAATGTACCTACCTATATAGTTTAAGTTTAAAAAATTTGGCTCTCAAAAGAAATTTCAATCGTTGTACTGTTGATATTTGGCTCTGTTGACTAATGAGTTTGCCGACCACTGATAGGCCACTGGTTTTCAAATTTGAGCGTGCATCAGAATCACCTGGTTGGTGGGCCCCACCTTCAGAGTTTCTGATCCTGCAGGTCTGGGATGGGGCCCAAGAATTTGCATTTCTAACTGTTCCCTAAGTGTAATTGATGCTGGGGCTCCAAGGACCACTTTTTGAAGTTCACTGCCCTCTATCTTTCAAGTATTAGGTGGCTCTCTAATAACCATCAATTCAAAACAGATTTCTATTGAAGGAACCAGACAGCAATCAATTCAGGGATACACTCTCCTTTGAGGCCTGAAAAAAAACATTCTGTAATAGTTAATTTTATGTGTCAACTTGACTGGGCCACAGGGTTCCCAGGCATTTGGTCAAGAAGAGGGTGTCTTTGGATGTGATTAACATTTGAATCAGTAGACTGATTACAGCAGGTTGCCCTCCCTCATGTAGGTGGGCCTCATCTAATCAGTTGAAAGCCCGACTAAGACAAAAAGCCCTCCCCTTAGTAAGGAGGACTCCTGCCTTGAGCTGCCTTGTCCTGCCTCTGGACTCAAACTACAAGTGTCACACTTTCTGGGTCTCGAGCTTGCTGGCATTCAGGCTGGAACACCATCCCTCTCCTAAGTCCCCATATTGCTGACCTGTCCACCTCCATAGTCATGTGAACCAATTCCTTAAGAAAAAATCTCTTTATCTATATACATTCTATTGGTTCTGTTTCTCTGGAGAACCCTGACTAATACAAAAACTAATGGGCCTTGCTTGGATTTTCACTCAGACTGGGCCCAGAGGTAGAATGGGAAAATTCTCATTAATAAACCTTCATGATCCATTCACCTCCCATCAAAGGTTTCTATAGCAACCTGAGTTCCCAAGCAAGGCTCAGGCCACATTTTCACAAACTGCAGCTAGATGAGTGGAAATCAGTAATCCCTTATGATCAACCAAGAAAATGAGGATTAATAAAAGGCTAGCCACCAGTGCCTGAGTTGAATTAATTCACCAAGATTTAGGGCTACAGAACACAGGGCACACACCACATGACTACCTAATTTCTTGAGGTAAAACAATGACTTCACACCACTACCACTGTTTTATACATTAAAAATATTTCTCTTCTTCCTTTTTCTTAATTTTTCCAAACAGTCTGAGTGGCCACATAGTGTCATTCTGAATATCAATTTCATCATTTGCTAGCTGTGATGACCTTGAACAGGTTACTTAACCTAGATAAGCTTTGGTTTTACTCATCAGTTCACTAGGAATAAGAATGACAACCTGGATCTAACCCACAAAAAAAACCCACAAAAACAGAAACCACTTTTAAGCATTCATCATAGAAAGAGCTTAATGCAGGGAATTATTTCCACAGATGAAGCAGGAGCTGAGAGGAAGGAAACCACAATGACCCTGGGGTGGCAGACCAAGAGAGGAGATGAAATGATGGAAGTTCAGGGTCACCTCAGGAAGCTGGGTCTCTGAGGGCTTGTCTGGCAGCTGCCGCCAGTGCAGCCACCTGAGGCAGAGGCGGAAGCGAGGGCCTCTCTGACTTCTCCCATCCCCTTACCTTTCAGTCCTACCAACGCCTTCCACTGGGCACACCGTCCAGATATAGCCTGGGAAACATGTCTACAAGCTGGCTTCTCTATGACACAGAGCAGGGGCTCCATCCGAGGACCAACGGGCACAGGGCCAGCAAAGCCCGCAAGGATTAAGTGACAAAACACGTGAAGTCCCTGGTCTACTGTAGATGGCAGGGTCCCGTAAGTCATGGATTTTAAATTGGGGTTCTTATGTCTCACTCGCTTTTTCTTCGCCCCCTTCCACAAATTTTCCATCCTCACGGATTCTTTGTCCTCCTACTCTCATCACCCAGTGCTCTCCTCCCACCTCCTCGCCCACACTCAGCAGCAGACAGCAAGTTGGCTGGCCTCCCAGTGAGCCTACAGGCTCCATGAAATCCTAGGGATGGAGGTTTCATGGTTTAGCTGCCAGATTCAATGATGTCCTCCTTTTCTCTGAGCCTGAATCCCCTGCCTCCACACACGAGGTCACAAAGGCATGACCACCACAAACAGGGCAATGGGATGCGTTGGCCCTTTATCCTGAAGTTCTCCCTCCACCTGGACCCATCACCAGTTGCCACATTGGACTGTGCAGTTTGCCACTGAGTCACCTCCTTCCAACACTCTGGCTGGGTCTAATTACCTGAAGAAGGGGCAGAATGAGAGAGATGACCTCTGGCCCAGCTGACGTGGCTCAGTGGTTAAGCATCAACCTATGAGCCAGGAGGTCACGGCTCAATTCCCTGTCAGGGCACATAGAGCACATGCCCGGTTTGTGGGCTCCATCCCCAGTAGGGGGCGTGCAGGAGGCAGCCGGTCAATGATTCTCTCTCATCATTGATGTTTCTATCTCTCTCTCTCTTCATTCCTCTCTGAAATCAATTTTAAAAAATATTTTTTTAAAAGAAGATGACCTCTGAGTCCCCTTCCATCCCTATCATCCTATGATACCACTGATAAAGTTAAAAGGCAACCGCAAAACAAAGGCCACCCCAGTGGCCCTGCCCATGCCCCAAATGGAAGCCTAGTTACCAGAAACACCTCAGTCAAGGAAATCTAACACCAATTACAATCCTGCAACTCAGCTTTAGCTAGAAAATAGGACCTGCTGACCTTGGAGGAAAAATATCCGCCCTCCTAGCCAACCATGCTGTTTCCTCGTTGCATCTTCTAATTCACTATAACACTTACTCTTGTCCCAAGTCCCTCAGGGGGAGTGCTCCACTGCTTGTGAGGCACTGTACTCCCCCAATCCATGGAATGGGTTCCCTTGAAGAAAGGACATCAAGCCTGCTATTTGGGTTTTGTCATTGGACACTACTCTGGTTTGCATTTCTGTAAGGCTGGGCTGAGGCATATTCCCTGCCTGTCTGACAGCCAGAAGCAAAAGTCCCAAAATTCTTCACCCTGAAGCAGAGTGATTTTCTGTTAACTGAAGAGGCATTTAAGAACAAAAGATCGCTATGCTTATCCTAGGAGCAGCATAATATTCTCAAGTCCAACCCTCCTTATGAATAATCTAGAGGCCCAGTGCAGGAATTCATGCACCAGTGGGTTCCCTTGGCCTGGCCTGAGGGATGGGGCTGAAACTGCCTCTCTGACATCCTCCAAGGGGTCCTGGATTGGGAGAGGGTGCAGGCCAGGCTGAGGGACCCCACTGGTGCCAAGGAGGGACGCAGGGTGGCTCCAGGGCATGTCTAGCCCATCTCACTCAGTCCCGATCTGCTGGACCCCAGCAGCAAGCTAACCTACCAGTTGGAGTGTCTGCCCCCTGGTGGTCAGTGTACATCATAGAGAGCAGTAGAGCAGCCTTAGCATATCATTAGCATATTACATTTTGATTGGTTGAACAGATGACCAGACGACCAGATGACTGGACACTTAGCATATTAGGCTTTTATTATATAGGATTATTTGAAGATTCAAATAATTTAAAATTATGAAGGGAAAATTAAGACAAGAAAAATTATTCCATTGCACAAGGCCTATAATGAAATTTTGTGCCAATTCCTATCTTTACATTCTCAAAACCCTTGCACATTTTGCCTTCACATCTCCCCCCTGAGGTGTATAAAAGAATCATCCATCTGTCCTTATCTTTAACATTTGGAACCCAGATGTGAACTCATCAACTTGACCAACAAACACCAGTCATAGTGTTAAGTCCAACGAGGAAATGGCTGGGCAAATACTCAACTTTTTGCTTTGTGCCAGATTTAATACAAATCCGGGCAGCTTTATAGACACCTAAGCCAGCCTGCTCCCCCTGTGGTTCTCCCAGTGTAGTCCCCTAACCAGCAGTATCAGCAGCACCTGAAAACCTATCAGAAATGCTAATTCTCAGGCCCCATCCAGCTTTACTAAAATAGAAACTGTGGAGGGTAGGGCTCTGCAATCTGTGTTTTTTTAAAAGATATTTTTATTGATTTTATAGAGGAAGGGAGAGGGAGAGAGAGAGAAACATCAATGATGAGAGAGAATCATTGATCAGCTGCCTCCTTCACGCCCCACACTGGGGATCAAACCCACAACCTGGGCATGTGCCCCAACCAGGAATCCGAACCATGACCTCCTGGTTCATAGGTCAATGCTCAACCACTGAGCCATGCAGGCTGGGCTACAATCTGTGTTTTAACTAGCCCTCCTGGTGATTCTGATGTATGTAAGGTCTGAGAAACACGGTTCTAGCGGGGAGAAAAGTCAGACAGAAATAGACAGATTTAAGTGAAACATATTACTGGTTATTTTCTAATGACCTAAATTTGAATTTAAATCCCAGATCTCCCCACAATCTGAAGTCTACAGTCTTTCATATGCCTATTTTATTCAGTACTCATTGTACTGGGAAGGCTTTTATTATTAAGGGAGGTAATTTCAAGTAAGAATACAATGGGTTTAGAACACGGCTACTATTGTCCTGTCAAAAGGAACAAATCCCCCTCTCCTCCCAAACTGCCACTTTATGTTTGGGAGGAGAGGGAGGTTGTGTGCCTTTTCCAAGCGTGCCTCGCTTTGGCTGGTAAATGCCTCTCTCCTATAACTGGGTGAATGTGCACAAGAGCCCTCCTGTACCCACCGAGAAATAGCAGGTCCTGACGTGGAACGGAGCCATATTTCCTTGCTCTTTTTCCCCCCCAACCTTGTAAAGCTCTTCATTCTTTCCAAGTAGAGAGGAGTTTGGGCAAAGGATTCTGCAGGGTGACAAAAAGCACTTTCTCTTCACTCTTTTGTTGTGCTGTTAGGTTTTAAGTCCTTTTGACCTGAGAACAAAGCGCTGCAGAGTCACTTTGTTGCTGCTTTCCACTGTGCTTTCTCCGACCCTTAGAGTAACCGGCCGCATTTTAACCTCAGAGAACCCGCAGCGGCAGGGAATCTAAGTTTTAATGTAAGTCAGGCAGTAGGCAATGTGACTCCTCCTCTTAGCTAGCCTGCTCTAAGGGGGTTAATTTTGAAAAAAGCAATGTGGCACTCCAGTTAGAAGGCCGGTTGGCAGGAAATGGACTCCCAAATCAATAGAATGCTAACCACCCTGGAGGGCATACAACCTAGAGGTAATTTGGGAAATTTAGGAAGTCAGAGAAGATGACTAAATAAGAGAAAAAAACAGCTAATTTCCTTTTTTCCTTTTTACGAAGACTATGATTGTAGACTGTAATCTTCTCGTCACTAATGAAATGGAAAAAAGGGGAAGTTTAACATCTGTAGTAGTGTTAAATAACCATAACTGAATGCATGGGTAACATCAAAAATATACATCTGGAATGGAAATACGTTGGAGACCTAGACATTTTACGTAGGATTTTTCCTAAATACAACTCCCTAAAGAAAACTCTAAACAAACAAACAAATGAAAACATACACACACACACACACACACACACACACACACACACACATACACACACACACTCCTCTAGCACTAAACCAGAAATATACTATACGTTCCTAAGCATTTGCTCCCAGTGATATACAACCAGCTATAACTCATTATAGCCTCAAGTGAAATACAGATTTGCTGGTTAGCTTGACAATTAGATTATTCTAGACAGTCAATCTGGGGAAATCATGTCCCAAAGCTAATGTTTCTCCTTGTAATTATCTGTCTGTCTACAACCATCAAATTAACCAGATAAATGCAGAGTCTCCAACATGATGCGCAGACAAGCTACAGAGCCTCTGCTGGGCTTCTCCTTTCATTCCTTCTCCTTCCTCCACATATTACTATTTACTCTTCCTCCTTTTCCCTTCAAAAGTTACTTGGGTAACTGACGGAAGTAGGCCACCTGGGACTATAATTTATAGAAGAATTTATTTGCAATGTTCCAAACCTGGCTTTTGTTTTAGCCTCTAACAGCTCAAGCATTCCACCAAAAAAAGGCTCGTCTTTGAAAAAGTACCGAGAACACAGAGATTGAGACACACTGACCAGTGCTTCAGAGTGTTCAGAGTGCTGTTTCATTGCCTGATGAGATGGCAGTCATCTTATGTGACTTACCCAACGCTATTAAAGGCAAAGATGCCCTACAACTTAGATCTCCTTCTTCTGAATGCTGAGACTGGGCTGGAATGTATTTATTTATAGGAGTCAAATACCAAGGAAGGCGTAATTCTGATTCCCTTAACATGAGGGCAGCATACAGAAAAACGCCTGCAGCAGGATGGAAATGGACGGGTGTGTCTGAGCTTGGCATCTGTATTTATGACGTTGCTATCTCTAAACTAGAGTGTTCTAACCATGTCATTGACACCCCCCTGTCCATGCCTTCACAATGCCACTGAAAATCAGAAAATGAAGAATTTTAGTCCTCAGGTATGGCAAAAACACAATGGCAACTGAAGAATTTCTCAAAGCCCTAAACCAATATTTATTATAGGTTAGTAATTATAACATTTTTGGACATGAGATTTGTTTTATTTCAGAAAACCCAGATCTACACATATTTTAAGTTATAATGTTCCAGAATTGAGAAAACTTCCAGATTCTCCCTTCAAAATCCCTGGAGACAAGAAATCCAATAACTTAAAGAGGAAGCTTAGCCTAAATGAGACTAAGGTCTCATTGCGTACCATCTTTTTTCTCTCTTTCTTTCTTTCTTTTTTTTATTTTAGAGAGAAAGGAAGGGAGAGGGAGAGAGAGAAAAAAAACATGGATGTGAAAGAGAAACATTGTTTTGTTTCCTCCCATACACACCCCAACTGGGGATCCAATTCGAAACCTGGGTATCTGCTCTGACCAAGAACCTAACCTGAGGACCTTTTGGTATACGGGACAATCCTCCAACCAACTGAGCCACCTGGCCAGGGCTCATTTTCACAGATTGGGGGATTGCTCAGGTCTACAAATTCAAAATCTCAAAAGTCAGCTAGCTTAACCATAGTAATTAAGCCCAAGGGAAACTGTTCATTCTAGCCAAACTCTGTCAACACTGTTTTTTATCTAAGAGCTAATTTATTTAATTAAACAGAGTAAAACCTTCCCTGTGACTAGAGACACTTCCATGTTCCAACCAGGACACCCCTCCTATAGATAGTGGTGTTTTTAGAGGCATTATTGAGAAAAGGTGGACATTTGAGAATGTTAGAACAAGTATTGTATGGGAAACTTAAGTGTGGGATGGCCTTAATGCATAAAGCAAATAAAAAGGAAGTTCTAAAATGAAAGGTAGTTGATAATTCAAGGAGAGAAATTTCTCAATATGCACAGAGAAATAGGTCCAGGGGAGAGAAATACTTTTATCTGGGATACTGTAGCGTAACCTGAAGACCAGCCACCTAAAGCATCCCTTAAAGATTTAGAAAAAAGGAAGCCAGTCAAGAGGTATTGTCTCTGGTCACATAGTTAAGAGGTGAACTCAGCTAGTACTTATCCTGTGCTCCTTAGTATGCATTTTATTGTAAGAAGCAATAAACTCAAATTGGCTCAAAACAAAACTGACTTACTGGTTTCTAGACCTGGAGGTCAGAGTTGGATTTGATTCAGTCACTGAATTACATTACCAACGGTCCAGGTTCTGTCGTTCCTTCTGCTCTGACACTGTGGAGGAGCTCCGTGGGGACCGTCCACTGGACACAGACACATGGCCTCTCCGTGTGCCTTTGATTTCTCAAAGGATAGCTGGATTCCGAGAGGGAATATCCCACAATTGAGTATTCAAAGGGACCCAGAGGAAGCTGCAAGGCTTCTTATGACCTGCCCTTAGAAGTCCCAGCATGTCATTTCTACAACATTCTGTTGGTCAAGCAAGTCACTAAGGCCAGCCCAGATGTACAGGGAAGGGGAGTAGTTGCCACATCTTGAGACAAAGAGCAATAGGTGTACACAGGGAGAGAAGGAAACTTGGAAACTGTACCACAACATAAAATGACTGGGATCATACAGGCAGTCCCCTATTCAGAAACCTCTGATGAGATGTCACTGCCTATGTGCTGAAGACCAAACTCCTGGCTTTTGAGACCCTCTGCTTGGCCCACTTTACTTTTCCAGGCTCATTTTCCACTGTTCTCAGTCACTTGTTATTGCCTTAAATCAACTCTGTGTTTTTCCACCTCTGTGCTTCTGCTTATGACAATCCCTTTTCTGTAAAAGCCCTCTCCATTCACACCTGAACAAATCTTATCCCACTAAGGCCTAGCTCAAATCCCTTCTGCACCTGACCTGACTACCTCAGGCTTAGATTTCAAACCTTTCTGAACTCCTCCCACCACACCAACTAGACCTTCTCCATGGATCAGTTCATTTGGTAATATACCATATGATAGCATGGCCAGAAAAGGGTATGGATGAGTTTTGCTCATTATTTTCTTAACTTAATCTTTCACAATAAGCATTTAGTTGTGTGTGTTTTAATATGTTTTTATTGATTTCAGAGAGAGGAAGGGAGAGGGAGAGAGAGATAGCAACATCAATGATGAGAATCATCAATAGGCTGCCTGCTGCACACCCCGTACCGAGGATCAAGCCCAAAACCCAGGCCGGGAATCCAACTGTGACCTCTTGGTTCATGAGTCAACATTCAGCCACTGAGCAACACCAGCCGAGCACAAGCATTTAATTTTATAATATGAAAACAAACTTAAAATTTTACACGAAGGATAATAGAAATACATTAGAACAATTGATAAGAGCTAGAATAATCTCCAAAGTTTCATAAAGAAAAATGGCTTACTCTGGAAATACTAAAAAACAAACAAACAAACAAAAAAACTAAATGAAATTAGCTCATGGCTCTATCCACTGTTAGTGTTCCACTACTCCCCTGTGTTTTCCTCTGGTTTATCATTTTCATATTCCAATGTTTTCTCTGAGACTGTTTAGCAAGAGTGAGGAATGGGGCGGGTCAGGAAACTGAGAGCTGCTCGGCACTCCCTGTAACCTGCATAACATATTTGACAATTGAGCCATCGAGTCAGAAGTCAGCCTTAGCCTGACCCTGGGCTCACCGTCCTTTATGAATGTGGAAAAAGGAGTCAGATATGAATCAGACCAAGGCCACTTCCCTTTAGGCTATTTCACAATGTATAGCCTGGAAAATTGCCATCCCAGAAGAGAAAATCTGCTCTTTCCCTGCGTCTGTTTTTCACAACATAAGCTCTATAAATAGATTTTTCTGCTACCTCAGCCTTTGCTCAATGTTAGCTTCCTTAAGTTAAAAAGAAGAAAAAAAAAGACACAGGGGAGCAGCCTCCACAAGGAGGCCCTGCAAGCCTTCTCCCAGCTTTCAGACAGGAGTACACATTCCTCACTGATAGTAAGATCCTCTATTTCTCAAGGCCACAGAAAAAGACGTTTACAGCCTCCTCAGAATTAACAACCCTGAATGCGTCCCTCCTTCTAACCAGAGTACCTCTTGGTGGGTCTGGGATTGGTCTGCCAACTCCCTCATGAGCTCCAATGAAGGGAAAGTGCTGTGCTAACCCCTGGTCCTTCTCACATGTACCTGGTGGAGAAAACAGGTGGTAGATGAGCCTTCCTTGCCTTTCTAAAGTAGCTTGGAAGATAACTATACACTGAGATGCCCTTGATATCTATAAAGGATGAAAGTGGGTGTTGCCCCTGGAAAGAAAATTAGGGAAAGAAATAAGGATGAAATGGGGTCCCTGAATTTTCCATGTGAATGTATCTTAAGGAGATATTCTTGAAGTGAATATTGTGAAAGATATCGTTTCTCCCTCTTACACAAATCCATCCCCATACAAGATGTCACCTGCTACATGCAACTGCCAGGAAAAAAACCCCATCAAGTTCCCAATGAGAGAACAGAGAGAGGGACAGGGGTGGATAAGCAAGCTGACTGTAAGTCAGGGTTCCGACCTGTCTTCCAGCTGGTGCAGAGAGGGAGATGGCAGAAAGCTACAGAACTTTCTGAAATAGAAATACTTTGCTGTCAAAATGCGTCAGAGCTGACTTTCAGAGCCTACAAGGCCACCCTACCGTCATCCATTAACCTCCATGGCCCAACCCTGTCGTGTGTTTACTGAGATGCGAAGCTCAGGGAGAGGGGTGTTATGATGACCCAAGCAGTTGCCAGCTGAGTGCACGGCCATTACATGGTTGTCTAGATTTTTACCACTTGAGTTATGATGAAACAGATGGATAAACCTCACAGAACTCCCTCAGCAGTAAATTCCTTTTAGAGAACTTTATTTGCAAAAACACTTCACATGCTAGAAAGGTGCCTTAATTGAAGCTAGAAGAGCTAAGTGATTTATTCGCAAGCTACTGTATAAACAAAGTCACTACTTGTAACTCCAGACAAGTGCATGGCTTTCTAATGCCATTTAACCTAAGTGCCATTGAGGGAAAGCTTGAAGTGAAGGAGTGAGCTACAAGGGTATCAGGGTGAGGAGCTCTGCAGATAAAAGGAATGGTCAGGCTAAGGGATCACAAACAGATTTCCCCTTTCCACATTCTGGAACTTCACTCCTATGAGCAATGTCAAAGGCCAGGATGAACCAGAGGCAGGGAGACCAGAGCAGGCCAGCATTAGTGAGGGAGGCCCCGGGTTACCCTTTTAGGCTCTTGGGATGGTGGAAAGAGGCACTTGGTAGTCCCAGAGGCTTGGAACCCTTCCCTTCTCATCCCCACTTCTTCCTCGAGTAAGCCCATATTCTCCTCCAGCCCAGACCTTCCCCTGGTCCTTACTCACAGATCCCATTTCCATTTCCACTGGACATCTCCAGCTGGATATCCTACAAGCATTCCAAGTCCACATATCCCAAATGGACCACAACATCTTCCCCCAAAAGGCTTTCTTTCTCCTCCTAGATTCGGAAGTCCACCCTATTACCCAAGCAAGAAGACTACTTGCCTCTTCTCTCTCCCTCATGGCCTATAACCAATAGGATACATTGTCCTATTAATTATTTTTTATTGTCCATTAATTCTATCTGCATGTTATCTCCAGAATTCCTCCTCTTCTCTGTTTCCTCTGCTATTATCTTACTTCAGACTTTGATCATATCCTAACCAGTCTTTAACCTGACCAATATGATCTTTCCAAAACCAGATCTGACTGCGTCACTCCCTTGCCTAAAATTCTTCAATGGCTTCCCGTAGTATAAAGCCCTGACTTCTCAGAATGACATATAATGCCCCATGGCCTCAGCCTCATCTCTGACCATTCTCTTCTTAAACTCTGTGCCAGCCATCCCCACTGTACCACTACGGATCCCACAAACCTGCCTTGCTCTCCATCATGTCCTGCCTTTGCATGTGCTAGCCCCCAGCTTATTCTCATTGATTCTCCATTACTCATCTGGGACGTCACTGCCTGTGAGGTTTGGGCAGGACACCAGAGAGCTTCAGCTTAGAGTAGGATACCTGGATTAAATGTATGAGAATGAGTGAGGTGGTTTTCATTAAAAGGTAGTGTGTCCGAGATAAAATAGGAAGTAGTAGAACTGTTACAAGTCCTAAATAAATAGAGTGAGAAAAGGACCTCTAAAATGTCAGTTTGGCTATTAAAAATATCTTCATTTATGGGAAGTGCTGTCTTCCATGGAAGACAAAACTCATTTTTTATCATTGAGCATGTATCAGATTAATTGGGTTATAAATGTAATTACAGCAGCAAACTCTATATATGCAGATAGAGAGAGCATCACTGTTTACTGCACATGAGAGGTAAGAAGCAGAGGGAAGCTGACCCTTTGATTACACAGGGGCATGACCAGACTGTCCTCAGAGAATGTCTCACTCATAAACCAACCAGGGCTGAATTGTACATTGTTCCTTACATCTTATATTACATCCTTTCCTTATAGCCTTACATGACCCAACCCACCTCCAGTCCCATCTCCCAATTACTATTTAAAAGTTAAACCAAACCAAACTATAACCTGAATCAAGATTCTGTAGTGTTTAGATAAACAAAGCAGAGAACCAGGTAGAAATGTTATAAAACTTAGTTACATTTCTATTTCAAAGAAAAAGAATTAAGACAAACCTTTCTTTCCCTTTGTGAAATAAATTTCTGAAACTCAAATAGTATTGCAGCAAGACAAATACAGTGTCACATGCTAATCAATTGAATCAATATTTCTTTTGGAAACACATTCTAATAAGTCATCTTCACATAAAAAAAACCAAAAGGATTTCTTTTGGAGGCCTGTGGGGGATGGATGGAAGTATTTTTTATATAAATTTAGTCTTAATTGGGTTCATCTTAATCTCCACAAATTTTCTAAATGGCCTTCGTTGCATAGTAAATTCCATCTTGTATAAAACTGCTGTTTGAATTCTCTGCTAGTGTTAGATAGTTCCTAGTCCTGTAAACTCTGTCATTGTAAACGCTGTCACTTTAAGACAGTCACTTATTCTATAAAATGACTTTGTTTTTAGTTCAAATAATAGAAAAAGATAAACTTAACTGTCTGACCTTGCAAGCTAGCCATCCAATGTAATAGACTAATACTGATAATAATTCCCATTTATGCCAAGTACTAACTCATTATGTATTAAAGGTTACAAACTGACTGTAATAATAACCTACGCAGAGGTCTTTGTGAAACCTGCAAAGAGACTTGAAAAGTATAAATACGGGAAACTTCCTGTATGTGGGGCTCAGAGATTTGGAAGAGACACCTCCCTCTGGGCTGCGCACAATAAACGACTCCTAATTAATTGGCTCATTAAGGCGTCTTGTATCTTACTCGCTGATTTACGATACAACCCATAGTTATGGTGGATTTTTCTATGTTAAAAATAAAGAATGTCTTCTGGACAGATGCCTGACTGGATGCAAACCTGATGAGTAGGGGACATGCACTTGTCTACATACCTTGCTTTTCCTGGTAGTGAAGGCGGGTCTGCAGGGAGCCATTGCCACATTTCTGCTGCCTTTCTTGGAATCAGGTGAGTTGTGAGGTTCAATTTATGACCTTGAAACAGAAACTTTTCCTAAGTGTGTAACTAACCAGATGATATAGGAATCAAATTCATGAGCTTCAATTTGTGGATACTAGAAAATCAATCCTATATTTAGCAGTATGCTATGGATTACATTAGCCAGTACAATTATCCCTAAACCAATGAACTAATCCACAACTATTTATTAATGACCATCTATCATGTTTCAGGTACTGTGTTTCATTATGATGTCTAGAATTCCAAACCTATAAGATCAATTATTGTTTATTGCACATGCTGAAGCGTTTTCTACTCAAAGTACATTAATTGATTTTATGTGCAAGGTGAACACTTTGAAGAACTTTAAAGTTCCATTTAGACTTCTGTCCTCTGGGAGACCATCCCTGACCCTCCCAAGTTGGGGGAGCTGTCCTTCTTTTTAATTGCCCTATTGCATATTTCTATCATATTTTATAGTTCTGACCTCATGTTTTATAGTGTTCTTGTGGGTCTGTCCCTAAACTCAAACATGACATCCATGAGGGCAAGAGACTCTGCTGGCAAAACCTCACAACTGCACCTAGCATAGTGTTGCTATATGATAAGCAATCAGTACATTTTCGTTAAAGATATGGGGGGCGGGGGAAGCAAATGAATAAATGAATGGAGAGAGGCCATGTCCATAACCTGGGACCCAACTCAAACTCCAAGGCTCAGGACTTTTCAAACTATGGTAGTGATTTTCAAATTAGTCCAGGTAGTGCTGCCCCTACAATCTGCGATGCTCATTCTTCCCTTCCTCCATTTATTTAAGAACTACCTATGTCAAGAACTGTGCTAAGTATGCATAGATAAATAAAAGATGGAGTACCTGGCCCTGGGGAACCTGTGGTCTAGCAGTGCTCCGGGAACCACACCAAGCCACACCTGGCCTTTGGGAAATGCCATGTTTCATTGACCCATCTAATTCTATCATGTTCTAGAAAAATCATTCTAACTAGAAAGTAGAATGGCAAAACCTCACAGCTACACCTAGCACAGTGCTGCTATAGGATAAGTAATCGGTATATTTTCAACATCCTGAAAGCATGTCCTGAAAAAAAAATTAGTAAAGTAAGCCTTATTCACTGGTTCTGTGCTTTTCCATTAAGTTTAATTTACTAGATGTTCATATTTATTGTCAGATAAAGAGCAACAGAAACCAAAGAATTAACAATCTTATGGATAGCAAGCTTTCACCTGAGAGAACCGAATGCATATTCTGTGACCTGAGAATTGATCACCACAGTTGTGATTTTAGTGGGGAAACACCACAGTGTTCTATACATAGCAGATTACTGTTGAGTGAAGTTAGAGATTAAGCAACATACTCAAATATCTAAAGTGTGGCACCTACTGGCAGGATATCACACTGCAACTCGGTGCTATTAAACATTACAGAATACACCAAAAGAATCACAATAGAAACAATAGTGTTAGTTTGGCACTTTTTTCTCCCTCAACATGCAAACCCTCTATCTGGGTGGAAGACTGCAAAGTAAGAGGCCCCAACTTCTACTATATAAGCTAACTGGAGAGACCCTCCCTCCCTAATCTTGGCCTCAGACAGGATCACAAGTGATTTTGAAACTTAAGAGACCGCAGGAAGAAGGAATGGGTGGCTTGGGGGTGCAGCAGTGGAAGAATCCAGCAGTGGTTTCTGGAACAGGCAACAGGAACAGAATGTTCTGATCAGAGTATTTCTGCTGCTTGACTTTCCTTAGTTCCTACCTATTTTCAGCATCTGCTTTTCCAAACTTCCTATCAATTTGGTGAACTATCCAACATCTTACCAATAATTAGTTTTCTACTTAAAGTAGCCAGAATAAGTTTCTGTTGCTTAGAACCAAGAATCCAGGTGGAGGTGCTATGTAACGTTTACTGGGTGCTTTCTCTGTGTCAGACATTGTGCTAACCCTCACACATCCATTATCTCATTTAGTCCTGCTCCAACAAAACCTATGAAGTAAGAATAGAGGGGGAAATGGGCAAAAAGACTAATTAATTTGCCCAAGTCATACAATTGGCAAGTCCAGAAGATAAAATCAGGCAGTTTGATGCTAGAATTCATTCTCTTAATTATTTCACTACCTCATAAAAGAAAATATTCTGAGGCTTTTGAAAGTATGAAATTGGAAGACAAGACTTGAGACATGCTTCTAAGGTCTATGGGTATTGTGAGTTAATAAACTGCAGAGAGAAGTCCTGAAAAGGTATAAGAAAAATAAAATATTAAGGTAAGATTGGAGATAGTTTTACCATGAAGCAAATGAAGTTTCTGTGCTCTTCACTTGCAAGGGTGTCCTTCCAAAGCCCTAAATTTAATTTTGCATTTTTAAATTTGGACTCTTCTTCTTAAGGAAGGTTCCCAAAATGGTATAAGCTTCAGACTCCACAATACATGGATCCATTCCTGGATGAGACCGTGAATTTATCAGATTAAAGACTCATTTTCTAGTCCCAGATTTGGAGATCAAGCAGAGGATTTTTACAAAGAGACATAGACCTACAGAATCTGGGTGAAAGAACAGGCAACCTTTGAGGCTCTCGTGCCCTCAGGAGAAAAAGAGAAAGTTAAGAGTTATTTCTCACCACTCCAGAGAGCATTCAGGGCACTCAGGAAGCCAGCTTTCCCCAGAAAGTTGGCTCTTCCCTTGTCCAACAAGAGGAAAAACAAGATCTGTGCACCCAGCAGGTTCAACAGTAGCAGCCAAGGATGGGTGAGTCCTCCTTTCTCAGGGCCAGTCATCAGGCCCTCCTTCTTATGGAACCAGCTGGATGTGGTCCTGACTCTCAGGAAGAGGGGACAGACAGCCAGGCTGTATTCGGGAGACTAGAGGATACTGTCTTTATTTAAAACGACATTTTGGAGCTCTCTAACTAAGAATATACAAAAGAAAGAGGCCAAAAGAGACTGGTAGGAGGGGTAAAGACGCAGAATGGCTGGACCCACACCCATGTGTGGCAGTTAAAAATCAGGAGGGGCCCTAACTGGTTTGGCTCAGTGGATAGAGCATCGGCCTGTGGATTGAAAGGTCCCAGGTTCGATTCCGGTCAAGGGCATGTATCTTGGTTGCAGGCAGCATCCCCAGTGGGGGTGTGCAGGAGGCAGCCGATCGATGTTTCTAACTCTCTATCCCTCTCCCTTCCTCTCTGTAAAAAAATCAATAAAATATATTTTTTTTAAAAAAAAATCAGGAGGTATACCTTGGCTGTAGAGGTGCCCCCTGAGGAGTGAGGAAGGTTCCTCAGCTCCACACCGGGCCTCCCAGCCCAGAGTTCCAGTGCCAGGAAGAGAAGTTCCTATAACTTCTGACTGTGAAAACCAGCAGAGACTGAGGCAGAGTGAGATGAAGGGCTGCTGGAATCCCAGGCATTCATTCCTCTTAAAGGGCTCAAGCATGAACTTACTCGCTGACTGACTCACGTGTTCTGAGTTTCAGTGCTGAGACAGCAGCTCAAAAGGCACCAGGGACATATGGGGAGGAACTGAATTATCTGGCTTTGGGACAAGGCCTGGAAGGGCAGCCTTCTCCCAGACAGAAGTGCTGGTAGAAGCCATTGTTCCTTTGTTGAGCCCTTCCCCTGCAGGTGTAGGAGGTGTCATATCTGAGTCTCCATCAACCTGGCCAATACTGTTCACCCTGACCTGGTGATCCCCTGAGACTCTGCCCCACCCAAGTTGCTTTCAGTGGCTTTTCCATTAAGCAATGTCTGGCCTCATCGTGTCCCATACTTCTTGTTAAGCCTGTCACTAGTGCCAACCGACCTCAGTTCACAGCTTAGCCTTTCTCAGGCACCTCCAAGCCCAGCACAAGTAGCAACCATCTGCAAATCACTTTGGGTGGCTCATACCAAGTAGTACAAGGCAGGAGATGGCACAGGCAGTGGGTGACTCTGGTCTGTACTTCCCAAGAGGCCTCAGAACCAACACACTTGGTGGCCAGCTTCAAGCCACACCAGAGTATTACCCAGCCACCTCTACAAATGATACACTCGAAGGCCAGTCTCAGCAGGCATCAGAGCCCTGCTAATGTGAATCCTGCTCCACAGGGTCAGCCCCTACACAAAAGCTCCTCCACTGTAGTCACAGCCTGTCCTCATAACCAATTAGTGAGGGTCAGTCTCTCCCAATTACATGCCAACAGCAATCAGGGCTCAAATAACAACAGGAGGGCACACACAACCCATACAAGGAACACACCTGGAGCACTCTGCTCAGGTGACCAGAAAGACATTGCCACTGGGCCCCACAGGATACCTAGTAGCAAGGCCACTCTACCAAGACCACAGGATGTAACAGCTCTACCTAATACATAGAACAAACACAGGAAGAGAGCCACAATGAGGAGACAAAGAAATATGTCCTAAATGAAAGAACAGAACAAAACTCCAGAAAAAGAACTAAACAGTGGAGACAAGCAATCTACCAGATGCAGAGCTCAAACACTGGTTATAAGGGTGTTCGATAAATCTAGGAGAAGAATAGATGATCCCACTGAGAAGTTCAATAAAGAGATAGGAAACACAAAAAAGAACCAGTCAGAAGTGAAGAGTGCAATAAATGAAATGAAGAATACATTAGAGCGAATCAACGATAGATTAGATGAAACAGAGGATTGAATCAGCAATTTGGAAGACAAGGTAGCAGAAAACACCTAACCAGAACAGCAAAAACAATCGAACCGTGATCTGATTTTTAATTGCATTAAAATAGTATTTATTTTGATTAGTGAGTTTTTTCACACCCTTTAAATTTTCACACCCAAGATGAGTGCCTTGCTCGCCTTACCCTCATCCGAGCCCTAAATAGGCACGTAGAGATTCACCCTACAAAGGCTGGGCTTTCCCCCAAAAATATCAATAACTCATTTAGTCATTCACCTATACTCCCAACACAGCACTGCCACCTAAATTCAGATTGCTGTATTATAATCTGGATGCATCATCCATCTTCCTATATACGCCTTAAGGGCTGGGCAATTATACCAAATCTCATTACGAAATATTGTTTGAAAGATTCTTGGCCCTACGGCAGGATTATCCTACCAAGACAAATCAGGTTTAGGCCAGTGGTTCTTTGTCTTGGCCGCACACTGAAATCAGTTGGGGCGCTTTTTAAAAATTCCAGTACCAGAGCTCTACTACCAGAAATTCTAATTTAGTTGGTCTGAAGTGACACCCAGGCAGGCTTTTTAAAGAGAGCTTTCCTGAGAAATAATTTACATTCCATAAAATTCATCCACTGGTAAGTTCAATGATTTTCTTTTTTTAGTAAATATATATGATGGTGCAACTACCACTACAATCCAGTGTGGAATATTCCTTTTACCCCAAAAGCTCCCCAGTGCCAGTTTGTTGTCAGTCCCTGTTCTACCCCAACCCAGGCACCACTGGGATTTCAAGCACTGGTATTTTTAAAAGATTCCCCAGTGACTCTAGTGTGCAAACATGGTGAAGAACTATCATTTTAGACACCTGATTGTTAAACTCTCTCCTTAGTTCTGCCTCGCAAAATTTGAACATTTTCTATTAGAAATTGTCCCTTTGGAGAAATAAATCTGATTTCATATCAAAAAGTCTTGGGAAACTAGCCCTGCCCCATATGGCTCAGTTGGTTGGAGCATTGTCCCATACACCAAAAGGTGGTGGGTTCAGTTCCCGGTCAGACCATATACCCAGGTTGTGGCTTCGATCCCTGGTCAGGGTGGTTGCAGGAAACAACTGATCAATGTTTCTCTCTCTCTCTCTCTCTTTCTCTCCTTCCCTTCCTCTATCTAAGATAAATTTAAAAATAATTTAAAAAATTTTTAAGTCTTGGGAAACTAGAATAAGTTTTGTGACAAATAGTCTAGTAAACTTCACTGAAATACCATTAAGTGAAAGATACCTGTATGTATATCTCCGCCCCCAATAAGTATGAAACGCCACATTTGTACTCAGGCCTAGAATACAAGGTTCTTCTGTTCTGTGGTCAAATTAAAGCCCACTGTGCTATCTTCAAAGTCATATTCATTGCCTGAAAAATTAACAAAGAAACATTTACCTCAGACGAAAAATTATGAAGATTATAAAACTTTTTCTTTAGATGTTAAAAATTCCTCATGGGAAATGTTCTAGACAAGTACAAAGTACCTTTTTTTATTATTTTTCACAAACATGGAAATGATAACACACTAATGCAGGAAAATCCTAGAGAAAAGACACTGACAAGTTATCATGGGGAGTTGATGTCCTTCTGTCATTGTAGGCATGCAGGGCAAGCAAACACTTGTAAAGGGGTGAGCCTGTGGAACAGGCATGAACTTGAAAGAATTCACAGAAATGCCAGCCCCAGAGGTCTATAAATGCATGAGTCTGCTGCGTGAGTCAATGCTTTTTCAATGCAAGCAATTCTTTTGCCTTCATTGGCCAGAACAGTGAACCGCAGACAGCACCAGCTATCAACAGGGCCAGTTCATGGGAAATGTTATGGGGTGCGGCTGGAACGTGACCCACCCAGACCACTCCCTGAAGTTGCAAAGCTTCAAAACAGTGTCCTCACCCAAGGAGGTGCTGTCTCCTTTTAGGCCACCAAAGTTCTCCAGCAACAAGGTTGCCAGGAGTGAACAGAGCAGCTTCTGAGGAAAAGTGGCCCTTAACTATGGATAAGGGAAGTTTGGATTTTAGTCAAGTGGATGGTTCAAAACTATGCTTTCTCTGTATTTAGGTTTTAAATTCCCAACATCTATTACGATATTGGGAGGCAAACATTAAGCTATTTCCTCCTCGATTATCAATTCTGAATTCTTAGTCCACAAGACAAACCTCAAATTACTTCAAAAAACCATCAGCTGAGAAGGCTGGATAAAGGAAGCTGACATGCCCAGCCACCCTTCCTCACTCCAAACCATTAGAAATGACTGAAAACAATTTAAAAAACGAATCCAAACAATGAAGGTAAGCAAAGAAAGACAGCCTCTGTGGCAGTAATAATGAGTCACCTCTGAAAGACACATGGAATCAGATGAATGAACCCAAAACACACAGGAGAGGACAGCGGCGGGAGGGCTCCACGGGGCCCTAAATCAGAGGGAGAAGTCTGTGTGGACAAGGGAGTTCTGGGTCATCTCAGTAGGAGCGGCCATTCGGGTGGCCCCCCCACATCCACCCAAAGCTTGTAGGAGCAGCAAGCCTGAGAGACATATTTTGGGCCAACATTTGGGCCAGAGAATCAAGGTGATGCTTCCAGTAGCTGGCCTCACCCAGGAGGAGTGGAAGCATCTTGGCTAGAAGACTACTGACTCACGCTGCCCAGCCCCACATCCTGCTCCTGCCCTACCGCCAGAGGATAGTACATTCTCAGACATACCATCCAAACTCTCAAATTAGAAATGAACACACAATTACAAACCAGCAAACACTTGAAGAAAACCCTTACTGTGACAGAGAGACACCAAATACCACTAAGAGAAGAGCTCATTCTCAAAAAAAAAAAAAGTAGTCTTTAAAACTCCAGTAATTAGGCTGACCAGCAGAATGGACACAGTAAAAGACAGATTTAGAAAGCTGACAGGTGGAATAGAGAAATTCTCCCAGAAACAATAACAGGATAAAGAAATGAAAAATATGACAGAGGCATAGAGAGTACTTCAAGAATCTAAAAGAGAAATCTCTCGAAGAAATGTTAGAAGAAAACTTGCCAGACCTGCAAGATTATCTTGAAGATAAATTTAGGACTGCTTTTAGTTTCTTTAAACTTTTTGTGCTTTTCTGATTTTCTTCAATGAGCATACATTTTTATTCAAAGGGAAATTTTTTTAATTATAAGGTCTGAAAATAATAAATAAAAAGAAAATCCCTTAACTACATGATGGGTTTTCTAAGGGAAATGAAGAAGGGGAAGTCAATTAGAACTTCACTAAGGGGAGAGCTAGCATAAATAAAAATTAGTTACCAAACAGATGTCACAGAGATTTTGCCAGACATCTTTGAAAATAGAAATGCTGATCTCCATTTAGGAACAGGAAATGGATTTTTCTGCAGCTTCTAGACTTACCATTCTAACCTATATTGGGGCCGGAGTCAGGGCTGGCCTTGCGGGGCCTTGAAAACCCATATATAGAAGTTGAACTGTCTTCAGAAGATGATAAAAAGGCAAAGACAGGTTGTGCGACATGTGTTAGGCAGAACTGCCATCATCCAGAGAGGAGAAGGAGGTGATATTCCAGGACAGAAAATCAAAGGAGTAAATGTCTGCTTAACAAAGCCTCAAAGGCTGCTATTTACATCTGAGTCAAGAAACAAAACAAACAGAATCTTCTTTTCAGAGCACATTCCTGTACCCCAAACTGATGTGAGCCTCTCTGAGTTCTTTGTACTCCAGGCCTCCTAGAGAGGTAAAATAGTGCCATTGCACTTGTAATTGCAGGTTCTTCCTTATTTTGGAGAGAGAGGCTCAGGAGAGATTCTGGGGTCCAAAAATATATCGTGGCAATATGGAGAGTGTGCCCAACCCCTTGTATGACAAGACGCTATTTTTTGAGGTCTTTTTATATTTATTTTTTTTTCTTTTTCCTCTGAAGTTAGAATTTACAAAACAATTTACACTTACATACAACCTGTCCCTATGCAATTACTTCTCCTAGGATCTGACAGTTTTAAGGTCTACTAGGAGACTAAGAAGGGGAGAGTTTCCTTTTAAAAATATAAATATGTCTTTTTTAATGTTAAATTATCACCAGAACTCAAACACTAACAAAGGGAACAAATACCTAAAAAATGTTATTAGTGATTTAATTGTAAAACTAGGTCCAAGTTCTTGTAGCAAAGCTTGATCTAGACAGATTCATATTTTCAACAAGCATATTAAGCACTGTTAACATAAAAACATTCAAACCTGTAAAGAATTTTTGTGAGTTTATTTGAGCCAAACTGGTCAACAACTGCCAGGAAGCAGAATCTCAATGGATTGGGGTAATGAGCCCAAGAATGGCGGTTTTTCACCTTGTTTTATATATTACATCAAAGGAGGAGATGTACTAGTAAGTGGATTACATGAAATCCATTGGTGGTAGATTTGGGAGGCGGGAGAAAGCAAAGTCAGGGTCTGGGGAGGACTCTGGGATTGGATAAAAAGTAAAATGATAGACACATACTTCTTTTACTTAGGTGGGTACAGAAAAGTTAACAGTCAACAATTAACATAACAATAACAATGAAGGAATTTATGGTCTCTGTCCTGGTGCCAGGCGCATTTGGTTGTGCCCCAAGGAGTCCCGAAAAAGGGAAGTTACAAGGTACTCTGACTTTTCATAGGTACGCTATCTTAGATGCAAAATGACAATAGGCTCAGTTAAGGTAAAGATTGACCTTGTCAGAGAAGATACTGGCCTAGGACACGACTACCCACCATAACTGTGTTTAGTTAAAGTTTTAAGTTCAGACCATCCTTTGTCGTACTTTAGGTCTCTGAGTTTACAAGACTGCCATGCAGGCCTTCCCTGAGCTTGTCAGGTTAGCATTTGGCCCCCTCTGTCAACAGCACCTACTATGGACCAGGTATCATGATAGTTGCTAAGAATTCAGTGCCTTCTGAGCCGTGAGGGTGGCAGTGGGACAATCTGGTATGGAAAAGACAAAGCTTACCTATCCCAGCACGTCAAAGCAAAGGTCTTCAAGAATGTCCAGGTCCAGTAAGAGATACAGTGGGCAGGTGGCACATGCAGCAGAGGTGAGGGACCCTTCCCACTGGGATTACCAGAGATCCTCATGGTGGTCTTAGAGCTGGGTCTAGAAGTATAAAAATTGCAATAAGCAAAGCCATACGGGGGGGGGGGGGGGAGGGGGGCAGTAAAACGCAGAGAGAAGTCTGAGAAAAACAAGAGGGAAGATGCATTCTGGTCTCATATTGTAGTTCCTATGTCATTACAACTCTGTAGCCATTCATCTGGCCAGAAGATGCCAGGAGTTGGGGCAGTGTTAAAATATTACAGCAGCCTTTCCTTTGGCATTGAAGCTAAGGGAGTGAAGCAGGAAGGAGTACGGGGAGAAATACCAGGAAGAAGAGGCTGGGGAGGAGGAGAACCAAAGGCTTTTTCTCAGACGTTTGCCTTTAAGTCACTAGCCCTCCAACCCAGCCTGCCTTTCATGACAGCCGTGATAACTCAGCCGCAAGAAACAGACAAAAATAAATAGAAAAAGACCTCAGAGGGAATTACATCTGATATGAGCATTTCCAAACCAGACGTAAATTAATTGGCTGTGATTGACCATAGCCCAGAAATACGTGCGGATGCTTGCAAACTGATACAGGACACCAAGGAGCCTATTCAGGGGGCCAGAGAACAGAAGCTACCCAGGAATCCTGTGAAAATAGTGTCAGTCCCCTTAGTGGCTGTAAATTAAAAAAGGAAGTCATTACACCCTTGCAATTTCTCAACTACCTGCCAAGCCACTCAACAATGGGCATCCCTCCTGGTTAACCACAGGGAGGGGAGGGTGGGGCAGTAATAGGACCAGAAGCTGGTTCAAATTTAGCCCTGCAGGAATCTTGCTCCCTCGGGGAAATCCTTGATGGCATCATTGCTTCTGCTGCATCCACATTAGTGGGCAAGGCCTGGCCTAACTCTGAGCCACAGGTGCTCCAGCCACAGCATGTTTCTTGCAGGCAGGAGAGGCCAAAGAGTAATGGTTTGTAAAGGACCTTAAGATCCTCTGGTGACAGAGCAGTTGGGTTATACATTGATACTATGGGAGATTGTGCAGCTGTTAAGAGGAGAGGAGTTTTATCTGTACTGACAAATGACGATCTCCAATACACAGCACTCAGTGAAGAAAGAAAGTTGCAGAGCAGACATACGGAATCATCCTACCTGTTTATATAAAACTAGAGGCCCGGTGCACGAAATTCATGCACTGGGGGGTGGGGGTCCCTCAGCCCAGTCTGCCCCCTCTCACAGTCCGGGAGCCCTCAGGAGATGTCCTACCAATGGCTTAGGCCGTCAGTCTGGCCGCGGAGGCTTGAAGCAGGCACTGTGCGTGTGTGTGTGTCCGCTGGGGGCCTGCTCCCAGCTGCACTGCAGAGGCTTGGAGCAGGCGCCCCTCTGTGTTGATCTCTCAGGCTAGGGCGGAGCCCGGCCCCTCCTCCTGAGCTGGTCATGACCGTGATGGAGTCTTGACCTCATTTGCATATCACATCTTTTTTTTAAATATATATAGATATACAGTATGTGTATTCTTGCAAACACATAGAAAGGTTCTAGAATGAAACAAAAGAAATGATTTTTTCACTTTTATATCCTTGTGTGCCTTTATAATTTAAAAAATACTTTGAAGACCTTTCTACATTATATGATTAAAGAGGCCAAGGAAAACTATTATAAATACAATGACTTTGTGCTAACTGAAACTAAAAAAAAAAAAAAGTTCACTTATCACTTTGATCTCTCTAACTGATATACATTTCATTTCTGTATTAATACCTCATCTTTGCTAGCCTTACAATAGTGCTACTTCAGTTCAATGGAGCTTAAGCTTTGAGTGAAATCAAATAAAATGTGAGCATATGTAGAAGTTATATTTACGGAGAGAGACAAACATGTCTGAATACTGAACAGATCTATAGCTAGTACACTCATACTTCATCCAAAGGCTTTGTAGTGTTAGTTTGGCCTGTTTTGCTCCCTTTGCTCTTTGGAACACAACTATCCTAATCTGACTTCATCGGATCCTGGTAGGGTTGCCTATCATGGTGTCCCAATCCTCCCCTGCCAAAGGGGTGTGCTCACGAGCTTCGCTGGCCCATCAGAGCACCCCATGCTCTAGCCCAGGGGTGGGCAAACTTTTTGACACGAGGGCCACAATGGGTTCTTAAACTGGACCGGAGGGCCGGAACAAAAGCATGGATGGAGTGTTTGTGTGAACTAATATAAATTCAAAGTAAACATCATTACTTAAAAGGGTACGGTCTTTTTTATTTTTAGTTTTATTCATTTCTAACGGGCTGGATCCGGCCCGCGGGCCATAGTTTGCCCACGGCTGCTCTAGCCACATTATTTATTCGGGGATAAATAAGTGTCCCAACCGGATCAATCAGAGCCTTCCCTAAGACTTGACATGTGGGCACTAAAAGAGAAATGTTTTCTCTCTTACACTAGGACTGTGAGCTGTAAAGACCATGAAGGCTTACATGAAGCCCCGGAGAGGTAAACAATTGGAAAAAATAAAGAGGGAAAGACAGAATCACTTCAATTTCTGGATTCAGCCATGTTTGGAGCCACAACTACCCCACCACCACCACCACTCTGGACTTCCCATATGTATGAATCAAAAAATTCTCCCTTGTGGCTTTAGCTGGATTTTGTTGGCTTTGTCCCTTGAAATCTAAGGGTCCTAGATAATTAACATCGCCATTTTCTCACTGGAGGCTTAACAACCCTCTCTCCATGACTGTGACAATCAGCCACATTCAAGATCCAAAATTAAAGTCTATAATCTAATATTCTGAATGTCATTGTTAAATAAGATATTCTATTTATTCTCCAGAGGGGGGAAAAGGCACATAGAACTTTCTACATAAAATTTCTGCCAAGGTCATACAGAAACCAAGTCCAAAGCAAAAATAGTTTCTCAGAACTTTTCAAAAAAAAAAAAAAAGCTTTATTCTATGTCAAAAGCAAAGAGAGAACTATCTGCCAAATCTATGAGGAAAAGGAAAAGAGAGATGGATTCTGTCCTGATGTCTTAGTCCAAGGGACAGCAAGGACCAAAGCAAACCAACTTCAAATTCCTCAAACTCCCAGCCAGATGAGCTTTATCAGACTAACCTTGCTGACTTCTTGTCCAAAAAGATTCTCAAGAACTGATGCCTGTAGCAGGTGTGCAAAAGCAAAGTGTTTTTAACTATACTTATCTTCAAGCCAATTAGGTAATAGACTCCAAAGCTTTCATAATGTTTGTCTAAAGCATTGTTTCATAGTCTAAGTGAAAGCCCTTATGAAGAAAGTTCACAATAAGTTCTGCTTTCTCAATGAGGAGTAAAATAAAAACCTGATGTGTATCCAAGGCAAACACCCAGCATAAAGTAGGTTAAACTCTTCAGGAAAATGATAGACAAGGAAGGAAATTCATAAAGAAACCTTTTCAGTACAGATGTAAACATAGAGGAGAAGGTAAGAACCTGTATGTGGAGTTGAGATTTCCTCCTCAGCCAGGCATTTGGCACAGTCAGGGTTCTATCCAAGTGTGCCCCATTCAGAAATTCTGTAATCACACCTAGGAAAGGCCAGTTCACCTGGCATTAAAAAATGTACAATTCAGATAATGGGCAACAACAAAAAAAACCTAATATGAATCCTGTGCCACCTGACGCAGCTGAGCTGTGAGTCTTGGGCAAGGCACATAAGATTTCTGAGCCTCAACTTCCCCACCTGGGACAGGAAAGGACTAGATTAGATGGCCTCTCATCTTCTTTCCAGACATACAAATAATAATGCTTATAGTTTCCTACTCTGGTCCTTAGAGATTCCATACATATATTTTAAAAAGGAAAATTGCAATTTTTAGTCTGTCAGGTAAGTAATGCAATATGAAAACTCTAAAGAACTGGATTGTTGACATGCTTCTTCCTTTATGTGCAAAAAAGCATGAATACTTCCCAAAAAGATATTAAAGGAAGGTACAGACACTGTGGGGTCTTGGCGTACTATAACTAGAGATTAACTTGGTCATGTGCAAAAAGATACTTAGGAACAGGCAGGCTCCATCTGGAAGCTAAATCCATGTTCTCCTTTCTTTGTAGTGCATTGTATACTTATAGAATTGGCTAAATTAGAAGACAAGAAAAAGAGAGACGTGCATATTAACACTACTTTACAACAATGAAAAATTAGATACTGCCTAACCCTAGCTGATTTGGCTAGGTGGGTAGAGCATTGGGCTTGCAGACTGAAGGGTCCCAGGTTCAATTCCAGTCAAGGATGGGTTGGATCCCCAGTGGGGGGTGTGCGGGAGGCAGCCAATCAATGATTCTCTCCCATCATTGATGTTTCTATCCCTCTCTCCCTCTCTCTGAAATCAATAAAAATGTATTTTAAACAATTAGATACTACCTAAACATTCTACAACTAGTGTTGGTTAAACACTTTTGTTACTTACTAGTATATAATAAATAAGTATTCAATGATTAAAATCATGTTTAGAAAAATATTTGCTATCCTGAGAAAATTCTCATAAAATATTGCTATATTTTCTAAAGTAGGTTACAAAATATAAACAGTATAGATATATGTATATAACATATAAATGTCATTGTTTATCTCTGGTAGAATTGTAGGTGACTTTTATTTCCTTCTTTATATCATTACACATGTCCAAATTTCCTACAATAAAAATACATAATCTTTGTAGACAGGGGGAAATGTTAATTTTTAATATATATCTATTTATTGATTTCAGAGAAAAAGGGGGAAAAAGATAGAAACAGCAATGATGAGAGAGAATCATTGATCAGCTACCTCCTGCACAGCCCCTACTGGGGATTGAGCCCGCAACCCAGGCATGTGCCCTTGACCGGAATCAAACCCGGGACACTTCAGTCCCCAGGCCGATGCTCTATCCACTGAGCCAAACTGGCTAGGGGGGGAAATGTTAATTTTTTATAAGACAAACTACTTGCTTAACTTCAAATCATATATTTTCCCCATGGAAAAAATAATATTCCCTCCCTTTTATTCAATTACCTGGACGATCCAGGTAAGCTCATCCTGTTACCTGGATCTCTTTGGAGAGATTGCCAGACTAAAACCTGGGGGCATCTGAATACAATATTTGTGTCAGTAAGTTCTCTCTAAATAAATAGAAAACCCAGCAGCTATAAGGTGAAAGACTGATACGTTTTACTCTATAAATATTAAAATTTATGAATGATAAACACTGCAAAAGAAGCCAAAAGACTGATTAGATATTATAGCCAAATATCTAATTTCTTTAATATATCAAAAGCATTGCAGTCCCTAAGAAAAAGTCCAAAATTCCAATAGAAGTAAGCAAAGGACATGAACCATCCGCTCATAGAACTCAAATAATTTTATTCATGTGAAAAAGAATAAACCTCATTCAAAATTTAAAAGATGCAAATTAAAACAATGACATGCTACTTTTATTATTTTTTTAGTAAGGACAAGTGTCATGTTTAGATTTTGTTTTGTTTATGGGGTTTTTTTAATTGATTTCAGAGAGAGGAAGGGAGAGAGAGATAGAAACATCAATGATGAAAAAGAATCATTGATCGGCTGCCTCCTGCAGGCCCCCTACTGGGTATATGTGTTTCTCCATCCATATGTATGTGTCTCTCTCATCCTCTCCCTTTCTCTCTCTCTAGAACAGTGGTTCTCAACCTTGGCTGCACATTAGAATCACCTGGGAATCTTTTTAAAATCCTGATTTCTGGGCCTCATCCTCTGGAAATTCTGTTTCTTTGTTACCAATGTTGTGGCCCCACCCCTTAACAAAGAAACAGAATTTCCCGAGGATGCGGCCCAGGAATCAGGATTTTAAAAAGATTCCCAGGTGATTCTAATATGCAGCCAAGGTTGAGAACCACTGCTCTAGAATCAATAAAAAAACATGTCCTTCAGTGAGGATTAAAAAATAAAAAGTAATAAATCTTTCACACTGGCAAATACTTTAAAAGTTCAATAAATCTAGTGTTAACAAGATGGGGAGTGGAAAGCAGTCACTGATGAGAGTATGATTTGGTAGTACTTTTAACTGGCAAGATCTATAAAATTAAAAATGCAAATATTCTCCATTGAGACAATTCCACTTCTAGGAATGTATCCTATAGACAAAGTTGCACATATAGTCCAAGTCACATACCCACACAGATGTCCACTGCAGAACTGTTTGTAATAGGGAGAGACTGGAAACAACCTCAGTATCCTATAATAGAGGGCTGAGTGAAGAATTCTGGTGTGCAGCACAATAGAACTCCAGGCAGCCGTTCTGAAAGAATGCGGGGATCACATGGACTTATGTGAGGCCATCTCCAAGATATATTCTAAGGGGGAGGGGTCACAGATGACCTAATTTTTTAGGTAGGGAGGGCATTTCAAATGAGCTATCTGTATACTGTGTTCTGGAAGAAATTAGAAGAAAGCATTAGCAGTGGCTGCCTCCGAGAAGGAGGCTTGGTGCCATGTAAAAGGGAGCGAGGCTTCTGTACTGCTTAAATTTTCTGTCATAGGCATTTATTATTTTTCCGTTTTAAAAACTAGCTCATTGTTGTAAGTAAACATGAAATGAATATTTAAGCAGGGCAGGAGGGGGAGGAATCCATGGTGCTTTGAGCTCTGTTATCTGGAGGAAGGAGATTCCACGTCCCACCCAAGCAATGGGCACCCATGAAAACTCAAATGCTTAAGGAAGAAGCAAGGCAGACAATCTTTTAATAAAATTTAAAAAGTAAAACATCGTGTAGTAGAAAGAAAGAAGATTAAAGCATTGGAGTCGTTTCCCCAGCATACGGCGAGTCAGATGAGCGTGGCCTTGCCCGAGAACACCCGCTTCCCTGACCGCGATTGGATCCCGCCTGGCCCACTCCCCTCGGAGCCACTCGGTAGTGTCACGGGACCGGGCGACAGCAAGTGGAGGCGGCAAACTCCCCGGAGACCAGGAGACCGGGACACCGGGTCGCCCGGAACCGGCGCCCTTCTCCCGAGGGTGGGTGGCCGGTGTGGCTCCGCGGGCAGGCGCGGTCCAACCCCTGGGGTCTGCGGTCAAGTGCAAACTCCGCAGGGGTTAGAGGGCCGCTCCTGCGGCACAGCCCCGGCCCAGCGCCCCCACCTGCGCCCGGGCCGGACCCAGCCGCCGCCACCGCCCGCCCAGGCGCGCATTCGTGGGGCCACAGTGCGACCCAGCGGGCCGCGGGGAAACTGCGCCCGCCCGACGGCCACCCAGCGACCAGTGGGGCGCAGACCCGGAGGGTCGCCGCCTCCCACCTGCTGGTTTTCCAGGAAAGGCCGACAGGGAAGCTGTCTCCTTCCTCCCTGGCGAATGGAGGGAGTCCATCTGTTTGCCAAGACAAGTGGCTGAACTTGGTTGGTCTTTCTGCCTCCGGCATGTCACTCACCGTGAGGGTGAAAACAGACTTGCTGGAAAGTTCTGGTTTGAGAGACCTGGGTTTTTTATTCCACACAACTGGTTAATTGATGAAGTCCAAGGAAGGCACTATTCCTTCCTATCTGAAGGATGACTCTAAGGATCTAGTAAAATCTAGGACAGTAGGTCTGGCTCACCTGAAACGCCACCTCCTCCTCCTCCTGAAATCGCCGCTGCCCAGGTACAAGTGTCCCCTTACTTGCTGGCATTGCCTGTGGACTGCCTCTGGGCCGTGAATTCGGATTTGCACATCGTCCCCTCACTGAGCCCTCACAAGCTCCCTGAGGCAGAGAGGGGGTGCTACTCATTCTGTGTTAGGAGTGGGGGGAAAGACAGAACAGGAACAGGAACAAAAACAGAGGAAAGAAGCCAGCCGCAGCAACAAGACTCGCCAATTTCATTTGTCATTTGAACAGCTTACTGAGCACCAAAATACTATTGAACACCAAACTGCTACTGATTATGCTGATCCTTGATCCCGCAGGCCGGCATTTCTCAACGGCCACCTTTTGCACATTCGTTTCAGACCATATTAACACCATATAATTTGAATATCAGGGCACTCTGAATACAGGGTGTCCCCAAAAATGTCTGCTCACTTTAATAGCTGATAGCTCAATTCTGAAAATGAAATGTATTTTAATAAACACCGCCTGTATAATTATTCAAATTGTGTTATACATTTTTTGGGACACTCTATCTATGGCGCTGTCACTGGGCATTTTTAATACCAAGCCATAATTATATAAATTCAGGTGTTTTTTTCAAGTTTGTGCTATAGGTTTAGATTTGTGATCTCTCTGACATATCCACTAACATAGTGCTTTTTAATCATTGCTTATTTACACACACATCCAATACTTGCGTAGGGAGGCCATACCCTGCATCAGTAAGGGCCTAGCTGCAGAGAATCTGTTCTGGCTATTTTAAGCAAGAGGAGATTTGTTGCAGGGTATCATATAGCTTCCAGAATCATTCAAGTGGGGGGTAGGGAGATGGTTTGACAAGAAACAGACTTGTAGGCTGAGCTTCTAGGAAAAATTCCAAAGCCACAGAAGAGGACTGGCCAGAGAACAACGCATCACAAGCCGAATCTGGTTCTGCCACTGCACCGTTAACACTGTGCTATAATCAGGAAGTGGCCAGCCGAGCTGAGATGCTGCCGCTACATATCACCTCTGCTCCTACCCACAAACCATCCTGCTTCCCATATCTGGAATTACTTGACCAGTAAATAGAAGAATCAATAATGGTAATAATGGATTCTAATGTAATGAGTTGTTTTTAAGAAATAACCCATGGTACATGGGGATACTCAAAAGAGAGGGAGAAAGAGGGAGATTTTCCTTATGAAGGATGTCAACTAATAAATATAGAAAAATAGTAAAGTTTTCAAATGACTATTTTGCAACCTTTGGTGTAATGATCAATTCAGGCAATATATACTAAAACTATAGGGGGAACAGTGTTTTCACATGGACTCAAAGTAACACTACACAGAGAACTTAACACTTATAAAGGGGAAATGGAGAGATAGGGAGACACCTACTAGCTGGTGATGGCTAACTGAGTGACCACAATGAGCAGCATATTATATGCCTCATGGTGTGATGCAAAAAGAGACACACAATCTTACTTACATAATAGTTTTACCCAAAATGTTTCTCTAAAAGAAATCACGAGAAAACAGGCAATGCAGAATATGATACATTCTACAAGCCAACTGGCCTGGTCTCTTTTAAAATGCAGTGTCCTGAGGAAAAAAGGGAGGGGCAACTATTCTACACTGAATGATGCTGAAGACATAACAACTCAATATAATCATGACTCTTGTTTGGATCCCAGATTGAAAAGAAAAAAAAAACAGCTACAAAAAGATGGAGGAAATTGAATACAAATTATACATCAGAATATTGCTACTTTCTTAGGTGTGATCATGGCATTGTGGTTATGTAGAGGAAATGTCATTATTCTCAAGAGATGCATGCTAAAGTGTCAAAAATGTTAGCAATTAGTCTAAGTGAAGGGCGTATAGGTGTTAATGGCATTATCCTTTCAACTTTCCTATAGACATTTCTCAACTAAAATGTAGCGGGTAAAGACTTGAATATAGTCTCCATATTTTGTGGTTGTTTTTCCCCTTGGTGATCCTGGTTGGGATAGCATTCCCTGTGTCTTTGTAGATTATCTTTGGTCTCAAATGCCTTCTACCCTGACCCTCCTGAAACGCACAAACCTGAGCACACACCTTGGCCAAGCAAGCGTTGCTTCCACTGCCAGAAAGTGTGCAGGGTGTTCCTCTTCACAGCTATATCGTTGGGAGCATTTTTCTGCATCAGCATCTCACCTTTGTCATTTTCTCATGAATGTGTGCAGCTTTAGGAATCTGTCACAGTCTCTTTGTGACTTATTCTCCCATTCTCTAGAGAAAAAGATACCATATGACTTCCTCAGTGTTATGTAGCAAGAGGGGGGCCACAGCCAGAGTCTTCTGCTCAGATCACCACCGGAAGGCTGTAACAGACGCCAAGGTGTGTTGGGAACACTAACGGGCAAAAATTTGGACTCTCCTTGGAAAAGTCATTTCACCTCTCAGGGCTTCAGTTTCTTCCTTATTTAAAAGAAGTGATTAAAATGAATGTCTTTAAAGTTCCCTTCAAGCCCTAACAGATTATTCTTCAAGTCTCTGCTTCCTGAGACATATCTATCACCATGGCCCAGAAGGCAAAGCGAGGCGTAAGTCCTCCTCCTTGAGAACAGTCCTCAAATTCCTGATGTTTCCATGGTGACTAGCACCCTCAGCTTTTCTCCTAGCAAAACGGAAACAATTTTAAGACTTAACCCATCTCCACACCTGGCCAGTACTTACCTTCCTTCTGGAAACAAACGAACTTGTAAAGCCTCAGAAGGAAAATTAATTTCATATGTTCTTGGAACACTTTATAAAGAGAGCATCAAAGGAGGGTACTCTTCGAAATATGGTTATCCACTCCCTTTATTCTCCCAAGCTGAACACTGTCGGTTAGCTATAGGACCCCTTGGAAAATTCTGACAGGGCAAAAAGAAAGAAAATGATGGAAGATTTGGGCAGAAATTATAAATGAAATCAGCAGTTTCATGCAGGGTGTAACTAGAGCAAACAAAGAGATGGATAATAAATAGAGAAGAAAACACATGTTAGAAAATAACATACTGGAGCCTGGCAGGTGTGGCTCAGTGGTTGAGCATCAACCGATGAACCAGGAGGTCATGGTTCAATTCCCAATCAGGGCACATGCCTGGGTTGTAGGCTCGATCCCCAGAAGGGGGTGTGCAGGAGGCAGTCAATCAATGATTCGCTCTCATTGTTGAGGTTTCTATCTCTCTCCCTCTTTCTTACTCTCTGAGATCAATAAAAATATTTTTAAAAAGAAAGAAAGAAGCCCTGACCGGCTTGGCTCAGTGGATAGAGCGTCAGCCTGCGGACTCAAAGGTCCCAGGTTCGATTCCAGTCAAGGGCATGTACCTTGGTTGCGGGCACATCCCCAGTAGGGGGTGTGCAGGAGGCAGCTGATCATTCATCTCTTCCACTCAACTGTAAATTCCGTAAGGGGACCATGTCTGTGTTTTTCACCATTGAATTCTGAGTGGAGCCCATAGCAGAGTGAAAATGTGGTAAATAGTTAACAAAGAAAGATATAAAAAACATTGGTAATCAGAGAAAAAAAGCACAGTATGGTTCTATATGAATCACATCTTTATAAATTTCAGCAGATTTTTTGGTTTTCTTTACATAGATCCCTCAGCACATTTCTCATTAAGGTTATTCCTGGGTAGTTTGTGAGTTTTGTTTTTAAACATGAAATCTCTCTCTCTCTCTCTCGCCCCCTCTCTTACTATATTTTAAAACCCATCAATGTTGGCAAGTAGGAAAGCTTTTGATTTAAGTTTATCTATCCCTCTTGCAGCCAACACACTAAACTCTCTTATTAAATCCCATGGTTGGGGGTTCAATTTGCTTGATTCTCTTAGTAAGCTAGGTATGAAATCCTATCATCTGCAAATAATAAAATTTTGTCTTTTCCTTTCCAATGATCTAAATCTTATTTCTTTTTCATCTTTAATTGCACTAGCTACAAACTGGGAAAGACATCAAATGATAATGGTAATGGTGGGTGTTCTGTAATCCATTCATGGTTCTAATGAGAAGGCCTCTGGTGTTTCCTCATTCTGATTTTCACAACTGGAGCCCAGCAACCTCTTATGTGCTCACTTCCTTTCACTTTATTCTTATTACAGACCACTTAAAATAATCCTAATGTAATAATGTAAGTCTTAATAACACCACGGTGGTTAGCTCTCAAAAAAGTTTCTTTTCTGTCCTTAAACCACAATGTTAGAGCACTCCTTTGCTTGTTACACACACACACACACACACACACACACACACACACACACACACATTTAATCTTTAGAGCATTCCTCTGAGGCAGATACTACTATTATCCCTTTTTATAGAATAAAAAACTGGTACACCAGGAGATTAGGTGACTTGCCCAAGGGCACATAGTTTATAAACAGCAAAGCTGAGATTTGAATCCTGGACCTGCAATCCTAACCTCTGAGTTTGTACCAACACTGAGAGTTTTCACTCCCTGTCCTCAATCCAGCCTCAACCTCACCCCCAAATTCTCCAGATCTGACGGCAGTCTGAGCTCTTTGATAATGAGGCTGGGCCCACAGCCTGCCACCCAGAGTCAGAAGGCAGAGTCTGCCCCATCAGAGGCTCTCCTTACATATCCTTTCTTGCCCCACAGACAGCAGCAGAGCCCAAGTCAGTGAGAAGTTAATACTGAGCCAGGCCAAGGTGGTCCACTCATGAAAGCCCTAGGGAGACTGGACATCAAAGCATCCCAGCTGCTGATTAAAAATGAGCTCCAGAAACTAAGGACACAGCTATGGCACCCCAGGCCCACCTTTCAGGGCTGCAAAGGATGCTGCCCCAACAAAGGCATTCCTGTGTCTGGAAATGCCTGTGAAATCCAAGGAGTGGGCAGTGGAAGGAGCCAGGCGTGGGAAGCACAGAAGGCCTGGAGGGAAGAACATCCACAGGAAGGAGGCCTGGACAGCGGCTTTCACTTCCCCTGCAGAAGCAACAGTCAAAACCACACATTGCCATTCCAGCGAAACCCTGGGCATTGAGTTCTCTGAGCCGGGTGCCAGCGATTCCAGATGCAGGTCCACAACCTTCTGGACCAGATTCTGCTCTCCCACTTTATGTGGCTTTCCCTAACAGACCTGCTTTTATTCTCAAATTGACTTAGTATCTCTCAGCTCCATCCTGTTTCTACCCCCACACATCTAGCACTTCCTAAGGCATCCATCACTGTCCTTTATTAATAGTCAGATGTACAATTTGTTTAGAGTTTACAGGAATCAAGCTAACTCATTTAGCTCTTTGAGGTGGGTATTACACTCATTTTACAAATGGAGAAGCTAAATCCTAAAGTGCATTGCCTCAGGGCAAGCCACTGACCTAACTGCATTAAGCGGGTCAGTATAGAACAAGTAGCTGTGCAATGCTTTTATGGAGATCGAGGTAACTTTGCTGAGCAGACAAAACAAAACTTACACCTAAGCTAGACCACTTCTCTATATTTCCTTTATTCTTTGTTAATCCACCAGACCTCAATTGAGTTGTATGGGAAAGGATGCAAAGAACCAATATTGAAGAATCCCCAATATGACTCAGAGAAAAATTCCCAGCAACCTCCACCACAGTCCAAACAACTCAGATATAAGACAGAACCTGGTAGTCCCAAATTTATGCATGGCGTTGGGGGAAGAACCCTACCTAATTCTTTACATTCCAATATGGGACATCTCCAAAGAGTAACCAAATTTGCTTTAAAAATAAGAAAAGCCAACAATGCCATCAGAGTCATTTTATGTCTATGTCACTATCTCATTAAGACAATGCTTTCCTGCCACAGTCAGTAGACAGGCAGAAGGAAAACAACAACAACAAAAGGACAAACATGAAACATGATCTAGGGAAGTGGGCTCTAACCGGAGGCCATGGAATCTTCAGTCAGTTTCAAGAGGTCCTTGAACATCTTGGAGCTCATTCAAAATGTTGTGCATATGTAAATTTTTCTGGGGGGGGGGAAAGGTTCCTAGCTATCATCAAGAGCCCCCCCAAAACACTAACTTATTACAGAAATAAGTATCTTCCATAATCCAACAGTGTTTTTTCAAACCCAGCTGTCCCGCTCTCCTGAAAAGAGCACCCTGGCACCATGGAGGAACTGGTGGGCCCAGAAACTTGGAGACACCAGGCCTGGCAGCCCACCTATAGTTCCTGTCATTTCCACGCCTGCCTAGTGAGGCTGGAACCCTCTGCGATGGAAGGCCAACTATAAACCCAAAGCACCCTAATTAGGCCAAACTTGGAATATTCAAAAGAGACAGAGCACGGAAAATAAACATCCCAGTTCGAGCAGCCTTTGGAATCACTCAGGGAAGACTGGAAGGGCTGGAAAGGCTGGAAGCACTCAGGGAAGCAGATGCGATTTCTGAAGTCTAGGGAGGAGGAGCATATTACATGGGTTGGGTTTGCAGGTGTAACAAGCACAGATCAGAGGCAGGAACAGATTAAAGCGACAGAGATGCTGGGGAGGAACAGATGGACTGGTCCAGGGCCAGGGAGGAAATGAAAGGCAAGATGAAGGCCATCTCATTAAGCATCACGGAGAGATGAGGTTTGAACTTCTATATGGAAGATGTCAGAGATTAGGCAGATCTCAATGAGGAAAGAGACCACGTGACTAAGCTCTAAAAGATAAGAAGACTTACTAGTGGAGTTTCAATGAATAGAAAATAAAAGATATGATTACTGAGAAGGGAAATTTACCAGCACATGGAGTGTCCGGTATTAATTTTGAAGGCACATGGTAGATGAATGGACCAGTCAGCAAGTATATCACATAAGAGCACAGACAGTTGTGGATAAATGGGCTGACCTGAGCCAAAGAAGATGAGGGGGTCCTCCCCACATGCCTGTAGCCTGCCTCTGCAGAGGTCGACTACCCTCAGCTCTACGACCTGACTATGAATGTAGAATTATCGTAAGTAAATGTGATCATCCCAACATCCATCTCTGCCCATACCTCACCTGAGCAACCGTATTTTACCTGAGTAGCCAGGATTAAAGAAAAACATAAATTACAGCACAAGAAAGTCAGAAAATGACCAATCGTCTCCTAGTCAGTTCTGGAATAAGGTCTTCTCCCTGAACCTGGTATGCATTCTATTCCTTGATTTGTTTTTCTGGGAAATTGTGAAATTCTCAACATCCTAATGGCCATCAGTAAATGACTGGTTAGGTAGATTAAGGTTTATCTAGACTCTGGATAACTATGCTGCTGCTTAAAAGATGGAACTGCCTCCAGATATACTAACATGAACAATATCCAAGACGCCTCTCTGGGGGAAAACAAAAAACAAGGAGACTGCACATATAACATGATCCCAGTTGGTAAAATATAAAAATAAACATGTACTGTATAACTGTGCTTAATATTCATCCATTCATTCAAGAAATATTTACTGAGCATCTTCTGTGTATCAGGTACTGCATGAAAATCCCTGCCTACACAAAACTTAACTAATTCCAGTAGGGGAACCAGATAATAAACTAGATAAATAAGCAAAAGAAATGTAAAAAAGAAATTAGGGAAGGGAGATAGAAGCCTGGGGTCGGTACAATTTTCAATACCACCTCTTGGAGGTATATTTGCGTGAAGAACAGAGGAAAGTGCTGGGATAGCCAGGCTGCTATCAGAAGGAAGAGTCTGGAAAATAGAAGCAAAGGCTCTGAGGCAGGAGCATGCCTAGGGGATTCCAGCTGGTGGGGAGGAGAGATGGAGCGAGCAGGAGTTAAAGTAGAGGCGGGTAATAGGGCCTGCTGACCATATGAGAACACTGCTTTTACTCCAAGCAAGACGGATACAGGTGCAAAGCCTCTAGGACAGTGAGGGCGAACCTTTTGAGCTCGGCGTGTCAGCATTTTGAAAAACCCTAACTTAACTCTGGTGCCGTGTCACATATAGAAATTTTTTGATATTTGCAACCATAGTAAAACAAAGACTTACATTTTTGATATTTATTTTATATATTTAAATGCCATTTAACAAAGAAAAATCAACCACAAAAATGAGTTCGCGTGTCACCTCTGACACAGGTGTCATAGGTTCGCCATCACTGCTCTAGGAAGATGTTAATTGTGGTTAATTAAGGCCTGGCCCAGGTGGCTCAGTTGGTTGGCGACGTCCCATGCACCAAAAGATTGCTGTTTTGATGTTTCATTGTCACATTGATGTTGTTTCTCTCCCACTCTCCCTTCCTCTTTGAAAAAATTATATATATATATATATGTGTGTGTGTGTGTGTGTGTGTGTGTATATATATATATATATATATATATATATATATATATATAATTTGTGGTTAATTTAAAAATGGGATTAAGGGCCCTGGCTGGGTAGCTCAGTTGGCTAGAGGGTCAGCCTGAAATGCCAAGGTTGCGGGTTCAATTCCTGGTCAGGGCACATACAAGAAGCAACTAATTGGATCAATGTTTCTCTCTCTCCCTCTCTTTCTAAAATCAATCAATAAATAAAAACTTTTTAAAAAGAGATAGGATTAAGAACAGTGGTGAAAAATCTTTTTAATTTTCACATTATAAACTTTTGTACAGGTTTAAAATTTTATCTTGAGTATCTATGCCTTTTATTAATTTTTAAACTCATTTCCAAATTTCTACTTCGTTAATGTTAAAAATCATAATTCCAATAAATGCATAAATGTGTTTTTGTTAGATTCTGTATTTATTTGGTACCCATTCATTACAAGGCCAATTATATTAACTATATTTTCTGTATTTTTTTTAAGAATAGTTTTAGAGAGAGGGGAAGGGAGAAAAGAAAAACATCAATGTGAAAGCACAACATCGATCTGTTGCCTCCCACACGCTCTGTATTCTTGATACTCTGGCATTTGGGGCCCTTACAGTCCCAGAGAGAAACTACCCCTCCCAAATCTGCTAATCCCTAGAGTTAATAACATCGGCCTAAAAGCATGCCTTTCATATGCAAACCAACCAGTGCCCCAGCCTACACCCCCAACTAGTTCCTTACCTAACTCTCCCACAACCAAGCCAATATATCTCCTGCCCTAAATCAAACCCAGAACCAGGTTTGGAACTAGGGACAGTTCCTATGCCCTCCGAGGCCGAACAGAATTATTCAAACTAGCTAATTCTAAACTGTTTGCTCTGCCCTGCCTTCCATTCGGGAAATCCCAATAAAGGCTCTGGTCCAATGATTTTCCCTCCCTTCTGTCTTCTGCCTCCTAATTATCCTGTGTTTCCCAGGAGTGACTAGTGTAAATCTTCAGTCAATGGCATTGACCTCTCCATGTCCTCACTTACTCATACCTCTATAAATTAAATCCGGTGTAAAATAAGTAGCTACACACATGTAGCTATGTCTTTAAAAATTCCAAGATTTTGCTGAAACCGGTTTGGCTCAGTGGATAGAGCGGCGGCCTGCGGACTGAGGGGTCCCAGGTTCGATTCCGGTCGGGGGCATGTGCCTGGGTGGTTTCTAACTCTCTTGATGTTTCTAACTCTCTGTCTCTCTCCCTTCCTCTCTGTAAAAATCAATAAAATATATTTGGGGGGGGAAAAAATTTCCAAGATTTCTATGCAGAAAGGAAGTGCCGATATGTTCTTTTGTTATTCATTTTAACTGTTGAATTAACTCATTCTCCAGCTCATTCAGACCTCAGCCTAAATTCTTGAAAAGTCTAAATGAAGACCACTGAAAACCATGAAGTGACAAAACTGCAAATTTAAAGTTGTTCTAATGACTTAGCTGAGCAGATTATGCCCTAGTTTTAAAAAGGGGGGAGAAAATCACATCTTTCTCCTGCCACTGTCAACAACTGCTATTGGTAAGAAGGCCTTGGAAATAGAAAGTCCAAGAGTGCAGGTGGTTTTGAATTTGAGGAAGTCTATCGTATAGGAGAAGCCAGGCGGGGGCTTTCCGCTAGACATGAAGAGGAATGGGCGGATCACAGAGGAGCACCTGTTACAGCCTTCAAACTTTCACAGGAGATTGAGATGCCTAATTAACGGTGTCAGAGTAGAGACCTCCGTTTGATATAAAAGAAAGGGTTGAAGCAGAAGTCATTAGAACCTAAAACGAACCTAAAAGTTGAACCAAAATTGAGTCAGAGAAGATATATAAATGGGTGGTTTAGGATTATTTGTTGACTACCTTTGAAAGCACAGCCATAAAATGCAAATTGTAGGTTTATATTAGGGCAGTGGTCTGCAAACTTCTGTAAAGAGACAGATAGTAAATATTTGCAAGCCATACTGTGTCTGACATGTTAACTTAATTCTGCCTTGGTACCATAAAAGCAGCCACGGATACTCCATAAAGAATGTGTCTGTGTTCCAATAAAACTTTACTGATGAGCACTGAAATTTGAATTTCACGTAATTTTCATGTACCACAAAATATTATTCATCTTTTGTGTGTGTTTTTTTTCTCAATCATTTGAAAATGTAAAAATAGAAGCAAGGACTTTATTCTTAGTTCACAGGCTACAGTTTGCCAACCCTGCCTTAGTGAATGGAGTTTAGAAGGTTATAAAGATCTTAGGAGGAAAAAAAATGTTGGGCTTTGGTTCTTGTTCTGAACATACTTGCTGGTGTGAAAAATCTTCGCAAAACCTCTTGACAAGGGGCTACAACACATACTTCATTACTCTTCAATCCTCAGTCTGCTGTGGTGTATCCAATCCTTACTCTCCCTCTGACTAACCAAAAAGGGTCCTAATCCATGTTTCCACATTTCCATTCCACTACTTCATTTGCACTCTCAGGAAAAAGTTATGGAGTTTGCTAAGATATTTGGAAGGGAAGGTGTTCTTTAAACACTTTTTAAATTTTTTAATTTCAGAGAGGGAGAGGGAAAGAGAGATAGAATCATCAGTGATGAGAGAGAATCATTGATCGGCTGCCTCCTGCACACCCCTCACTCGGGATGGAGCCCGCAACCTGGGCATGTGCCCTGACTGGGAATTGAACTGTGACCTCCTGGTTCATAGGTCAACGATCAACCACTGAGTCATGCCAGCCAGGCCTTTAAACACTTTTTAGAACATAGAATGCCACTACCACATCCACAGAATATTTTTGTACTTCCAGTCCCAAATGGGATAAAAAGGGAGAAATTGTGGAGCTCAGAGAGAGAGGGGAAGTTGAGAATTATTTGCAAGAGATCCTCAAATACACTCCTTTTCACTAAGCCTTGTCTACACACTAATAGTAATTATATCTTTCCACACATAAATAGTCTACAACAGTAGTTCTCAAAGTCTGGTCCAGGAACCCACAGGGGTCCCAAGACCCTTTCAGATGCTCCTGGAGGTGAAAACTATTTTCATACGAACACTAAGACGTTCTTGTGTGTGCCTTTTCACTCTCAATTTCTCAAAAATGTATGGCAAAGTTTCCAAAAGCTATATCAGTGGTTCTCAACCTTCCTAATGCCACGACCATTTAATACAGTTCCTCATGGGTGACCCCCAACCCATAAAATTATTTTCTTTGCTACTTTATAACTGTAATTTTGCTACTGCTATGAATCCTAATGTAAATATCTGATATGCAGGATGTATTTTCATTGTTACAAATTGAACATAATTAAAGCATAGTGATTAATCACAAAAACAATATGCAATTATATATTCAATATGTGTTTTCCGATGGTCTTAGGCAACCCCTGTGAAAGGGTCGTTCAACCTCCAAAGGGGTCGCGACCCACAGGTTGAGAACCTCTGAGCTATATGGTAAGTAATATTGTACCAGATTAAATACCAAAATATATAAAATAATTCAGTTGGCTTATATCAAGCAAGATATTATGGAGATTTGCAAAGATGTAAACAATATCACTCTTCCTACTAATTTTTTTTGTTTGTTTTGGAAAAAAAAAATTCTGACAAGTATATTATTTGTGTTAACATCGAATGGATTTATTGTCTTAAAATGAATTAAATATTTGTAATTGTTTGTTGTAATGTCTGATACAGTAAATATCAATAAACAAATGGCTTTTAGAGTACTGTGGCTCCTCAAGAATATTAAGAGTATAAAGGAGTCCTGACCAAAAAGTTTCAGAACCTGCTGATCTACAGTTTTGCAGCTGTTTTGCCCGCAAACACAGGCACACACACACATGCACACACAAAGTAATTTGAAAGTGTTACTGCATTTATAGTAATCCTTTGTCATTGTGTATTTTCTTTTCTTTTTTTAAATATATTTTTATTGACTTCAGAGAGGAGAGAGAGGGAGAGAAAGAGAAACACCAATGATGAGAAACAATCATTGATCAGCTACCTCCTGCACACCACACACTGGGGATCAAGCCTGAAACCCAGGCATGTGCCCAGACCAGGAATCCAACCAGGACCTCCTGGTTCATAGGCCAACGCTCAACCACTGAGCCATGCTGTCTGGCAAGGCCATTTTCTTAATCAAAGGTTGCTGAAAGTACTACTAATATCACAATGGCCTTTTTTACCACAAAAACAAAAATTAGCATCAACACAGGAATAACATAAAATAAAATACCTAAGATAAGAAAACTCTACTGGAAATAATCTTGTTTACTCAACAAATCAATGGCAAGAAAATAAAAATGAGAAAAACAGAGAATAAGAGACAGATGTAGAAACCAAATGCAAGGCGTCAACCTGATGAGACCCTGACTACAAAGCACTTATGAGACAACTGGGGACACGTGGAGACTGAGAAGATATTCGATGACATTAAACAATTATTGTTCATTTTATTTAAGTGTGATATGGTATTGCAGTTGTGTGTTTTGTTCTGTTTTAATCCTCACCCACGGACATTTTTTCCATCGATTTTGAGAGAGTGGGATAGAGAGGGAGAGACAGAGAGAAACATCCATGTGAAAGAGACCCATCCATTGGTTGCCTCGCCGGACCAGGGCCGGGAGCCTGCAACCCCGGTACATGCCCTGACCCGAGCCGAACCGGGCCCCACACTGGAGGCCAATGCTCTATCCACTGAGCCAAACCGGCTAGGGCTGTGGTTGTGTTCTTACTTACCTTTTAGGATTTGTGGATGAAATCATTTGCTGTCGGGGATTTCCTTCAATCTAATCCCAGAGGCCAGAAAGCCAGGAGGGCACCGGAAGCGGAAGTGGAGGGCCTGGGGGCGGGGCTTCAGCAGGTGGGCGGGTGAGGACCGGCTCCAGGAGGGTGAGGGCGGAGCACGCGTTGGCAGGGCTGCCCAGGGCCTCCCGAGCTGCCGGCCCACAGCCTGGCGCGGGTGTCCCACGCACCTTCTGCAAGGCCCACGCCCCAAGGGCACGGGGGGCCACGCCCGCGGCAAGTCCGTGCAGGTCAAGGACACGGTCCGAGCTGGCGGTGCCAGAGCCGGCGGGCATCGGGCTCCAGCCCCGCGTGAACTGTGGCCGCCGGCAGGCACCTGCAGCCCTGACGCCCGGTGCCCTTTTGGGGACCACAGCGCCTGCTCTCGAGAAGGACTGGAAGACAGGACGGGGGGCCCTGAGCAGCTGGTGAAGTGCCTCCGTGGGCCCACCCAGGCAGGCAGGCGCTGCACCCCAAGACCTTGACCTGCTGGAGCAGAGGAGCGGTGGTCGCTGGGTGTGCCTGCGAGCCGAGCACGTGCCCTATCACCCTCTCGTCCCGGGGATGGGGGTGAAGAGACGCGTCTGTGTGGGGGGCTAGTAGGGGGGTGTTTACCTCATTTCATTTCTATTGAAGACCTTGGCTACAAAAAAAAAAAAAAAAAGAGGACCTAGTGGGAAGGGGGTAAACAAGTGAGAGAGGTGTAAACAAGATTGGCCATTGCTCCGAGATGGATTCATGAAATACTATTCTTTCGACTTTTGTGTACGTTTAGAAAAGTCCATCATAATAAAAAAAATTATTTTAATTGGTTGTTGTCCTGCTTAAAAAGTGGGAAGCTACTTCTCTAACTCATCTTGATGTAGCCATTTGCAAATCAACAAGCCATATAATTTGGGGGCAGGCCCTGCCTGTAACCAGAACATCAGATGAGAAGAAAAGAACATGCTCCCAGCAAAACTCATAGCCCAGAAGTGATTACAGCTTTGAGGAAAGCAGGTATAAACAAACAAACAAAACACCCTCAAAGGAAACTCTCACTTTGCAAAGAAGGGACCGGCTGCGAAAAGAACCTTTAGATCTTGCCCTGCCTCCTCCAAGACATCCACCTGGGAATCCACCAGCTTTGCCATCTGTGCACTAGCCTCCCCGGGAGAGCCACCATGTTAAGCCAGAAGCACTGTAATGGGAACAGCAATGAAGGTGGACGACTAACTTGAGCCTGAGCCCACTTACACTGATCTCATAAAGCAGATAGTTTTTAAGGATAAAAATGAAGAACGACTTATTTTACCTTTTATTTCTCTACATTGGGCACATTTTTAAAAATCTGTTGCACAAATGTACACCATAGCAACTTTGAAAAACAGTTTGGAATTATTTACTAAAGTATAAGATACATATGTCCTATGATCCAGGAATTCCATTCCTAGGTACATATCCAACAGAAATGCATGTATATGTTACCAGGAGACATGTACAAAAATAGTCTTAACAGCAATTAAGACAATCCAATGTTTATCAACAATAGAATGGATAAATTAGGAGGCACAGATTTACATATTGGAATATTATCCAGCGGCACACATGAGCAAACTACAACTGCACATCCAACGTGAATGAAGCTTACAGAGTTGAGCAGGAAAAGACATATACAAAAGAATATATTCTGTAGTGTTAAAGAAAAATGATCATTTAATCCCTTGGTATTTTAAGACCAAAGATTGAGATTGAGTGCTGAGTGGAAAAAATTACTGCCAGACTAGGAAACCTAATCTAGTCTAAACTCTGGGAGATGAAACTGAGGAGACAAGAAATGGATTGGATCATTTAAAGCCAAAAAGACCAAGACCTTCTCAGACTTTAAGAAAACAAACCTATAGTATTGCTGAGTGGCTGTGGATATGCAGGATTGTCATTTCAGTGAAAGGCCTGGGCTGACTGGGGGAGGTCACTGCACACGTAGGATCAAGCTCCAGCTGTAGGATTATGGTTCAGTTGCCTCTTCTGCATAGATGAGGTGCCCCAGTGGAGACTGCTACGCAGCCAAGTTTGCACTGATGTCAGCAGGCTAGCCAAGTCAGGGTTTGTTAGTATTATTCCATCTGTATATAAAGTTCGAAAACTGAAAAGCAAGGGACTGATGACCATAAAAGTCAAGATAATGATTACGTAGGTGTAAGAAGAATATTGAACAGAAGGTGACTAGGATGGGACACATAGGGAGGGGTTCCAGGGGTAATGGCAATCTTTTATTTCTTGATCTGGGTGGTGTTTTCATGGTTTTTTATAATTATACTAGAGGCCCGATGCATGAAATTCATGCAAGAGTAGGTCTTCCTGACCGGTTTGGCTCAGTGGATAGAGCGTTGGCCTGCGGACTCAAGGGTCCCAGGTTCGATTCCGGTCAAGGGCATGTACCTTGGTTGCGGGCACATCCCCAGTGGGAAGTGTGCGGGAGGCAGCTGATCGATGTTTCTCTCTCATTGATGTTTCTAACTCTCTATCCCTCTTCCTTCCTCTCTGTAAAAAATCAATAAAAAAAACTGAAAATGGAACTCCCATTTGACCCTGTGATCCCACTTCTAGGAATATATCCCAAGAAACCAGAAACACCAATCAGAAAGGATATATGCACCCCTATGTTCATAGCAGCACAATTCACCATAGCTAAGATCTGGAAACAGCCTAAGTGCCCATCAGTAGATGAATGGATTAGAAAACTGTGGTACATCTACACGATGGAATACTATGCTGCTCTAAAAAGGAAGGAACTCTTACCATTTGCAACGTCATGGATGGAACTGGAGAGCATTATGCTAAGTGAAATAAGCCAGTCAATGAAGGAAAAATACCACATGATCTCATTCATTCATGGATAATAGAGACCATCATAAACTTTTGAACAATAATAGATACAGAGGCAGAGCTGCCTCAAACAGATTGTCAAACTGCAGCGGGAAGGCCGGGGAGGGTTGGGGGGCAGGAGGTAGGGGGGTAAGAAATCAACTAAAGGACTTGTATGCATGCATATAAGCATAACCAATGGACATAAGACACTGGGGGATAGGGGAGGCTAGGGGACTGTCTAGGGCGGAGGGATAAAATGGACACATATGTAATACCCTTTGTAATACTTTAAGCAATAAAAAAAAATAAAATAAATAAAAAATAAATAAAGTTGCAAAAAAAAAAAAAAGAGGTCTTCCTTCCCACAGCTGCCAGCACCAGCTTCCCTCCAGCACCCGGGACCTGGGCTTCCCTTGCAGCCCCGGCTTTGTCCAGAAGGTTGTCTAGAAGGACGTCTGGTCTAATTAGCATATTATGCTTTTATTATTATAGATTTACAATTATTCATCATACATTACTTTGTGTTTTATGCACTTTTCTCCATGTGTTATCTTTTACAACTAATAAAGATTTAAAATAAATCAACTTCATTTTATATAATTACAGAAGTCCCTCTGAAATTTTTATACTTGCCCTAGCCGGTTTGGCTCAGTGGATAGAGCATTGTCCTGCAGACTAAAGGATCCCAGGTTCAATTCTGGTCAAAGGTACATGCCTCGGTTGCGTGCAAGGGCAGCCGATCAATAATTCTCTCTCATCATTGAAGTTTCTATCTCTCCCTCTCCCTTCCTCTCTGAAATCAATAAAAATATATTTTTAAAAGCTTATACTTTTAATAAGTTATACTTGTATACTTGTAATAAGTGTATAATACAGCCTGATTTTGCATGAAGGTATCAATAGAAAATGGATACCTTCTGGCTTGGCAAATTCTCACATGTTAACTTCTCATGCCTATTGATTTAAATGCAGATGAACTGCAGAATAAGTATGTTTAACACAGTATTCCAAAATAGTGACATTTGGGTTCTAAAGTATCCCAAGAACATTCTAAAAATGACTTGGAAAAGTATTATTAATTTGTATCCTCTCCATTTTGCTAAGCCTTATGTCAATTGAGCTAAGGTTTATAGGTTATGAAAAGCAACTCAAACGAATTGTTACATTCTCAGAACACCAGAAAACCTGTGCTCTGTAGATCATACTCTAAAAGTTGGCTCACATAAACTTCAATATGCAAATGTATGATTTCAAATTAAGCCTCATTAAAATGCACTTACCAGTTTAAGTAAAGGCTGATTTTGTAACCCGATTTGAAATTTAGATTCTTACTACTTTAAAACAAATGCTATGTAAACATGAAAATTAAGTAAGCAAATGATTCTTTGCCCTCCTACAACACTTTTTACTCAAAATGCTTGAAGTACTTCAAAACATAAATCCTCAAACTATTCCAGTGAGGAAATAGAGTCCCCTGGCTTTTGGATATACGCTGTAACCATGTTAAAAGCGGACTGCCCTGATCTCATGAGTGTAGGGAAACCTTACAAAGGCCCTCCGAAGCTCATCCCAGAAGCCCTTCCAAGGCCCAAACAGGCCCTCTGCATTCTCCTGTCCTTGCCTGCTAACCCCAGGAGACTGGCCTTTGTTCTCAGAGCTGGCCTCCATTCCATCTAGCCCTTGAGGCCCTCTCTCCCCTAGTTTGGCTGCAAAAGGGCCTATGGTCTCCCCAACAATCCCGTCATTACTACCTTCATTTGAAAAAAGGGCAGAGTGTAATAAAAGGACAGAACACAAAAACTCATCTAACTTGTAACCCAGTCCATAACCCTCAAGACACCCTCATTTTACAGAGAACAAAATCAAAGCCCAGAGAACTTGTGAAACAGGCCTGAAATCACACAGGTAACAGAGGGGAGCCCAGCCAAGCCATTGCTTGGTGTAATCGACTTTCCTATCTCTGCAAACTTGGTATCTTAGGCCCTGCTCCACTCAGTGGTTCAGAGTTAGGGCTTAGTTTAGGGCCCAGATAATCCTAGTTCACGCCTTCAAAAGTGTCATGAAAATATAGATGCATGAATGATCCTTTTGCCAAAAGAACTTGTTTGGAGCAACTGGCAACACTCACATGGGGTCTAGATGGCAGTGATGTAACAGTAGGTTTCCTGTCACTTCTAATCTACGTGACCTCTGACAGATTACTTACCTCTCTGGCTTCAGTCAAAGCTCAATGAATGCTAATCTCGAGGCCAAAGTTCTCAAACTTTTCTTTGCCAAAGGATCACCTTGGGGAACTTGTTAAGAGCAGATTTCTCCTGCTCTGCCCTGAGGTCCTCTGAGCCAAGAAGCATCATTTTAATGTCTTAGAGTCCTAGAGATTCTGCTGCAGAGAACTTGTGCTTTTAGCAAGTGCTTTTATCCTCTCCTTTCACTCCTCTGGGGCGGGGCGGGGGAGGGGGGGAGCTCCCCAGAAACATTTGTTTCTCTCAGGGAAACTCCTCTGAGAATTTGAAGTCTTCTGGAACAGGTCTTACTTCATATCTGTCTTTTAGCTGGAGCTTTCAAACATTTTTTACCATAATCACAATAAGACATACAATTTACATAGCAACTATGAACACGTATGTGTTTACATATTTCCCCTTTGCCACCAGGTACAACATTAAGCTTTATTAGTGGCAAGCCCTGCAGAAACATTGCAGGAAGAAAGCATTTTCCTTCCTGGCTTCTGAGTGCTCTTTCAGAAGACACATGCAGCACTGCCAGCTTCTCCGGTGCACCATGGTCAGTGGCACCCAGCAACCAGCAGCTCCTCCAGCACCCTCTGGGGAGCTTCAGAGCAAAACCACCACCGCTGAGTCGCCCTCGGCACGAATAACTCTCCTCACCTCCCTAGGTGGCAAGTTTCTGGCCAGTTCCAGAGGGTGATTTCCAACAAATTCTGTCAGTGCAGCACCACAGTGACTTCTCTGCCATCTGCATGCCATGGATTCACCCACTCCAACAAGGTCTAGCTCTCAGCTCTGGTAAGAAAGGGGTTGGGCCCTAGCCAGTTTGCTCAGTGGATAGAGCATCAGCCTGGTGACCAAAGGGTCCTGGGTTTGATTCCAGTCCAGGGCATGTACTGTGTTTGCAGGCTCCATCCCCGCCCCGGCCCTGGTCAGGCTCGTGCAGGAGGCAACCAGTCACTGTTTCTCTCACATCGATGTTTCTCACTGTCTCTCCCTCTCTCTTCCATCCTCTAAAAATCAATGGAAAATATCCTTGAGTGAGGATTTAAAAAAATAAATTAATTAAAGATGGGGTTGGGAGCGTTAGGGACAGGAGAAACTCTTCCTTGGGCACCCTATCTCTGCCTTAGGGGTAGTGGCTACTCCTTATATCTGTTATTCTTGTGGTCTTTAGAATTTTCTTCACTTCTTACTAGCCAATCCCTCATTATTCCAATCCCCAATTTTACTTAATAATTCTTTATATTAAACTTTCCTGGTTGAAATTATTGTGTACTTTCTGTCTCCTGGCTGGACTCTAACTGACATAGTACTTGGCACTTTAAATATAAAGACAGATAGGTTAAAAGGAAAAATGTAAATAAATATATACCCTGCAAACAATAAAAATAAAAGGAAGCGGACTGGCCATATTATTATCATACAAAGTAGTCTTCAAGATCAAGTATTACCAGAGATATAGTGAGACATTTCACAATGATAAAGGATCTAAATTTTTTTTTAAATATATTTTATTGATTTTTTACAGAGAGGAAGGGAGAGGGACAGAGAGTTAGAAACATCGATGAGAGAGAAACATCGATCAGCTGCCTCCTGCACACCCCCCCCCCCCGCCCCCGGGGATGTGCCCGAAACCAAGGCACATGCCCCCGACCGGAATCGAACCGGGGACCCCTCAGTTCGCAGGCCGACGCTCCATCCACTGAACCAAACCAGTCAGGGCATGATCTAAATTAATCAGGAAGACATAAGTCATAAATGTGTTGGCCTAATATAAAAAATTCAAGATACATAAAGAAAAATTTGATGAAATTAAAGGGGAAACAACACAATCATTACTAAATATTTTTTAAATATATTTTATTGATTTTTTACAGAGAGGAAGGGAAAGAGATAGAGAAGTAGAAACATTAATGAGAGAGAAACATTGATCAGCTGCCTCCTGCACACCTCCTACTGGGGATTGCCTGCAACCAAGGTGCATGCCCTTGACCGGAATCGAACCTGGGATCTTTAAGTCCGCAGGCCGATGCTCTATCCACTGAGCCAAACCGGTTAGGGCTCATTACTAAAGATTTTAACACCTCTTTCTCACTGTCTGTTAGAATGAGTCCAAAAAAAAAGAAAAGTAAAAACATAGAAATTCTCAACAATATTATCAACCACCTTGATTTAATTGGCATTTTAAAAGAGTATACCCAACAACTACAGAAGGCACATTCTTTTCAAGCACACAAATTACTTTACACTTACAGAAACAGACCATATGTGGGCCATAAAACAAGTCTCAATAAATTTCAAAAGATTAGAATCCTACAAAATATGTCCTCTTCCCACAATGGAATTAAACTAGAAATGCATGCTGAACATATTTTAACTTTGAGTTCTCAAGACATTATTTTGAAGATTAACAATTTGCCATATCCATCAAAACTAATCAGGGTGAGTCAGGATATTCACCCTGTTTTAGTTAGCCTAAAATTGCTGTGTTTAGGGGCCATATATCAGCTTTTGGTAGTTTTTCTATCTCTATCCCAAGCCATCAGTTTTCTTTTATCTTACTTTCCTTTTATCTCAAGAAACAATACTGCTCTGGTCTGCGTGGCTCAGTTTGTTGGAGCATTGTCCCATATACTGAAAGGTAGAGGTTTCTTCCCCAGCTCTGGTTGGGCACATGCAGCCAATGATGTTTCTCTCTCACATCAATGTTTCTTTCTCTCTCTACCTTCCCCTCTCTCTAAAAATCAATGAACATGTCTTTGGGTGAGGATTTTAAAAAATTTAATTAGAAAAAAAGAATGCCCTAGTCTGTGTGGCTCAGTTGGTTGAGCGTCAGCCCATGCACCAAAAGGTCACGGGTTCAATTTCCAGTCAGGACACATACCCAGGTTGTGGGTTCAATGGGAGGCAACCAATCAAGGTATCTCTCTCACATCAATGTTTCTTTTTCTCTCTCCCTCTCCCTTCTTTTCTCTTTAAAATCAATTAAAAATAAGAAACAATACTTGACCTCCTGTTTCCATTTGTAAGATGGAAATAAACACAATATATATTTTCTAGTAACTTGTGAGGATTAAAATTAATTAATTTATTATATTAGTATCTTTCATTCAATTGTTCAATAAATGTTAGGTAATCATACACACACACACACACACACACACACAATATGCCAAACCTATCTCCACACCAGACCTCTCTTTCAAAGAGCCAAATGATGCCTCACCTTATCTATCTCATAGGCTTTGTGCTAAACTGCTTGCAGAATGTCCCAATTCTTTTTTTTAATATATTTTTATTGATTTCAGAGAGGAAGGGAGAGATAGAAACATCAATAATGAGAGAGAATCATTGATTGGCTGCCTTCTGCATGTCCCCTACTGGAGATCAAACCCACAACCCAGGCATGTGCCCTTAACTGGAATCAAACCTGGGACCTTTCAGTCTGCAGGCCTACGCTCTATCCACTGAGCCAAACCAGCTAGGGCTGTCCCAATTCTTTATCCTGCCCTATAACTGGGCTCTTTGCAATGTGACTTTGTAGTTCTTCATACCAAGAAGTAGAGTCTACTTAGGGTAGCCATTCCAACTTTCCCAGGACTGAGGGGTTTCCGGGAACAAGAGACTTAGAGTGCTAAAACAGAGAAGCCATGGCCAAATCAAGATGAATTGGTCATCCTAAACCCACTTCCCCTTTTGAATCTGGCCTGGCCTGGTGACTTGCTTTGGCCAATAGAATGCAGTAGAAATGACAGTTTGCAAATTCCAAGATTCGATCTCAAGAGGAATATGCATTTTTCCCCTTTCCCAGAACCCTGCCACTGCCATGTGAACAAGCACAGGTCAGTCTGCTAGATGATGAGAGACATGTGGCCCAATCACCCTCGTTGTCTCAGCTGCCGGCCAACTAACTACCGGCCATGTGACTGAGGCCACTCCTGACAAGCCAGCTTTCAACTGACCACTCAGCCCACCACAGACACATGAGCAAGCTATGCAAGATCAGCTGAACCTGGCCCTGATCAGCTGATTAATTGATTTATGAACAATAATAAATGCTTACTGTTTGAAGCTACCAAGTTTTGGTATAGTTTTTGACATAGCAATAGCTAAATGATAAAGATACCTCAAATCAGTGTGTTTAAAATTAAACTCAGAGTTGATAACTATGTGACAAAGGTGCTAACTATAACTACAGTGGCAATTTTATTAGAATATATGTCAAATCAACATTTTACATGCCATAAATTTACATAATGTTATATCAAATATATTTAAAATAAAACGAGTATGGTTATATTCCTTTTTTTACATAATATACTGTTTTTTTAATTAAATCTTTATTGTTCAGATTATTACAGTTGTTCCTCTTTTTTCCCCTCATAGCTCTCCTCCACCCAGTTCCCACCCTACCCTCTGCCCTTACCCCTCCCACTGTCCTCATCCATAGGTGTACGATTTTTGTCCAGTCTTTTCCTGCACCCCCACACCCCTTTCCCCCCAAGAATTGTCAGTCCACTCCCTTTCCATGCCCCTGGTTCTATTATATTCACCAGTTTCGAGTATGGTTATATTCTAATAAAACTTTATTTTTTAAAAAATTAAATTCGGAGATTGAGAAAGATGGTGGTGTAGGTAAATGCTTGTACTCACTGCCTCCCACAATCTCATCAAAATTACAACTAAAATACAGAACAACCATCATTCAGAACCACCAGAAAGCTAGCTGAATGGAAGCCCTACAACTAGAGAAGTGAAGAAGAAAGCACGCTGAGACTGGTAGGAGGTGCAGAGGTGCGGAATGGGCTGGTCCAGCACCTACGTATGTAGCTTTTTTAATTGGGGGGAGGGAGATCATCTCTGCGGAGGCCGCCCGGAGAAGCAAGGGGTCCGAGCCAAGGGTCCCAGAGCTGGGAAAAGAAGTCCCTACCGGCAGTAAGAACTCCGGGCTGTAAAAAACAGTGCGGATTGGGACTCAGTGACACAGAGGCTGCTGGAGACCCAGCTGTTCCTCTTTTTTTTTAAATATATTTTATTGATTTTCTACAGAGAGGAAGGGGGAGAGATAGAGAGCCAGAAACATTGATAGGAGAGAAACATCAATCAGCTGCCTCCTGCACACCTCCCACTGGGGATGTGCCCGCAACCAAGGTACATGCCCTTGACCGGAATTGAACCCGGGACCCTCCAGTCCGCAGACCGATGTTCCATCCACTAAGCCAAACCGGTTAGGGCCCAGCTGTTCCTCTTAAAAGGCCGGCACCGTGAACTGAACTTATAAGGTCCTGCTTCCTCTGAGCTCCAGCACCAGAGAGAGGCTCTGGGGAACACAGACACTTACAAGGAGGAACTGGATTATCTGGCATCGGGGCAGGAACTTGGGGGCTGCTTTCTCCCAGACAAAGGTGCTCACAGGGGTCATTGTTCCTATGATAGGACCTTCTGGGTTGCAGTGTTGACTGGAAGCCATTTCTGTTTGCTCCACCCTGGTGATTCCCTAAGACCCCACCTCATCCAATTTATAACCTCACCCAAGCTGTGTGCAGCAGCTTTTGCATATGAATGGCCTGTCCTTGCTCAGGCTAAAATCTCTCAAGCAAGCTGAAGCTGGGGCTGGAAGCCCCAAACCTGTCAATAAAAGGCCCAAGACCTGGCACCAGCACCAGCCTGCCTTGATTCACAGCTGAGCCTCATCTGGGTACTTCCAAACCAAATACAAAGAGGAGGAATCTGCAGATCTCTCTGTAGCTCCTGCTGGGTGGCCCAAGGCAGTGGCTGACTTTACACCTCCTGGAGACCCAAGAACCAGTGTACCCAGTGGTCAGTGTCAGACCATACCAGATTACAACTCTACACATCCATAAGCAACACACTCAAGGGGCAGACTCAGTGAGCACCAAAGCCCCACTGAAGCAAGTCCTGCTCCACCGGGGTGTCTACTGCACAGCAGCTTTTCCACTCTAGTCATAGCTGGTCCCCACAGCCAATTGGCCTGGAGGTCAATTCCTCCCAGTGACACCAACAGCAATCAAGGCTCAACTACAACAAGACTGTGCTCATAGCCCACAAAGGGGTGCACCTAGAGTTCCCAACTCAGGTGACTGGGAAGGCTGAGCCACTGGGTCCTATAGAACACCTACTACACAAGGCCACTCTACCAGCTCAAGGAGACATAGCAGCTCTACCCAATACATAGAAACAAACACAGGGAAGCAACCAAAATGTGGAGACAAAGAAACACGTCACAAATGAAAGAAATGGAAGAAAGCAAACTACTAGATATAGAGCTCAAAACCACAGTTATAAGGTTACTCAAGAATCTTCTAGAAACCTCCAAAAATATGGAAAAGGACCAGTCAGAAATTAAGCATACCTTGCCAGCCCCATCTTGTAACCTCTTCTCACTCACTGTGGTCCAACCCAGTTGGCCTTCTTTTGGATCTTCAAATGTCCTTTTTAGACTCTGAACTCTGCATATACTATTCCTTCTTCCTATAATGTTCTTCTCTCAACTGCTTACTTAGCTAACTCTAAGTTATCCTTTAAGTCTCTTATATGTTACTTTTTTTCATTCAGTCGCTCACTAGGTGATGGGGATTCAGCATACAAGATACAGGTGGTCCACACCAACGAAGAGTTTATGACATTTCATCATCTGCGTCCAGGTTACTTTTGATATTTCCCTTTTGCTATCCCAAGACTTTAGTAAAACCTTGTTTAAACATCTCAGGATTTCCTCAGCTGTTCTTTGGATTATGATGATTAAGAGGCCAGATGGTCAGAGTATCACAGGTATAATGGAAATAAAAAAAAAAAGAGTGCAGTGGAACCTTCCATTGAGCTCAACTGGGGCAAGTAATTACCCCAGTAGTGAGAAATGTCCAAGGTGAAACTATTACAGCACAAGATTCCAGGCTGCAAAGTTTCGCTGCCACTTCCTTCACAGGATGTCTCTCTGTGGAGAGTCTGAGGGTTTAGATATTATGTTAGGATAAAGTTTCCTTTTGTTTTGTTTTTCCAAGCAAACAGCACTTCACTTATACTAATATGTACAATGTGTTGGCTCTACTATGAATTGGGCTGTTGTAGATGAAGACCGTAAATAACCAGTGGATGTCATCTTATACAAGGCACCATTTGGCAAGGCTCATTAGCAGTCTACCTTTTCTGGAGAATAAATTGATCTCTGACCAATGGCCCGGCAATCCGTCTCTGGTACTCTAGGTGAGAGAGTGCAGAGTGGGGGCAGTCCAGCCAAAGCGTGCTGATTTGGCTGGAACAGACAAGTGAGAATGGGCCTATCACTCTGAGCAAAGGGCACCCCTGCCGGGCACGGGGCAACCCCTCCCCCGCCACACCCCTCAGGGTCTGCTTTCTGAGTAAGGAAGGACGCCCAATGGTCAAGCAGAGTCAGTGCACTGGGGGCCAAGTCCTGAAACCCTGAGCCTCGCCAGCCATGGGGCAAGTGGCTGAAAGCAAGGCGCAGTGACCTTTCTCCAGGCCCCTCGGGGTCTGCGGGAGACTCAGAGCTGCTCAAAGAAGGCTCACAGTAAGCGCCCTGTGACCTGCGCTATGGCAACAGAGAAGGAGGGGTACCTAACTCAGAGGAAGTGGTGCCTGCTCTAGCCTCAGTGTCCATCCGCACAGTGGGAACGATGACCCCGCCCCTGTTCTATCACTGCCTGACAAGGTTGCTGCGAGGCTTCCACAGAGGAGACAGTGCGACTTGATAAACTCGGGGGACAACCTGGTGGGAACGGGACCCAAAGCGAGAAGGCATTTCAAGACATTCTTTTTGCTTATTCCCCAGTCCTCAGCTGTGTTCTTCTTGCCCAGAGACACTGAGCTCCCCTCCTTCCCCATCCTTCTCTAAGTTCCTGAAGATTAAAAGAATGCCTGGGCTGAGAGAGAAAACAGAAAGCAGAAAAGGGGAAGGAAGTTGCCCTGAGGCAGAGGAGGTAGTTTGGCAGAAAGGAGGCACCTCTACTCGCCCAAACCCACTCTGAGTTTCCCCTTAACTCCACTCAAAGCACTATAAAGAGTGCCACCAGTCTGCTCTGAACTGTGGACAAAATGTCCATTTCTACGATACTGTTTCCCTGACTTGAGACCAAAGTGAGGAAATCGCTTGGCTATTGTGATGTGGTAGTCAGATAATTTGGTCAAACCCAGATTTGTGTCTGCATTATCAGAATCAATACCTCAAGTCTTTACTGGATTCTCCAAACGCAGTAACTTCTGCTTTCCTTTCTCTGTCTCTCCTTTTCTCTTACATCACACACAGTCTCTTGTTTTCTAGTTAGAAGAGAACAAGAGAACCGGGATGAGACCTTCAGAGATGATTTCAGAGAGGAAGGGAGAGATAGAAACATCAATGATGAGAGAGGATCATTGATTGGCTGCCTCCTGTACGCCCCTCACAGGGAATTGAGCCGGCAACCCAGGCATGTGCCCTGACCAGGAATCACAGGTTGATGTTCAACCACTGGCCAGGCTGGTATCTATTTTTTTTTTTTTTAATATAGCAACTTAGCTGCTGTAACTAATATGAGCTTGGAGTCAGAGTGTGATGACTTTGTCAGCAAATTGCAGAAAAAGTCAGAACATCTTTATCTGTGAAAATCAGAGATTAAATTGGGAGCCGAACATAGAAGTCAAACCATTTGATTTCTAGGTGCATTCAGTCCACGAATAGAAATAGGTTAACACAGCTGGTTGTTATTGTTAGGAACATAAGTTTTAAAATGATCGTTAGTGAGGTTCTGGCAGGTCTAAGCCAAATCATATGTGTTTCCTTTTAACGGTTCTGGGTTGCAGAGATCTTGTCACCCTGCCATGTGGGCCCTCCCCTCCATGTCAGTGTTACTCTTGCCTTGGGCACATGCTTATTATGCTTAGGAGTTGTCATGAGATGATCAGCCCACGCCCTACTACAGTCTCTTTCGGATCCACAGTACTTGAGCTAACGGGATGAGCCAAGGTAAAGACAGTGCAAAGGCAAGAAGTACTATCTATAATAATAAAAGTGTAATATGCTAATTAGACCGGATGTCCAAAGCCGGAGCTGTGAGGGAAGCTGGGATCCCGGGTGCCAGAGGGAAGCCGGTGCCGGCAGCCGGGAGAAGGAAGGCCTACTCTTGCACTAATTTCATGCATCATGCCTCTAATTAATGAAATAACTTAAAAGAGGAAAACAGAATAAAACAGGAAACTTCCCACTAAAAGGGTTCAAATGGCTTTCCTTTGAGGAGAGTATACAAGCTTAAGAGGACTTTGAGATGTTATTTTGGACCATTTCAAGACATTCTTTTTTTTATTTAAGACATTCTTTTTGCTTATTTCTCAGTCCTCAGCTGTGTTCTTCTTGCCCATGTTATTACAAAGCTAAGTTGTAGATTGATATTATTGGCTCCATTTGAACTGACAACCCAATGCCCTGACCCAACCACTGAAGGGTCCTGGCTGTGACTGTTGAGTGTGTGCCCATTTTCCCAAAGCCTTTTAGGTTTAGTTCACACTCCAGCAGGCAGCACAGCTAATCTTCAGTGGGCACAAAACATCCCTCTCAAACTTGGGTTCGCCTGTGGACCCAGGGGTGCCTGCCTCCTCACCACTCCATGACCCTCAAAACTGTTCTGCATCTTCCCAGGGTCGGTTTGGGGATCCCTCCCGCGCACGGGCCCCTGCGGGTCTGCTGGTCTCCAGGAGGAGAAATATCTCCTCTAGTCCACTTTTGGGGCCAGAGGGGTGTGCTAGACTTCAGATTGTCAGTGTCCCTTTGCACTTGACCCCTGTGCTCACCACACCTAGTCCCCCCCCCCCCATCCCACACACACACTTAACCGGGTAGAGGTGGGTGTGTAGCGGCTTCTACAGCGATTCCCAGCCTGGGTCCGCAGTGGCCTTGCTCCTGTGGCCCAGACCTGAGTTCCAGTCCTGTCTCTGTCCTTAAAGCAAGTGATTTGGTCTCGCTAAGCCTTGGTTGCCTCAACATGAATAATTTTGTAGGGCCCAGGGGTCAGTGAGATAAGGAAGGCAAAGGGCTTGACAAACTCCTGGTGCTCAGTAAACTCTCAATAACTAAATGCTACCCATTATTATTCATTTATGGCAATATATCTGCTTTTTCCACTTGACTGTAAGCTACTGGAGGACAGAATTTAGCAGCACCTGGCACAGTGCCTGGCACAGTGGGTGGGAAGGAAGTGGCTGACTGAGACCCTCAAGTTCATGGGGGAGATGATGGAGAGAGAGGTAGAGCAAGGGACCCATAAAGACGGTGAATCTGAGACAGTCTTTGAGCTGAAGGCAAAGGAGACATGAGGGTGTGGCTGGGTGATGCCAGGGCAGCAGAGGGCAGAGGCTTGAGGGTCATCCACTCTCTATACAGCTCGTTCCTGCTGTGTCAGCATGAGAGCAGGACCGGTATGGTCCTGGAAAGGTGGAAATGGGAGGCTCCCATACAACAACCCCCCCCCCCCCCCCACCTCTCCCAGTGTCTTTGAGTTTTAGAAGGAACCCACAGAGATTCAGAACATGCAGGTTCCCAGAGCTACTATGTAGAGGCAGGAAAGAATGCATTTTCTGGATTTCAGCTGGCCTGCACTTTAGGCTGTTAATGGAGGTTCACATAGATAATAAAATGCAACAAATTTACATCGAGAAAAAGTCTGGAGGACATGCTTGGGTGAGAACAAAGGAGCACCGAGAAGGTGAGAGGATTGCTAATGGATCTTTTAGATTTCATTTTCTGGTAGTTTCTATATTTGGTCAAAGCAACTTCCACTGTGGGGACAGAAAGACTTGGAATTTGGAGCCCAGACTCCAAAAGGCAATCTGACTCAATATCTATTCTAGAGCTTAATTTTGTTTCTGGGGCCCCCAGAGCAGCAGGCTGTGTGCAGCGCGGAGGCAGTGTGGTCCTGTGGTGGTAAGCAAGCCCCACCTCCCAACGCCTTTCTAAGCAGCTCACCCTTCTCCATTAACCAGAAGGAAGGCTGGGAACGAAATCCAGGCAGATTTGAAGGCGGATTACCTTCCTCATTTTTCCGAGGAGGCTGAGCTGTGTGGCTGCTCTAGTTTTAATTACACATTTGCTTTTTCTGGGGAAGACGACCAAAGATCATATTTTTCAAAGTATCAACTTGTTTTCCATTAGACAGTTGTTGTAACAAGTTCTTTCAGCTACACGTTATGTCTTTAGGAAGGGGGTGCTTCAGATGGCGCGCACTAGCACAATTTTGTGGCTTTTAATTACTGTTTTGTTCTTTTGTAGGGTTTCAGAGACTGGCGCCTGGGCGCGATTAGACCGTCTCCTGGGCCCGCCGCAACCATGCACAGCCCAGAAGGTGGCGCCACAAGGCAGGTAGTGCCAAAGGAACCGCGGGCTTGGGAGTCCAGTGAAGGCTGGCGTCCCCCAACTTCGGACCACCGTTCCCAGCCACCCGGAAATAGAGAGAGAGAGCAAGTCGCCACTTCCAACTTAAAAGAAGAAATTTCAACCATAGGGTGGAACAGTGCAAAACTGTAAAGTAGGGTTACGTGCATGAGATAAAACTTTTCTATTTGTTTCTGTAAGTTTACCAAAACTTGCAGTATGGAGATGACTCTCTCACCTAAGTATCATTCCATTTCCTCTTTAGTAAAAACATAGAATTTAGAGTAAACATGCACTTTGAAGACCATCTGGTCAGTCTAGCTTTCCAACCCAGAGAGGAAATCCCCATGATGGCTTTTCGGGTGTCCAACGACACACTCGCCACGTGTCAGGAAAGTACGAGGGAGAATGATGTCAAATAGTACATCAATAGCAGTAACACCTTTGAATTTATATAGCTTTTCTCTCAAGCAACAAGGACTATCGTTCAAATACCATCTAATTAATTGTCCTAATATCCCTGCGGGTTGGTTAGGAAGCAGGTATTATTATACTGTACGTGGTTTATGGATAATTTAAATCAATTGACTACGTCAAGTGCGGAGTGGCTGACAAGAAAAGGAAGTGCCAGACACTTCGAGGAAAAGCGGTGCTAGAACTGGCCCGGCTCTGGGCACCGCTTTCTTTGGATTAATGTTTGAAAGCTGACCTCACTGGAATTGGTTGGTACTTGTACACAGAAGGGGAAATGCCAGTCTCCGTCTTCACGCCTTCTGTCCTCCAGCCGCCGGCCACGCTCACGCCCCGCCCCACTCCCAGCCCTCGCCTCGCTGCTCCCATTCAGCAGCCGCCCGTCTGCACCCGCGACCACAGCAGCCGCAGCGCCTGCCCTGTGACACCCGCCCCCGCCCGCCTGGCGATCCCGGGCGCTGGTAGCCCCGCGGGCTGGCGCTTCTGATTGGCTGTTGCTAGGTGACGTCGCCTGGGTTCACGTGACAAGTGTTAAATGCCCACCCTGCAGGAGCCCGCCCCGCAGACAATCGTAAAGCCGCAGCGGGCTGCTCACCTGCTCCCGCCTCCCGGAGCCCCGGCCCAGCCCCGCCACCCTCGACCCCCCTCCACTGCCGGCCCCGCCCGAGCCGACGTCGGGCAAGAAGCCGAACGGGCCCAGAGGCCGAGAGAGGATGAGGCCGACGGCGGCTGTCCCGAGCTGTGCACGGTGATCGCCTCCCCCGGAGGAGGAGTTGCCTAGGCTAGACCATTGCCACATTTCTTGTTTTCCTTTCCACCCACCCACCCCGTTATTACATTGGCTGCCGGAGGGGACCGGGAGAGACGGAGGAGGCGCCTCGCTTCCCCCCTCGCGCCCGCCACCCCTGCTCTTCCCCGTCCCGGGCCAGGATGACTGGAGTCTTTGACAGTTTGGTGGCTGATATGCACTCGACCCAGATCACGGCCTCCAGCACGTTCCACCAGCCCCAGCAGCCCCCGAGCGGAGGCGGCGCGGGCCCCGGCAGCAGCCTCCACAAGCCCCAGGAGTCGCCGACCCTCCCGGTGTCCACGGCTACCGACAGCAGCTACTACACCAACCAGCAGCACCCGGCGGGCGGCGGCGGCGGCGGGGGCTCGCCCTACCCGAACATGGGTTCCTACCAGTACCACGCCAGCGGCCTCAGCAACGTCCCTTATTCCACCAAGAGTGGCTACGACCTGGGATACACCGCCTACACCTCTTACGCGCCCTATGGGACAAGTTCGTCCCCGGCCAACAACGAACCTGGTGAGCATAACGCTGGCGTCAAGGGTGCCAAGTCGGCCTAGCTACTGCCATGGGTGGGATAAAAATATTTGGGGCGGGGATCTCTCCGGAGCCGGGCCTCTCACACTACCTGCTCCCGGCCCGCCCCGCGCCCTCACCATTCTCAACCTCCAATCTGCCGAGGGTCACTGGGTACGGCCCTCGGTGCTCAGCGGGTCCTACCGGGTGGCCTGGGGGAGGGGGGGGGGCGTGGTGCATGCCTCCTGGTAACCTCATTTCCTCGCCACCTGCTTCTTTCTCTCCCATATGCGCTTGTCTTCCCCTTCGCTGGTGGGCCCAGCTCCAGGGTTTGGGGGCGGCAGGGGTCCGCGCATTGCGAAGTTGCGCCTGAGCATCCCCTCCCGGCTCCCGCCAAGTCCCACGCCGGGCCTTGCTGCGGGCGGGAACTCTCGGGCTCCCGGGTTGCGCGATTCTCAGGAATCCGGATCGTTGCAGAGAAAGAGGACCTCGAGCCTGAAATTCGGATCGTGAACGGGAAGCCAAAGAAAGTCCGGAAACCCCGCACCATCTACTCCAGCTTCCAGCTGGCGGCTCTTCAGCGGCGTTTCCAAAAGACTCAGTACCTGGCGCTGCCCGAGCGAGCTGAGCTGGCCGCGTCCCTGGGCCTCACCCAGACCCAGGTGAGCGCTCGCGGCTGGGCGTGGGGGCAGGAAGAGGGACGAGCGGGGGGGGAGAGAGGGGGGGTCTGTCCGGGGTGGCTGGGAAGAGGACAGATTCAAAACAAGATTTCTTTAAATATATTTTAAAAATAATTTTAAGGATTTCGAGGCCCACTTCTTGAGCGGCCTAAACTTCTGCACTCGAAGCTGAGTCGCTGTGCTCCGTAGTCTTACTCCGCACTACCGATTAAGCGGGTAAATTTATCGGCCCCTCTGACCCCCTCCCGCTGTCACAGCAGCACCGCGCACACCAGCTGTCCGGGCTGTGGCGATAGCTAACCAGAGGGGCAGGGGCCATCGCCGCCTCCCTGCCCAGGTGCTCGGTGCCCACCTCTCGCTGCTGGGCTTTCTACGTTTCCTTCCTCCCCTGCCCGGTGCCGGGTTTCCTCCACTAATGCTCCGGTCCCTTCTCCACCAAGGTCAAAATCTGGTTCCAGAACCGCCGGTCCAAGTTCAAGAAGATGTGGAAAAGCGGCGAGATCCCCTCGGAGCAGCACCCTGGGGCCAGCGCCTCGCCGCCGTGTGCTTCGCCGCCGGTCTCGGCGCCGGCCTCCTGGGACTTCGGCGCGCCGCAGCGGATCGGGGGCGGCGGCGGCCCGGGCAGCGGCGGGAGCGGCGCGGGCAGCTCGGGCTCCAGCCCCAGCAGCGCGGCCTCGGCTTTCCTGGGCAGCTACCCGTGGTACCCCCAGGCCTCGGGCTCGGCCTCCCATCTGCAGGCCGCGGCGCCGCTGCTGCACCCCACCCAGACCCCGCAGCCACACCACCACCATCACCACCACCACCACCACCACCACCCAGGCGGCGGGGGCGCCCCGGTGAGCGCCGGGACGATTTTCTAACCCCGGGGAGACTGCGCCAGAGACTGAGAGCAGAGACCCGTTATCCTCAGCGCTCCCCCCAAGCCAGAGGGGGGTCTCTCCAGCCGGCTCGCCGATGCCACCCCTGCCGGGGGTGGTGGCCCGGGATGGCCTGCCCCGAGCCCTGCTCCCTTGTGCGGCCACTGAGCCACCGGGAATTGGAAGGCTCCTCTCGGAGGTCCCGGGTAGCTGCGTGGTGAAGGCCGCGCGCGGGCCACGGCCGCCCTGCCGACCGGAGCCCCGCCTCAGACCTGCCTCTCTTCTCCTCCCCTCCCTGCGAGGCTGTCCGGCGCCGTCCTCGCCGCGGGCAGCGCGCTGGGTCCGGGAAAAGGACTCCTCCCCCGCCCGCCAGGCCTCCCGGGCGCTCTGAAGCTCCTTTCTCCTCGCCGGCCCCCGGGCTCCGCGCAGTCCGCCCGGGTTGTTGACCCCGGCGTCCTGCCCGCCCGCCCCCACACACCCTTGTGACCCGGCCGCCCGCCCGCCGCTTTTTTCTGCTCTGCCGTTCCCAGCCCGCGGAGCTCTCTCCCAGCCGCGAACTCTCCCCTGAGCTCTCTCCTCATCCATCACCAGTGGAGTTTTTATTTTTGTTTTTTAAAAGTTTAGGTGCCTTTGCGGATGACCTCATTTTGATGTTGGGGGGAAAAATGATTTTTTTAATATGTGGACACTGCAAAAAAAATGTGTTTAAATTATCTTTTTTAAAACCTATTCAGGGTTATTAGCCGGGACTTCGACATAGAGTTTGTAAATAAAGGTGTCCGTGCAGGTTTCCCCACTGATGTATTTGTATAAAATACTCATCTTTTCAGACTGTTTTGTAAACCCTCACTTGTGAACTCTCCGGTTTAGCAGTGACCTCAGCAACCCCTCCGTTTTATTTGTCCCTTAAAAATGTTCTCAGTTAAGCTAAGCTACTGATTTGGATTTGTTATATCTTATCCTAAAGTCTTTGTTCTTGAAATGAAAGGTATTTGGGGGTTATTTATTATGAAAACAACATGCTCTTCATGTTGACTTTACACTATGAATATATTATTTAAATAAATTATTGTTTTCATTGGATGTGTGCGTTTTCACCTTGGTGGCACGCACGGCCTGGAGCCTCCAGCCCCTTCCCAGGCGGGGATCCTGGCCAACCAAGGGTGACTTGTACATCTTCCTGCGGCTGTGGGAGCAGCGAGTTGCGGTGAGGCCAGGACAGGCTCGCTCCTCAGGCCCCGGTGGAATGTTCGCGCTCTGCCCCCATCCGCGTCTGGACGCGGGGTTCGTCTGCTGGAGGCTCAGTGAGTCACTCAGCGCCCGGCGGCTCCCGTCTCCGCCCTTTCTGCCCGGCCGGCGCCGGCGCCCTGCGCCTGGGAGGTCTCCGCCGCCTCCGCGTCCAAGGTGCTGGCCCAGCGGTGCATCCGAGCCGCCGCGGGGAACCTGCAGCCGGAGCCCCAGCGCAGTGGAAGCCGGGGGTCAAACCCCTACATGGGCCCCTCCCCTCTGTTTGCCCCGCAGCCCTTCTGGGGTTGGCTAAGTGCAGAACTCAGTGAGTCACCCAGGCCCTCGGGAGACGCGGTTGGCTTGCTCTGGAATGCAGGGCGACCTCAGGCACAGGGCTTCCCCAGCGCACATCCGTCCCACACCGTAACCCTCGCAGACACATCGATACTGCCACGCGCTCTCAGACACACAGTCACACTGAACCATACCCCGCGACACAGATGCACACACAGTGATATACACGCTCACTATGCACACTCGTGCACACAGGCACACTCACGTGGAGACGGATGCTCAGTGCGTAGGCAGTGGCCTCTTCCCACCTCACATTCCCTGAGGAGAAAGGTTCACACATCATTCAGCTCTGCTCTCCACCTTGGGTCCCACCCAACTAGCTTCCAGCTTTGGAAGTGACCCTACTTTCTGGCATTCTCTGCAAAAGCCAGGGGTAGGTGAGTAACGCAGGCCTGAACTTAAAGTTCTTTTTTCTTGAAAGCCCTGGGGCCTGCCGTTGGAAGCTTCCGGGCTTCACTCACGAGCTGTGTGACTTTGGGCTACCCGCCTCACCTCTGTGTTGTGGGGTGCATACCTCTAAGATAGGAGAAATAAAAACAGCTGTCTCAGAGTCGTGAGCATTTAATGAGGCCATGATGTAACACAGCGCCTGGCACACAGTAAGCACTCAATACATTTTTGCTATGAGTAGTTATAATGCTTGAGCCCAGTGCCCCCAAACAAGAGGGCTTTACTTTTGCTTGCAATTAGGAGGCCCAGAGTTAGCCAGAGGCCTTTCCAACCTCCTCTTGTGTGGAAGAGCAGCACGCTAAGGCTGGGAGACCTCTGGAGCTTTCAGACATGAAAGGCTTAACCTTGGGCATCCTTTCCACCGGGGCTGGACTCTCCTGGAGAGGAGGTTGGCAAGCCAGACAACCCTGCTTGCCCGTCGCAGGCCTCCTCTTCTCTAGGATGGCGACTCCGTTCATCCTTGTTGTGTGTCTTAACTCACCTCTGCCAAAAAGACAGACATCAGACAGGAGTGAGTGTCTAGGCTCAGTGGCATCATCCTGAGCGGAATTCCAATTTTTCTGGCCAGATTGTTTTGGGGCCTGCACCGAGCCTGCTTTACAACCGAGTGTGGTCCAGGGAGTTGGGGCTCTGCAGAAGGCAGCTGGGTTACACAACCCTGCGTCCGCTTGCATTCCTGCGTGTTTTCCCAGGCTGAGGAGGTCTGGGCTGAATCCCATTGACCCCGCGATTCTGGCTTCCCTAAGCAGCCGCTGCCTCGCAGACCCCATCCCAGCCCTCCCTCCCCCCCAGCTCCAAATTCCGTGGTTTTCTTTGAGTGCCAATAGCTGGTGCCAGGCTTCACCCTGCGGTTTACTGTGCCCTCCCCTCCTTTGCGCGCACTCCCCTCCCCACCCCCCCACCCCTGAAACTAGCAAGGAGAAGCGGGGCCGTAAATTGGCTGGTGTAGAGGATCTGCAGCAGACAAGATGATTAAGAGGCCTACGCCGGAGCGCCCGGGGCAGGGAATGTCAGCCCAAGTTGGAATCACGCAACAGGCCTTGGCATGAGCGAGCCTGGGAGCCGGGAGGGCGGGCGGCCCCAGCTCCGGGGTGGGCCGAGGCCCCACAGACTTGCCGGAGTCACCAAACCTGGCACCCGGCGGCAGAGGGGTCGGGTAGGGCCACGGCGCGCCTTTCCCTGGGAAGCCCGCTGGAAGCAGAGGGCAGAAGGGTGCAGGGGCCAGAGGAAGGGGGCGTTTCCGCAGACAAGGAGAAGGCAAAGAGAGGGGGAAGCGAGGATGCGCCTCAGATCTAGAAGTGAGCAGACGGGAGGGGTGGGGGTCGGGTGAGCGAGGGGAGAAACAAAGCTGGGCTGGGGAGGCGGGGGTCGGCACCAGCCCTGCCGGGGGCGAAGCGCTGGCAAGCCTTTCTCACAGCCTCGCGGCCCGCTGGGAGGCTCGGAGCCCTGTGATCAGCCCGCCGCCAGCAGACTAGCTCTCCCCGCCCCCGCCCCCCTGCGCCCGACTGCGCTCCCCAAAGCGCGAGTGAAAAATGGACAAGGGAAGCAGCGATCTCGTCTCCCTGCACTGGGAACCCAGCCGCGCTGGGAACACACATAAATCTTCATTGCATTCCCCTCCCATTCGCTGGTGTGAAATATCAGGCCCAATTCTGAATATGACAAGCGCTGAGAAGCCCGGGGAGGGAAGCGGAAGAGTCAGGGGTGTCCGACCCGCTCCGCTCCACCTCGTGGCGGGGTTGCTCCAAACTCCTGTGGGGCGCTAAGTCCCAATTTCCGAGGCTGGCTGCCGGGTCGCACCCGCCACCCCTCCGATTCCCGCCCCCCCCCCACCTCACCACCACCCACACCCCCAGCGTGTGCGCCCCCGCCCGCCCCCCCCCCCCCCCGTCCTAAGTACTCCCCAGAGCGTGGACACACACCCCTCCCGCTGCGCCGAATTCCTGCGGCTGGCGGGCAGGGGAGTGCAGAGAAGAAAGGGGGCGAATCCTGGGCCTAATCAGAGCGGCTGCAATGTGGGACCGTTTAGGAAGTTTCCCCTCAGCCTCCTTTCAGGATTACTTGTGAAAATTGTGAATATCCGTCCTGTGTAAGGATTTCCGAGACTGGTGGGGCGAGTTTGGGAGACGTATCAAGTTTGATGGGGGCAGAGGGAGCCCCATCAGACGGCAGCTTTGTTTACAAACAGTTGTGTAGTGGAAGGGGGAGGAGGAAAAGGGATAAAGTGAGGAGTGTTGGGAGTGGATGAATAGTTCCCTCCACTGTTAGAACCCCCCGCCCCCCCGCGAAGGGGGACGGGGAGCAGAAGCCCCTTTGCCTTAAAAAAAAAAAAAAAGTCACCCTACTGACTGTAAAACCCAGGAGCACATCCCGCACTCCAACACCGCCTCCTGCCTCCTTTATCCCGTCCGAGTCCAGAGCACTCGCACCAAGGACACCAGCCCGCTCCTTTCCCGCCAAGGAACAACGACCACCAGTGCCTTAAGTCTGTTGTAAGGTCAGAAACCTCTGAGAATTAAGCTCTCTCTTCCTCCTAAAACACCGGTCCCTTTGCACTCCACTTTGGGGTCCCAGGTCCGGCAAGCGGGTGGGTGGGGCGCGCCCCTGGCCTCGTCAGACTGGGCTCTGCAGAGACTGCCGGGTTCTGGCGGGGTCGAGCCACCCCCAACAGCCCCAGGAAAGCCTCCCCTGGGTCAGATCCTCCCTCCCTACCTGGGATCTGACCCGCCAGCGTTACCCGCTGCCCCGCCCCTTCCCCTAAATACAAACGGGCGCGGGGGTGGGGAGATGCGGAGGCCCCGCGCCCCTCGGAGGCCTCCCTGGCGGGAGCTCCCCTCCCGGGTACTGGTTTGTCAGTGATTGCCACATTACAAGATGTTACATTCCTCCCTGGGGCCCGGGCCGGGCGGGGCGAGGGAGACACTATGTTTCAAGAAAAGAAAGAGCAGGCGGGTCTTGCAGGAGCAGTTCCTGGTCGCCTTCACGAGAGAACGCAGGCACAGTCTCTACATAGACGTTTCTTCCCGGGACCTGCTCCGGCTCCTCGCTCGTCCTCTGGGTCGGGCCAGACCGCAAGCACTGCGGTGTCTTAGCAGTTTGTGGGCTGCGTGGCAGCGCTCCTGGGAATCTCCCGAGGCCCGTTTGGGGGGTCCTCAGGAGTCCTGGCGCACTGGCTGCGTCCCGGATCGGTTCCGGTCAGCAGCGCGAGGAGCGAGGGGGGCAAGAGAGTTGGCGAGGGTTGGGCGGGGACGGGGATGGCTCCAGGAGGCGGGCTGTAGCTGTGAGGCAGAGGGTTAGAACCTCGGGGAAGGAACAGGGCAAGAGGCGGGGAAGGACTGGACGCGGAATGCGGGGGGTAATCCCAGAGCGCAGACTGGGGCCGGCACGCAGCTAACGCGGCGGGCTTTCCGCACCCCCCCCCCCCCGCCCTTTTTTGTGCTCCAGGAGTCTCAGGCACCCTAGAGATAAAATCGTCGCTTTCGGGACAATGGTGACTTCTGGCCCTGGAACCTGACCGAATCTAAGCTAGTCTGAGCTGTGGCCCCACTCCTGGCGGCTTCTCTCGCCCAAAGCCTTCGCGTTGCCCCCTCCTCCGGGGCAGCCTCCGCCCCGCCCCATCCCTCGGCGTCCCTGGCCTCGGCTTCTTAAAGCCGCAGGGTGTCTCAGTGCCCCAGAGAAGCGCCGCCCCAGTAGGGAGTGTTTGAGGGGGGCGCTATCTGGGGCGATGGAGGGCTGGCCCCAAGGACCTAATTGAGCTTATTCTCTCCTGTCCCAAAGCCTCCAAGTAGCAGGCGCACATTCGCCGGCACTAAGAAACAGCTAGCGCTCTGTCTTGGGTGCTAAGTCGCCTCACAGCAGCTCCTCAGTCCACCAGCTGCCCGCCCCCACCCCCACCCCCGCCCGCCCTCGGGGCCCGCCTGCAGATTCTAGAGACCAGCCGGGCTGAACTGTGCAGGGCGGTTTCAAGAATTCGCGAAAGGGCCCTAAGGAAGGAGGAGGGGAGAGCTGTAAAGAAAAAGAAAGGAAGAGTGTGTGTGTGCCGGGGGAGGGGGGATCCGGCTCAGTCACTTTCCTGCTCTGTTGCCGAATTAGGGTGGGAGCCCAGGGCCTCTGGGGCACCCAAGCCCAGAGAGAGCAGACACGGGGGCTGGGGGGGGGGGCGAGGGGGGATTCTCTTCCCGACGTGTTCACGGGACAACAGTGAAAATTTGCCTTGGGTGGCCAATTTTCTCATTTGCCCCTATTAAAAGAAAAAGCCCAAGAAATTCAATTAAAGCCACCCTGGCCAAGGCGCTATTTGAGGCATGAATGTCTCCCCTAAAGCTGCAGCAATCATGTGGCATTAGACACTTCCGGAATCCTATAGCCAACCTGAAAAATCCCAGACCCCCTTTTCCCCTAATTTTTGCTCTGATCTGTAATTTTATCCACATTTGCACTAGTTTGAGCATTCTGGCTCTCCCATCTGAAAGCCTGCAATTACTATATAATTCTTCGCAATTTCAGATGTCCTAATATGGACTGTAATTTTTGCGCAAGACAATTTCCTGCTATTTCAAGCATCAACATTGTCAAAGTTGTATGTACATAATAAATGGGAATATCAATGCATAGTTTTTAGCATAACATCTTGACTCCTCGATAATTATATCCGTTCGGAGCCTACGCAGAATTAGCCTGAATTGCATGGTAACTGCTGCTGCTTTAAAATTTTTAAAAATTACTCATAATTTTCCCAAAGATTACCAAGATCTCGAGTGCACAATGTCATCAGCGTAATGAAGAGTAAACATTTATGCTAATAATCTGCAATTTTTTTCATCAGCTATAAAGACAGAGGCTATATAGCCGAAAATTTCAGTCCTATTCTGCAAGCGCCGCGCTGCAAAAAGCCTGCGCGCTCGGAGGCGCCTGGTCCTGGGGACCTCTCTTCACTCTTTCCTCTCGGGATGGGAAGATGGGGCTGGGGGATTCTTTCTGGTTTTCTGGTTTTGTTTTGCTCTGGTTTGGTCGGTTTTGTATTTCCTGTTTTTCCTTTTTTTTTCTTTTTCTTTTTCTTTCCTGTCATTCTCCCAGCCAAAAGCCGCCTTCGACCCTTTTGATTTGATGTAGCAAAGATTGTGTCCAGATTATCTGAAATTGACACTGAAGAAGGTAAGGGTGGAAACCGGTTTCATTTTTCAGAGGGTTGGAAGGCTGAGCTGCGCCCGCCGAGGCAGCGGCTCCCGCTCTGGGAGTAGGAGGGTGGGGGAGTGATTATGTATGCACCAGCTAATTCTTCCATCAAAACGTCTTGTCAGCGATGTCAGGATTATTTTTCCCCCTTTTTATAAAAACACTTGATGTTTTAGGAAGTGTTAATCCCTGAGGGTTGGGGGATGAGGGCGAGAAGTAAGGAAGGCGTGGGTCGGGGTGACATGTTTCTTAGCCTGGGGAAGGCACCCGTTAGAACCCGTTTGGCTGTCCACACTGGAGCTGGGGTTTTTGTGGAGGCTGGGACCTGAGGAGGATTTCTTCAGGTCGTGGGAGGGAAAGACCCTTGCCCTCTGTACCGCATTTGATGGAAGTTCCAGTGGCCCTGAAGGATCAGGGGTAGAAAAGTTCGCTTGAGCCTTTGATTTCAGGATGATTAACCCAGGCGGGGGGATGTCAAAAACTAGAGAATCCTGACATCGGGTTTTTTAAAGATACAGAATGAAAGGGGTGCACAGGGAGGTAAAAAACACATAGCTAGAGGCCTGGGTTGCTTCTTTCTGCTCAGTTTTTCTTGGAATCAAGTAACTATCTCAGGTTCTATATTCACCACCCAGACCTAGCTTTCTTTGGTGACAGAAATTGATGATTTCTTCAAGGGAAGATATTTCTATATCAAATGACTCCAAGAATAAATTCGTACTTCTGTTCATATAGGTGGGGGGAATTTTAAAACTTTTTGTGGTCAGAACAGGAAAGGCTGAAGAGCCATCGGTCCAAGCCCAGGTGCAGATCCCCCCCCCAAAAAAAACATAAAACATGATAGCCAGTAAGAAAGAAAGGGGGAAAAAGCTGCGAGCTAGATAAACATGTTTCCCATTTCATATTTTTAAGATGTTGCCTCGATTTAGGCGCTGGGTTTTTCCACAATTAGATGACTAGGATGACCACTCCATTTCTGGCTTATGAAACCCAAGACCAGTGAGGAGGGGACTTTGGATTGTTGCTTTTGCCCCTCCACCTCTACCCCTACCCCTTTTTGAGCAAGTGTGTCTGAGAGAAGATATTAAAGAGGTATCTGTTGTTTGGCAATTTTGCTAAGTCTGTCTTCATTACTTCGACGCTGTGCATTTGCTAATTTGGAGGCCCGGCCATTGACAAGCTTGCTCCATACACCTGCAAGCAATTTGCCGGCTCCGGTACCCGAGAATTGCAGAGATGGCAGCTCGCACCTATTTGATTTTTTTTTCCTTTTCTCAATGCACAGCAAATTTGGCTTTCAGTGCGTTATCTCTTTTGTTAATGCAAAAAGATTCCCTGGGCGAAAAAATTGCTCATAATTACCAGAGAGATGGGGAAACTGCATTAGAATAAATAAACCTGAAATTACTGTAATTATGTTGTGTTTGATGGGCCCGGCTTGTAATCAAGAAGAGAATACAGTGAAATGATGCTGACCCTCTTGGGTTTGCAGCTGTACACGCACTTTGGGGTCTTTTTTTGCAGAAAAGAGTCATTTTGATAATCATTAAGCTGTGTGTAACCTATTTCAGAAGTGTTTTAAAATGAGGTTCACATTTTTTGAACAAGGGGAAAAAATCCCAAAATTGCATTTTGCCATTACAGACTCATACATAAGGAAAGGTTGTGTTTTCTAAGCGACAATTGTTAAGATATAATATTCAAAATCAGTATTTAATCATTATAATGAGGTATTGTTTAAATATAACCACCTTTAGATTATTCATAGTTTAATTAATATAGTCATTATGAAAATCTTTGAATCAGATATTTGATGAACTGCTTGTCAGTAACAAGGCAGCATTAATTAGGCCTATATTGAGATTAACATTTTAAAAAGTACAACCGCTTATAATTATAATCGAGCCTAACTGAAGACCGCCTTCATTGAGCTAAAACTAATAATTTCTCTATTTGAACTGTTAGCAAGAGATTATTAAATTAGTATAAGCTAATATCTCGAAGTATTGAAACCCGCTTGACCAACTAGATTGCGCCTGTGGCTTCGGCACTGGGCCCTGGCTGCCGTCTGAGGGACCAATTCGGATGCGTGAGATAAATCCGCCAAATGTCCCCGCCAGCAAAGTCACGCCTCGCAGGAAGCCAGATCCAGGAGGGGCTCTGCCCCCGCGGCCGAAGCCGGCCGAGGCTCTCCGTTCCCCCTTCCAGCCTTCCAGCCGGTCCGCGCGCGCACCTTAGTCTCCGAGGTCGGTTCCCCCATTTGCGCTCCGGGTTCCGGCGACCTGCGGGAAGAGAAAAGCCCCAAACCCAGGCCCAGAAAGGGCCTCGAGGTCCCGAGCTCCATCCCCCACCACTTCCCTGCTTTCTCCAACCGCCCCCCTCCCCCCGGCGCTTCCCCTCCCTTTCCCAAAGGGCGTCGGAAGAGCCTGGCACATCTGATCTTTCACCAGCACCAATTGAAAAATGGGTGCTTGTCACAACACAGATCACTGCCTTCCTCGTTCAACTCCCCACCGCGAGCTGCAAAGGGTCCCCCAAAGGCGGAGGGCCAGTGTCGCAAGGCAGGCTGAGAGGAGCGGGACTCGCTCAAAGCAGCCAGACGAGGCCCGCAGCTCTCCCAAACTTCCTCATCTAGGCTGCGGGATCCGGGGCTGGGCTTGGGCAGAAGCCCGGCCAGGGGAGTTCTAACTGCTCGCAGCTCTGTTCATCCGGAGCGAACTGATCTGAGCGGTTCATTGGAGGTGCCCCCTTCCTGGCCGGGCCGGGAGACTTTCGGGCTGGGGTAGGGTGCTCCCCTCGCCCACCAGGCCCTTCCTAGGCCCCTCCATTTCTTCCAGGCGCAGAGAAAAGGCCCGGGGTCCTTAGGCAGGAACGGGCCTGTCCTTGTGCGTGGGGCCGTGTGGATGGGAGTGGATGTGGAGGGCGCGGGTGGCGCCTTGAGACTGTCCCCGGGAGCTCACTGATTGATTGGGGGTTAGCCTGACAGACGTATCTTTCCGGTCCTTTTCCGGCGTCTGGCCGCGTCTTTTCCTCGTCCAGATCCAGCGCCCTCCAGGCAAGCCAAAGCCAGGAGGCCAGATCCCCACGGAAGCGAGGGGCCCAGCCAGGTGTCTCCGTCTCCAGGTTTCTAGGACTCCCGCAAGGTGACTGGGTGTGTGTTGGGGGTGGGGGGGGGAGTTAGGGGTGTCACTCAAATCTCACAGGCCGGCTGTCTTTGAGTTCTGCTTTGATCTCCTCGCAGCCGGCCTTCACTACCCCTTCGGTTCCTGAGCCCTGACTCTGACATGCGGCACCTGTTCCTGGTCCTCCCTGGTCCTCCGTCCCTGAGACCCTTCTAGCCCAGGTGGGATTAGACCCCTTGTGGGCCAGGAGCTAGGCGCTAGGCAAGAGCAGCGCCAGCGGGCCTAGGCCCTGTATCCTGTTGTCTGGAGTCAATCCTTGCCCCTGCATTGCGTCCCCAGAGGTAGAAGCCTGGCCGGCCCCCTGCACCCGCTCACACAGCACACCGTACAGCAGCTCTTTCTCGAAACCATAATTTTACTGTCAAAGAAACTTTATAACTTATTTACAAAGTTCTTTCCCCCCCCAAGATACAAAGCAATAAGTTAACATTCTCAATATAAAACTAAACTTTGACATAGAGAACACAAAACATGGTTGATTTCAACTGATCACATTTTCCAAATTTCACAAGTAAAATGTCAAGATTCTCATTTCACAAAGCATCGGGTTTTACAGCCACACACAACGGAACAGAAAAAAAAAAAGCTAAGCTTGTGCAACATGTTTACAGAACAATAATAATAACAATAATAATTAATAACAACAATAATATGTACAGCGATTAGATCCTGCACTGGAGGCTGTGCGCCCAGGTGGTGACTGGCATCATTCTGGCTGCGCCTCTGGGGGTTGTTGAAAAGCTGCGTTTGCTTGCTTTCAAGCCCACTGGCATTGGGGTGCTCACTCACACCCGCCTCTTTTCTCACCGCTGCCCGTGGGTCCCCTCTCTCTCTTTCTCCCTAAGGAGAGAATTCAGATTTTCCTACTTGTCCAGGCAAGGAGACTAAGCGTTCTTCTCCAAATGAGAAATTGTGTTGGCTTCATTTCTTTCTTTTTAAAAACATGTAAAATATGCAAATCATTCGACTCCAACCGCTCTAGACCAGTGAAGTACAAAAGTTACTGTATAAGTTAAAAATCACCAGGTCCTCCTTATCCTTTTTTTTCCCCGGGTGCATTTGAAGTGACTGGTATATTTAGACAGTGCGCTCCTCCTGTCCCATAGAATTGCGTACTGGCCAACACTCAGCCTCAGGTGAAGTCCATTTCTCAATAAATAAGCCCCCTCCCTCCAATTTCCCCCAGGTCCCCCAGTGAGCTACACAGATGTTTGGGCAGGCCCAGGAAAAGGTCTGAAAGGGTAAAACATCCAAGTATCCGGAACTGGGTGGCCTGGTGGACAGCGCCTCCCGGGACCTGGTGAGGTTTTTCAGAGGCTGCAGAATGAGGACAGCGGACAGAGGAGGACCTTGACTTGTCAGGGCACAGATACCGAGCGAAAGGAGACAAGAGACGGACAGGACAGAAAATAGCTTTTGCTTTTTCTACATTGCTTTTGTTTTGTGTGTTTTTTTCCTGATAGTCCCACACAATGAGGGTCCCTGGTCGGTTGGGTCCAACCGGCTATCTTGCTGCTCCAGCTGTCTCCTGCGGCTATGACTGAGCTCCAAGGCCTCTCTCTCTCTGCTGCCCGTGGCCCAGGCCAGGGTTCAGGTGAGGGTGTGGACGCCAGGGAAGTAGCCAGCCCAGACAGCAAGGGGCTCTGAGGAGGCGGTGGGCGTCCTGCCTCCACGGTTCCTTCTTCTTTCCCTCTGAGCCCTTCTCCGGGTCCAGGGCACACAAATGGGGTGGATGGACCTGGAGGCAGGAGGGGCCCCGGACCAGGGGAAACGGGAAGGAGTTGGGCGGGATCGGGTGGGCAACCTCACATGAGTTGGGGTTGCTGCATAGCTTCTTGGTGTGCCGAGGGGTACCATGACGTGTAGCTGGGGATGTAGGAGCCCGTGCTGCTGCCCGAGCCCTTTCCGGATGAGGAGTTGGGGTTCCAGCCAGGCGGCACCGGCGGGGAGCCGGCAGAGAGCGCCCGGCCGTTGGCTAGCGCGCTCCCCTCCAGAGCCGCCCCGCCCTGCTTCATCAGCTTCTTGAACTTGGAGCGCTTGTTCTGGAACCAGATCTTGACCTGCAAGAGCGGACAGCAGCATGACTCAGGCTAGGTCCATTGCGCCTATCATGGTCCTGGGGAGATAAGGTGACAGTGGGACAGCGAGAGAGGATGTCCCTTACCGCCCTGGGAGAAGGGACAACTCGCAGCTGGGGGAACAGACCACCACCACCACCACCACCACTAAGAACCTGGCGGCAGGGGCAGCTCTCCTAGAGCCAGGGGGCTGGTGGTGAGGGGTGAGAGGGGACTAGGCCTTCTCCTGCCAGGGACCCAGCCCAACCTTGGCTGGCAATCCTCGGGGAAGATGCAGGGCCTGCACAACATAGAGCCTTCAGTTCCAGGATGAGCATCAATAAAAGAATCGATTGGAGAAAAGGAGTGGAGGACACTTATTTGCAATGCCTTCTCTTCGCCATCCTTTCTGCCCTTGAGTGAGTTGGAGACTGACCAAGGAAGCCACAAGGTTTTGTTAAACTTTTCATTTGGACTTATGTAAACCTTTTCTTAATGTCTGTTTGTCTCTCCAGCTCTGCTTCAAATCCCGGCCCCAACGTTGGAAACCCGCAACGTTCGTCATCAAAAGGCTCCCCGGACTCTCAGAGAAATTGGGAAGGAAGGTCCGTTTCTCCTCCGGGGTCTGGGACTTGGGTGGTGTGAGAAGGCAAAAGAAGGGACCCCCCCACCCCCAAGAAGGAGGAGAAGAGGGAGGAGGAGGAGAAGGAAAAGGAAGGAGGAGGGAGACACAGGCTCAGGCCAGGCCCCAAGTGATTAGCCACACACTTTAAAGGCAAAGAAGGGATTAAGCCCCGAGTCTATTGATCCAGTTGCTCGGGCACGTGTGACTTCAGAATCCCCCAACAAAACGTCCGGGGAAATCCTCCCTGCGCCCTAATCAGATCGTCCCAGGTTGCAGGTCTGGGAGGCAAGCAGGGCGGAGTACCGAGTGCAGAGTGCAGGGAGGGCCCGGGCAGAGAGAAAGAGGAAGGGGAGACGCTGGGAGGGCCAGGGGTGGCGGACACACACACACATCTCACACACATATACACACACACGCACACACACTCCTCCCCCCCCCCCCCACACACACACCCTGAGGGTCAGAGAGTAAAAATGAAGCTCCCGGCGCAGGCGGGCCGCGGAACCCTGCGGGCCGGTGGGGCAGCAGCGAGGTACCTGCGTCTGCGTGAGTCCCAAGGAGGCCGCGAGCTCCGCCCTCTCGGGCAGAGCTAGGTACTGAGTTTGCTGGAACCTCCGGTTCAAAGCCTGCAACTGCAAACTGGAGTAAATGGTCCTGGGTTTGCGAATCTTTTTCCCCTTGCCATTGAAGCGCACCTCACCGCCTTCCACCACGGTGCTCTTCTCCGAGTCGGCCCCTGGAGGGACAGCAGAAGCAGGGACCCTTGTTAATGCGAGGGACAGCCTTCCGTGTGGGGAGCCAGGGACGAGCGGCTCCCGAGCGGGGTGGCGGAGCCAGGACCCGGAGAGAGAATGCTCCAGAAATTCCAAAAACCAGGGGAAGGTCCCGCAAAATCAGAGGGCCGGACCCGGACGTCTGCAGGCGGACCGGGACAATTCCCAGGCGCGCAGCTCCTGCCTTGCAGGGAAAGTTTGCTGTTTTTGCAGGCGGTAGTTGAAGTTTAATTACCCTTAATTGCACACATTGTTTATAGCGCTACGCAATAAATAATTACCGAGACTAATACGTGCACATGTGGGTTTCTGTTTTCCAGCGGGCATTGTGTGCTCGACGCACGGAGCCACCCAGAGGCCCGGCTAGTGCAGGGGACGCTCTCAGATTTATTTATCCTCTGCTGGATAGTTGTTAGTTAGGAGGATTTAAAAAATTTTTTTTTTCTTTGCTATGACAAGGATCCATAGATTGATACCCGAAACCTCCACGGCTCCGGCGCTCTCCCCACCCCCACCCCACCTCTCTCTCAACCTCTCCCTCCTCTCTCTCTCTTTCTCTCTCTCTCTCTCCCTCCCTCCCTCCCTCCCCTCCCTCTCTCCCTTCATACCTCTTAGTCTCCCTCTCCCGGGCAGGCGCACGTACCTGGATCCTCCAGGCGGCTCTGGGCGAGGCTGGCGCTGCCTGGGTAGGACTGCACGGAACTGATGTAGGGGCTGGACGCGTGGCTGCTGACCGAGTTGACGTAGGGGTAGCCCAGCGGTCGGGAGAAAGACGAGGCCGAGCTGTAGGCGCCGTCGGGCTGCGAATGGCCCGCCGAGTGTAAACAGTGCATGGAGTAGTGCCCGTGGGACATGGGAGAAGGAGACATTTGCTGGTTGGGCGGCCCAAACTCCATAAACACCGCCTTGCCCGACACGGGGCTGTTGAGACTTTCTGGCATGGTGGTCATGGTCATCTCTTCTCGCGGGGTCTGGGTGTGGGTCTCTCTCTCTCTCCTCTGCTTTCCTTTTGGGGGTCTCTGTGTTTCTCAGGACAGGAAGGAACCCAATTTAAGCAGAACAGGGGTTTTCACTTTCCATTCATAAGAAAATGGAGTTTGTCTCTTTGAAAAGTCTAAGCATGATGCTGCTGAGCTCCCCAAACTCGCTTCAAAGCTTTGACTCTGCCAAGGTCATAAATATTCATGAGCCGGCGGAGCTGATTGGTCCGTTGCCTTGCATAATCACCGGGGATTGGTCCGAGGCGCTCCGGCTCCGCTGGACTAGAGCAGGCGAGGCGGCCGGGTCTCGGGAGAGACGCGTCCACAGTTCCCGGCCGGGGCTCGCTCCTCTGCAAAAGAGCGCGCCGAGCGGGACGCACAATGGGCCGGCGCCCTCGCCAGGACTCCCGCGGCCCGCGGCTCCAAGGCCTCCCGCCTCCCGGAGCGCCTCACTTCCCAGAACGCAACCTGCGACTTGGCGGCCGCCCTCCCCTTCCCCTACGATCCCGATCCTCCTCCCACCCCAACACCCGGGCCCCGGGAACAGCTTCTCCCAGCCACCGCCACCGGGTCTGGCGCTGAGCTAGGGCCGTTCAGGAGCCCGGCCGCGACCTCCCGAGCGCGAAGTCGCGCACTGGGGGGCGCCGGAGGCGGCTAACAGGGCGCTGTCCTCCCCAGCGCCTTGTGCCTAGCGCAGCGCTCACCCGGAGGCCCCGCCCTAGCCTGGGCTCGCTTGGCCACATCCCCGGGGTGAGATCTGGGTCCCTCGGGCGAACTCACTCACTCGGCCGCCCTGCCGCCGCCGTCGCTCCCTGGGGCCGGCTCGCATTGCTCCAGGCCCAGCTGGCCACTCCAGTTCGAGGCTGCACCGGTCTGATTAAAGCAGTGCGCGCGGAGAGCCAGGAACCCGCGCTTCTCCTCCCAGGAAAGGCGGCCGCACCGCCCTCCACTCCCCCGACACCCCCATCCTTCCTCCACCGCCCCCTCCCCTCTCCACTCCCTCTGCGCCTGGCGCCCAGGGCTCACGCGCCCGTAGGGCGCGGCGCCGAGTGGCGTCCTGGAGCTGGCGGGCTCGGTTCTGCTTGAGCAGCGGAGGCCAGGTGGTCATTTCCCGGCCTCCTGGGGGCCAACGAGAGTACTGGGGTTTAGGAGTCCCGGGGGACACCGAAACCCGCGGCAAAACCAGGCCAATAATAGGCTCACATATCTTGTGTGTGGACGTGTCTCTCATTGTCGCCCAGGATCCTCCTCATCTTCAGTGGTCAAAGTGGGCGCCACTGGGCCTGGGGACAGAACTGGTGGAGGCAAAAGCTGCCAAGGCCTCCTATCTTCTGGGGCGCTAGGTACAGAGAAGTGCACAAAAGCCCCCCCCCCCCCCCCCAACCACCACACAGCCACCCTCTTGAGGCGTGGTGCAAACCATGCTGTCTTCGAGGGGCTGTTGGTTCCCGATTCCTCCAGCCTCACGGTGAATCCAGAATTACTTTGTTAGGTAATTAGAAAGTGTTGATAATTATTTCTTTCATAATTTAGCGGTGTGGCGGGAACGGGGAAATGATCTTGTGAAAGTTCACACGTGCAGATGTATTAGTTACTGATTCATTTGATTAAATGGTAGTCTCAAGTGCTCGAATCCACAGCTGAAGGCGCCCCATTAGCATAACACTGATGTTTAATTTTCATACGCATAATTAGCCATATATTTAACACTAATAGCAACAAGCAGCCTTTCAGCGTTAAACAGCCTGGGATTTGATCTGGCCTGAGCTGAACCTTCCCCGACGCACCTTCCCCTGGCTGGAGTGTCGCAATGATCACAGGACAAACCTCTGTAATCAAGTACATTTTGGCAGAAGGAACACCAATAAAAACGAGCACTCAAAACAAATTACATCGGCGCTGTCGTTGCAGATATTAGTGGAAGGGGCTTCTCTATTTTTTAACTTCAGTAGCAGCAGCAGCTGCCCGCGGAATTCCTCTCCTTTGGTTTAAGGGCATGATGTTGGGGGTAGAAATATTTCAGGCTGTGTGGTTGGAGCAAAAAGAAAAACAAAAGCCAAAAAAAAAAAAAAAACCCAACAACAACCCACCCCACAACCGATCCTCCAAACCAATAACAGCTTTGCCAACGTTTAAAAAGATTTTTTTTCTTAATCACCCAACCACACGGTGATACTTTGTAGCAACAACCAGCTAATAATGACTCCGCTACCAGACAACTCCCAAGAGCTGCAGGACTCCTCTTGATTTCCGTATTGCACTTGTGGTTTTCATTGCTCCTTCCTAGCGCCTATTTTGGGGTGTAGAGCCGGGTGTGGAGCGCGGTGTGGTGCGCCCAGCACAGCAGCACGGATGCCGCCCGGGGCCCCTGGTTTCCCGCTCGCCTGGGGGGCCCTGACCACGTAAGTGATAGCCCGTGGCTGGCGCGGTGTTGGGGTTGGGACCGAGGGAAGCGGGGCTGGTCACTCCAGGTGCTCGGGGCAATGCAAGAGGAAACCCGACAGCTGAGTCACCCAGGGCCAGTTTATTCCAGATGTAACTGCAGGGTGGGGGAATGGGAGAGAGGATGCCACAAATCGCGATGGTCTGTCCCCAGGGCTGTCTGTCCGTCCACATCTGGAGGGGGAACTCCAAGCCATGCGTAGCGCAGTGGACCGGGCTGGCTCCGGGGAACAAAAGGCCCGCATGCGCCCCCTCAGGAACGGGTTTCAGAGTCTTGGTTATTTTAGAAATGAATTATTGTGGGCGAGCGAGTGTCCGCACTCCGGGATTATTTCTTAGATCCGGAGAAGCAGTTGCAGGGAGGGGCGGATGAGCCAGGGCCCTCGGGGCTCAGAGTCGCCGCCGGCCTTGGCTAGCTTTCTCAACGTGTGATCTTATCTCTATTCTATGAGCCCGTCCACCCCACACCGCTAAGGGGACACCTGTTCTGAAACGCAGGTTTGCTTAGATCTCTGCCTGTCCCAACTCTCAGAGAAAATAAAACTCTCTCTTGTATCCGGAGAATGTCCCGTATTGCCAGTAGAACCTCTTGGAGGCACGCAGGACTGGCGCCTGGTGGTTAGCTGTAGCCACCAGTGGGCTGGAATCCCGGTGAGGTTTGGAGCCAATTAAGCTGGCAGGGGTGAGGGGTGGAGAGTGGTACTTTAAAATCTGCTTCCCTAACTTCAACTTTAAAGCATGTTCAACGGAGTTGGTTCTAAATGAAGTTTGTTTCCTATGGCGCTGCCGAGTATTGCCTGTGTATGTACAATGTTTACACTTTAGATTAGTTACTTTAATAAAGGGGCTACAAACCCATACATACTTGCACCTGGCATACCTGCTGCACAGCACTGTGCTGTCTCAGTGGTGGGTCAAATCCTGTGGTCCTAATAAAATTATTCTCGGGGAACCTGACCTGTAGAGAAGATACAGGTAACTGGTGCAATCCGACTGCTCTGGGAGAGAAGTGAAGTCCTTCTCAGGCAAGAGACACCAGGTCTTTCAGAGGCAGCAGCCCCTGAAAGTTTCTAGGTCTTGTAAAAGTTTTTTAAGGACCCTAGAAGTTTTTCAGTGAATCTTGTAGATCTTCAACCCCTTCCTTGTCTTTTCCAGCTCAGAGATCCACTAGAATCAGAATCATTTTTGTCCAAATTCCCCAACCCTGGACACAAAGAGAGCCAGAGGTGTTGGAGAATGCTCAGGAGAATTCCAAGTTCAGGGAACAGACCGAACTGAACACTGTTCCCAGCATGTTCATTGGCCTCGGTTTCCTATCTCTTTCCCGACCACTGTGAGTGTCACAGAGAGGAGCTGGCCCTTGGGACCCAGTCAAAGAGGCCATCTGTTTTGGCAACTACAGGTGTCTTACATTTCCTTGGTGCTCTCTAGCCCAAGCTATATTTAGTGGATGGCAACTTTGGAAAACCACTTCAGTAAAAACGAGAGTTAGCACTGACTTTGAGGAAACCCTAAATGGGACTTGTTCCTAAAACCATGACCAGAGGGGCAACTCTTTTCTCTGTGTCCTGCCAAAGGCCCAACCCCTCTGCACCCCTGGGCCCTGGTATGAGCAGGCTCCGGGCAGGAATGGGTCTTGGGACAGGGATGTGGATCTCTGGATTTCCTGAAGCCGGTGGAGCTGTGAGCAGGAGGTTGAACTGGAGTGAAACTCACCAGATCCAATCCTGCTAACTGGGCCCTTGCCCTAAAAAAATGCAAATCTCTTCTTGCTGGGAACCTCTGGGTCTCCAGTGCTAGAATGTGGTCTGAAGGGGGCCAGTATGGGGAGAGGTTAGTTTAGGGCAGCGGTTCTCAACCTGTGGGTCGCGACCCCTTTGGGGATCAGAATGACCCTTTCACAGGGGTCGCCTAAGACCATCGGAAAACATATAATTATGTATTGTTTTTGTGATTAATCACTATGCTTTAATTATGTTCAATTTGTAACAATGAAATTGGAGGTCACCACAACATGAGGAACTGTATTAAAGGGTCGCGGCATTAGGAAGGTTGAGAACCACTGGTTTAGGGGCTACAGCAGCCTGGGATTCATACATCATTTCCTAGTGCAACATACGTGTGTGTGTGTGTGTGTGTGTGTGTGTGTGTGTGTGTGTGTGTTGTAAAAGTAACTTCTGGGATGCACCGCAGGGCAGGATGAGGGCCAGGGAGGGAATGCTGCAGGGGATCAGAAAGTCGTGTTTTTAGATTGGTAAAGCCTGCAGAAGAGCCAGGCTGGGGTCCACAGGCAAAGACATGTTTGTAACCAACCCGTCCATTCGGGCTGATCTTTCATTGCAAAGCCCTTATGAAGGGGAAGAACGGGAAGGGCCGGGAGCAGGGGCCAGTGGAGGATCCGCAACCGGGTAAAAAGAGACTTTAAAAAAATTCCACCTAACACCCAGGCTCTGGCATATGAAAAGTTCAGAAACTCAAAAATTAACCAACTACTCTCTTCCTCCCCCCGCCCCTCGCCCCCCAGTAACGTCAGAGACAAGGAGCGCAGACACAACGGGTTTAAGAGGTGAAGCCTTTTACTTGGGCAGAGTTAAGACAAGGGAAAGACAAAACCATGCACCTATAGGAATCCCTCCTCTTCCAAACGAGGGCGTCCCATTCCCCCTCAAGAAATGTTCCCCGAGCTGGGAAACAGTCCGGCTCCGGGATCAGTCCATCCTAGCGCGCCGCCACGCGGGCCTCAGATCTGCGTTCCCAACCGCCCCCGATCCCCGCCGGGTTTTCCAAGGCGCTTCCAGGTCCTAGGTAGGCTACAGCGGACCAGCCTTCCGCCGGTGCCACTAAAAGTTCTCCAACTGGGTTTCAGCAATTTAGGAGAAAAGGCGCCCAGCCTCTGCCATCGTGGGGCCGCTCCTCAGGCCTCGTGGGGCAGTTTGGTCAGGATCTGAGCGCCCTCCGACGTGATGACCACTGTGTGCTCGAACTGGGCGGACCTGGAACACACAGGGCAGCGGCGCTCAGGACTCGCGCGAGCGCCGGCGGGGCGGGGAGCGCAGCTCGCCAGCACCGTGAGATGAACCTTCCCTTTCCAAACAATTGAAAAGTAATCACCTTTGATTGTCCAGGGAGACCACAGTCCACGCATCCTCCAGGACTTTAAATTCGGGGGATCCCTCGGTTATGATTGGCTCTGTAAGAGGGAAAATGTTTACTGCGTGAACTAATCAGATTCCTGTCAAACATTGTTTCCCGATTATCAAAAAAGAGAATAAGAAGGTTTCCCCCCTCCTCCTAAGCACTTCCCCCATGGGTTCATGTTGTCATATTGCAAGGGCTGATAATTGATGTTGCTTGCACAGTATACTACAAACTAAACAGTAGGAAGAGGAAACGTTACAGCATTCAAAATGTATGAAGTTGCCTAGTTCCTAATTTTTTAGAGGAAAAAGGGCATTTTAATCAGCCTTAATTAGGACCCTGTTGATAATAACCACCCAAACACCAGTCCCTCTTATAAATACCAGTCAGTTTTAAAAAATATTTGAATTTTTTTTAAAAAAACATGCTCAAAATGTTCATTAATCAGTAAATAACAATTTTCTTATTTCACTCTAATTGCTTCTCCATTAAGTCCCAGTCAGAAACATGATGCCTTCCGGGTCTTAGGTGATTGGAATTTGTTGGCGACACCAATCACATGATCAGCCAGGAATGGGCCACAGAGAGTACATGCCACTGCTGACAGGGAGCAAGGGACATAATCGTCTCCAGTTACTGCGTGTTAATGAAAACACACACACACACACACACACACACACACACACACACACACACCAAAAACCCAAACACCACATTATGTTGGTAACAGAATTAGAGGGTGGAGGGCTGCCTCTCCTAAATGTGTCGGTAAGTATCTGATTTAGGAAGATGGGCTTGAGGATATTATTTAATCAGATTTACTCTGCATCTGAATTATTTCATTATGCTGATTGGCTTTATTAGTCCTTCACGGGACTGCCTGGCCTAGGCCAGCGCCACTGCCGATGCTTCTGCCGGGGGAGCCACAGCTCTCTGAAGAGGAGCTCCAGCACTGACCTATGGTGAAGGCCATTCCCTCCTCCATGAGTAGATCGCTGTCATTTGCTGTAAGAAATAAAAGATGGGGTAGGGGGAATGGGAATGGGAAATGGAGAAAAAGATAGAAACAGAATTAGAGGAGTTGGGCTGCTAAAAAAAACGTGGTCACTTAAATATTTTTTTCTTTTGGGGTAGGAGGGTGGAGGTTTCTAGAATCCTGGGTGTTCACAAACAACCCAGGGTTAAACACAGGGCTCCTGGGCTTGTCATTGCACTTTCTGCCCTTGGGGATCAAGGCCTAGCAGGAGCAGCCTGGGGGTTTTAGACCCTTGTCAGGATCCTCTGCTGCCCTGGCCACTTGCTATGAGGTCTCCTGGCTTTGCTGGGTCCTGGGCCTTGTGATCTACCCCCAATCCAAAGAGTAAGACATCTTGGGAACAGATGCAAAGAGAAGGCAGGCTACAGGGGTGACTTCAAATTAGTCCAAGTGTGAGCTCTGGGTGGGGCGTATGTCTAAGAGGCCCTTTCTGCACTTCCTCCTGGACCTCAGGTGGGGCTCTTTGGCCCAAAGGAAGTTCTGACCTGTTGCATCTCTAGGATCTTCCAGGGCATGGGGTCTAGGCAGTAGTTCCTCCAGGGACTGCTCCCAAGTAACCAAGGGGGATGCCCACCTGCACAGGGTCCTTTGGTCTCTGGGGGTCTTCAAAGAACTGCCTCCTACCCTAACCCCATCTCCTCCCCCCACCCCCTGCCTGCACTGCCTTGTGGCCCACCCTGCTTCCCCACTGTAGGGTGCACACCCAGGCAGTGAAAAACAGGAGATGCTGGGGAAGGCACACAGGGTGGGTATAATCTAGAAATCACTAAAGAGTACATGCTGCTAAATACATCAGCTGTCATCGCTGTGGCGGATGTGATGAAGTTTAACCACAACAGTCAGCAGTGAGAGAAGGGGGTAGAAAAAGGAAAACAGAAAAGTCATATGTGCATGCTGCTGGGACACTGATGCAGCAGCGTCTTGATTTCAGTTACTTTTCCTAGACAAATACTCCTTGTGCCTTCCAGCCATCACTCTTCAAGAGAAGACAAAAAGCAAAATAAATCTTATTTTGGGACTGAAACTACTGGGCAATAATCCAGTAACATAGTAACGTGCTGGTTCTGATGAATTATCCTTTGAATTCTAATTTTGAATCCACACACACATAAAGATGATAATGTGGATTCAAAGTTAGAACTTCAGGAGCAAAACTGCCTTATCTTGATTCCATTCAATTAATTGCTCCCAAATTAACTTTCTTACCGTGATGCCAAATTTCTGGATGTCCATGAAAGTAAGATCCTATCCCATGTCCCACAAAATGTGAACAGACTTGCAAACCATTCTGATGAGTAATGTGGCTTTAAAAGTGACCAAACAGAATATTTAATTTAATTAGATATGTTTTTAATGCATTCATATATAAAACAAAGTCACTTAAAATATTCTATGAAATAGATAAATCAGTTATATTTAGAGTCAGATAATGACAATGTTTTCATTATTCTGGAATAAATTAAACATTTTTTTGCCATTGCTTGAAAAACTCCCTTTGGATAAATGAAGAAAAAAGGTATGTGTCTAACGTACAGTAGTTTGCTTCATTGACCTTAGCACAATGTTCAAACAAGACCACTTTTAGACAAGTGAGTGTGCCACACACATATATAGGTCAATATAACCAAGATACATGTGCATATAATGCAGGTCATAAAAACCTGCGTGGGTGTATGGGGTTTCACAAAAAGACTATGCAAATTACTACTAAGTTGGGAACCAGAGAAAAAAATTTATAATCTAGAAATGTGACTTCCTACTTCTATAGTTCCCTTATTCTGGTCAAAGCATTATACATTCTGCAAACAGACATTTGCACAAAAGGTCAAATCTGCTTTGTCTGTATTCTTGAAATAGTACAAAACTTTGGGATCATTTAGGATTTCTCCTTAAGACTTACACCACAAAGAGGAATCATAGCCCTAGCCAGTTTGGCTCAGTGGATAGAGCGTCAGTCTGCAGACTGAAGGGTCCCAGCTTCAATTCTGGTCAAGGGCACATACTCAGGTTGCAGGCTCGATCCCAAGTGTGGGGCATGCGGGAGGCAGCCGATCAATGATTCTCTCTCATCATTGATGTTTCTATCTCTCTCTCCCTCTTCCTTCCTCTCTGAAATCAATTTAAAAAAATAGAGGAATCATAAAGAATGCTTTTTAACCATTGGGATGCTTAAGAAAAACTAGTATTATGATTCCTAATTCTTAATGCTTCATTTGTTATTTCTACAAACACATCATTTAGGTTCCATCTATTCCATATAAATAAAACATGGTACATATACTCCAACCATAAAATCTTCACCTACAAGGTTAAGAAGTTGTTTTTGAAATTAGGTGCACATGTTTTATTTCTGGGAGTACAAGAAAGACAAGAACATGTATACCATTAACAATTTTTATATTTTCAGGTGGATGAAGGGCACAGTGCCTGAATCCTAACCATAACAATGGATTGGGATTTACAAGATCCCTATTTAAATTGTTAACAAAACCAAAGTTCTGAGATCCCAAACTGGAGTTTCCAAAAGACCCTCCATTTAGTTGCATATGAGCTCAAAGGCATTTAGCCAGAATCTTTATGAGCGTGCATGTGGATGTGCTTTTCTCTCAACATTTTTAACCTTCATCTCCAGACCTGTGCAATACTGGATATCACTCTGCACAGCAGACAGGCAGACTCTCATTCAGATTTAACTTCCTTGTAACTGATAACATAGAAATAAGTAAGCAATGCATGTATCGAAGACAGGAATGATAAATCAATCTTGTTTTTTAATCTAAGTTGTATTTTATGGTTATTTCCACATATCTTTGCACTTTGGGCAGGCTAAACAAGTTTTCCAAGGCTTTTCTATTTGTACCACACAATTTCTGAATAGAAACTGAGGATGAAGAGTGGATAGAAGGTGGAAGAGATATTATGAAATAAGATATAATGATCTAGGTTTTTGTTGTTGTTGTTTTTTTTTTTACAAAAATGGGCTCTATCTAAACCTGTAATGTTACTTCAGTTTCAACAAATCTCATTGATTCTAAGAGCATTCAATATAAACTGTTCTCCTATTTTTTTTTTAAAGGAAAAAAACCACCTAGGTTTTTAAAAAAGGCTCTGATTGGCAGGCATCACAGCTACATCTTAAATGTGCGTTACACTGGCAATCTTCATTTTAATTTCCGATGAGAGGAGAGGAAGAAAGCCCACTCTGAAAAAACACTTGGGGATCCACCCCCTCCCCCCATCATACCTCTCATTCCTCTTCATAAAAGAAGCTCTGCAATTACTAGGTGGCTAAAGATATCTGAGTGCATTCTCCTACAACAATTGACTGCCTGGATCCCACTGGAACTCCCAGCTATTGGAATATCATAGAATGTATCTGTCATGGATGCAAAGGTCAGAGGGGTTCACCACCGTGGGGGAAAGAGCAGGACACATTTCCTTTAGTTTCTTTGTTGAGCACCCACCTCAAGGCTCGATTCTCAGGAGCTTAGTATATACCCTTCTGTCTGCTTTTCAGAGTGCTTTCCTTTTGGATTGGTAGTTAGCTTTTTTACACATACCTACAGGGACTAAATAGGATAAAAAGTCTCATCCATGTTCCAAATTGCTATTTCAAAGCACACCCCTTCTATTATTTTGGAATACATGGGAAGCAAAGATTACCTAATTCTAGGGTTTAAATCTAACTTCATAGAGACAAGCCAAATGACTTGTAGTAGCAAATGCTACTCTAACATGAAAACGAGAACTGGTACCCGTAATCGTGGCACGGGAAGGTGGAGCACGTGTGCTTCTCTTTACTGGTGTGTTGGGGAACAGCTGGGTGGGCAGGGGTGCCCAAGAAGTGCGGCAGGTGTTCCCCAACACCAGCCACCCTAGGCTCATGACCCATTTCTGAGCACAAGGGTCTCCTGTCCTGGACATTTTGCCTTCTTTTCCCTGAAATCTATTGAAAAGAACTCTTATGGTTTTAGCTCTTCTCATTTTCTCCCCCCAACTAAAAATCCTCTAAGATAGTAGGGCACCTCTGCATGAGCCTGAGCACATTTATGATTTGCAGCCCATACAGAATATTTGGGGAGAGAAAGGAGGGGAGAGACGGTGTATAAAAGTAGTTTATAAACTTACTTTTAAATTATACTGTATTATTATAGTTCATGTGTCAGATATAGTTTGTAGTTGAAAGAAAAATCTCACTTAAGGAATTTCATCTTGTGACCATTTTCTTTAGTTTATTTCCCTTTCATGGAGACATTTAATATTTCCTCAACTGAAATATTAAATGTCTCAATAAATAATTAAAATTCTTAATATATTTCAACTACCTTTTTATGACTAAGACTACATTCCCCAAGAGGGCAGAGGAGTCCAATATTTAAGTACATACTCTTCTAACAAAATAAAAATGCACATGGAAATAGTTTTATTACCATTTTACATGAATCTTTTAAACAGAACTATTCTCTAAATGGCCACATCTCTAATTAAAGGATCTTAAATGGCAACTGATATTCTAAGTTATGACATTTTAGCTTAATGTTTCCAGATTTTTATTTTAAGAAGTAGTCTTTTAATGAAGGAATGCACAATCCAATGAGTCCTTCTAATGACAAGAAATGTTGAAGTATAATTAGTAATATTATTGAGAGCCAGTAATTGTTTTCCAAAAGAGTGGTACTTTTTTGTTGTTGTTGTTTCAAACTGGACCACAAATTACTGTATTTTTCTTGAACTTTTATTTGAGGTTTTTTGTTTCTGAAAAGCAGACATGATGGATTGAAATAAAAGATAATTTATTGCAATGCTTACTTTCATGTGCAAAGAGAAGCAGTATAATTGTAATTTACAGTAGCTGTCAAGAAAAATCCATCACAAATGACATTAAAATGACTTATTTTGCCTGAGCCACTTATTGTTTAAATGTGCATAATCTAATAGAAAGAGATTATTTTTCAAAATCTGCTTTATATTCTTCTAAATTAATATCAAAACATATACTTATGAATTAAACATTAAAAACCGTTTATTGATACTTTCATCATGACATTTACAAGTATAAGTTTAAATTATTTTTGAGTGAACTGTCACATATTTGTGATGCATGAATCTACACATTCACAATATTCTCATATGTACCGATCGTACCATCTAGATATAATTATGAAAATACAGATTTAGATATATTCAAAGCAAATGGAGCTACAGTGAGGATAATAACACACTGTAACCTAAAGATCACTAGCTCTCATGAAACAAAAGGACACCCAGAGAAGGACTGTTTTCATTAAACTCTTTTGGCCAATACTTTTCCAGAGATATCATCCTATCCTTCAGGTTTCAGAGAATTAAAAAATTTCCTATAAAGGTCATTTGATTTTTGGTAACAGAATACTAATAAAAGATGCTTGAATGTTCTTTTCATGCTGTATCAGTAGAGGGAGGCCATGCAAAACATGGTAAATATCTTAAAATAAACGAGACTGAGTTGAAAGATGTTTGTAAACCTTAGGTCTGTAACGATTCCAAGTACTTTGGCATAAAGGTGGAGATTGCTTGTTTATTTATTCCCTTGAGAGTTTGCCTGAATAAGAAAAGGTGAAATAATAGATGTCCAGAAACACTGCCTTAACCCATTAGAGCAAACATTTGTTAGAATCTGGGCCAGTTTCCTGTCCGGTGGAGACATAAACCATCTAAATAATGAAATGTATTAGGGAAAAAGTAAAAAGTTCATTGTCTGTTATTTTTCTATATAGTTTTGTAAATGCTGTTGGGACTGATCTGGTTTTCAAAGGAGCTGATACACACAAATTTGTACTCTGCAAAAAGTGACCTTTGCATTTAAATAGCTAAAATCTAATGTCACTTTCAATTCTACTCTTCTTTTTTTTTTTATGTATCTAGAATTAATGTAGTGAATATGTAATGAAATGCATTATCCTACATAAAGATTTATCAGATTTTCCGACTGAATGCTGGGCTTTGCTAGCACTGGCTGGAATTCACCTGCATGTTGGTGTGGCGTGTGGCTCTTTTTTGTAAACAGTTAAGTCGTACACAAAAAAAGGGAACAAAGGTCAGCACCCAGCCGCCACTTGAATGTGAGATTTTTCTTTTTATTCCCCTTGATGTATACGAGGCTCTGTGTTATTAGTCTTAATGATGGAAAATTGTAGTGTTGATACAAATCTTTTTTTCAAAGTAGTAGGCGGGAGCTCCATTTGTTAGTAAGTTTTTTTGTGACTAAAAGCCACGGACAGTACATTTATGTAGCAGTAAAAGGCCTAGATGCTCTTTCCATAGCAGAGCTAATTATTCCTACTGTGACCTTACTGATCCAGCCTGTTCCTAGTACATCTCATCTGCACGCCTGTTCCTCTGTGTAGATGGTGTCAGGGAATATGAAAAACCCTATAATGAAACCATTTTCATGATGGAGAAAGGCTACTGGAGTTGCACTTGCTACAAAGAGGCTCAATTATATGAGTAATTGTGATAATTTTCTACATTCATAGCCTTCAATGGGGAAAAAAGAATGAGAGCCACAAAGGAAAATTACTTTAACAAGAAAGTACAGAGAGTAAAAATGGAAGAAGAGACAAAAAAAGGGGAAAAAATAACCAGAAAAAAAGTTTAAAAAATAGATCTGGAGGGAGGAATAGCGAGACAGGGAGAACAACAGAAATGCTCAAAAGCCCATGTGCAGCTGTGTTGCACAATTAAATTGAATTTTTTTTCCTGCAGTTGATGAATGTGACTACTGCAAATGTGCCTCTGTAGTTAGCTATCATTTGTTGTTCCGTGACAGGAAAAGGATAATTACCTCTCAGAGAGAATCAAAGGCTGACATGCCCTTTAGACACAGCCATGAATGCAGAGCTCGATAGAATGCTTGAATAAGAATCTAGTGTTCTCTGCCCCCTTCCACTGAAGAATAAATTTTGTTAAAATGCAAGAACACCACCAGTAAATTTGTTGAACCCTAGGTGTTCAAAAATATGAGGTACATCTATCGACTCATCCCATTTGCAAAAATAAAACTGCATTTTGAATTCGTTTCTATTATATTCATGGACAGTAAGATAGTGAGATATGCATTAAATTTCTTTTCCCAGTAGGGGTCTGATTCAACATTTCCTATGAAAGAACAGAGAGACACTATCCCTTTTTCCCAGGCTAGTTAGCCTATAATTTAAAACTGTCAAAAACACAATTTTGTTCAAAGTCTTCAATAAAAGCTTCTCAGATATAACCAAAAGAGATTTTACTAAAGTTTGATTCAGACACTGTTACAATATTTTTAAAGCCATAAATACATTTAACTGCATTTTTCTTAAAGCATTTGAGGGCTTATGAAAAAAAAAAAGGCACCATCTTTACAAGGTGACTAAGTTGTCCATCCTTCAGACAAATGGGAAGCATTCAATGGTTCATATTAATGAGAACAGTACTTTAAAAGGTACTGATGTGGTCATATTTAACAAAATGTACTACTTTTAAATAAAAAACAGCAACCACATATTCTACATGTCTACTTCAAAACAGTTATGGGGGAAAAAGATCTAAAAGTAGGCAACAGATTACAAAGAAGAAGTCTTGAATTCAGAAAATACACATTTACTAAAAAAGCAAGTACAGAATGCTGTGTGGAAAGTAAACAATGGTTTACAGGAAAAATGAACCAGACCCAACAGGACAGATCACCCTTTCAGGCTGTTTGCTAATCCACTGATTTGAATGGTAAAGCTTGCTTGAGCTTAGGCTTTTTACCTCTGCATCACATGAATATGTTTATTTCATTCCTTTAGAACACTTAGCTTTCCTCCTGTCTCATCATCCAAGTGTTAGGACGCTTAGCTCCTTCTTAAGTACTTTCTTCCACGTCTGGTGTGATTCTGAGTAGAGGAACACTACAGACCAACATGTCAAGCTAAAACAAAAGCAGTCCACAAATATTGCTTGCTGCTTCTATAAATTTCTTTGCTGACCCTGATATAATTCACTTTTTCTTTTCTTTCTTTTTAACTCAGGGAACAACACTGTAGCCTGGCAGTTCACATACTGATATCAGACTGAAATGATGGTTCTGAACCATAAAACATGTCATCAACTTTATACCAAGCCACCAATAACCTTGCACCATTTGCCAACCCTCCCTTTACTTGTCAGTGTCAGGCTTACCTGATTGTGTTTCCAATTACTGAGAAGGGAGCCCCTGCTCTGCAAGCTGCAATGGCTTCATCTCTACACCTCCTGGCAACCGCCACTAACTTTCTACCACATTCATCCACATTGCCCACCAAGAACGTTTCAGAGGTGTCTCCATGGTAGCCGTTGTAATAGACCTAAACATAGGCAGAAATTTAATAACTTGTTGTTTAAAAATCTACTCTTCTAAAGTATATATTGGATTCATTTGTTTTAGCCTTCCAGAATTACTCTTAAGTTCACCTACAAAAAAAGAAATAGATATGCTGAGATTTTACAGAAATTTAACAGATGAAGCCATGCAATAATATTACACAATTTAGAATAAATAAGTGACTACTAGTGTGGCTATTTCAGCATTCTGATTGGCAATGCTATAGCAGCATGTTGATTCTTCACTTTATTTTTGAAAAGACAAAACTATATATGCAAAATTTAGTGCCCAAAGACATTGACCCACAATTATTACAATAGGTTGAACCCAGCAATATTTAACATAGTGAAAAGTTTCTTCAATGTCATGAAGATATTCAATCTTTTATTTACTACTTCTATGCTTGGAAGTCATAGATAATGACAAGAAATAAGACAGACATGTCAATATTATATAGACAGTGGCTCAATATAGGAATGCAAAATCTTGCCTGGAAGTGAAATCTTAATTCAATGTTCCAGATAGCAGAAAACACTACACATCAATATTTAAAGACTTAGAACAGGGGTCCTCAAACTTTTTAAACAGCGGGACAGTTCACTGTCCCTCAGACCATTGGAGGGCCGGACTATAGTTTAAGAAAAAACTATGAACAAATTCCTATGCGCACTGCACATATCTTATTTTGAAGTAAAAAAACAAATGTTTTCGGCAGGCCGCATGTGGCCCGCGGGCCGTAGTTTGAGGACCCCAGACTTAGAATATAAGAAAACAGTATTAAGAATAAAATTATTTTAAAATTAATTTTATCAGTATTCAATGATTCAGCAGTCCCTATATGATCTTGAAAGATAACAGATTCATTATAAAAATCAATAATTACTGAACACAATAAATATAAAATGCTGAGAAGATTACTAGAATATTGATCCATTGTGTAGCATGAAATGTGCTATTTTGCATAAATTTGTCCTATGCAATTATTTTTCACATTTCTCTTTCTCAAGTAAAAGTAGAATGCAGAAACTGTTATAAAAATGTTTATCTGAGCTTTCTGTCTGTTTAATACTGAATTAATAACATAACGCTGTGTACAATTCTGCATTTAAAAAATACTCTCCCACACACTGTGAGGGAAACAGGAAAAGTCTTTATTATGTCTTCATTTTAAAAGTCAGTAAACTGAGGTAAACAAGTAACTTGTCTAAGGTTAGTGGCAGAATACAGAGGTGGATCCACATTAATATGATGAATTATTGCCTTTAATCCTGTGTTTTTTCTACTGTATAAAAGTATCTTAAATACTTTGCAACAGAACAGTGTTCTATACATTTATTCCCATTTGTAACCCAAGAAAGTTCAAGTTTTAATTTTATATACAAGTATATAACATTTACTAATAAAAGAGTAATTATTTAAAAACTTTGTAGCTCTGAATGTTTGCATAACTGCTATTTAAGTAAAAGTGTATTTAAAAAATATTTATTTGCCTTTTCATATTACTTTTGCTAGCTTTCAAAATGACTCCTTGAAAGAGTCAATATATATATGGCAATAACAATACTTTTGAAAGTCTGTGACAGGTTATCTATAATTACTGTTTATACCCACAAACTATTCTTGTTTTGTACTTCATTTATTTAACAAATATTTATTGAGCAACTACTATGGGCACTGCATAGTCTATTTTTAAACATTCAACTTTCAAGGGAAAAATAAATCTATTTTCTTGTGATATATACTAGATATAAACAATTATAACATGCAATGAGTATTTTCTAATATAATATGAAATCTAATAATGGAATCTTTCACTTAATAAAATATTTCAAAAGAAATGTAATTTGTTCAGATACTAACCTATATATTTCCTTGACTCCTTCACATTTCTAAACATTGAAAATATTTCACTTTGCTTTATGAATTTTGCAATTATGAAATTATTGAATGTTAAAAATGGAAGTACGTATGAAAAGTCTTCAGGAAACGTAGAAAAGGCATGGAATATTCTCCTTGAACACATTGAAAGCAGCAGGGAAGAGTATGCTTGATTTCACTGAAAGCAGCAATATTTTATTAGGGGGTGAATAGGTGAGAAAAATAAATGTAAAACCCCCAAATCAGGTACAATCCAAAAGAAAAGTGTATCATGAAAAATACTTTATTTCAGGTACACTTCATAAAATACCTCCTTCTACAAGATTCTGAGTTTGAAAGATACCAACAGAATATGAATAGAGCAAATGTTCAAGTATTCTAAGTAGGACACAATGATAGGAAAGAGTATTAGCAATAAAAGAACCTTTGGCTATACTGTCACACAAACTGATATGAAGAAAAAAAGATTAATTAATTTGAACAATTAAAAATCTGACTGAACTCAACTACTGGATGCCAATTTCCACCTCATTCCCACTCCTACCTAGGTTTCATGACCTGGATATAGAGTAACTATTATTAAAAACATTTCCTCTGTACCCTTCTGTTCACTGAAGCACTATTTATAATAGCCAAGATCTTGAAGCAGCCCAAATGCCTATCAGTAGATGAGTGGATAAAAGGCTGTGGTACATTTACACAATGGAATGCTACCTGGTCGTAAAAAAGAAGGAAATCTTGCCTTTTGCGACAGCATAGACGGACCTGAAGAGTATTATGCTAAGTGAAATAAGCCAGTCAGAGAAAGACAAATATCATATGATCTCACTTTTATGTGGAATCTAATGAACAAGTAAACAAATAAAACAGAAATAGACTCATAGGTACAGGGAACAGACTGACAGCTGTCAGGGAGGAAGGGGACTTGGGAGCCTGGGTGAAATAGGTGAAGGGATTAACTGAAAAAAAAAACACAACAAACTCATAGACACAGACAACAGTATGGTGATTACAGAGGGAAAAGGGGATGAGAGAGGTAAAGAGGGAAAGGGAGATAAATGGTGATGGAAGGAGACTTGACTTTGGGTGGTGAACATACAATACAATATACAGATTATGACCCAGTGGGTGTGGCTCGGTGGTTGAGCGTCCATCTATACACAAAGAAGTCACTGGTTAGATGCCTGGTCAGGGTACATGTCTAGGTTTCAGGCTCAATCCCCAGTAAGGGACATGGAGGAGGCAACTGATGGATGTTTCTCTCTCATCAATGTTTCTATCTCTGTCTCCCTTCCTCTCTCTCCAAATATCAATAAAAACATATTTTAGGAAAAAAAATACAGATGATTATAGAATTGTATGCTTGAAACCTATATAATTTTATTAACCAATGTAACCCCAATAAATTCAATAAAAAATTCAAGCAGAAAAATATTTCTTCATTAATAGAAACTGTAACCCTTGAATATTATCTACCTCAACTAGTTCTCATCAGATGTTTAAATGATAGTTATTTAAAATTTATTTATTAATCATCAGATGTATAGAATTTATTTATAATCTACATAATCCAAAGGTATCATTACCAAACTTTTTAGCAAGATGAACTGCCAAAGCACAAATACGCCACATCTGAAAATAGTCAAGGGCTAAGAATATTAGAAAAGGTTTAGAGCTTATACATTTGAAGTTCCTAGGCTAAATTATTTTGGGTTGTTATTTAAAAGAAAAGCTGTTAACCATTTGATGAAAACTTAAGTTTAGCGAGAAAACCATTCTGCTGGTATGCTTTGAGTTCAAGGCTCTCTATACCAGAAATGGAACATGGTGCTACCTTCAGGGATTTTAATAAATCTAAGAACACTGCTAGCAAAAGAGTTGCTGTCCAAATAGACTGACACACACAGGCCAACGTAGCCTCTAATGACAGAGTAAGATAATGACAGGCCCCACTCAAAATCAGCAGGAAGAGGAAGATCAATCTTGGCAGAGTGAAGGAAAAATGCTGGCTTTCTTCGTGTTAGCTCATCTCATACATATCTAGCTTCAGCAGCTGCCCAGTGCGGCGGTGCTCTGCATTAACTACACAGTGGATCAATAACAATTACACCTTCTCAAAAACATGACACATAGCAGGATTGGGTTGACATTTCACTTAGGCCAACATTGATCTCAGTGCATCTGATTCCATCCCTAAATTCAAGTCAGGCCTGGGTTTACTTGGAATAAACAGAGTTAAAAACAAAAAAGGAAACCAGCTGCTTGTGTCTGGGTCTAGAAGTAAACAGCACTTCCACATTTTCAATCCACTCTTCTTCCTGTTGCTACCAGCAGTTCTGAAGTTGATCAAAGACTATTTTTTATATGATTTACTCACCGTGACATCAATGTTGATAATATCTCCATCCTGAAGAGGTCGGCTGAAACATAAACAGGAAAAAATGGTGATAGACAGATCTCAATAAAAGGGATATAAAAATAAATACCTAATGACTACTATCACAAACCCAATGAGTTGCAATGATAATTTGGAGTAAAAGAGGAATAAATGGAATAACTATATCTAATCTTTAACTTATGTTAGTCACATCAAAGTTTACAAGAAATATATAGCATGAACATATTGCTATTTATAAAAGTCTACTAGTCTTTAAAAAAATGTACTTATTAGTTACCTTAATTTTGCAAAAAGCCAAAAACAGTTGATAACTAATATTTACCTACAATTGGATTTTTACCATTTATATGGTTAAAATCTAAGGACATTAAAGAAAAAACTATTTTTTGGATTACAGACTGCTTTAACAAACATTAAATGGGGGTAGCATGTGCACTTAGAGGCAAAATACTTCAAATCTTTGTTTTAACATAATCAGCTTCAAAAGTTTGCAGGTGGGTTTCAATTAAACAATAGTGTCTTTCACCATATGTTATAGATCTTAGTTTCATGTTTTAGTTTCCAAAGCAACAATATGTTATTAAGCAATGAATACCTGTCAGGAATACCATGACATAGCACGTTGTTTACAGAGGTACAAACAGATTTTGGAAAGCCTCCATAGCCTAGAGGTGAGGGATAGGCATCATGACTGATGATTTCCTGATGAACAAGAGCATCTATCTCTTCAGTTGTCATGTCAACCTAAAATATTAAATAAAGAAATTGTGCAATGACAGCTAAAGACATTTCCTGTATTTATTGACTATGCTTTTAGCTATAGCACTTCCAAGCAAGAGTATATAAATCTACTGTGATAAACTTGTAATACAAAATGTTAATTAATTATGATTAACATTAAAATCCTAAATTGTGCCTTTTTGACAATCATTTAAGTATATGATGGTGCTATGGACTATTAGGAAATGGAAATTTTAAAACTCTTAAGATCCTTCAGATAATTTGTGAGTCATTAAATGATATGATTCCTTTTTAGATTGAATATTTAAAAAATATGTCCTTAGGTGATTCCTTCCTCTTCCTCAATGGTTAGTAACCTGGGTTAACAGAAACATATAAATAAATACTCAAATGGCTCATCAGTTTAGATGACAAAGCTTGAAAATTAGGTCATCCCATATCTCAGAGGAACATTACATGGGTTTTGCAGCAATGGCATAGAAATTATGAATCATCATGTAAAAAACTGAGTCTGATATATATTTTATGGATTTCATTTTCACTGATTTTGATTTCTTTCATACCTAAATAAGACAATGTTTTCTAAAAATATTTTTTCTCTTGACTCCACACATAAAAGACAAACTATAATCTAGTTTTGTGAGCACATGAAGTCTATCTTAAACACATAAATCATGAATAAAATTCTAAAACAAAATCTTTTATTAAAAATGAACTATTTCTTCAATAATTTTCTGTGCTATTTTATATTCACATTATGTTTGGTTACGTTGCTATAACAAGAGTACAACCCAGATGGTACCTTAAGTGATTTCATCATTGAGTTTCACTCACTTCCTAAACTCTGCCCACCTTTTTGAAACTACAGGCCCATATTTTTGTTTATGATCCATATACAGCAGAGTGTTTCTGATTATGCTGAAAGGACTAAATCTTGTAGTAAGACGGGTGTAACAATTACATTGCTCTATTACCCACAGCTTTGTGTATCTGGTCTGATCTTTCTTTGCAGAGCTAATGCAGGAAAATAGTAGACAAAGACTGAGGCAAGCAACTCCTCAGGCACACGGAAATAACGTGGGGAATGAAAGCAGGAACTACAGGCAGGAGGACGGGGGCAAAAGTCAGAGCCGGCTGCCATTGATCAACTTGCATAGGCTGATTGAGCCCAGAGCATCTCCAGAATTCTATTTAAAACTGAGTCTGGATTTTAAACAATCTCTTGAATACACACGTAAAACAATACAATCCCCTCCCCCATCCCAAGGCTTTACTTAATTATTAACAAATTACATGTGTACGAAAGAAGAGTTAAAGGGAAAGAGGAAAAATAAGGGGGTTTGTTGCCCCTCATGTAAGTCCTTCTGAAGTTGGTGAGACGCCACCTTTAAACTCTTCCCAGCCAGGAGGAGGACATGCCGGGCCAGCTGACAGGCCTGATGAAGCCCTTGAATCTGATCTTCATTCTTAACTTCTATGCTGTCTCCCCAGTCGGGCACAACGCCTGTCGTCACATAGTCTGGCTTCTTTATGTGCTTGAGGAAAAGGATTGAAAACGAAGATCAGAACCCAGCGCACGACAATGGGATCATTTTTTCGGACACAGCCTCCTACTTCATGGAGCTCTGCCCTTCCTGCCGGAGCACCGACCTCCAAAGCCAGCACAACAGACCCTCCAGGCTGCCCCCAGTTCCTTCCCCTGCCCTTTTGAACTTAACATTGCCTGTTAGTGCTGTCTCTGGATGGTCTATTAACCTTACTGTGCTTTGAGTCAAACTGGACTGAAGTAGACTTCTGGTCAAAACAAACAGTAGTTTCTTTTCTGCCTTCTCCCAACCCCGTGAGAAGCACACTGTCATTGATGAAAAAATAGCACCAAGCTTCCAAATTGTCAAGTGGCTAATTAAGAGCACTTTCATCTTCTTAACACAAAGATAAAATTTATGCAAAGGATAGCTCACAACACCTTCTCTTAATGAATTTATGTAAAAGACTGACTGTCAAGGCCACTGAAGCCTATTACATATACACTTTTCTTACACCTCACAACTGTTCCCAAACTAATAAGGGACTAGAGAATAAAATAAAACAGCTTTTCCCCCCTTTCTCTTTCTTTTTAAGTACATTAAAATACACAGAGTGCTTCTATCATTTGTCAAAAAATAACAAAGTATCCCCCCAAACTCAAAACATTCGACTCGGATTACCCTGATGGAACATTCTCCATCACTTTCTTAACTCCATGGGCAGTATGCAGAAAAGACACTGTCTCACACACAGAGCTTCTCTCAGTCTCAAAGTTTTGCACAGATCTTTACAAGCTACTTATGGAAACTGCTACATCAGTATTGTTGACAGTACCCAGTCAGGCTACACAGGAGATAGGGACAGGGAGCTGAGAGAGAGAACACTATTCAATTGCCATCACAGCAACTCTGGAAGGGCAACAGGCAGGATTGAAGGACCTTCACCTTTCTCGTGTCAGACGGTCCTTTCTGACTCGGGTAACGCCATTGCTCAGGTTGCCACGGCTGAGCTCTGGAGGAGCATCTCTCGCCAACAGCTTTCCCACCAGTGCCCACAAAAGCTCCCAGTCTCCCCCACAGACTCTGTGCTCTTGTCTCTGCTTTGTGATCGGGCCAGGTGACAACTACAGGCAGAAGAGCTATTGGACTATCCCTGAAATTCTAAAACAATACATTCCCCTCTCCAAAGATTTTTTTTTTTCTTTTCTAACTAAGAAAATACCAGGAACCTACTTTGGGCTCTGGTGGCCTGTCCTGTCAGCCCTTGCCACAAAACTAGGTCACTCACCTTCAGGAAGTATAACATACTTAATGTGGGTTCAGTGTAAAAAAATGTATAAAGGGGAAAGCAGGTGATTTTTGTCACAAATCTGAATTTCTTTCAGCTATTCTTGTTCTTCCTAAATAACCCGCACACCTCTTTTATATTGCATTAATAAAAAAGGATAGATTGCCTTTCCATAAAATTGTAATCTCTAGAAAAAAAGTCAAGAATGCTAAGACAAGGTGTTTAATTTACTGTAAAGGAGATTCAAAGACAGTAGCATTAATAACATTAAGTGCAAAAGAGCAGACTTTAGGAAAAAAGATCTAGTGTATTAGTTTCAAGTAATCTCTCTTGAATGATCCCAGTGTTATAGTCAATTTTTTTCTCAAAAAACTACATACATGTAGTTTTATCTTCATGTTAAAAATTTAATATAGAAAATCATATGATAGAAATTTTAATTCTAAACAAGATAAGCAATTGTAAGCTCAGCTCTTTATCTAAAAAAATTAACATCATAGAACGACAGGATGTTAAAACTTCTCAAATGACAATTTAAAATCACAAACCAAGTTTAAAAATTATGATTCAAATAGCTTAGAAATCAAAGGTGCAAAAACATTTGATTGCTTCTGCAGCTAACCTTTATCGTGGCTGAAAAAAGCAGCAGATAATAGGCGATACAGTACCTTAGGGACTGGATGAGCTGAAGAAACTGCAGCAGGCAAAACTATACTGTGTGAAATATCTCTTTGTCTCCGGAAAAAGAAATTTCTTCTTTGTTGACTGCTTGACTGCTTGTGTAAGTAGATATGACTGAGTGGTAAAGAGAAGATTCTATGACAACCTAGGAGCAGAAAGAGACATGTTTTAAGTAAAAAAAAAACAAACCCACCTAACATAGTGCTACATTTTAAGATGTTGTGTTGTTGCCTATTAAATCATTATTCTAATCCTTTACTGACTCAAAGAGGAAAAGCCCCAAATAGAAAGAAAAGCAGTGGCATTCTCAGTTCTAATAAAATAGTAGCACAGCATATTTATTAGCTAATACTATGTTTACATAAATGTTTGACAATGGAAAACTCTACTCTAGTGGGAAATAACATATAGAAACATCTGCTGAGCACCAGGTCTGTAAAAAGAACCATTTCTGCTGTGGTACCTTACGCAGCAATGTCCTGGATGACCTGAAACTCGGGGCACTGTTTGGGTGGCTTTTCATTCTTTAAAGCCGTGAAAAATCATGGACAAATTGCCAGCTGCACTTTTTGCCCTCGATCTCATTACTACTCTGTGTTAAGTTCATGTGCAATGAGGCATCATACTGAAATTCATTGCGATGAATGTTCAAGTCAAATAAAGACTAGATAGCAAAAATATAGGGTGTAACCCTGAAAAAAGATGAATATAGGTCCTAAATTACCCACAACAGGAATTTTGAAATATCTATCAACATTTTAAATGCACACATCTTTTGACTCAGCAATTCACCCTCCTAAGACTTTACCTTGCAGATATTATACAATGATGGATACATGAAGATGAACCCTACTGCAGCATTGTTTGTGGTAGGAAAAATGGGAAATAACTCAAATGTCCATCAGTAGGGGACTGGTTAAATATATTATGGTATATCTACACAACTATGGACCTATTAAAGAGAATAAGCTAAATCATCTTTAAGTATTGATATGGAAAGAGGTTACAGTACATTGCTAGGAAAACAGCAAATACTGAACAATACAGGGTGGGGCAAAAATAGGTTTACAGTTGTTCATGTGGAAAATAATATAATAATTAATAAATAATAATACAAGATAAACTCTGCTTGGCGTACTCACAACTGTGAACCTACTTTTACCCCACCTTGTATGTATAAACTGCCCATTAATGTAAAAAGAGCTTATACATTTATATATGTTTGAATATACCTAGAATATTTCTGAAAATTGCTATTCATCAATAGTGATTATTTCTGGGACATATGATTGGGGCTGGGGATGAAGACTTCTTGAAGCATTTTATTTTCTTCTAAACTGTTAGATTTTTAAAAAAACATTTACTTGCATAATTTTTATAATTAAAACGGTAGTTTTGGAAACCCCCAACATATCATAATTGCATATCAGGAGTTGGCAAACTATAGCCCAAGGCCAAACCTGGCCTGCTGCCTGTTTTTATACAGCCCACCCACCTAAAATTGATTTTTTATGTTTATAAATGCTTGCAAAAATCAAAAGAAAAACAATGTTTTGTAATGTATGAAATGCAAATGTCAGTGCTCCTAAATAAAGACTTATTGGAATAAAGCTACCCTCATTTGCTTTCAATTGTCTATGGCTGTTTTTGAGCTACAGGGGCAGAGTTGAGTAGTTGTGACAGATCGGGCCCTTTACAGAAGTTTGCCTACTCCTGATCTAGAGCACTGGTTCTTAAAATGTGGTACCCAGACCAGCAGTTTTAGCATCATATGAAAATGATGCAAATTCTTGGACCCCTCCTCAAACTACTGATTCAGAAACAATCTGTGCTTTAACGAGCCCTCAGCGTGATTCTGATGCGCACACAAGTTTGAGAAGTACAGTGGGGCCTTGACTTATGAGTGTCCCGACTAACGAGTTTTTTGAGATACGAGCTGTCTCTCGGCCGATTTTTTGCTTTGAGTTGTGAGCTAAATTTCGGGTTACTAGCCAGCTTCAGATACCCCACCGCTGGTTGGCGCAGCAAACGTCACAGTGAACGCCACAACATCAGCCCAGCATCACGTGTCTCACTCGTTCACTTTAATGATTTGACATACGAGTAATTTGAGTTACGAGCTCTGTCACGGAACGAATTAAACTCGTAAGTCAAGGCCCCACTGTACTGGCTTAGAGCAACCTTACAGCTGTGAAACATAATGGAAACACCAATTGCAGATGAGTACTGGCTCCCAAATCCATGATCTCTAAGTGATTTGGAAAAAGGCATGGGATGCAAACAAACCCCAATGGTCAGTGATTGAGTGTCTTAGATTTTACTCAATTATATTCTTCCATAAAGATCAGTTTAATATTGTTGCATTAAACTTACAGAGGTGTTTTGGGTATTATTTTAAATAATTCCAAATACCAGACAAAATGTCAGTAATGTCACTTTTAAAAAAGTAGCCTGAAGTATGTACATATTCTCTAAACCTTGTAAAGTATAATATTTCCATCACTATTCCAAGACTGTCAAATGGTATATGGATGTCAGGGTAGTATCCCAGGAAAAGCAAATGATTAGAAAACAGAGGTCTAGAGTTTCATCTCAGCTCTACCACTTGCTAGCTGTGGTCTTGAGCAAGTTTCTTCTCTTGGGTCTCAGGAGAGAATGAACTGGAATACAATATGTGAAAGCACCTTGCATTTAGTAGCTGTCCAATAAATGATAGTTTCTTCAAGAACACTTAAAAAGTAAAATAAGAAAGGAAACACAGACTCCACTACGGCTTCTAATACTGAGCACTAATGTGTCAACGTAGGCACTTAACATATGTTAGCTCATTAATCTTCCGAGAACCCTATGAACTGTACACTGTTATCACTCCGTTCCACAGCTGAAAATAGTGAGGCACACAAAGGTAAATCAGGGACATGCAGTTAGTGCCAAACCTGAGGGGAAGCAGGTCAAACTGCTCCCACAAAGTATATTACTTCTCTTACACGCATAAGAAAAAATGAGCTAACATACGTGGAAACACCCAGAAAGTGTGAAAGGCACCATAACACTATTAAAAATTACTACTATTATTAAGTTATTTTTCTGAAAGTGGTTATGGTTTGATCTAATCCACTCACTCTCTTAAGACAAGCTCCTTCTGTTGACCAAACACGTGGTTCAGTGGGAAGTTGGTTGGGCATTCTGAGACTGTGGAATGGAATGGAAAATCTGGGTCCCAGCTAAAGCAAACACTCAGGTGGAACAATCTAGGACCATGGGCCCACGAACTGCATTGGCAGGTCAGACCAAAGACATACTTTTCTGAGGAAAGCATGTATGTGTTATGATTACTATGAATAATGATAACACTGATAGAGATAGTAACAATAACAGTGGTTAACATTTAAGGGCCACATTCTTTGAGTAAGCACAGTGCTGGGTGCTCAACATACATTATCTCAACCCATCTGTCAGGCGGGCAGGCAGCTGTTGATGTCATTATTTTACAGAGGAGGCTCAACCTGTGGTGATGGGTCAATGGCTGGCCTTGCCTCAGGTCCTCAAAGTCCAAGTCCAAGGCTGTGTCTGCCACTCCAAGCTGCCTTTTAGCAATGTGCAGGGGCTCTAGTAGCTAGATGCTTTGTTTTACATTATGTTTTTTAAGGGAATGGATTTTGAGGAAAGTGTTTAAAAAATACATATTTTATTGATTTTTTTTCAGAGAGGAAGGGAGAGGGATAGAGAGTTAAACATTGATCAGCTGCCTCCTGCACACTGCCTACTGCGGATGTATCCGCAACCAAGGTACATGCCCTTGACTGGAATAGAACCTGGGACCCTTCAGTTCCCAGGATGATGCTCTATCTGCTGAGCCAAACCAGTTAGGGTGAGGAAAATCTTTTTTTTTTAAATCATGAAAAATTAAATATCATGGGATCAGCCAACTTTTCATGAAAATTCTTACAACTGACCTAATTGAAAAACATTGTGCTAGTGAAAATAGCGTGAGCTTTGAAGTCAGATAGGTCTGAGTTACCAAACCTTCTGAGCCTCTTTCGTCATCATCATAAGGAAATAGCATTGCTTTTCTCACCACTGTTATGAGCACTAGCTGAGATAACATACCCGTATATATGTAAACGATCTTTAACAGATAGGTGCTCCACAAATGTTAATTTTCTTTCTCTTCTCAACTATTTGAAATGTTTACCTGTGGACCTCTAAATTTATTTATTCTTTTTTTAAAAAAAAATATTCAGAGAGGAAGAGAGATAGAAACATCAACGATGAGAGAGAATCATTGATCAGCTGCCTCCTGCATGCCCCCTACTGGGGATGGAGCCCGCAACCCGGGCATGTGCCCTTGACCAGAATCGAACCTGGGACCCTTCAGTCTGCAGGCGGATGCTCTATCCACTGGGCCAAACTGGCTAGGGCTATTTATTCTTTTATTCAACAACGACTTACTGAGCTCCTCCTATAGGCCATGCTGTGGACACGGGGGGAGAACAATGTGACAAAGTCCTGCTCTTGCAGAGCTTATATTCTGTGGTGGGATACAGACAAGAAGCAAACCAAGAGATCGTGTCAGATGGTGATATACATGATGACAAATGGGCCAAAGTAACACAGCACTGCTTAGTAAAATGAGGGAGCTGGGCATCATAATCTTTGAGGTCCCTTTAACTCTGACATTTATGCCTTTAGTCAGCAGCATTTGATTGTCATGCTACATCCCAGGTAATGGGATGATGTAGAGTCTGATCAATTTTAGGACTCGTGAAGATTTTGTTCAATGTGGTTGATAACACAAAAGAGAGCTTATCTTTATCAGTATTATCAAGTACAAGTACACAGTCATTGTAGGGGAATCCTTTCTATGTACTTAAACATAAAGGGTGATGCCATCAGGCCTCCACTAGAATATGTGGATGAGGCTTTTGAGACATTCACTTCTAGAATGAACAGTGCTGCCAATGTACCTGTTCTGCCAAATTATGTGCTCACTGCCCCAAAGATGCACGCACATCCACACGTGACACACATTGGGAACACAGGCTGAAAGCATCTATCCAATTTGTTGACAATTATGGTTCCGCAGTGTACTCGGCAATTTCAGTTTCATAAGATACTTTTTTATTTGAAGTAAAATAATTTCTTTTAACCTCATAAAAAGACAGTTTGTAAATGTTGTTACAAGTAATAGGATAATAAGGTACCATACTGTGTTTATTCCACTAACTATTCATTACAAACTTGAAAAAAAAATCTAGTGTTTTCAAAAATAAAATGAAGAAATGGGGTTAGGTCAATACATGCCTTTTGAAGAAAACGGTCCTCCAATTACCGTGGCCAAAAAAAAAAAAGGAGAAGGAAAGATCCTCAACTTTATCTTATTGTAATTAATAAATAGTAATTAACAAATTTTCTAAGCGCAGAGTGAGCAAAATTAAAATCCCCAGACCCAATGATATTCATGGTCCCAGGTTAACCAAACTGCAGTGTCTACTACATATCATTCTAGAAGAGGTTTTTGAGTTTCCTGTATATTTCCTTTCTTTATAAAAGCACTGCTTTGTACACCTAAAACTAATACGTTATATGTTAATTATATACGATTTTAAAGATAAATACATAAAAGTGTTGCTGGTACCTTCTGATAACTACATCCAACTCCTAACTGGCTACCTTCAATGTTACAGCTAATTTGACTCATGATGCTGATCATCAGAGGCAGGAACGCCAGCCAGGCTGCCATCAGCCACAGGAATGGTCTCTCTGTCTCTGGGCATCATTATTGTCTCACGACCCACAGCACACCCTCTTTGTTAAAGCTATTTTAGGGAAACAAGATTCAGGAGTGTACTAGTTATTGCAAGGGGCAAGCTGACTCATCTAAAGTTTAGGAGACGCTAGTAGAAAACCATCAGAAACCTCAGGAGAGTATGAGAGCCCCAGATCACAAGGAACTGCTTTGGACTAATTTGATCTTAAAAGACATGATCGTACCAAGTGCTGTTACTGTTGATTATGTAACAGAAACTCTATGTAGGGTTTTCTTAGGCAGTAAATCTATATGTTATTTGTTATGGACACTAGAATATTTACTGTTATCAAAGGTAATAATAAGAATTATTTTCACTGTTACAAAATTTCTATCAGTGCCTAGTTAGAGCTGAAAGTTGAAAATTCTAGGCAACTGCTTCTTTCGCGCACAGTGAGGGGCACACTGTGTGGCCTAAATGTCTCCTGAAATTGCTGTACGTCCTCTGGATCCTGCAGCACATTTTTCATATTTTAACTTTATTTGCAATAAATTCTAGGTTATGATTTTAAATATTTTTATATTTGGTAATAGTATCAATTGCTTAAAGCTGCATTTTATTTCCCTTTACAGATTAGGTCTGAAAGGTGAGGTTAAAGAATTCAATATGACAGAGGGAGGAATGCATTTTAAATAACTTATGTTGCTATACAAACATGCCCTATATTTACTGGCCTCTTACTCAGGGTCCAGTTTAATTGTTATCTGCTCACGCATTCTATGCCACATAATGAAACGCTTCCATTTCACCCACTGAGCCCTGGGTTTTTATGTGCACCTCTACCAATGACCCTTAATTAAGCCGATTTTACCCTTGAAAATGTGAGTTTTCTTTTGGTCAACAAGTATTTTTAAGGGAGAGGTCTGAATGAACTTTCAAAGAGGCATTTAAAATGTTTACTTTAAGCAGTTGTAAAACTGAACAAAAGTATATTTGTACTCAAGTGTGGGCTACCAATACCTTTATTTTCATTGTACATTTCCAGAGAAGCACTTTCACCCTGCAGCGTGCCATCAATTCCGTTATGTTACATTTCAGAGGTATCAAATATCTGAGTAGAAAACAACACGATACAATAGCCTGTACTACTTTACATTAGCCAACAATGTCAACCAGAGATAATGCGTAATTTAAAAGACACCTGTAAAATGTCTTACTGAATATATTTTTTCATAATCATCAGCAAATGCCAAAGCCTAGTAACAGACCTATTATTTATAGCATATCAACATCTAATTGATTTTACAAATGGAGGCAATTATTTTGGATGAATGGAGGAATGCTTGCCAGATTTAAATGATTTATGATTATCAAGAGAGAAAACAACAATGTTTTGCTAATTCATTTTCAAATACAGCTTTTACACTCATTGATAACTTAAATTTTAAACCAGATGATTTGCTTAAATAATACATTAACTTAAAAAAAAGCAAACTGAGATACTTTTAACTGTTTAGAAATATTGCTTCCTACAGTAGGCTCAGAAGGGACTGCACCATAGAAATACATTTTCAAGGCAGATTTAGAACCACAGAAAGATCACACTTCATGAACGCCAACCAATTACTCAGAGCAGGAGCTCCGGCTGTTAGAGCACTGTGTGCTTCACGTCCAAATGAGAACAGTGCACGTACACCCAGGCCTCATACTTCTTGGCTAAAACACTGTTCGCTCCATAGGTTTGGTAATTTGCACGAATGTTGCAAAAGGAAAACTAAACAGTCTGCATTATTTGATATAACTCTCATTGATTTTTATAATCTACTACTTAGATGCATGTTTCAAAAGTAAATGAGAAGATTGAAGGTTCCTTCCCATTTCAAGGAGACTATAAAGCAGAAGAGAAGCTCACGTTTCACAAGAAATAACCTGTGCATTTGTTGAAGAAAAAAACAACAAAAAAAAACAGCTAGGGGAATGCCCCAGGCTGAAGCAGACACTGATTGGGCAAAGCTAAAGGACAAGGGCCCTTGAAACTAAACAAAAGCAAATTCATTCTGTTGACAGATGCTGATTACATCAAAGCAACAAGGAACTCCCATAACTCCAATTTTTTAAAAAACAATTAATATCTCTCTACAATCTACACAATAAGGACAAAGTAAGTTTTTACACCAATCATAATAAGCATCATTAAACTTGCTTTTGAAAGTTTCAGTTCAGGTGAAGACTATTCTGGTGTGCTTTTTAGCTGTGGGCCTCTCCAAACAGTGGTTTATTCATTCCCGTGGACATGTCTGGGGAGCCAAGCTGGCCGTGCCATCAACCCCTTCCTTCCAGGGGTTAACTGCTCTGGCTGCCAAATAAAATACAGAGCGAGCCATGTAATTATGGAGACAGTCAAAGGGCAGGCTCTATTTTGAAATCTATTTGCACAGACAAGGTCTTCCAATTGAGCTTACAGGAAACAAGCTGGTAAAGAGCCTCCTTCTCCCCAGATGCTTTCCACACTTTTTCTCCAATTCAGGAAATCATGGATATGGACACCATACACCATTGCTTCCTGGATTTCAAGCTAAGATGCCATTAAAAGGAGAGGAGTGGATCTGTTTCGCAAACCCATAAAAACATTTTCCCCCCTAATTAACAGCATTTGGCAACAGCCTCTGAATGATAAAACCACAGTGTTTATTAAACAACATTTACAAAGAGGATGCAGGTCCAGTTGTTATGAAGGTATTAGAAAACAAATAATTTTCTTTAATGCTCAAAATAAAGCACACAGTTGAGTCTAACGTATACCGGCATAAATACTTATCTGAAAGATTCGATTTGCCAACCAACAGTGTTGTCCTTGAAGTTTTATTTTATAGCTAAGACTGCTAAAACAGAAAGACTCCACATAAGTAAAAAAGAAATGTGTAAAATATTTTAAGTGACAAAAAAAAAATCACAAGTCATTTTTATGCTGAAACATAAAATTTTGGTGTAGTGGCTTAAAGCTCTAAGTTTGCAATATCTATGAGACCTCATCATTTTCATGTTAAAATAGGATTCGGCCACTACCACTAGAAGTAAGTAGTCAAATGAAGAGATAGTAGTCTTCACCACAGATGTAGCCTGTGGATGTCAGAACTCATCATCAAGCCATAGAGCAGAGCCTGGGAGTCCTGGTTCTAGAGAAGATGCTGGGAAGTCAGCCACAGTTGGAGTACTTCTGGGGAGAGGAAAGGCGGTGGCCTGAGGGCACTCTCTTCCAATAATAACAACATTCAAGAATGATACCCAGGTCATGGCAAAACATGACCTTCCCCAAGGCTCCATCAGGAAGTTGGCTCCACACTACATCCCTCCTCCTTTTTAAAATTCATCAATAGCAACTGATATAGTATAACATCAGTGACAAGTTCAGAAAGGGTTTAGAAAAATACTTCTTTGCTTCTTTACAACAGCTAATTGGATGATATGTGATGATTCATTAAGGTACAACACTTGCACCCAGGGATCTATGATTTAAACAAAAAGCAGTCCTCCTTTCTTGGGAGACAAAACCCCCCCGCCTATTTTAGAAACACAGTTTAATAAATATACCTACTTAATAAAGTAGACTCTTGTTTGTGAGCCTAGAAGAAAATTTCTTTGGGCTGGTCCAACCACAGGTGGGGAGGTGTGTGTCAATGATTTCAGTAAAAACTCAAAATCTAAAATTAAAAGCAGATCATTTGGTGAATAGGTGGAATTTCATAGAAATGATTAATTTGTGAAAGAAAATAGAACTATTGTATGAAATTTATCCATTTAGAATAAAAGTGTTTACTTCAAAATTTAAATATAAATTTATCTTTATTATCATAAAATATTGATTCACACTGAAATAGCATATGCTTAGAAAATCCTATTGTCTCTCAGCTAAAGTTTAGAGAAAAGCAGTTTTTAGCACTTCAACAATACATATACTCAGGCACTTCATGGACAAAGAAATATTGTATTCTCCTAGGGGAAATAAAGGAGCTGTTTATTAGGGCTATGGTTAAAATGTAATAATTCATTCTAGTTGAGCCCTGTGAAAATGTCATCAAAATATCATTTTCTTTGCCAGATTTTCTGGATGCCGCAATATCATTTAAATACCGAATAAAAGACAATCTCTGATCAGAGTAGAAGTTCAACACCAAAATGAACCAAAAGCAAATGTCGTTCCATCAAAGTAACAAAAAAGAAATTTACACAGTCCTGAGACCCAGAGAATGCACACTTCTATGTTAGCACAGAACATCTGGCAAACTTCAACTTTCCAAAGGCTGAAAAAACCCCCCACACATTCCTGTTACCTCATACACTTTGGTTAAAAATGAGGAAAATAGAAAAATTTATATTCAAGCATATAAATGAGAGTCAGAAAGAGCAATTTCACAGAAATCACACATGGAGTTCAATTTTAGAGAAAATTCATATAAAATATTATAAATTTAAAATAATTGATGTAGTAAGGAAGTCCTTTAGTTATTTTCTCAAAAGCCTATTCATAAACACTACTTTCATGTACAATACTACTCAAAATATTAGTAATTTGGATAAAAATCTCCAGTGAGAGAAGACATTGGGACTTTTAGTTTATGATCAAAGTAACAGCTTTAATATGAATATTTTTCAATTGTATTAAAGCATTTGAAAAGAGTGTAATTTTAGTCTTCATCTTACAATAGTGTCAACTGAATTCTACATGCAACATGCTCGTTATATTGTTAGAAGTAGTTCTTTTCCTCTTCCCCCTTCTCTTTTTATGAGCCATTTAAAGTTATTTATGCAAACAATTGGTAAAGATAGCTCAAAAATTTTGACCAAATTGCAGTATCAATACAAAAAAGAATCTACCATCTTAATATTTTCCTGAGAATGTTTTCACTGTACAACTTCAAGTGAAAGGCATGCAATAAAAAGAAAACATATGCATACAAATCCTAAAGTTGTTATGACAATTGTGGGAGTTTTGGCTCTGCCCTGTAACCAGGCAACAGAAGTAGTAGATAGGTAAGTAGGTAGGTAGGTAGGTCAATAATCACAACCTAAAATGAGAAAGCTAGAGCTCTACGCAACAATACATTTCCAAGCTTCTGCAGTTGTGATTACACAGATTAAAGACAAAAGAAGCTGAGATCATGCATTAGGGCATTATTTTCACAAGAAAAATAAAGATAAAATACACAGTAGCTTCTTTAGCAAAATATAAAGTTCCAAATGACAACTTTTTTTCCTCCTACTATTTTTTCCTTTTTATTGAATTTATTGGGGTGACGCTGGTTAATAAAACTATATAGGTTTCAGGTGCACAATTCCATAACACATCTGTAAACTGCATTGTGTATTCACCACCCCAAGTCAAGTCTCCTTCCATCACCATTTATCCCCCCTATACCCTCTGCCACCTCCCCACACTCCCCTCTACCCTCCCCCAGGCAATCCCCACACTCTGAAGGCAGCTTTTTGGACTGATGTACTAATGTTGCCACAAATAATTTTATATTCAATGCAACTGTGTAGACTTAGTTAACCACGTGAATAAATAATCACTCCATAGCTTTAGGCATGAATGCAAAAAGTGCAGTGTATTAAAATGGTGCAGGCTTAAAAGAAGAGTCCCATAGAAGCCTGTTTAAAACGGGCCCTTGTAATTTTTTTTGTTTTTCAGATATGGACGCTCAACTATAAAACCATTACTTTTGGTACTAAAGATTAAAAATTAAAATGACTACCGTAGCTAACAAAAACATGTACTCTTTAACTGTACAAGGCAGGCTGCCTCTCATAACTGAAAACACAATTTTACTTGAAAACCTTAGCTGACCAAGATTATTCACACTTGGTGAAATGAGAAGTTCATCATCTATTTTTTAGATTAAAATCTTCAACATAACCACGATACTGAAATCTTCGATATACACAATATTTGAAACATGTTTATTGTCTAATGTGAGGTGTATTGAACATTTTTTGAACTATACTCCTACCAGAGTGTTAAAAGGAAACCAATCCCAAAATACCTAGATAAAACATAGCCAATGTGGAGGTAAAAAGAAGGAAATATTGTGGAACTTAAAATACTTTATATTTTGCTAGTAAATGAGATTTTCCTCCAAAAATGTGCCTTCCGAATTATATTTACTTGAGTTCTTGTTTAAATTGGTTTCTCTGGCACTAGTCGGTTTACTTAGACAAGTTAGTTAAGCTCTCTAAGCTTTAGTTTCCTCATCTCTTAACAGGAATTACCTTTTTCACAGGATTGCTATGATAATTGTATGACATGAGGCATGGAAAGTGGCACAAGGTAAGCACTGGATAAATGATAATTATGATCACTGGTTGCCTGACTGTGGGAGAAGGTCACTCTAAAAAGGACTAATGAGTAGGGAGAAACCAGCTGAATTTCGAACTGTGCTTTGGCTAATTCACAAAGTAAGTACTTCACAAAGCTGCTACTTAAAGACCACGTCATCCAAAGCACTGGGCCTTTCCTACCTTCATCACAGGACCACCCTGATGATCAAATGAGATTGCAGATGTATAAATACTTTACAAACTAGACAGCATCTCATGATTGTAGTGTACAGAGAGAATGTTTAAATGCAATAGGACAAATTATGCTCAACACAATTTTGACAATTTTCTGAGAGTTCTTGGTGGGGCCTTCCTAAAATTCTGATGGCTAATTGTGAGGTCTAAGGAAAATCTCTTCTTCCACTCAGAGTCATAAAAGACCCCCGCTTTCCTCAAGAATCATATCCTTCCTATACAGAATAGCTTTTACATGTGTGCAAAGTGTGGGATGGGAGAAATCATGTTATAGAAAGAGTCCACTTGGCAGTGAAGACATTCCCTATAAAGCTCACTATCACGATTTTAAGGATTAGATCAGAATGCTGCTATTTTTGTTGTGTTACTAAATAATGTTTGGTCAACGTTGTGCGTATTCATAAGCTGTTCTGTAATTCTTGGTAACCTCAGTAACTTAAAGTCTGTAAGAATTTAAACATATCTGTCTCAGTGTGCAACTATTTAATAGAAATATTCTAGCACTTACCAAATCTTATTGTTTAAATGCACCAAGAAGTCTTCTTTGCATAAAAATTCCTATTTATTAAACAGTGATACAGGAAGAACTTATTTACATTTCTAGCATTACCAACATACATAATTTATGACAAAAAAAGGCAAGCACTCCATAAGAAATGCTCAATCACTGTCAATCACAATATACATAAACCAAAGCAAATCGTGTGAACTGTATTAAATTCAGCTGAACACAGAATTGCCAACAGAACAAACAAAAAAACAAATAATTATCAGTGACTCATAGACCTATTTACAGGATACACAAAATAACTTGAAAAGGTGTAACCATGGAAACCTGATAACCTAAATTCAGTGCCTTTAAATTTTGCATTTATTTAAACACTGTTTAAATGATGTCTTTACAAGATTTAAATATTTCAAAAGTAGTCAAAGCTTATCTTTGTTATCTGATCATTGATCAAAATAATTTCAACTATAAATTAGCTATCTTTAAAATTATTCAAGGACCAATTTAATGAAACCATGATAAAAATGTCAAGCCATTTTTTCTAATTTTTCAGCAAACTATTATTTTCACAACCACTGATTAACAATTGAAAAACTCAACTATACACAATAAATCCCACAGTAATCAAATAATATTAAATCACATTTTGACATAAAGACTTTTTAAAACTCACACTGTTGCATGCAACCACCCCGTCTTCCTCTAATTAAAAACTAAAGCTATTAGCTGTTTCAATTTAGAGGTGATTTTCACTAACAATTACCATTTGAATAGTTTAATATTTAATGCTGTAGTCAGTCCTAGTGTCTTATATTTCATTTCATAAGCTACATTAGTAAAACATTATTTTGTAGTTCACTGGCTCCCACACTTAAGATGTGATGTTCAGTGTGTATTTCATTATGTAGATGAGCAATGGATGTTGTTTGACATGATTTAAATGGGTCAACAGTATTTTCCTAGTCACATTAATCATTCAGACAGCTAGAATGAAAAAAAAGGCCTTGAAAACTAAAACTAGAGAATCTATTCACACAAATGACACTCACCATTGGCGGGTTATCTAGGATGTGGTTAAGGAGAAGGAAGAGTTGCAGACTTTGAACACATGTTTCATTATTTATTCGGAAACCACTTCAAGACCCTAGCTCCATTTTTGGAATCCAAGTGAACACCCACAGGGACAGATTTCTGAGATACTAAAGTGTAACTTTAAAAAAAGCATTAGATGGAAATCTATAAAAACTTTTCATTGGAGAAGAATAAAATTGGGAGAACCCAGCTCCAAATGAGACTGGGTCCCAAGGTTAGGGTCAGCGCACAGTTTCTATAAAAATGTACTGCGCACAGATGGGGATGCAGCCCTCACTCTGGACAACCATCTTGTCTTGCCTGCCGATGGCTCCTAGAAAGTGAAGAGAAGGGGAACAAGAAAAAGCAGAACCAGCCTTTAGAAAGAGCTGCAGATCACACGGACTCAGCCCTGAGTCAATAACGAAGAATCTGCTGAGGAACATGGAAAGCAACAACGTGAACTCACAAAGAGCAACTCCACAGTTTCCCTTTCCTCGCGTGGTCATGACTGGCTTTTCACTGGGTCGGGTGGAGGGATGATTTGGTGTACAAAGCCAGGCAACATGCCAGAATCATTCTGCATAACATCCTACCACTTTGTCCGTTCCATGTGATTTATGTGCTTTCTGAAAAACGAGTATGGCAGTGACATATAGTCACATCCCTCCCAATGGAAGCTCTTTATGGGTTTCTTGGCAGCTGGGAAGGAGATGGTGTCAATCATTAAATTTTTCATTCTGAATCCTGAAAGGTCATCCTCTCAAGTGGATGTGCTCTGCCCTCTCCTGAAACCACACAGAATGAGCCAAAGTCCACAAGAAGCCCATGTTTTCTTTTCCTGATTATGAAAATAGATATTAGATACTGAGAAAACAGAAACAGCAAATAGTAAAAAAAAGTAAAAATCTTCCTCAGTTGATCACATTGACATTCAGCAAATACACTTTAGAACATTTCTCTATGTATTCACTAATATATTATTATATTTTATAGAATATTAATTAGCATATTTTATACATATTCAATTTATACATGTAGTTTTATTAAACTGCTATTTTGAAAGTAATTAATTTCTCTCCACAATATATGAAAGACATCTGTCTGTAATACATAAATACAGATCTGCATGATCCTTTTTAGGCCTATTGTGTTGTTTTAGTGGCTTCATAGTATTCCTTTATATGGATGGGTCACAAAGTACTTTATTTAACCAATGATGAACATTTAGGCAGGTTATTTTTAAGTTTTTTTTTCCGTGCATAGTAAACTTTTTACAAATACAGCTGCACATAGGATCTATTTTTCTTTTTAGTTTAAATTCCTAGAAGTAGAATTCTTTGGGTTAAGAAATATGTAAAATTTTGGCATATTTGCAAAGCTACTCTCCACAAAACAGCAATTTTTATTCCCAATGGTGCCTATTTCCCTATACCCTCATGAATATTAACGCCAGTCTTATAAATGAAAAATGGTATCTCATTTTTACTTATTTTTCTTCAGATACTGCTGAGGTTGAGGATCTTCCCTTTATTTATACATTTATATTCTTTTGGGAAATCTCTACTTAGGCCTCTTGGGTTGTTTTTTACTTGACTTAATCTTAAGAGTGCTCTGTGAATTTATGTACTATATTGTTTCAAATATATTTTTTCCGTTCTCCATTTGCATTTCAACTGTATTTAAAGTGTTTTGAGCCACATAATTGGGTTCACATTGAATTTATGGCTTAATCTAGGGAGAATATGATTCTTTAAAATAGTTGTTTTATTTAAGAGATTAAGTTCACATTTACTGCAGTATTCTTAATATCCTTCTGTAGAGGTCTAATGTTTTCTTTATATAGGTCCTGTATATTATTATTTATTTACTAGAGGCTCGGTGCACGAAATTCGTGCATGGGGTGGGGTCCCCTCAGCCAAGCCTGCATCCTCTCCAATGTGGGACCCCTTGGGGGATGTCCGACTGCTGGTTTAGGCCCGATCCCAGGATCAGGCCTAAACCAGCAGTCAGATATCCCTCTCACAATCCTGGACTGCTGGCTCCTAATCACTCACCTGCCTGCCTGCCTGGTCGCCCCTAACTGCCCCCCTGCCGGCCTGGTTGCCCCTCATGGACCCCTGCCGGCCTGGTCGCCCCACGCAGCCTGATGTTCAGTCATTTGGTCGTCCCTCACTAACCCCCTGCCAGCCTGGTTGTAGGCAGCCATCTTGTGAGGGTGTGAGGGTTAATTTGCATATTACCTCTTTATTATAGAGGATTCCTAGGTATTTTATATTCTTGACTTCTTTATAAATGGGATGTTTTCCATTATGTTTTCTGCCTAAATATAGGGCAGTAATCTTAAACTTACTTAAGTTTACACCTTAATCATTGCCAGCCTTCTGAACAAGGACTCTGTATAGCACTAGCTCCTGGGGTCCTCTTGCACTCAGCTTGACTTCCTCCTAGAAAGAGCAAGAAGTCTTAAAGTTGTAGAAGGACGGGGGTCCCCTATTGCTCCCTTTGAGCAAATGCTCTCCTGATGAATTTTTCTCTGAGTTTCAGAATACTACTTCTAACTCCACCTACAAGTTTGGAAAATCACTATGCCAAACAGCTGACAGAAAAAAAAATGACTAATTTTTTTGCATTAAAAATATCTGATTATAGACAAAAGCATGGAAGAGTTTGTTATAACCTTTTCCCTATTTTTACCTATATTTGAAATTTTCAATAATAAAAAGTTTTAAAAGTATTTGATTTATGTACTAAAACAGTATCTTTTCTAAAGTATTCTAAGAAGTGTAAGAAATGGAAGGGTTATTTTAAATCTGGGATGCTGTTTATATGTGAAAAACCAAAGCATTTAAGATGAGCATTGAGCCCAGCCAGTGTGGTTTGGTGGTTGAGCATGGACCCATGAACCTGAAGATTTGATTCCTAGTCAGGGCACATGCCCCGGTTGTGGGCTTGATCCCTAGAATGGGGCTTGCAGGAGGCAGCTGATCAATGATTCTCTCTCATCTCTATCTATCTCTATCTCTCTATCTCTCTCCCTTCCTCTCTCTGAAATCAATAAAAATATATTTAAAATGAGCATTGACCTGCAGTTGCAGTTGTTCCTAAGCTGTAAGCTAGGACTAGTACTTCTTGATGGTGGAACTATAAAATTAGTCACACAGTTCTAATTTGCAGTTCACAGCCACAGGAGCTGTGAAACTCTTGGGCCCAGAGTTTTAGCTGCTCATAAACTGTGCAAGTCAAACTCCTAAAAGTACACCAGAGCACAAGAGATCACAAGACTGGGTACGTAATTGTTTCCGAGTCCAGTCTGATGTAAGGTGCGGCTGGGATGTAAGGTGTTTTGGGCTTGTCCATCATGGTGATGTAGAGAGAGGCAGTAAGTCTTCAGAGAAGGTCAATGCTGTGAGTGTTAAAGAAACACTGCAGAGTGAGGGAAGGTTTATTTCTACCTTTGTGCTATAAAACGTGAGGCAACAAGTAGATATTTGCACAATGGTATTGGTTCTCCCAAGTAGGTATTTTGGGAATCTATATATATAAAAGGCTAAGTGTCTGTCCCTCCGACCGGTAGCTATGACGTGCACTGACCACCAGGGGGCAGATGCTCAACGCAGGGGCTGTCATGGTGCGCACTGGCCATCCTATCTAATAAAAGGCTAATATGCAAATCGACTAAACAGCAGAATGACTGGTTGCTATGACATGCACTGACCACCAGGGGCAGGTGCTCAATGCAGGAGCTGACCCTTGGTGGTCAGTGTACTCCCACAAGGGAGCGCCGCTCAGCCAGAAGCCGGGCTCATGGGTGGCTAGCGCAGCAGCAGTGGTGGGGGCCTCTCCCGCCTCCGCAGCAGCGCTAAGGATGTCTGACTGATGGCTTAGGCCCGCTCCCAGATGTGAGAAGGTGCAGTCCGGGCAGAGGGATCCCCCCACCCCCTGAGTGCATGAATTTCATGCATCAAGCCTCTAGTTTAAAAATAAAAGGCACCAGGGAGCTGGTGCCGACAAACCAACACTCAGTTTCCCCCAAGTGGGACACACGTCCCGCCACCACCCCAGAATGACACCCCAGCAAATCGCAGAGAACGCTGCCAAGACCCCATGGCACAAAATGTGGTCCACAGCCCAGTCCAGCCCAGAAATGGTCCTTGTGGGCGCTGGGTAATGACATCACATAGCAACGCCCAGCTTCCTATCCCTAGTGACTAGCCTCCTTGGAGTTTCTTCAGCCCAGGAATCCGACTTGCTTTATAGCGAGGTACAAATATTTTACAGTTTAACCAAATGTCTGTGAAGCGTTTTCCCATGCCTCATCTCATTTGCTCCTCACAGAAGTCTTGGAGTAGGTAGATAGGAGACTCAGTAGAATCCTATTTTTTTTTCATTAGCAAGACGCGAATAGTGATATTACAATATTTCTCCTAATTAATTTCCTTTCAATGTGCATGTGGACTCTAGTAATGTATAAAATAGGAAGGCTATAAATCCATAGAGGAGGTTGTAGTGGACTGATGTGGACAGAATTCATACTTATAACTAAAGTTTCATCATTACCCAGTCTACCCTGCTCTCAACTCCATTGCCATGACTAGATGATGCTGACCTCCTGGAGTAATCTGAAAAAAAGACTGGCAATATTTCGTTTTGGTGATTGCAAATTTAGACCTCATAAATATTATGTAACTCTAGTCTTTTTGCCTCTAGCCAACCAGCCTGACTGCAATTTCCAGCTACAAGTGGCATACTGACATTGAGAATTTATGAGTTTTACCATATTAGTAGTGCACATTTCCTTTTGAATTATTCTAGCCTGTAGCCTGAAGCAGATTATAATTATCATTCCTTTTGCTACACAAATCTGAAGATCTACAAGTGGTTCAGATAGCCACATTAATATGTTTCAATGTTTTAAGTAGGCTGACAAATATAAGCTCTATATGACAAATGAAAAGCAGATGCATTTTTTTTGTATTGCTAGAATTTTTAAACTATTTTTAGCTAATTAAAATCTGGTCCAAGTCACAGTGTTTGTGATTACCTATCTCATTAGAGATGGTTTTCACTTTACCATCAAAACAACAAATGCATATTTTATAGTGTGCTTGAAGCAGAATATTCAGGTAGGTGATCTATACTATAAAGTTAGTTCTACACCAAGATAAATACGTGGTCTTAGCTGTTTGGAAAGCATTTTTTTCCCCATAAAAAATGTGGCTAAGTTCTCAGGCTAGCTAGCCTATTTGCCCATAATTTAACTGAAATACTGTACATTTGCAATGAAAACTAAAGGTTTGGAAACACTCAGCAGCAAGCACCTAGTATTTTAGCTACCTTATGGGTTAACTGAGCTAGCCTGGGAATGTTCCTGCCATTCACAACGTGGTTTCTAAAGGAAAAGGTGCTCCACACTGTTGGACAATTAGGAAAAGTGCAAAATCCACTCTACTGTCTCCATTCTCAACTTCCTTCTCTTAACTGGAAAGTAGATGGAGGCTGAGCAGCCCTCAAAGACTAGAGAGGAGAGGACAAGACCAAGTCTCATCCCTTCCTATAAAACCTGTACCAGTTCCAGAGCCAGGATCCTCATGTTCAACTTTTTTCCAACTTCTAGAGCAGGTGAAAGGAATCAAGTCCGTTTTCAAGTTCAACCAACCCCTCTTACCTAATCCTTAACACCAGAGTGAACATCTCAAGCCCCCATACAGCCACTCTGATAGGAAACACGTTGGCTCTGGAGGACTATTACCCCTCTCTCTCCAGAGTTCACCAATATGGGCAGGAGGTCTATTTAATAATTGTCCATAACTTAGTTGGAGCCAGTAGAACTGTTTAGCTTCAGCTCTGGCTGTAAGATTTACTAGCTGTCAACCTTCAGCAAGTTATTTAACTACTAGAGGCCAGGTGCATGAAATTCATGCATGGGTAGGGTCCCTAGGCCTGGCCGGTGATCAGGGCTGATCTGTGGGGTGGGGGGACCGCCCCCCCCCCCGCCTCTTGGCTGGCCTGGCGCCACCTGCTCACCAGCCCATCCCCCACCGCCGCTGCTGGTTGGGGCCTGCAGGTTGGAGGCAGCTCCTGCGTTGAGTGTCTGCCCCCCTGGTGGTCAGAGCGGTTGTTCTGCCCGTTGTTCTGCCGTTCGGTCTATTTGCATATTAGGCTTTTATTATATAGGATTCTGTGCCCTAATTTTTTCATCTGTTAAAAAATGGGAACATAACCCTGGGCAATTTTGTTCAGTGGTTAGAGAGTCGGCCAGTGGATCAAAGGGTCTTGGGTTCGATTCCCGGTCCCGGGCATGTACCTCCATTGCAGGTTCTATCCCCAGCCCCAGTTGGGGTGCGTGTGGGAAGCAGTCAATTGAAGTGTTTCTCTCACATTGATGTTTCTTGTAATTACTCTATTACTACAAACTAGTTAATAAATACCCTTGATGACCATGTACCTACATTCTTATTCCATAGTTTTCTTAAAAAACTTTTTATTTTGAGATAACTTTAGACTTACAGAAGAGTTGCAAAAATAGTAGAGAGAATTTCCATATACTTTTCACCAGCTTCATTTATTCTCTGTTAACATTTTACATAACCATGGAGGATTTATAAACACTAAGATACAATCCTATTAGCTAGAATACAGAAGAGAACTTATTCAGGTTCCTCCTATTTTTTCCAAGAACATAATTTTTCTGTTCCAGGATCCAATTCAAGATCCCATATTGTATTTAGTTGTCATGCCTCCTTAGTCACCTCAGGTCTGCAACAGTTCCTCAACCTCCCTTGTCTTTCATGACCTGGAGACCTTTGAAGAATACTGGTCAGTTATTTTATAGACTATTCCTCAATTTTGCTTTGTCTGATGTTTTCTCATGATAAAATTGAGATAGAGTATCTCAAATAATACCACACAGATGTGTCCTTCTCAGTGCACCCTATCAGAACATTCATTATGATGTTAACCTTGCTAAGATGATGGCTACCAAGATTATCCAATGCAAAGATACTATTTTCCATTGTAAGTATTAAATATTTTACAGAAGATACTTTGAGACTATTCAAATCTTCTGTATTTGCTTAAAAACTTCCCCACTAACTTTAGTACTCATGGGTGGATCTTACCCACAGCAATTTTTACTGTGATATTCTCTAATAGTGATTTCCTATTTATAATTTTGTATTTTTTAAATTAAATTTATTGGTGTGACATTGGCTAATAAGATTATACGCTTCAAGTGTACAATAATATATTACATCATCTCTATACTGCTTTACATACTCATTACCCAAAGTTTAGTTTCATTTTGTCACCATATATGATTCTCATTATCCTCTTTTTTATTTACTTTTATACATCAACTAGAGGCCAGGTGCATGGGATTCGTGCACTGGTGGGGGGGGCGTGGCCTGTGGGAATCAGCCCGCTGTGGGAGCACCACTCATCCTGGTCGGCCAAGCGGCTGTGGACCTACCCTCTGAGCGGCTGTTCCCACTGTGGGAGTGCGCTGACCACCAGGGAGCAGCTCCTGTGTTGAGCGTCTGCTCCCTGGTGGTCAGTGCGTGTCATAGCGACTGGTCAACCAGTCATTCTGGTCGTTCTGCCGTTTGGTCGCTGGGCTTTTATTATATAAGATACGGGCTTGTGCACATTTATTCTTTTCTTTCAAATCCAATTCTATCATTGTTTTGTTACTCAAGCTCTTTCAGGTTAGTTCCTGTGCCCCTTTCAATGTGCTTCATTTCCTGTCCCTTGTTTTTAGCGTCCCTCACTTTCTGGCATCACAAGATGCTCTATACTCATCTTGTATTTCCCTGCCCAATCTTGAAACCAATCCAAGGACCCCTAGTTCTTTTACTGCAGAATGGTATTTAGAAATAAAGATATAGCCACTAAATGTGCTGATTGCTACTGGGAAAATCACTGATTTCAGTTCCTCCAGTGAACTGAGATAGGAAACATGCATACACAGGCATCTATATTTCTTTTCTTTCTTTTTTTTTTTTTTTTTTTTTTTTTTTTGCTGGATCAGGAAATTATTTACTTTAAAAAATATTCAATATTATTTTGTAGTAGTTTCAGGTGTACAGCATAATGGTTAGACAATCATATACTTTACAAAGTGTTCCCCCCAATATTTCCAGTACCTACCTGGCACCATAAATAGTTATTATAATATTACTGACTATATTCCCTATGTTGTACTTTATATCCCTGGGACTATTTTGTAACTACCAATTTGTAGTCTTACTCCCTTCACCTTTCACCCGGTTCCCCAATCTCCCTCCCTGCTGGCAACCATCAGTCTGTTCTCTGTACCTATGAGTCTGTTTCTGTTTTGTTTATTCATTTATATTGTTCTTTAGGTTCCATATGCAAGTAAAATCATTTTGTATTTATCTTTCTCTGACTGACTTATTTTACTTAGCATAATACCCTCTAGCTCCATCTGTGCTTTTGCAAATGATAAGATTTCATTATTTTTTATGATCAAATAATATCCCATTGTATGTATGTACCACCACTTTTTTATTCATTTGTCTATTGATAGGCACTTGGGTTGCTTCCAAATCTTGGCTACTGTAAATAATGCTGCTTTTTTAGGAACCTCCATACTATTCTCCACAGTGGCTGCACCACTCTGCATTCCCACCAACAGTGCGCAAGGGCTCCCTTTTCTCCACATCCTCATCAACACTTGTTGTTTGTTGATTTACTGATGACAGCCATTCTGACATGTGTGAGGTGACATCTCATTGTGGCTTTAATTTGCATCTCTCTGATGGTTAGTGACATTGAGCATCTTTTCATATGTCTATTGGCCATCTGCATGTCCTCTTTGGAGAAGTGTCTATTCAGGTCCTCTGCACATTTTTAAACTGGATTGTTTGCTTTTTTGGTGTTGAGTTGTATGAGTTCTTTATAAAATTTATTACAGCTATCTTTGTGGTGGAGTGATGGTATAGTCCCTCTTTATTACAGTAACCCCTTATCTGATGTGCAGTTGCAAACATCTTCTCCCATTCAGTGGGTTGTATTTTCATTTTGTTGATAGTGTCCTTTGTGCAAAAGCTTTTTAGGTTTATATAGTCCTATTTGTTTGTTTTTTCTTTTTATTTCCTTGCCTGAGGACATCTATCAGAAAAAATATTGCTAAGAGAAATGTCATAAATTTTACTATCTATGTTTTCTTTTAGGAGTTTTATGGTTTAAGTCTTATATTTAAGTCTTTAATTCATTTTGAGTTTATTCCTGTATATGGTATAAGAAGGTGATCTGATTTCATTTTTTTTTTTTTGCATGTTTCTGTCCAATTCCAGAGTTTTGGTTTTTTTAAAAATATATTTTATTGATTTTTTACAGAGAGGAAGGGAGAGGGATAGAGAGCCAGAAACATCGATCAGCCGCCTCCTGCACGCCCCCTACTGGGGATGTGCCCGCAATCAACGTACATGTCCCAGACTGGAATAGAACCCGGGACCCTTCAGTCTGAAGGCCGACGCTCTATCCACTGAGCCAAACCGGTCAGGGCCAATTCCAGAGTTTTTTAATTGCTATAACGTATATAGGATGATAATACTACTTGCTGAAGCATGAAAAGCTACCATGTTCTTTGCAGGAAAACTATATCCTTTCATAGGCTTAATAATAATAATAATAATAATAATAATAATAATAATAATAATAATAAAAAAAATAAAAAACGGACAAGCTTGTAGCAATTTTTAAAATAATTTCATACACATTATTTTATTTGGTCCAACAACCTGTGTAAAGTAAGCTGGGAAGATATTCTTGTACTTATTTTACAGGCAAAACCCCCTGAGACTCAAGAAAGGTGAGGGATTTGCCCAAGATCACAAAAGTTAAAGTGGCAAATTTGGATTTCAAACTTAAGCCTATTTTAAAAAACCTTTTTATTTATAGAAAATGTCAAACATACACCAAATAAACAGAGTACTATAACTGCCGTGTACCCATCATCCAGTTTTAACAATTATCCACTCATGCTGATAGTTTCATCTATAACCATCCTCCTTTCCCACTGAATTAGTTGGAAGTCCATCCCAGACATATCATTTCATCTGTAAATATTTCAGTATGTATATCTAAAAGATGATAACTCCTTTTAATGATTTAACAATACAACCACATCACACCTAAAAGATTAACAATAATGCCTTAATATCATCAAATATTTGGGTAGTCTTCTGATATTCTTCTTTTGTCATATATTTATAATTTTTTTCATTAAACAAATAGTTTGTTAAAATATGACCCAAATACTGCATTTGATTGGCATGTCTCGTGCCTGTTTTAATCAATTCCTTTCTCCTCCTGAAATGCCTTTCTTTGTCCCTAGCATCTCCCACATTCTGAAATTTACTAGTTGTATCTCACTGGTGACATTTAACATGTTTCTTATATTTCCTATAGACTGATATTAAACTGAGAGAGTTGTTTTGATTCAAGTTCAGTTTTTTTAGTAAGAATTATTTAATAGATGGTGGTGGGCTCAGACAGCTGTCTCTCCTTTTGTGATGTTAGCAACCATTGATGGCTTCAATCCATTAACTCATTAGGGGTTTGCCAAGTGGTGATATTTTATCAGACTTATTTTAATTGTTGGCAGAAATACTTGTATAAAGAAAAACTTTCTTTTATCAAAGGATTTGATCAACCTGAGGTTCAGTTCATACAAAAAACTAAGCTAAAGGCTTGATTGTTTCTTTTGATTTAATCAGTTTTCAGACTAGCTAGTTAAAAACTTAGAGCTTTGATCAATAAATCTAGTGTTCTTAATAAGAGATTAGATAAAATTTCTATCTGGAAGATTTTATCTAAAATATTATCTATTTCTGTGTAAATAACTTCAATGTAACAGACTGAGTCAGTGAAACTTAATTTTACTTTGAAGTAAAAATACTGGTCAGAGTCCAGTAAAACAGATACACTTCACTAATTTTTATCATAAAGTAAAACATTAATTACCCAGATTTAATAAATCACATATCTTCTCCATCCCTCTTTTCTCACACTTTCATTTTGGGGGTGGGGTGGGGCTGGAAGAATAGTGGTAACAAGACAAGACTGCAATTTAAAGGGGACAAAAACCCAACTCCGAATGGATTTTTTCTTTAAGAAAGAAACCCAAAACCAAAAGAAAACAGGTAAAATTAGCTATTGGAAATTATGGCCATGTGAATCAACCCTTGCTCCCCACATCTGGCAGCACTTAGCTCCCCAGGGCATGCTTGGTGCCCCAGGGCACTGCTACACATGTTTGACCAGCAGGGCAACAACAAAGGACACAGAGGCTATAAAAAGAGGCAGCAGGTAACCATCAGGCTGGCCAAATGGCTGAGGCACTTTGACAAAACACACAATGAAGCAACTGGTTATTCCCATGGCTGAAAACTCAAGGAGGGGAGGGCTTTATTTTAGGATTCAAGTTCCACAACCCATCTCTTTAAGTCACTGGATTACTTCCTTGTTTTAATCAGGTCTACAAATCCTCCCTTTTCTTTCAGACATTCCGTGAGTAACACCAGAGACAAACTATATAAAGCCACCTTGTCTTCTTGCCAAAAACCCATCTGAAAATTCAACTAGACTGTTTTCTGGACTTTACCCCCAGACTGTGGAGGAAGTGAAGGTGCCAAGTTATTCTGCAAACACTTTGGCATTATACTAAAAAAGAGACAGAAGTGTTCATGAATGAGATGGTCTATCTTATTATATTCATTCTGCAACTTAGATGAGCACATAGTACTATCAGTTTTAAATATGGCTCCTAACAAAGCAGACATTTCATGATTATGAAGTAGGGGCTTTGCCTTTCCCACAGCCTAAAGCCTTCTTTTGGAGCTGTTGGTAGAGGAGTGTCTCTCTTCTCTTCCACCATGAATCCTTACCCTCCTCTTTACTAAAACTACAAAAACATACTGAAGGCCGAAGGCGGAGGCGGGTGCGCGTGCGGGGGGGCGGGGGGGGGGGGGGCTTGGAGATATGGGAAAGGGGCATCTGTAACACTTTCAACAATAAAGATAAAATAAAAACAAAACAAAACATACCAACTTATTTCTTCTAATACAATCTTAGCAAAGCAAGAATGATAACTCCTATTAAACTAAGGCTTTATGGAGATACTAGTGACCCGGTGCACAAAATTCATGCACATTAAAAGGGGATTAATTAGAAGAAATATTTTAATATTGCTATTTGCCCTTTCTCTATAATAGAGGTGTCAGAGATGAAAGAAAATTAGTAAAATGTATATGAAAATCTTCCTCCTGTCAGAGTCTAGGGTGCACCATGGGACCCAGAGTCAAGTCCCCACCCACCCACGTGCGCCTCAAAATTGCACGAGACCCAGACCTGGCTGGCCCCCTCTCATTGGGCTAGATCAGCCGTGGGCAAACTACGGCCCTCGGGCTGGATCCGGCCTGTTTGAAATGAATAAAACTATTGAAAAAAAGACTGTACCCTTTTATGTAATGACTAGGGGCCCGGTGCACGAAATTCGTGCACTGGGTGTGTGTGTGGGGCGGGGGGGAGTGTCCCTCAGCCCAGCCTGCCCCCTCTCACATACTGGGAGCCCTCAGGCGTTGACCCCCATCACCCTCCAATTGCAGGATCGGCCCCTTGCCCAGGCCTGACGCCTCTGGCCTAGGCATCCGGCCCGGGCAGCGGGGACCTGCAGTGGCAGTGGCCCCACGATCGTGGGCTTCGCTTTAGGCCCAGGCAAGGGACCCCTAGCTCCTGGGACTGCCAGCTTCGACCGTGCCCAGCTCCCATCGCTGGCTCCACCCCTACTTCCTGCTATCACTGGCCAGGGCAGAAAAGGTGCCTGATTCTCCCCCCTGGGTTTCCAATCACTGTCAGTGGCAGGGGGCTTCTTCCTGCTTTCCCTTTCGCCTCCCTGCATTGTGCCTACATATGCAAATTAACCGCCATCTTGTTGGCAGTTTACTGCCAATCTTAGTTGGCAGTTAACTGCCAATCTTAGTTGGCAGTTAATTTGCATATAGCCCTGATTAGCCAATGAAAAGGGTAGCTTGTACGCCAATTACCATTTTTCTCTTTTATTAGTGTTGATGTTTACTTTGAATTTATATTAGTTCACACGAACACTCCATCCATGCTTTTGTTCCAGCCCTCCGGTCCAGTTTAAGAACCCATTGTGGCCCTCAAGTCAAAAAGTTTGCCCATCCCTGGGCTAGATCTAGACCTGGCCGGTCCCACCCTTGTCAACCCCCACCGGGTGGGGGGGCACAGCCTGCGGTCCCCAGCCTGGCGCCAGGGCAGGGGGTGAGGCCTGAGGTCCCCCATCAAGCCCCACCGGGCGGGAGGTACAGCCTGAGGTCCCCTGTCAATCCCCACGGGGTAGGGAGGGGGGGAGCAGCCTCAGGTCCCTGCTGATTGCTCCTTAAGGCTCGTTATGGGAACTAGGCCTCAGCTGTGGGTGCAGCCATCTTTGTGGCGGAGTGATGGTCAATTTGTATATTCCCTCTTTATTATATAGGATTCTCTTATCCCAAAGGAATGATTCTAGTACTTGGAAATTTTATGTTCCAAACAAAGGTTGTAAGGGAGATATTTTGGGGCAATTAGACCTTTCCAATGATTTCAGTTACACCATTGTTAATAATTTGTTTCATAAGAATAAAACTCTGGGGGGGAGCACTATAAATGTCTTTAGTGTCCTATCCCAATGAAATATTTCTTAATTATGGATTTTAGAAAATGATGAGCACTTGAGATAATATTTCTAAATTGTCATTCATATTTATTTTTCAAAAAAATTTTTTATTTATTAATTTTAGAGAGAAAGGAAAAGAGGGGGAGAGGGGGAAAGGGAGAGGGAGAGAGAGAGCAAGCGAGAGAGAGAGAGAGAGAGAGAGAGAGAGAGACAGAGAAACATCAAATTTTGTTGTTCTACTTATTTATGCATTCATTGATTCCTGCATGTACCCCGACCAGGGATCAAACCTGTAACCTTGGCCCATCAGGACAACACTAACCAACTGAGCTACCTGGCCAGGCAAAACAATTTCTTAAAACTAAGCAACAAGAAGATTTTTTGATATATGACATATACATACATGCATACATGTGGGTGTGTGTTTAATTATGGAATTAGGAAATCTTTGCTGAAACCGGTTTGGCTCAGTGAATAGAGCGTCGGCCTGCGGACTGAAAGGTCCCAGGTTCGATTCCGGTCAAGGGCATGTACCTGGGTTGCAGGCACATTCCCAGTGGGGGATGTGCAGGAGGCAGCTGATCGATGTTTCTCTCTCATCGATGTTTCTAACTCTCTATCTCTCTCCCTTCCTCTCTGTAAAAAATCAATAAAATATATTTTAAAAAAAAGAAAAAAGAAATCTTTTGCCCCACTAGTGTGGCTCAGTGGTTGAGCACTGATCTATGAACCAGAAGGCCACTGGTTCGATTCCAGGTCAGGATACATGCTCGAGTTGCGGGCTCCATCCCCATTAGGGGGAATGCAGGAGGCAATGATTCCCTCTCATCATTTCTGTTCCTATCTCTTGCTCCCTCTCCCTTCCTCTCTGAAATCAATAAAAATATATTTCTAAAAAAGGCATCTTTTAACAAATGGATAACATACAATTAAATATCTGGAGAAGCTAAGTATACTTTCATTTTTACAGAAGAGAGTGAAAGATTTTTATTAAGAAACAGAGTATTTCTTACCAACTGATGCTGCTCCAGTGACTTCAATCTATACTAATAAAAGGGTAATATGCTAATTAGACTGGGAGACCTTCCGGACAAAGCCATGGTGGTGGGGCCAAGGCAGAGGTGGTTAGGGGTGATCAGGCCAGCAGGGGAGGGCAGTTGCGGGTGAGCAGGCTGGCGGGGGTGGCAGTTGGGGGTGATCAGGCCAGCATGCAGAGTAGGTAGGGGTTATCAGGCAGGCAGGCAGGTGAGCAGTTAGGAGCCAGCAGTCCCGGATTGCAAGAGGGATGTCTGACTGCTGGTTTAGGCCTGACTGCTGGTTTAGGCCCGATCCCTGTGGGATAAAAAACCGGCAGTCGGACATCCCCCAAGGGGTCCCAGATTGGAGGGGGTGCAGGCTGGGCTGAGGGACACCCTCCCCCCTGTTCACAAATTTTGTGCACCGGGCCACTAGTCTATATATATAAAAGCCAAGTGACCAGAATGCCAGAACCAGTAGCTTTGACGTGCACTGCAGCCCCAATTGTCCCCAATCAGGGCGGGCCGGCCAGATCCCACCCATGCACAAATTTGTGCACCAGGCCTCTAGTATAAGAAAAAAGGCAGAAAGGTAATTGATGACTACATTACTATTGATCTTGACTTTATTACAAAACCAGAAGCATATCAAAAATTTAAATTCAGAAAGATAATTTCAAATGCTGAAGGCAAGGGCCGGGGTTCGCAGGTTAAGAATGCAGACAGGGGTTTTGTCCAAGTATCCCTTCTGTAATGTGATAACTTCTTGCCTGCTTTAGTTAGTTTCTACCTCTGCAATGATTTTTGTGTGTTTGTTTTTGTTAATGTAGGTTTACAAATGAGCTAAATTCTAGTTCATGAGTTTGAGGTAGTTAGTTTTGTGGGGAATAGTTTTTTCATTCACCTGGTATTTTGGAAAATGTTTGCCATAGATGTCCACACAACAGGGGACTCTAAGACCAGAAAACATTTTCTTTATCTCTACTTTATTGTAATACTAGAGATCCGGTGCACGAAATTTGTGCACTCAGGAGGGGGTTATCCCTCAGTCCAGCCTGCACCTTCTTGCAGTCCAAGAGCCCTCGGGGGATGTCTGACCAACGGCTTAGGCCTGCTGCGGGGAGCGGGCCTAAGCTGTTAGAGGGACATCCTTACCACTGCCACAGAGACGGGAGAGGCTCCCATCACCGTTGCTGCGCTCACCAGCTGTGAGCCCGGCTTCTGGCTAAGCAGTGCTCCCCCTGTGGGAGTTCACTTACCACTAGGGGGAGTTCCTGCATTGAGCATTTACCCTCTGGTGGTCACTATGTGTCATAGCGGCTGGTTGTTCTGCCGTTGGGTCGATTTGCATATTAGCCTTTTATTATATAGGATAGACCAGCCGTGGGCAAACTACGGCCCGCGGGCTGGATCCGGCCCGTTCGGCTGTTCTATCCGGCCCGCGGAGCCGAAAGAGCGGAGGGTTCTCTTGCTCTCCCCTCCGCTCCTTCACCAGCAGCAGTGTTAACATGGCAACGTCGGGAAACACGGCCGCAGCTCCTTCTTCTGAGTCCAGTTTAAGAACCCATTGTGGCCCTCGAGTCAAAAAGTTTGCCCACCCCTGGGATAGACTGATTCTTCTATTCATGCTTTAGATTGGATTTTATAATTGGACAAGAACTAAAAGATGCTGGAATTTTATAGTTCAAGGATTTTTAGGTGTATTTTTCACAATATTTTAAAAGCAAATACATAAGTACAGTTATAATTATTGACAATAGTAAACTGCACTTTTTAATAAAAATATATTTTTATTCATTTTAAAGGGAAGATATAGAAACATCAACAATGAGAGAGAATCATTGATTGGCTGCCTCTTGCATGCCCCTCACCAGGGAATGGAGCCTGTAACCTGGGCATGTGCCCTGACCCGGAATCAAACTGTGACCTCTTGGTTCATAGGTTGATGCTCAAGCACTGAGCCACAACTATAAAAAAAAAAATGTTTTTACTGATTTCTAAAGAGAGAGGAAGGGAGAAGGATAGAGATAGGATCATCAAGGAGAAACATCATCAATCAGCTGCCTCCTGCAAGTTCACTACTGGGATCAAGCCCACAATCCAGGCATGTGCCCTGACAGGGAATCAAACCAGTTATCTTTTAGTTCATTGGTGGATGCTAAACCACTGAGCCAAACCGGTCAGGTCACAACTATACTTTTAAAAGAGATACATGCTCTATGGAATGTACCGAACCTCTCCTGATTTGTTATGGTTTGACCATGTACTTCCTATTGAATTCTTATTCTCTGATTTCCCTTCTTTGTTCAGGCTATGCTGTATCTAGAAGACTAAAAATGACCTATAAAGTTGCTTTAACAATACGTGGCTAAAGTAACATACTAATCATGGTAAGTTTAACACAAAATCAAGAATCAAGTTAGAATATGGTTTTAATGTTCTTAAATTATTGAAGTGAATTCATATCTATAATTGCCATTAAAAGCAAGCACTGTCCTTCCTTTTTTTAACCCCCAAGAAACTGATTTTCCAGAGCTTCAAATTATTACATATCTAAATCTATTTGTCTTGTAGTTCACAGCAAAACAAACTAATTATTATTATTATTTTTTTAAATATATTTTATTGATTTTTTACAGAGAGAAAGGGAAAAAGCTAGAGAGCTAGAAACATCGATGAGAGGGAAACATCAATCAGCTGCCTACTGCACACTCCCCACTGGAGATGTGCCGGCAACCAAGGTACATGCCCTGGACCGGAATCGAACCTGGGACCTTTCAGTCTGCAGGCCGACGCTCTATCCACTGAGCCAAACCGGTTACGGCTAATTATTATTTTTTTTTAATAAATCTTCCTTTCAGAGATGCCCATTATGTTATTGGTAAGCAAAAAAGCAAGTTGCAGATCATGTATAATATCATATCATTAAAAACACACATGGATGTTTGCACATGCATAGAAAAATAAAAGTCTAGGTGAGGATAATTACTAAGTTTTCCTGCTTAAAATTCTTCAGTTTGTCAACCACTTTTAGAACATAATTCTAACTTCTCAAAGTCTCCAAGGCTCTGCATGGTCTTGCCTCTGCCTACTTCTCTAGCCTCCTCACACTCCACTCTCCTTGTCACTCACTGCCCCCCACAACCACAGTCCCTTTGTGTTCCTCAGACTTTTTTTTTTTTAAATATATTTTATTGATTTTTTACAGAGAGGAAGGGAGAAGAATAGAGAGATAGAAACATCGATGAGAGAGAAACATCAATTGGCTGCCTCCTACACACCCGCCACTGGGGATGTGCCCGCAACCAAGGTACATGCCCTTGACCGCAATCGAACCCGGGACCTTTCAGTCCACAGGCCAACGCTCTATCCACTGAGCCAAACCAGTCATGGCTCCTCAGACATTTTAAGTCCTTTCTGGTGTGTGCATTTGCTCTTTCACCAACTCCTCACAACACTGGCTCATTAACCCTACCAGACCTGAGGCCCTGAACCTAACTGTCCCCTATACCTGGGCTCCTGAGCATTAAAGAGAAAAAACCAACATGATATAGAAAAATGTTAGTTACATGCAAACAAGTGGTTAGAATAAGATGGAACTTGGAGACATTGTAGAAAATAAATCTAGGCAAAGTACCAAAAATTAGGTACAGCGGTATAGCGGCAGGTTCGGAAATTACCGAAAAATCGGTACAGCGGTCTGGTAGGGTTAACATCCTTCAGGCCTCAGCTCAAATATCACTTCATCAGAGGCCTGGGACTGGCAGAGATAGGTGGACATGCCCTGAAGCTCTCCTGTGGTCCCTCCCTGGCCCCAATCTTGCACTGGTGGGGTCCCTCAGCCTGGCCTGCACCTTCTCACAATCCAGAACTCCTCGGGGCATGTTGGAGAGCCAGTTTCAGCCTGATCCCTGCAGGCCAGGCCAAGGGATCCCACTGGTGCACCAATCCATGCACCAGGCCTCTAGTTTTATATAAGGGACTTGACCATCCAAAGATTTGGGTATCCATGGGTGTCTTGAAAGCAATTCCTCAAAGATACCAAGGAATCCTATCTAATAAATGAGTAATATGCAAATTGACCATCACTCCAACATACAAGATGGCTGCCCCCATGTGGACACAAGATGGGCTGGCAGGGGAGGGCAGTTGTGGGTGATCAGGCCAGCATGGGAGGGCAGTTGGGAGGGACCAGACCTGAAAGGGAGGGAAGTTGGGGGCAATCAGGCCAGCAGGGGAGGGCAGTTGGGAGGGACCAGGCCTGAAAGAGAGGGTAGTTGGGGGTGATCAGGCCTGCAGGGGAGAGCAGTTAGGGGTGACCAGGCTGGCAGGGGAGAGCAGTTAGGGGCAACCAGGCTGGCAGGGGAGGACAGTTAGGGGTGACCAGGCCAGCAGGGGAGGGCAGTTGGGGGGAACCAGGCCTGCAGTGGATAGCAGTTAGGGACAACCAGGCCAGCAGGGGAGAGCAGTTAGGAGTGACCAGGCCAGCAGGGGAGGGCAGTTAGGGGTAATCGGGCCAGCAGGGGAGCAGTTAGGCATTGATCAGGCTGGCAGGGGAGTGGTTAGGGGGTGATCAGGCAGGCAGGCAGGCAAGCAGTTGGGAGCCAGCAGTCCTGGATTGTGAGAGGGGTCCCAGATTAGAGAGCGTGCAGGCTGTGCTGAGGGACACACATCCTCCCCCTGTGCATGAATTTTGTGCACCGGGCCTCTAGTGACTTCATAATAAAATATATTCACACACATGAAATATATGTATTTGATTACCTATAAATATGACATCTGAAGGCCAACTCTAAGCACAAAGATGAATGGTTGCATGTGTTAGGTTGGGCATTCTCTAGTATTTACCATCTACCCCAGTGATGGCTCAGTGTCCAGCATATAGTCAACAATCAGTAAATGTTTGTTGAATGAAGGAAGGAACCCATTCATTTCCAATTCCTGAAGTGATTTTGGCATATACCACCTCATTCTTCTAGACCCCTTCTCATTGCTCTGAAGGGGAAATGGGTGTAGGGAACCAATTTGATTATTGCTATAAGTAATAGTTGTCTGCCCTGATCCAGAAATCTCATGTTTGCTTTCAGGACAAAAATCAATAAATATAGGTCTTAAAAAATTCATTACGCCCTAACTGGTTTGGCTCAGGGATAGAGCATCAGCTTGCGAACTGAAGGGTCCCAGGTTTGATTCTGGTCAAGGGCACATTCCTGGGTGTCAGGCTTGATTCCCAGTAGGGGACGTGGAGGAGGCAGCCAATCAATGATTCTCTTTCATCATTAATGTTTCTATCTCTCTTTCCCTCTCCTGTCCTCTCTGAAATCAATAAAGATATATATATATATATACATATTTTAAAATTCATTGCCTTCCCCTCTGGATGGGATGGTGGTACAGAATTTGTAGCTCTGACTCATTTGTACTTATACCAGGTCAACTAGCCTGTAGCTGTAGTTTCATTAACAGGCCCAAAACTTTCTCTTCAATTGTGTGGTCATCTATTCATCTCAATATGTCTCAGGAACTGAAATAAATGTCGAAGATGCTAAGACAAATTTTAAAGATTATATTGTGAAAATGAGACTAAGATGTGAAAGCAAGAAAGCCTTTATGCTTTCTGTAGCAAACACAACATCTAAGTAGGCAATTAGGAGTTTGCTGTGAAAGCTTTAAAAGCCTCACTAAGAAAAGGAAAAATCCACGATAAGAGGGAGAAGGTTCTTCCATGAGCTACTTCCTAAGTTAAAATACAGGGCTCTCTCTAGAAAATAAAGGATCTCAGCAATGATTATCTATGGCAGCTAACATGACAAAAGAGAGAACAACCAGACATGTGCCTCCTGATGGGAGTATATGACACTACCTATGATGTATTCTTGCCAAAAAAAAAAAAAAATTTGAACTTTAATCTGATCAAACTCCAGGATGGAAGTGATGGAGTTTACAGAAATTACAGGGAAAAGAAAAATGGTAAATGACATCATGATGATCCAATCAGAAAATCTAGCCTGAGAAAATCTACAGAATAAATGACCTGGTTTCTTTAACAAATAAATCACAAGCGGGAAAAAAGAGGGAAGAGGAAGCCTATAGATTAAAAGATTAAAGAGACACATCAATCAAATGCAATGTGTGGACTGTGTCTGGTTCCTGAATCCAACAAATCAACTGTGAAAAAATATCCAGGAAATCTAGACATTAACATATTTGATGCTACGAAATTATTCTCAAATTCTGTAAGATTTAATAATGGTGTATTTTTTAAGTACTTATATTTAAATATTTTAGAGTTGCCTACTAAAATATTTATGGAAGTATATTTAAGATCTGCTTCCACAGATAATCTGTAAAGGAGGAATGCAAGATATAGATGAGTGCAGAAGTAAACCAACATTGTTGAAGTTGGGTGATGGGTCAATGGAAGTTCAATATACTACTAGAGGCCCGGTGCATGAAAATTCATGCACTGGAGGGGGGCGGTCCCTCAGCCCGGCCTGCCCCCTCTCACAGTCTGGGAGCCCTCAGGGGCGGGAGGCAACCTGGTGCTCAGGGGAAGGCAACGTCCCATCACACCTCTGCTGCTGCCACTGCTGGCAGCGCAAGCCTCAGCTGGCCCTGGTTACCTGCGCCTCTGGCGGTCCTGGGTAGCTGGGCAGCCACCATCCAAGGCTTGACTGTGCCTTGGGCCAGCCCTGGGTGGCTGGGGACCTGAGGGGACTGGGAGACTCTGGAGGCAGGTGCGTGCCTGCCACCCCAGCAGGGCTGAAGGGATTGGGTACCGCCATCTTGTGGCTGTGGGTGCCGCCATATTTGAGGGTGGGACAGCCAATTAGCATATTCCCTCCTTATTGGCTATGGGCGCCAACATCTTTGCGACAGTGTGAGGGTCAATTAGCATATTCCCTCTTTTTTAGATAGGATTCTGTTTAGTGTATATTTAAAATTTTCCCCAAGGAAAAGCTAAAAAGTAAAAAAAAGAAAGCTTTTATCAGTTACCATAGTACCCATCAAAACACATCTACTCCAGTTCTCACCTGGTCCAATAATTACATCAATATCACAACGAATGTTTATGAAAATGCAGATTTCTGAGCTCTACCCCAGACATACTGATTATGAAAATTCAAGTATAGGAGCTAGAATATGCATTTCAACAAACTAAGAAATTTTTACACACACTACAGTTTCTTACATAAATGATCCTCATAAACACTAAAGCTTGAGAACCACTTACTGGGCACTTTGTGTCAGTTTCAGTCCTCACTTTCCAAGTGAGAAAGTAAAAGGATAAAGATAAATTAACCAGTCAGAGTTCATTTTGAAACCTTAAAAGAACTGAGATCTTTAAGCCTTTTGAATCTTGACTGTCCAGTTTACTGTTCAAGCACCAACTAAGCAACATTGTTTAAAAATATATTATTATTAGCTTTTAAAAGTTTGGTTCAAATTCCACCAGAACCAATTTACCCTTTTGATCCTTCAAGACACACACACACACACACACACACACACACACACACACACACACCATAAGTATCACAGGGGTCCCATATAAGATATCTTTAAAAAGAAGGCTCTATCAAGATGTAAGAGATAGCTTGGCATTCTGATAAAAGTGGAGGTGTTCATGGCCAAATCCCTGGGGTTTGGCTGAAAACAGAAAGCCCATTTTCATTTGATAGGGCTTTAGTATATAAGGTATATAGCGGGGGGTGGGGTGGGTTAGGGGTGTCACCTGCCTGCCATTGGTGAAGATTATGTGTCCAGAGGCCATGTCCTTTTCCAAGGTGAGGGTTCTGGAGGCCAATTTTCATCTGCCCAGAAAGGTCACTGGTGGGGCTGCATGGTTTGGGTTTCTTAGAGCTCTTCTTGTTTGTAAAGACACCCTTGGCTTCCATGCTTGGTAATGGCTTTTCTAAAGTTATTAGAGAAAATATGAGGTGGGCACATTTTTCTATTTATCTAAATGGCTACATTCATACCCCTAGCCACTTTTGGTATTAATCCAAGGGGCTTGATTTTGAATTAAAGGAGTGGGCTAGAATAAAAAATGGAAGTACACAGATCTTTTAATGAGAAAAAAACCGCACTTTCATTTTCTCCCCAACATTTTATGAAAATTTTCAAACATATAAAAATATTCAAAGAATTGTACAGTATACTACCTATATTCTACAATTAACATTTCACTATATTTGTTCTTTATCACGTTTCTAAACATTCCATTATCCATTTTTTATGCATTTCAAAGTAAGTTTCAAAAGATCAATAACCCATTTCCCCTTACTTCAACATGCATATCATTGCCCAAACTTCAATATGTGTGTTTAGAGTTCCTTATCTTTTGTATACCGAGGTAAACTTTATATGCTATGGTATGCACAAATCTTAAGCATATCATTTGATGAGTTCTGACAAAGGCATATTCCTGTGTAACCAAATATCTATCAGAATACAAACTATTACCAACACCCCAGAAACTTTCTTCTCTTCCCTTCCCAGCAATCCCACGTTTACCCAGTACTTATGGAAATATATGGTCTGATGCTTCCACATCATCTCGTGAGGTGGGACTGAAATTATAAGTAACACTTTCCAAGTAGGATAACTTAAGCCACAGACAGGATAATTATTTTTCTTAGATCATATAAAAACAAAAGCATCAGATCCTGAACATTTTCATACTTTTCCCATTTGACTATATCCCAAAATTTCATTTTAAAATTTCTGAATTAAATGAAAACTTCAAAATTAAACTTCTGTTTCCAAGCAAACAGACAATTTTTTGTTTTTGCTACGTTAATCCTCACCCAAGGATATCTTTCCACGTATTTTTAGAGAGAGTGGAAGGGAGGGGAAGAAACATCGATTGGCTGCCTCCTACACACATCCTGGCCAGGGCCCGGGATAGAGCTTGCAACCAAGGTTCATGCCCTTCGTGGGAATCGAACCCTAAATCTTTCAGTCCACAGGCCAAGACTCTGTCAACTGAGCCAAACCTGCTAGGAAGCAAGTAGACAATTTTTTTCATAACCTTTTATTGGGGCAAACCTACAGGAATACTAGTATAGCTACTAAAAAAATACTTCACTAGGGAAATGTTTAAGTTTAATTAAAATGAATGCTAATATTCCTCCTATAATAATAAAAACAAATGTTTGAAATCTAATCTAATGAAAGAAAAATCCCCTAGTGTATTATACAGATAAAAATACATTTAGAGTGGAGGAAGGCAAAGGGGGGGGAGGGTTGTGAATACAGGGGACATCTGTACTAGGGTCAACAATAAAAATTTTTTTGTGAAAATATGTTTGCTTAATATTTGAATTTTTATTATTATCTAAATCTAATGCAATCCAGACTTCAAAAATTAATGACTATTAATTCTACTATTTTCTACTCATGCGTGCAAAGACAGTAAGTAATGTTGCAAGGATATTCTTAGGATATCTGAAAACTACCAATAAACAGCATCTTTTTTCTTATTTGTTTACTAACTGCTGTCATTTTCTTTGTAAGCAGCAATCACAAGATGTCAAACAAATTCTGCCTTGACTGTGGGTACTGATAAATGTCTCTGCTTGTTTTTATTAAAAACAAAAAATTTTCCCTGCATTAATTACCAACACAGGGGAAGTGGGGGCACTGCTGGGATGTTCACCAGACTCTGGGCAAGCAGAGATGCAGCACAGAAAACCATGGAGCAAACTCAAATACTGAAAACCGGAACACATTTTTCTTTAACTCCCTTGGGGACTCAGGAACTCAAAGTCTTAGATTCCCTTAAAGGGAAAAGCAGGAGCATGCACGGGGGCAGGGTGGGATCATGTTTATCAGTCACAACAGTTCATCTGGGCCTGGATCCAGGTAGTCTGCATGTCTAAATTTGATGAAATATAGGCGCCACCAGGTAATAGTAGTGGTCAGGGAGCTTGCCAGAAACCTGTAACTCAAAACGGAAAAATGAAATTAAAAGACTACTTTGGCCAGGCAATTTCTTTCTTCAGGATGCAATAACTGCAAACTACAAAGTTTAAAGAACAGACAATTCTTTGTATGTTTTAAAGTTTCTTCTTCCTAATGTGACACAACATCTGGGCCAGAAAAATATACACAAATAGTTTCAAACTTGCATTTCCATACGGAACTGTAAAGTTTTAGTAGAACTTCCCCTCCTCTTTCTTCTTTCTCTTCTCCACACCCTGCATGGGAGTTTGGCCTACGGCAGGGCGCGGAGGCAGGCTGAGGTCTTGGGTGCATCCGGAGGGTAGGTACCAGGGCCAACAGTGGTGGCACAGACCTGACCCTATCCTGTCAGTAAACCTTAACCCCGACCTGCCAGGCCCCTGAGCTGGCTATTCTCTGTCTAGCCTCTTCTCTAATTGCTCTAAAAATGACTCTTCATTTATAAGTACCTTTGTGTAAACACCCCACAGGAACTGACAGTCATCAGAATTACCATACAGTTCCAGTTTTTAAGGCGAGCAACAAAAGTCTTTCATTGTGGTAGGACTCTGAAAACAATTTCAACTGTTGTGCACAATAATACTTATCACTCTTTTAGCTTACTCTGCAGCTGACATTAATTTGACTTTTAAAACTGTTCATAGTGAAATGTTAGATCTTTTGATTTGGTTATTTGAAAGTAAAGATGGAGAAGTGATTTCTGGTTCTCCACAGAGACAGTCTGTTTCTCTTACTTCTGAGCGGCCCAGAGAGAGAAAGCTAAAGTCCTGCGCTTCTTCATCCATGCCATGAAGCGTCCCTATAAATCCCAAAAGGACCGACACTTTTTACCTAAATATGGAAATCTAAACAAGCAAAAAATTAAAATGGGAAGGAGACAAGAAGAGGAATAAAGTTCTTTTTTTTTTTAAAATATATTTTATTGAGTTTTTACAGAGAGGAAAGGAGAGAGATAGGGAGTTAGAAACATCGATGAGAGAGAAACATCGACCAGCTGCCTCCTGCACACTCCCCACTGGGGATGTGCCCGCAACCGAGGTACATGCCCTTGACCGGAATCGAACCTGGGACCTTTCAGTCCACAGGCCGACGCTCTATCCGCTGAGCCAAACCGGTTTCGGCAAGAAGAGGAATAAAGTTCTTAAAAAAATTTAAATCAGCCTTAGAGATTAGTATAAAACACAAAATTATCTTTAATGATTTGAGACTTAATTTTTTTCCTTTTTCTTTATAGTAGTACAAATTTTAAAACACATAATTTACTTAGGACTCCTTAGAAGCAATTCCCTAAACTATTATTTTTCTTCTACTGACAAAATGGGAAAGCCAGTTATTGTCAATTTTATAAAAGAAAACCAATCTTGAATATTGCAAATCACAAACTCTCTTCTGATTGGGTGCAGATTAAAGTCTGCCACTTAAAGAATGGCTTATTTAAATAGCTCAAATTAAATAAACTATTATCTCTAGTGATTCACTACTAAATCCTGACAAAAGAAAGCTCCCCCCACCTCAATTTTCCATAGTGCTTATCATCTTCCAAAACAGTCTGTGATTTACTCATTATATTTGTTTATTGCCTAGCAATGCAGGCTTCTTGAGGGTAAGGAATTTTGTCTGTTTTATTCATTGATGTACTCCAAATGGCTAGAACAGTGTCTGGCACATAGCAAACCCTCAATAAATAGTCTTAGAATTAATGAATAAAAAGTTGAAGAGATAAGGAAACACTCTTAAATAAGGCTATCTGTCTTGTTTCTACATATCTACCCTGTCTTATATTTCAGTATAATAAGCTATCTTACTGTGGGCATTAAAGAATATTACAATATGCTTTTTTTTTGTTTGTTTTGTTTTAATCAACTACCCCAAAGTTTTTTTTCCTCCTTCACAGAACCAGTTAAAATGCAAGAAGGAAAGGCCTTGAGATTTCAGAGTTGAAGTAGATGTTGGAAACCACTTAAAACTGAGGTCTGTGCCTTCAAAAATGGCCAAGGAGTTTATTGAACATGCAGATTCCCAGGCCCCACTCCACACCTATTGACTCCCAATACCCATGCTGCCTAGAAGGGAATAAGAGAAACTGTTTAGCTAAGGTTACAATACAGCACTAGATGTGTGATCAGGATGCTACTGGAACCAAGAGGTGGTACATACAAATCAAAGTGTACTTAAGCTGAATCCTACAGTTTGAGCAGAAATGTACTGTGAGGTGAACATCAGTGGTGGTATATGCATTGCACACAGAGAGCAGTCTCTGTATAATGTATAGGAGCTATAGCCTGAGGGCAGAGTGCCTATCACAAGGATTAGAGATGCAATCTCAGGGACAAAATATAAAGAGCTTTGTGTTCTAAAATAAGGAGTTTAAATCTTATTATTTTTGTTAATCCTCATCAAAGGATATTTTCCCATTGATTTTAGAGTGCGTGAGAGAGAGAGGAAAGATAGAGAGAAATATCTATGTGAGAGACACACATCAATTGGTTGCCTCCTGCACGTGCCCTGACCAGGGCTCTGCCAGAAAGGAGCCTGCAACCAAGGTATGTGCCTTGACCGGAATCGCCAACTCTCTATCCAATGAGCCAAAACAGGTAGGGCTAAATTGTATCTTAAAGACAGGCGGAAGACATTAAAAATTTGGGCAAAGAAAAGTACTGATCATATTTAAATTTTAAATTAAATTTTCAAAAATTTGGGTGAGCTGGGTTAAGAGCAGATAAGAGGCAGGAAGGTAAAGAACAAGGCTATTGTAGGACAGAAGGGGACAAGTGAGTGGGCCTGATTGGGGAGATGGAGAAGTCTAGCAATTACTTACCCCTTACTCTCCTCTCCCGAGGCCTCTGTCCTAGGGGCCTGGATGAATACTGGAGTTATTAACCCAAAAGGGAAAAGGGGAGACTTTTGGGCAAGGATGATGAGCTCTATATTGGACATGACACTGCAGTGGTTCTCAAAGTGTGATTCTTCAGACTAGCATCACTTGGGAGCTCATTAGAAATAAAAATTTGCCCCCAGCTGAGGGGCTCAGCTAGTGGGAACATCGTCCCACACAGGAAAAAAAAGGAAAAAAGTTTGTGGTTTGATTCCCAGTGGGAAACATACCTAGTTTTTGGGTTCAATCCCCAGTCATGGAGCATGTAGGTGGCAACCGATCAATGTTTCTCACATTGATGTGATGTTTCTCTCTCTCTCTCTCTCTGAAATCAATGAAACATATCCTTGGGTGAGGATTAAAGAAAAAAAGAAGAAATACAAATTTGGAGAGTTGGGCAGAGCTTAGCTTTTTTTCAACAAACCCTCCAGGTTCTAACACACACTGAAGTTTGTAACCACTGGGACAGCCTAATCTCTAGCTCCAGAGGACAACTAACTTTGGGGAATATTATAGACAGATAGACAGACAGATAGATCAGAAAGTAGTGGCATCTGAAGCCACAGGCTGCCAACTAAGTCACATGGTAAGTTACATCCAGAGCTGAAGTCACCATTCCTCATAGTCTTACGTTCCTACTTCTGCACTACTTGGAAATATCTCTTAAGTGAGCCTCTTATTTCAGATAAAGGAAAGATTTATAATATAGTATCTTATTTGTTGAAGCTATCCTTCGAACCCTGACTGCAGTTCATTATTAGAGTCCTTATATTCTCATAAATTTGTCAGTAGTCATGAAATCATCAATCACCTTTGCTATCTGTGGCATGAAAGTCCCCCTTACTTCTTACACGCACATATTTTCTAATAACCTTTTTCTTTTTAAAACTTATCTGCTTTCATATCTTAATCATCACAGCAGATCATCTGTTCTTTTTTAAAAAATATGTTTTTATTGATTTTGAGAGAGAGAGGAAAGGAGAGGGCTAGAGAGAAACATCAATCCGCTGCCTCCTGCATGTACCCCCACTGGGGATCAAGCCCGCAATTTGGGCATGTGCTCTCACTGGGAATCAAACTGGCAACTTTTTGGTTCCTGGGTGGATGATCAACTGCTGAGCCACGCCATCAGGGCTATCTGCCTCTGTTCTTAATAAGCAGAGACAAGTTTACAGGACTCAATTCCATCTATACTCCTGAATCTTCTCATTCCAAACATCACATCAAATGGCAATGGTTCCTCCCCCAAATGACACTTCCTCTTATTCATGGACCATTCATAGGCTGTCTTCAGTATTGGGAAAAAGTTATTTGGAGATATATTCTCAATTAAATTTCTATTTTTTAAATAAACAAACCTAAATTTACCCTGCAGTTTTTTAGACTCCCTTCTAATTACTACCTTGTTTTGTCCTGGGTTAATATTAAAATGTCTTCTCTTATATCCAAGTAATGATTCTACTCTTGGCAAGATGACTAAATTTCACTCATTTAGCAAGTAATCAGTTCTTACCCTGAAACTTGTATATTTACTGTGTGGGGGGTGGTATAAAAATTACTTATACATATTTCCTGACCTAGCAGTCTTGATAATCCACTAACTAGTATGATAAGGTTAGTGTGAAAATCTTTACAAATATAACAGCTTGTGTCTCACAGTGAGTGACTATATAGGAAATGATGAACTCAGCATTCCATTCCAACCTTTACCTAATTATTTTCCATACTACAGAGCCTATATAGCTACGAACTACACTTCCCAGACTCTCTTACATGAGGGTTCTGTATCTGAATGTCACTCTAACAATTAGATGCCTTGGTGGAAGATTTGAATGGGAAAGTGTGATGGAGTCCTCATGACTGTTGCTTTTACTATCCTTTTTCTACAGGTGAGCACAGGTGTGCAAATGTTAGGTTTTTCTGAGCAGCATTCTGGTGTCCCATAGCTTCATGAGTATTGAGTAGGGATAGCAGCTTAGCTCCCCTGGTGGGCCAGTTCAGAAGAGCTATTCTGGAAGTTGTTCTTATAGGCTCAGGCTACAGGCTGTTTCTTTAACCCCTCAACAACAAAGAACACCCAATTCCTAAAGTAAAGGTACTTCCACTTGAAATAGCTACAATGACTTTAGTTTCCTGCAACTTAACCCCAATTGGGGTTCAAACAATTGATGTGAAAAAGGGAAGCCCTAACTGGTTTGGCTCAGTGGATAGAGCGTCAGCCTGCGGACTGAAAGGTCCTGGGTTCGATTTTGGTCAAAGGCACATACCCAGGTTGCAGGCTCGATCCCCAGTAGGGGCCGTGCAGGAGGAAGTCAATGATTCTCATCATTGATACTTCTATCTCGTTCTCTCCCTTCCTCTCTGAAATCAATAAAAAAATATATTTTTTTTAAAAGGAAGGGGAACAGAGAGATAAGATCACAATCATTAGGGAAGACCAAGAGAGGACCTATAAAGAAGGTGGTGCTTGACATAGTCCTTGATATATATAGGATTTTGGCAAAAATGAAGGGCAAGGAAACAGCATACTAAGTTGAGGGTAAGGTATAAACAAAAATGAAGAATTATAACAAAATGGGTATCTCTGCACCTACTCCATTAAATAGCAACAGAAGATTGCCTAATTTAAAAAGATAAAAAATTTATATTGGTGTGTAAAAATCATCCTACTTATATGTGTGTGTTTTTTAAATGGTAAACACTTAAGTTATCAAAACCCTGATACTGTACAGTTTTTTGGTTGGGATGAGCCACATTTAAAACATTCAATAGCCTGGCTAGTGCTGCTCAGTGGTTGAGCATCAACCTATGAACCAGGAGGTTGCAGCTGGATTCCCAGTTAGGGCACATGCTGGGTTGGGTGCTCAATCTGGGGGGTAAGGGAGGAGGTGTGTAGGAGGCGGCCAATTGATGATTCTCTCTCATCACTGATGTCTCTTTTTCTTTCTTTTTTTTTTTTGTTAATCCTCACCTGAGGATATTTTTCCACTGATTTCTAGAGAGAGTGGAAGGGAGGGGGAGACACAGAGAGAGAGAAACATAGATGTGAGAGAGACACATCTATCAGTTGTCTCCGGCACTCACCCCAACTAGGGCCAGGAATTGAGCCTACAACCAAGGTATGTTTACGGAACCAGAACCGAACCTGGGACCCTTCAGTCCATGGGCCTATCAGACTATGGCTCATCATTGATGTTTCTATCTCTTCCCTCCTCTCTGAAATCAATAAAAATATATTTAAATAAATAAGTAAGTAAATTAGTAAGTAAGTAAATAAATAAATAAATAAAACAATCAACATGCCAGCAAGCAGGCTGTGCTTCTGAATCAAATGACTACTCATTTGTGACATTCTAAAATAACCTCAATGTACTCTCCTATGGGTCTATCTATTTGTGGTTTAACTTTTTTAAAACAACACTTTTTGTTATAATATATTCACAAATCTGGAAAAAAAGAATGCTTTGTCAGACTGTTCCCCAATGCTGCGCATGTGCGTGGTCACGGTCTGCCAAACTGAGCTGTTGTTTTGCTCTCTCCTTTCTCCTGTCTCTCACAAGTGGCCTCTTTCATACGCACATTTATCTCTCTTGTTCCTCCCCTATAGATGGGCATCACCATACACAAACGCCTTCACCTCTTACCTACTTCCCACTCACATATGTCTCTATGTATACTACCACCCCACTTCAAGTACTTATACACTTATTTTCTTTTCAACTGATGTGGTCCTTTCCCCCGCTCTCTTCCATATTCCTTTGCTTTCAACTTCCCTTAGACGCCTTGGCCCTCTCACTTCTCCTGGCACACGCTCCAACAACTGCTGCCCTGGGTCCTCGTTCTGGAGAGGGTTGTTGTCAGGAAATCTGCCCGGGTGGCTGAGGAGATAACTGGGGCAAGGGTGGGGGTGCCAATGCACGGATGCAGGGCACGGAGAGACCAGGTGGCCAGCCAGGGCTTCCCAGGCCTCGGTGGCAGAAGGGGGCGGGCCTGAACTGAAGAAGGGGGCCGCCAAAGCAGGGAACAGGCCAAGTCCTGCTGCTCGACAGCCGGAGTGCACACAGAAATGCTCTGCGGCCTGGATGGGGTCTGAGAGTTGCCAGTTGGACATTCTGACCCAAACAACCAATTAGGACATGTTCAAGGTCTGCTGAACAGAACAGTCTTTTAAACTAGGCTAAATCCCTGTTAAGAGTTGCTGATTTTTCTCTCCCTAAATTTTCCAGATTTACAGTCCTAGTAAGAACTGCAAGACAAATCAGAAAAGGGTACTAAAAAATCTGACATACTCTGAACATTAGAGTTAATATTCTTTTGGAAACAAACCAGGTATCTGGTAAACACTGAGGGATCTAGTAGGTATGCTTGATGAGCATTTGTATTAGGAAGGAATTTAAGATCAAGGTCAGCAATAATTAACCCCTAGAGTGCCGGGGAGCACGATCGCGCTCCTCCTGTCTTTCGCCAAAAGTGCCGGGAGCGCTATCAAAGCTTCGAAATGGCGTCCAGTTCTAAGCCTGCTTTTATTAGTGATGATGATATTGCTAAATATGTCAATGTAGTAAAGGTTTCCTTAAATTTTTGAATATGTAACTTCATTTACTTGCGATTCATAATTTTTTTCCTAAACTGCTGTAAAATCAGCAAAAATGCCTTGGCAATTTTAGCGTAGTTCCTAGGATATTGGTTGGCCCTCAAAGGGTTAATATGCATGCAGGAAGTCATCAACATTTAAGCATAAGCAATATGAGTCTCATTAAATCTTCAATCACTTCCTATTGCCTGAAGGAACTGGTGGTAGTCTAATGATTAAAGCAATAACATTAAAGTAGAAAACAATATTAGAAAATTAATCTGACCCTTGTAAAAGAAGCCAGCACAAGTACTGATCCACGTAAGCTGACTTCACATGACTCCTGGGGAGCTGTGATTTTCCTTTAACCTGTACTGTCTCCCTGTCCCCTAAGTTAGAAAGCCTTGCTGAAAGGTGACTGGCGAAAGAGATGGTCAAGGGCTTTCGTTTTTTTAAATCTAGGTAATTGATAATCTTCCAGTGCTTTCCAACGTGCCATCACACTGCTATCTAGCTGTTTGTTGTATCTCCTACCTACTGTATCACCAGAGGACAGCCTCCCTACACCCCAGCCTTCTACTGCTGTGTTGCTCACTCACTTTTCCGATTGCAGTGCCCCAGAGCTCAGCAATGCCCTGAACAGCTGCAAGTCACAGAGTATAAAGTAGGGAAGAAATGACAGAAGACGACAGAGAGGAGCTGTCTTTTGAAATAGCAATTCCTAGAGGGTTTGGTTTTCACCAGCATTAGCCAGTTGACAGAGAGTATGACAAGGGTGTTCTTTTCATTCCTGACCTATTTCTGTTTGATCTTACAGGAAAATCATAATCTCACTGATGACAGAGACAGAGTATATGATGCTCCAAATTCAGAATTATCACAATCGTGAAGAGAAGGATAAATAAGAGTGTGATGTAGAGACTCCAAATGTGAACAATAAAAGGACCTCAAAAGTTAATTTTCCTAAGTTAATATTTTACTAATAAACTTTCTCTTATGGGTGTGGTAAAAATTTTTAAAAATCATAGTCATATTACTAGTAGCTCTCCTTAGGAGGAAAAATAATTTTTTCTTTTTTTTTTTTTTTTATAATATATTTTTTTATTGATTTTTTACAGAGAGAAAGAGAGAGGGACAGAGAGTTAGAAACATCAATGAGAGAGAAACATTGATTAGCTGCCTCCTGCACATCTCCCACTGGGGATGTGCCTGCAACCAAGGTACATGCCCTTGACCGGAATCGAACCTGGGACCTTTCAGTCCGCAGGCTGATGCTCTATCCACTGAGCCAAACCGGTCAGGGCAAAATAATTTTTTCTTTAAAAAATATATTTTTATTGATTTCAGAGAGGAAGGAAAAGGGAGAGATTGAAACATCAATGATGAGAAAGAATCACTGATTGGCTGTCTTCTGCATGCCCTCTACTGGAGATCAAACCCTCAACCTGGGTATGTGCAAAGACCTGGAATGGAACTGTGACCTCCTGATTCATAAGTCGACGCTCAACCACTGAGGCACACCAGCTAGGCAGGAGGAAAAACAATTTTAAAAATGCCTACTCTTTCGATCTATGGTGAGACCATGAATAGCTTTTACTTTCTTCTTTATACATCTCTATATATCTTAATACTACCAGAGGAAGAGTTATTAAGCTTATTATGTGCCATGCTCTGTGCTGAGAGCTGCTGTGGCGGCCAGCCTCCAAGATGGTCCCCAGTGACCGGGCCTCCTGGTATTCACACCTGGTCTGCCGCTGTGTGCTGGTCTATGTGGTCAAAGGCATATGGCAGGAGTGATGGGAAGTCACTTCTGAGATTTGGTTTAAAAAGACAGATTTCTGTCATAGGTACTCCAGTTCTCTCGCTTATTACCAATTCTGAAAGAAGCAGGCTGCCATGTTGTGGGCAGTCCTATGAAGAGACACAGGTGATAAGAAAGTGAAGTCTCCAGGGGGAACTGAGGCCTGCCCAGAGCCATGGGAGTGCGCTTGAAGCAGGGATGACTGCAGTTCCAGCCAACAGCTCAACTGCAACCTGATGGATCCTCAGCCAAAGGCACCCAGCTAAGCCGCACCCAGATTCCTGGCCCTCAGAAACTGTGACGTAATAAGTGTTTGCTGTTTGGGGTGATTTGTTACACAGCAATAGGTAGCTAGTACAGTGGCACAGGCAATATTTCTTTAATCCTCATAACGGCCCAGTAAGGTAGGTATTTGTCTCATCCCGATTACAAAAGTGAAGAAACTCAAGCTTATATGGGTCAACATGTACAAGGTTCTACAACTAGTAAGCAGCAACATCAAGATTCAAACCTAAACGAGTCTGACTTGAAAACCCACATTCTTAGTCACTGTTATACAGCTTTCCTCATATTACTTTTGTAAGCAGAAAATATATTTTTAATTAAGTATTTTCATTCCAAGAAAAAGAAATCCAACTCTTCCTTCACTCCTGGTCTCAGAAGTAGAGACACTCTCCCCACTTCCAAAGGAAATTTTTCCCCTTCTCCTCCTCCCGTTCCTTTCCACATTTCAGATCTGTCCTCTCTCCTGAAAGGCCCACATCTCCAGGATTTCCAGTGGTCCTTATTCCTCACCAGTTTCCTTCCTTCCCTCTACTTGTAAACATAGTCAGGGCCTCTATTTAAAAACAAATAAAAATATGTCCACACAAATCTTGCACCCAAATGACCCCAGCAGCATTATTCAGAAGAGCCAAAGAGTGGAAATAGCCCAAATGTCCAACAGTTGATGAATGGGTAAGTAAAATGTGGTATATCCATACAGTAAAATTATTTGGCATCCTTCGAAGTTCAATTCAATTCCCATTTCTTCTATGAAGTGATCACTCCAGCCCCAAATTATCTTTCCTTCCTCTTATTCCAAGAGCACAATTATACTGCTTTGTACTGTTATATGTATTAGGCTTCTTTCTCCAATGAAACTAAGAACTATATAACCCAGTTCAGAAGTCACCTCCATCATGAAACTCCAGACTAGCCCGAAACTCTCCAGTTCTCTCTTCATTGCCACTATACCTGTGCTTTGACCTTGCTGGTAATTCTCAGAACAATTCCTTCCCCCACCCAAACTAGCCTCTTCTCTTTTTACTTATATACTCTGGATTATTCGTTGTAATAATAATGGACCCAGGAAGGCGAGGGGGGGGGGGGGGCGGGGTAAGAGATCAACCAAAGGACTTCTATGCATGCATGAGCATAACCAATGTACACAGACAGGGGGGTGGGGGCAGCTGGGGAGTGGTCAATGGGGGAAAAGGGGGACTTATGTGATACTTTAAACAATAAAGAATTTAAATTTAAAAAAGTAAAAAATAATGATGGACCCAGAAACAAACAATATAGACAAGGTCATGTCCTTAGAAAACTTCCAGTCTAGGCTTGACTCTAGAATTCATTGATTTAATCCCCCTCTTGCCAACCCCTCCCGTTCCCTTATTTACTCCCTGGTCTTTCCAGTGCATCCATCTGGAAAATTCCAATCAAGCCAACTTCCCTCACTCTTACACACACAGAGGATGCCCATTTGGAGAAAATCACACAGTGGCAATGAATGGGGCCACTACAAATACATGTCTCTAATTTCACTTGGGTCTTCACAGTGCGGGGCAGTCCTATTATCCTTTATCAGCTTTTCCTCCTCTTTACCAATCTCTTACCTTCTTTCATCTCCCATCTCTGCAGAAATGTACAGATAGAGATAGAAGTCGAGCTTCTTCAACTTTCTGTCCTTTCTCCCACATGAAAAACTGTCTATATGCACATCTATCATTTCCTTCAACCCTAAGGGAGCAGGAGTCTGATATCTCCACCCCTTCTCACACACAGGCCTCAGCTGTCCCAGTCAGGTGGTCCCCAAGTGGTCCCCAAGTCCTGTATAGTCTACTACCAAAAGTAGCTAGCTTCAACTTCTTATCTTCCATGGCTACATTACTTAAACTCCAAGCACTTATTATTATTATTATTTCTTCCCTTCCCCCATTCCAACTCTTTCCCCCCCTAATAATCTCTAATAAATCTGACTCACCATTCAAATTGCCTGGAATTAAATTTTCACAGATGCCAAAAAAAGGTATGAATAAGTAAAATTGCCTTAAATTATTTGTGGTGGTAGATGGAAGATGAGAGAAAGAGAGATAGCGAGAGAGAGAGAGCGCGCGCGCATGGGAGGAAGAGAGAAAGGAATACAGGTACTATCTTGGCCTGTCATGTGAAGATAACCGACATTTTGAGATAATTATCTTTAGGCTTGCCATATAACTTCTGTGCACAAATATTTCTATAGAGGGTTCCATTCTGAAAGGTTTTTCATTCACATTATGTGCAAATACTGTGCTTCCTAAAAGGCTCTTGTCACCTTATCTTTTGGTTCCAAGAGACTGATCTGTCCTTTCCAATGTCACTATTCAGAGTTTCTACCCATCCTTTAGCCCCGTGTTTGGCAAACTGCGGCTCGCGAGCCACATGCGGCTCTTTGGCCCCTTGAGTGTGGCTCTTCCTAAGCCTTAGGAGTACCCTAATTAAGTTAATAACAATGTACCTACCTATAGAGTTTAAGTTTAAAAAATTTGGCTCTCAAAAGAAATTTCAGTCATTGTACTGTTGATATTTGGCTCTGTTGACTAATGAGTTTGCCGACCACTGCCTTAGCCCATTATAGAAGAAAACAAGTCTTAACAGCCTCTCAATTCTGTATGTTTTAAATGAATTTAACTTCAAATCAGGTACTGTGCTTGTTAAGACAAACAGATAGGACACAGCTCATCAAAATTAACAATTTAGTTAGGAGTGCAATAGTGAGAAAAGGTTGGAAATTTATATATACATACATACATATATATACATACATACACACACACACACACACACACACACACACACACACACACACATTGTAGCTGTTACTAAAGCTACAATGAGCTGGAGAATCATGAGGAATACTTTATGCCCTTCTTAAGAGATTAAGAAATGTCTTCTTCCCATTTTCCAGGAGGAAAAGATGTACATAGATGTTGATAAATGTTGGCACATAAAGACTTATAGTAGCCTGGCTACATGGCTCAGTGGTTGATCACTGACCTCTGAACCAGGAGGTCAAGATTCGATTCCTGGCCGGGGCACATGCCTGAGTTGTGGGCTAGATCCCCAGCGTGGGGTGTGCAGGAGGCAGCCAGTCAGTAGTTCTCTCTCACCATTGTTGTTTCTCTCTCTCTCCCCCTTCCTCTCTGAAATCAATTAAAAAACACACAAACAAAACAACTTATAGTAGATTGAGGTAGATCACTCTAAATGGGTGAAAGGGAAGAGAAAGAGGGGCCTTCATGACCTTACTCTTCATTTTCAACCAAGGGGAAAGGAGAGGTGGAGAGCAGGTGGTACAGGACACTTGTCTGTAATTTAAAACTCGCTATGAATACTCCATAAAGGGGACCTTTCCCCATCCCTTCCTAATGACACGTTTTCCGTCCTCTTCTAATGAGAAGCTCCCTGCCTCAGTTGTTGCAGCATTGTGGGGTATGGTGGGATGGGTTATAGGAACCAATAACCAGGCCTGGCTTCCCTAGAGCAGCTTTTCCCGACTGTCTGAGCCACCATTTGTCAACAGCATAAGTGACAAAAGATATTAATATGCTATTTCTGTAATCTGCAAAGAGATCATCTATATCTATATCTATATCTATATCTGTGTGTGTGTGTGCTTTGCCTCCTCCTTTACCCTGACCATCTCCCCAGATCCTCTTCACCATTCCCTGTAGTGCACAAAAAAGAAGTCTAGCTGCCATTATTTCTTGTCGAAAAAGGAAACGGAGAAGTAACTTGATTAGTAAACAGAGTCTGGACTGGAGCCCAGATCTTCAGCGATGTAAATTGGTGCTCTTTTCACAAGGCTGCACTCTCATGCTGACCTCCACTCTTCCATTCAACCAGTTCAAGACACTGCCCCTCACCTTCCCCTGACACATCTCTCACCCCAATCCTCTGGCTCCTCTCAGCTCCACCAACACTGAAATACGGAGGTTTATCGGCTTAGCAACCTCTTCCTCTCTGAAAACATTCTCCTCTTTGCTTTACACACACACACACACACACACACACACACACACACACACGCATCATGCTTGTCCTGCCTCACCTGAGCTTTGCACGCTGATTTCTATGGAGAGACCATGCCACGCAGTGCAGAGAAATTAGCCTTAAAAAAAATGAGTCATGTTCAAATGCCCATTTTGCCTCTTACAATCTGTGACTCGTCACATTACTTAACCTCTCTGTCTCACTTCTATCATCTGCAAACAGGGAATGATGCCAATGTACTGGGTTCTGTACCGCAGCTCGCCTATGTAATGTAGTTAACACAGTGTCATGTACTATAAGGTACGTAATGCACGCACTTATTTACTATAAAAGTAGTATTTACCTCGCAGGGCTTATTCCCACAGCCTGACCCCTGAAGTAGTCAGTCTCTCAAAGCGTTAAGTTCTCGCTCCGCGTCCTTGAGACAACTTCCTACTTCCTTCTAACAAAGATTCAGAAACTAGTTCAAATCCAAAGAAGATTTCCCGAATTCAGCTTAAGTATCTGTACGTTTACTAAATTTTCACACACACACACACACCCATACAACGGCCACACACGCTGAAAGCTCCCCGACATAACTTCTCCTCTTCTTCATCGTAAGTCCCTGGAAGCACATTGCCATTCTGCAATCCCCCCAGGGCGGGTGGCATCTCGCCGACAAGCGAGCCCTCTCTGCGGCACCGCGGCGCCCGGCGCGGTTCAGCCGCCGCAGGTGCACCGCCCGGAGCGAGCACGTTCGCGGCGCTAGTCACCCCACCGAGGCGGGAGGAAACCCCACACAACGTCCCTACACCCCGAGGCGTGGTGCGCGGAGAGGCCACGCCGTGACGCGGGGTCGGCGGGCGACTAGCAAACGCGTGGGTCGCCTGTCCCTGCGGCGTGTCCACGTGTCACCGCGAGTGCCTGCGCGGAGCCGCAGAACTGAACGCACATTCGCGGGCGCCGCGACGTCGGAGCGCGAGTGTGGGTCCCTCTGAACCCGAGGGACCCGCGAAGGAGCGACGCCGCCGCGAAGCCCCGCAGGGCTGTCCCGCAGGTGCTTACCTCTGCGGACGAGCAGGTGGACGCCGCTGGGCGCCGCCATGTTGGCGCGGGTCACGTGGCCGCTGGCACCCGCTCGCGCCCCGCCCCGCCCCGCCCGCCGGAGCCGTCCAGGCGCAGCCCTGCGGGAAACTGGCGGCGCCGAGACCGCCTCGGGGAGCGCGCGTGCGCGCGTTGCCCTGACTGCGGGAGCCCGGGCGGCGGAGCGGGTCCGGCCCGGGGCGGCGAGGGAGCCCGCGTCCGACTGAGCCCGCTCCCGCCGCGAGAGGCGGGCTCCAGCCGCGGTTCGCGCGCTCGCGCTGAGCCCGGCGCCCAGGTGGGATGGAAGAAGCCTATCAGGTAAGCGTGGCATCCAATATTTGTAGCATCAACATTTGGGTGCATGGAGACCTGAAGTTGGGAGGAAAAAATCAAGCACAATCGAGCGTTCCACTTAGCACTTTGTATTGTTTGCCACTTCGTTGCGAATTATTTCCCTGGATTCAACTCGAATGTAAAATTGGCTTCCAAGTCGCCAGCTGCCCCTTGGCAGTCCCATAATCTACAACATTATTCAACGGAGACTCCAGACAAGACAGGATTTATGTGCAGCTGCAAAATCTGTTCTGGGTATGTTTAGGGGACTTCTCATTTCCCAAGGACACCCCCCGCTTAGCTGTATTAACTGGAGACTTAATCCTACATTTGACTTTTAAGAATGAGAGGATGACGTCTGCCAGTTGCGCTGCTGAAAGATGCAGCCTGCAGAAGGCCAGTTGTGAGTCAAGTGAGGGAGCTGATGCATCCCTAGTGATGACAGTGCCCATTTGTAGCAAATTCACCTTTCCTCTTATTTGCGTTCTGGGGCAGATTCCATCCTGTCATGGACCAGGTATCATTCATCTTGGTAGTCTGGTGCCCAGCAAAGAACTGATATGCAAGGAGTATCTGGTGAAGGAATTGAACTCTCCATGGAACCTGTCAAACCAAGAATGTAACAGTTTCTTGGACTTTAAATGCAATGAAGACTGATAAGGATTCTTGGTAAATGTGTTTCCTAATTAATTTTTAAGGATTTGATTTAATTATACACTCAGTGAAAAATCCAGACAATTCAGAAATGAGTAAAGGAAAAAGTGCAGTCCCCTTCCTCACCCTGTCTGCACTCCACAATCCCACTCTGCAGATGCAACCCCAGTGTGCATCATTCCAGGCCTTTAACAGGCAGATATCTGTAAATATTTTAAATGGATTCACAGACTTACTGTTGCAACTTGTTTTTTTCCATTCATCATAAACATCAAATCTCAGAACACTTAGCTCATTCTTTTTAATGACTAAATAGTTCTGATATTTTTACTTTTTAAAGAGAGTGAATTTTGGCCCTGGCAGGTGTGGCTCAGTCTGTGGGAGCTTTGTTCTGTACACCAAAAGGTCACAGGTTAGATTCCCTGTCAGGACACTTATCCAGGTTGTGGGATCCATTCTGTCTGCCGTGCAGGAGGCAACTGATTGATGTTTCACTCTCACATCAATGTTTCTCTCTCTGTGTCTGTCTCTCTCTCCCTCACTGCCTTCCTCCCTCTCTCAAATCAATAAAATCTTGTTCTTGGGTGAGGATTAAAAAAAAAGAGAGAATGATTTTTTTGGCAGTTTGTTAGAGGACACATGCTGTACTCTTTGGTGACCCAGTTTTGGGTGCTTTTGGGTCACCTTGAAAGATAAAGAGAAATAATGTTTTCCACTGAGGTAAATAAGATGTATGGGATGAGAATGAAAAATACCCCTACAGGTTACTCTAATGCCCACCTTTTTCAAACCCAGGTCAATTTCAGGGAGAGATTTTTTGAAGATGGTAAACAAAGGAACCTGAGAGTTAGCAGGACACAGAATCTCAGGAAGTGTGCAGAAAAAAGAAACCCAGAATCCCTAGTGAAAGGTCAGAAGGCATTAAGCCCAATTTCAAACATCTGAAACAGAACACATGCTCACATGATTTAGTTCAGCCAACCTGGGGAAAACCACTGCAGAATATATTCCCCTGCGACTAAAAGGACCAGGAAAAGGAAACTGTGAGGACTCGGGTGGAACCACCATGGTGGAATCCCCGATTAGGTCAGCACAGAACGTGGCTGTATCGGATGAGTGAGAAATGAAGCAGGTAGTAATTTGCATAGTTCATCCACAGATTCTTAATTTGGTTTCTTTCATACCATATCTTTCTGCTATTATAGAAGGATTAAAAGCTGCCAGCATGTGTCCTCCTAAATCACCAATTTACGAGATATATGCATACTGGCCAATAGGATAAAGGGCTAGCCCACTGATAATCTGGGACCTCTTGCAATGCTAATCTGCTGTGGTCCTGGGCTTATAGGGCATTATGCTTTCATCTAGATGAGTAACCATTAGTGACTCACGATTCCATGTCTGCCCATCTTCCCACCTGTGAAATGAAAGTTAATTATATTGTGGTACCTCACTGATTTGAACTCCCTCCATTATTCAGAGTTTGTACTTGAGTTTCCTGAGTAAAAGTTGAATAATTTTTCAAAACCAGGGTTCAAGAAATAAAGAATAACTTCTCAATACCTTCATTTTTTTGTGTCCAAAAATTCATTCTTCAATGATAAAATGTTTATTAATTGTGATTAACCATTGTTTTATAGGCCTTTTACCTAGGTTTTTAAAAGATCATGTCTTATTAGAATCTTTTAAAAATATTTGTATTATTTTTTTATAAAAGAAATATATCAGAAATAAGTTCTGATACTTATATTTTTGAAAAGTCAGTCTTACCTTTCTCCTTCTACTTAGTAATATTTTATTATAGACTTATACCATATAACTTTTTCAAAAGTTGTATATAGTTTGTGATAATATTTAAATTGGTCTCTGTAATGTATGTATTGAATTTGTAATTCACATTTACATTTTTAAATGCTCTAGGGGATTATGTGACATTAAATCCTTTGAAAATAAATTTTGCTTTGTAATACATTTTGTAACTTGTTTTGCAAGTTTAAATTTTAAATACTCATTAGGATTACCTGTAGTGCAAGATACTTAAAAACATAGTAAGCCCTAATCAGTTTGGCTCAGTGGATAGAGCGTGGGCCTGAAAGGTCCCAGGTTTGATTCCGGTCAAGGGCATGTACCTTGGTTGTGGGCACATCCCCAGTAGGGGGTGGGTGTGCAGGAGGCAGCTGATTAACGTTTGTTTCTCATCGATGTTTCTAACTCTCTATCCCTCTCTCTTCCTCTCTGTAAAAAGTCAATAAAATATATTTAAAAAAACATAGTAAGGTGCTTACATATCTATAGAAGAAAGTTATTTATGAACATGTAAAACTAACTGAAAAAATGTGGTGTTTTTTACTGGGCACAGAGCAGGTTCTATGTAGTCTAGCCTTCATTCACCATTCCTGAGCTTGTGCATCAGTTTTGCCATCTGAATCAGAAAAAGTATCTTATTTGATTTCAGGATCATTTCTTAGCATTTTACTCTATAGCTTGAGAAGAGTATTTCCAAAACTGCCCTCTAGTTTGTTAAATTTTAGTATAAGGAAATACTTTTATTTATTTACATGTTTTAAGTCAAATATTCTTTCCAGGAACTAGGAGTTCTGCATAAATATCATCTGTGCATACAACAGGGACCCCTCTTTGTAGCTGAGTAGACTCCTTTAAAGTTAGGGCCTAGCTTCAAATTATTATATGTTCAAGCAAAAAGTTTCTGGGGCACTCTCTTAGCCAACTTGCGTGCAGAATGTCATTTCCAATACCAGTCATTTGAGACAATAATGGATATTTTACTGGTAATCTAGGGATGTCCTTAGAAAAGTGTAAATGCTCCATGTATTTTTTAGGAAAAATAATGCTATATGCAAGGCAGTTGTGAAATCATGTGGATTTCTCCGTGTGCTTGTACCCTTTCCTGGATTTGTAGTTGCCTAGAGTGACCCCTGATAAGGGCAGAGGGATTTAGTTGTGTGACCCTCATGCCCCTCCCATGTTTTGTCTAATGACATTTTCTCAAATAAACTTTAAGTCTCCCTCCCTTCTAACAAGATTGCTCTACCTGAGCCCTCCTATATTGAAATTCTGAAGATTTCAGGGACCTGTAGCCATGTGTAGACCTAATCCAAATTGGCAGTCTGTCATGGTAAGCAGAGTGGAATGGGACCAGACAGGGCTAACATTGCCCCAAGGGAGGAGTTATTCTCAGGCCCAGTCTGGCTCATTTTGTTTTTTTTAAGCTGGTTCAACCCCTGGGCTTGAAATATATTATGGGAGATTGTAAAGCAGAAATCATGCTGCAGCAACAGCCTAGTCACTGATGGAGCAGTTGCCTACCTGGAATGGTTGGCAGGGATCAAGGGAGGGGAGGTATGGGAAGGTTATTGGGACAAGGCGGTGGATGGTCCCAAACACTGCTTGCTTTAGTCAGAGATGGTTGGGAACTGTACAGGCTTGAGGGACAAGGCTTCCCTGACCTCATCTCTTGAAACTGGCTCTGCGGGAAGTTGGATTAAAGCAGAAGTGTGCATTTGCCCCATGAAATTTAAATAAGAATGTATACCATTAGCTACTGCCATCTATTCTCAGTAATCCCTGGGAAAGTAGCACCTGCTTATACACTTCTGGGGAAAGAACCAATTCAGAGTAAGGAAGAATGGCAGAAAGTTTCCAAAAGAATCTGGTGATCAATCAGCCAATCAATAAATAACTTAAGTGCCCACACTAGGCTCCAAGGAAATATGATACTATTTTTGTTCTTAGAAGCTAATTGGAAAGCTGAGACTGATATGCCCATAAGATTGCCCATAGAGAAAAACTGAAATCCCATAGGAGCACTGCCAGGAGTGAGGGGGTCACAGATTCTGACTACCTCTGGATGCTGAGAACTGAGAAAAATGCTGAACTTTAATTATATAAGTTCCCAGGAAATTGCACCTGTTTAATCTCCTTTACTTTCTGCAAAGATGAAGGTGAGAGAAAGGGAAATGTGTTTCTTTTAAGCACCTTCAATATACACTTATAAAAGAAGAGAAAGGAAAAGGCTCTCGCTCTTCTTGTTGGAATTATTTTTAAAATGTTTTGGTTTTTCTTTTCTGTTTACACATGTCTGTAATATGTGCTCTTTAAAAACATTTTGCCATGGCTGGGTGGCTGTTGGTTGGAACTTCATCCCCTACACCAAAAGGTTGTGGGTTCAATTCCCGATCAGAGCACATACCTAGGTTACAGGTTCGATTCCTGGTCAGAGCGCATATGTGAGGCAAAAGATCAGTGTTTCTCACGTTAATGTTTCTCTTTCTCTCCCTCTCTCTCTAGAATCTATAAAAACATATCCTTGGGGAGGACCTAAAAGACACACAAATATTTAAAAAATACTGAAATGTATAATACAGAAAGAAGAGGGCCCCCCAAAAAAGCTCCCTCCAGGTAATCACTGTTCACAAGTTGATGTATATTTATCCAGATTTTTTTTTATACATATACCATTTGTTGGACTTTCTAAGGGAAGGTACCTATTTTTACCATGCCCAGTCATATATCTGTGTAGAATAAAAGATAGCAGACCAGACAAACCACATGCAAAAAGGCAGGAATGCACAATATTACCTGTCTTTACTGCAGTCTACTGTGCATTCTCTTTTTTTCTTTGGCCTTCACTCTGCACTTGTTTTTCTTCTGTGATTGTTTCCAGACTTCTGTAATATTACTGACTATGAGCCTAGTGCACGAATCGAAATCACGCAGCACCACCCACCCTTCAGTCACCGGCCCAGCCCTGCCTCCCTCTCTGGCCCTTGAAGCAGCCACGGCTGCTGCTGATCAGGCCCTCCCACAGCACAGGCATGGAGGCCCCTGCTGCCTCACCCCCCGACGCTGAGCACGCAACCTCCTCCTTTCCGGTTGACCCATTATGGCATCCTGGTTGATTAGTATATTTCTCTATTATAATTATATAGATTGTACTGTTGTTTTTTTCTTTCTTTTTTTATTTGACCATTAAAGTCAGCGTTTGAAAATATTTGTGATTTTGATATATTTCCTGCCTATCGGCATGAAAAAATACTCCTTGGTCAATTAACAGTTATGCAAAATACACTGCAGTAAGAATCTCCAAAGTGGAGATTATGAAATAACAAGAGATTTAATAATGAATAAAGAAAACTAGCTGCATGTCCCTTCCTCCCCTCCCACATTCCACCTTCACTCCCCAAACTGGCTGACAAACTAAGCAGGAGTGCATTTCTTAACTTCTGCTTCCTCTCACTCAACACATTCTATATTCTATATTCAAGACTGAAACGGTGGAAACAATCAAGAGGGCAGATGCTGCCTCGACCTCTCTTCCCATTGAGCTGAGCTCCTCTGTGCTCACCCATCCACTTTAGCCCAGAGAATAACCTCTCTGGAGAGCATTCTCCTGAAGCACACACAAACATCACTGAATTTTCTTTTACTTGATAAAGGATAAAGGAAGAAAAGCAGCAGCTGCTCTAGTAGCAGACAGCAAACAAGCTTCGCTGTGGTGGTCCCACAGCCTTCACAAAGGGGATTCAAGAGAGCTAGGCAAACAAACTGTACCGCCCAAGACTTCCACACATATTCACCTGCCAAAATTATTAATTAAGAATCTAAAGAACTGTCCAGGTGAACTGAGAGTCTAACCAAAGCACATTTTCCAACTGGCCTTTTATTAAGTTGGAAGAGAATACAGTTGAAGAACTGGAAAGAGCTTCAAAGATCACCTAATCCAACTCTAACTCTACACCTTCCAATTTTAAGATATAGGTAAGCCCAGAAAGATCGTAGGAGGGAAGATTCACCCCCGTTCCAGCCTGTGTACAAAATAACACTGCATATCTTAAAAAATATTTTTACAGGACATTTATAAGGCACTTCGTGTAGCATCTTATGCACAATAGCTCTTCAGATACTCATAAGAGATGGCATTACGTTTTTATTGTACTTCTCCACAGGGTTAATGGAAAGCCCCCAAATTATGACATGGACATTTTTCAAAGCCTCGGTTTTACACTTAGTTGATTTATAGAACAAGGGTGTCAAAGATGGGGACAGTTTGTTTTTGGTAGCCAAATCAAGTTCAAGTAAACTATGATTCCTTTGAGACTCAGTTTCCAAAGAAAAGGATTGAGTATTGCTCTTTTTTATTTTAAGAAAGCTCTTCACTGTCTTTTCTTTTGGTGAATTCTGCTTGTGTAAGTCAGTCAGGCTGAGCAATCTTGCTGAATAAAGGTGCCACTTATCTGCTTCAGATAAACTTATTTTAAAAATTTCCTTGGTTTACAATTGTATTTTATCTGACAATTATATGGAGTTTCGGTTGCTGAACAATATATTATTTAAGCAGAACTTTATTTCAAAGTAACACACAGTTTTAAAAAACATGCAATTATAACAAGGTTTACAATGAAAAACAAGTCTCCCATCCCACCTTTTCCCAGTCTGACTCCAGACTCAATCACTTTGAACTGTTTTTGTTTCTGGTTACTGCTCAAAGTCATGCCAACTGTGCTTTATTATTATATGGACTCTGACTTAAGTGTACTTTCTTGTACACTCTTTTTTTTTTTTCTGGAGTTAATTTTCTATTCTAATTTGGACCAATTACTTTCTTGGACATGTAATTAAGTTGCCATGTTCACATTTTTTTATAATCGGAATCAGATCAGTTTTACTATTTCTTGTACTCTAAATCTTACGTGCTCTTTGATTTCACCTTCATGCTGCTAAAATAGATCTATACATAACTTCATCAGAAAGTGTGTGAAGTAAGTTTTCTGGTTTCTTAGATTTCCAAAACCACCTTTGTTTTGCTCTCAAACTTGATAATTTGGTTATGGTATTCTAGATTCAAAATAATTTTCCATCAGAGCTTTGAAGACATTGTTCTATTGTCTTTTAGCATGAAGTATGGCTGAGAGATCTAATGCTATTTTAATTCCCTCTCCTCTCAAAGGTTTTCACCTCTGAAAACACTTAGGATCTTTATTTTATGCTCAGTGTTTTGAAATTTATTTAGTCTACATGTGATCCTTTTAGGTAAGTGGTATAGTGGTTTAGAGTGGAAAATTGAGGCTGGCAAGTGAGGCCGGCTGGCATGGCTCAGTGGTTGAGTGTTGACTTATGGACCAAGAGGTCATTGTTTGATTCTGGTCAGGGCATATACCGGGATTGTGGGCTCGGGTTGCAGGCTGGAGCCCGAGTGTGGGGCATGCAGGAGGCAGCCAATCAGTGATTCTCTTTCATCATTGATGTTTCTCTCTGAAATAAATAAAAATATATTTTTAAAAAACATGCAAGTGAATTATACTGTCTGGGGTAAAATCTTAGCTCTGCCACTATGTGACCTCGGGAGAAATAACCTCACTTGATCAGACCATGTGTGCCATAGGGTTATTGTGAAAACTGTGATGACTGATGCAAGTGCTTAGCAGATAGTAAGCACTCAGTGGATGTTAGTGATGATTTAATCTTGCTCAATCTTCAGTGAGCGCTTCTAATTTGAAGATTCATTTCCCCATTTCTAAGGAATTATCCTCCCATTCTTTGAAAATGTCCTTCTGTTTGCTTTTCCACTCTAAAATGAAAATAAGCTGGTTACCAGACTTCCCACATTAATTTATCTCCTCTCTCATAATTTCTCTTTTTGATCTCCTGGGAAATTTCTTCAACTTTATACCCTACATTTCTGCTGCGTGAATTAGAAAAATCATTTTAAATTTCTAAGAGCTCTTATTCATTGATTGTTCCTTTTTCATAGTAGTTTTATATATGCAATATCTTTTCTTTCCAATTTTTATTTTAGAAACATGCAGAAAAGCTGAATCATACAGTGAACACCTCTATATATCTTCCACCTACATTTAGTAATTTAAAAAATATTGTCACATTTGCTTGCTTACTGTTTGTCTGTAGATGTTTATGCATATATGTATGGATGGATGTGTATATATATCCCACCTACACAAACATTCTTTTCTTCTGGACCATTTGAATGTAATTTGTAGAGGTCATGACTCTGATCCTAAATACTTAAAACATGTGATTCCGAGGAATAAAGACATTTTTGAATCTACACAATCACAACACTACTATCACAACTATGAAAATTAACAAAATTCCATGTCATCTAACATTAGAGTCCATCCATATTCAGATTTCTCTATTGTCTCAAATGTGTGCAAAATCTACCAAAATGTGAAGTGCCATACATACCCTTCACTCAGATTCCATCACTATCTTGCATATATACTCCCACATGAATGGGGCCTAGACACGAATATTCACTACAGCACTGCTCCTAAGAGAAGATAGAAAACAACCCAAATGTCCATTAATATAGGATTGGGTTCAACACAGGGAGCTCAAACTATGGAATATCAAACTACGGAATACTATTAGAATGAAGGTGTTTAGAGTTGAAATGTTCTAATATGTAGTAATTAAAATATGAGTTAAATTTAATTGGAAGATTCTGAGTACTGAATATAGTATATCATCGTTTGTATTAAAATTATGAGTGTTTGCAGACTGATAACTAACTCTGAGGGGGGGAAAGATGCTGGTTAAAGTAACTGTCTCTAGAGAAGTGAATTGGGAAGGTGGAAAGGAGGGCAGCATACTTCTCATCAAATGTTCTTACTGATTTTGAATTTTGTACTATGTCCACATTACATAACAAAAAATAGTGCCTACAGTGGAAGAATATTCAATCCCATGTAGCAGTGGTTCTCAATCAAGGGTAATTTTGCCTTGCAGATGTGGCAATATCTGGAGACATGTTTGGTTGTTACAACTGGAGATGGGGGTAGTGCTCCTGGCATCAGTGGGTAGAAGCCAGGGATGCAATTAACCAGGCCACAGTACACAGGTCAGCCCGCACAACGAAGAATGGCCTGCCCCAAGGTGTCAATATTGCTGAGGTTGGGAAACCCTGCTGTAGAGCACTGAATGGTAAGGTTGGAGAGAAGTTAAGTAAGACTAAAGGAATAAACAAAGAAAGTCTTGTGCACAAGCCTAAGCATTCAACTTATTGTACTTTTAAGATAATTCACATTTCTAGCTGTGGATGGTTATAGAAGTCCATTATGCTCCTGTTTGCATAGAGCTTATTCCAGATTGGTACAATGTCAAGCTTCTGTAACCTTGGTTCATGTTAATAATTTTAACTGTTGTAAACAGAATATTGTCACTGTAAGAATGAGGTCAGACTAAGTCTCTGATTCTAGGCCTTTGAACTATAGGTATTCCTTTGAATAACATGCGAGTGAACTGTGTGGTCCTCCTATATGTAGATTTAAAATTTCTGTGTTCAAGTGAACATGCACATTACAAAGGTCAACTGTATTTTTAATCCACAGTTGGGAATTTGCATACATAAAGGACTGACTTAGGTTATATGTGGATTTTATTATGTGTGGGTAGTTGATACCCCTAACCCCTGCTTTGTTCAAGGGCCTACTGTATTCCCACATCTAAGCATAACACATGTATAAGAACATACACTGCGTATTGTTTGTAATGGAAAATATTGGAACAACCTAAATAATAGGGCACTGGTAGAGTAACTTATGGTATATCCATACAGTGGAATAACTGCATTAAACAAGATAGCTCCAGTGATCTTCAGAAGTTTAAAGTTTAAACAGCAAGTTAGAGAACAATATATGTGGGAGGTTACCATATGTATATGATATATAAAATATATATACAGCCCAGCTGGTGTGGCTCAGTGGTTGAGCGTCAACCTATGGACCAGGAGGTCACAGTTTGATTCCCGGTCAGGGCACATGCTAGGGTTGCAGGCTTGATCCCCAGTGTGGGGTGTGCAAGAGGCAGCCGATCAATGATTCTCTTTCATCACTGATTGCCGGGGTCCAACCCCAGCAGGTCCAGGGGTCCCCAAAGGTGTGGACGGAGTCGGCGAAGAAGGAATGACACGGAGACAGCGTTCAGTTGATCAGCAACCTAGCCAGGATCTCTAGCCCGGATCTCCATTCAAGTTCTGGTCTGGATCTCCAGAGAGGTTCTGCTTAGGATCTCCAGAGAGGTTCTGTCCAGGTTCTCCAGTCAGGTTCAGTCACCAGGTTCTAGTCAGGCTCTCCTGCCAATCTCCGCAGTCAGGTTCAGTCCAGGATCCCCTGCCATGCTCTCTCGCCAGGCTCCGCCTCCAGGCTCCGAGGCCAGTCCCTGTCCAGGATCCTCCGGCATGCTCTCTCCAGCGAAGTTCTTCTGTCTCTAGGCTCCGTGTAGGTTCTGTCTTCTTGATTCTGTTCTAAGTTCTGTCTCTCTCTGTCTGGTTACATCTGTATTTATACCAGTTGATTCAATCCTATCAATCTCTATTACAAAGGTTAGGGCGTTTCTTATCTCCATTCCAGGGAGAAAAGATTATGTAGTTTAAGCATGATGGTTCGTAGTTAAAGGGATTAATTACCCGCCTGGCACTTAGTTGAGGGGTTTTATTCCCTCCCTAACTTCAGGGGAAAATCCCTACCTGGGGATTCAACCTTTCTCGGAGAGGTGACCTTGGTTAAAACACAGCCCCAAGAAGGTGAGCAAACATATTAAGAACCGTATGCCATATATGCCAGGTCCCTTGAAACAGCAAGGATGGACCAGCTCCCGGCAACTGATGTTTCTAATTCTCTCCCCCTCTCCTGTCCTCTCTCTTAAAAAAAGTAAAGTTCAAGTTACATACCATTTTGGAGGTTATATAACAATCTTACTTTCTGATACGCATTATAAATACCAAGCTTTTACTTTTATGATTCTGTATCAAGCAATTTACACTCCAATAAAAATAAAGTAACAATATACCATTACCATTACTTTTTTTTCTTGTTGGACTTCAACATCTTGGTAACCTTATAGCAAATCACAACAGATATACACCTCATTTTACACAAGACTTCAATTATGGTGTAAATTGGATTTTTATAAACTGATTTTCATCTTATTATCTTATATTACTGTTATTTATAAAGTGGTTATACTAAAACTAACTTCTAAATTATCTTCAATTAATATCTGATGCCAAACATTTAGGTTTTAGGCTGTATCTAGTTTCCCTTATCTCTCTTATCCATGCTACCCCCAGCAGTGGTTAACTGGAGTTTGCTTAAAATAAATCTGTACTAGGAACATTTCTATTTAGAAAAATCACATAGGAAAAACAAGATTATTAGGAAGACCTAAAAAAAAAGTGTTTTAAAGATGTCAGGTGTAAAATCTTAAAAGCAAAGAGTGGGAAGAATAATAAAAGCTTAAAACCTAAAGTTTTTAACATGACTGGAAAAAGTTTAGACATAAGTATTTAAGAATCATATCATCACACATTAATGTATCACAACTAAGCATTTATTATACTGCTTAAGAAGGCAAGCAATTGCAGTGGTATTTCAGAAGCTGTATCTTTAATATATGCTCATAGACTCTAAACAGTATTTTAAAATATACAATCTCTCCAAAAGAAAATCTTCAACTAAAAATAAGATAGATAACTTTTAATGTAAGTAAAATGTTACAAGATTTTAAAATTATATTTTTCACAACACAATGTACAGAAATTTGCAAACTTCCTGTACAGAGCAGTATAATCTTTACTCTTGAGCAAGGCGTTCAATAACACGTCGGTAATCGTCCACAAGATCCTGAAAGCTTTCTTCCAGCTGTTCATGTTGCATGCTTATTTCTATTTGGTTCATCTGGTTTGTCAGTTCTTCTGGTCTGAGACATTTTCTCATTTTAGCAAGATCTCTCTGCTTTTTCTAAGCAACAAAAACAATTATTGGTTAGACTAAGGAAGCTGATATGTGTCTATATTCTTAAAATTTTATTTTTTTAATATATTTTTATTGATTTCAGAGAGGAAGGGAGAGGGGGAGAGAGGTAAAAATAGAAACGTCAATAATGAATCACTGATCAGCTGCCTCCTACACACCCCCCACTGGGGATTGAGCCTACAACCCAGGCATATGTCCTGACTGGGAATCGAATCAATGACCTCTTGGTTCCTGGGTCAACATTCAACCGCTGAGCCACCCCCGGCTGGGCTACTCTTAGAATTTTAAATCTCCAATATTAAAAATAAGAGTGGGCCCTAACCGGTTTGGCTCAGTGGATAAAGCATTGGCCTGCAGACTGAAGGGTCCTAGGTTCGATTCAGGTCAAGGGCATGTACTTTGGTTGTGGGGACATCCCCAGTAAGGGGTGTGCAGGAGGCAGCTGATCGATGTTTCTCTCTCATTGATGATTCTAGCTCTCTATTCCTCTCCCTTCCTCTCTGTAAAATATCAATAAAATATATTTTAAAAAAATAAATAAGAGTGGTAGGAATATGCCCAAATTTGTCCTGTACAATTTTCTTCTTAAGGAAACCTAAACATAAATTTGACCATGAATTACAATCCTTCTAAAAGGAGTTAACCAGAAGACCTGGAATTTGTGTTAATTGATGATAAATATAGATATGTGACTAATAGCACTCTCACCAAATCATAAAAAAACAACACAATTGGTCAGTGTAGACACTCATATTTCTTTCTTTTTTATTAAATATATTTTTATTTATTTCAGAGAGGAAGGTAGAGGGAGAGAGAGATAGAAACATCAATGATGAGAGAAAATCACTGATTGGCTGCCTCCTGCACACCCACTACTGGTGATCCAGTATGCAACACGGGCATGTGCTCCTGACCGGAATTGAACCTGTGACCTCTCAGTCTGCAGACTGACGCTCTATCCACTGAGCCAAACCAGCTAGGGCTCAGATATTCCTTTAACCAATAAAATATATTAACTGAAGACAACTGAGATTAAGCACTATTATTATTCATATCACGATTCAATCATTAGTTAATTTAATTCCAAGATGGTTTTTTCTTGACACTATGCTCATTTCTAAGTTCCCTTACCCAGCAATGTATTTATGGACCACATACCAATTTTAACATAAATTGTTGGAAGAGTTTCAGAACGATAAACCAAAATCTGTGACACTTAACTCTCCCTCTTTTACCAAGAAGGAAACCACCATGCAGTAGGGATCTGGTAACAACTTTTAAGCAGGACAATGTCAGAAAAATACTGTGTCAGTAATTGCTGAGGATGGGACTAGAGGACCAAGTTAGCAGCTACTGAACAAATTCAAGCGAGAAATGATGAAAACTAGACCAAGTCAGCAGCAGCAGAAATAGAAGGGACAGGGCAGATTTCAAGAAGATAACATTGGGTGATATGGGGAAAGAAAAATGGAGAATGACTCCAAGATTCCTGGATAGGCAGGTGGCAACACTGCAATACATGAAACACTACAATAAAGGCAACTTTCTGGCATTTTGGACCAACTCTTCTAGATTACTATATCAATCCTCTTTTACTAGAGTATATAATAAAGAACTCACTTTACATAGAGATAAAAAATTACATATATTAACTCATGTAATCTTAACAATTCTATGAGATAGGTACAATTTTCTTTAATTGATAGATGAAGAAAAAAAGGGATACAGGGATTAAATAACTTACCATAGAGGTAGTAAGCTGAGAAGCCAGGATTCAGACCCTAATGATCTGACTGGAAATCTGTATTTTCAGTTCCTGTATCTAACTGCCTTTCAAATGACAATTACCACCCCCACTCCAAACAATATCTTAAATCCATCATAAAAACAGAATGTCCCTTAAAGGGAACCCTAATAATTTTGGAATACTAGGCACCTATGTCATAATTACTGCTTTTAAAGAAAAGCTCAATATTAAGCTAAATTTATAATCACACACCTTTATAAAACAAGGTAACAACAATAAAGTTTGAAGATAAGCCTATAATGAAATAAGCTATCTGACAGTACAAAAAGATTAGGTTCATACTGGGTCTAAACTGGTGGAGCTAATTAAAGGAGGTTGCTACTATTATAATCAGAAAGAAAAAAATAACTTCCATAAGATGCCCTTCTAAAGCAGTGCTTGAATGTGCACAAAGATTGGTGGGGACCTTGTTAAAATGCAGATTTTGATTCAGTAGGTCTGGAGTGGGGTGAGACTGCATTTCTAACAAGCTCCAGATTATTTTAATGTTGCTGATTCACTAACTACTCTTTCAATATTAGTTCTATAGTACTGATGAGAATTCAAATTTATTTTCTAAGGCCAGAACAGGAAGTGTATTCCGTTAGTCTTCAATAACATGGACGACAAATGCTTTGTTTCAGCTGTAACTGATTTTTTTTTTCTGCCAAGAGGCATGACTGCATCATATAAAAGAGCCCTAACTCTAGGAAACAGTTCAGGAATCAAAAATATATTGTGGGCCCTAGCTGGTTTGGCTCAGTGGATAGAATGTGAGCCTGGGGACTGAGGCATCCTGGGTTTGATTCCGGTCAAGGGCACGTGCCTGGGCTCGATCCTAGTAGGGGATATGTAGGAGGCAGCCGATCAATGATTCTCTGTCATCATTGATGTTTCCAGCTCTCCCTCCCTCTTCCTTCCTCTCTGAAATCAATAAAAATATGTTTTAAAAAAAGTATTGTGGTATGTGATAGGAATATAAGCCCTTTTTCTAAATTGCAAACCAGTGGTACCATTTATTCAGTAATCCATTGCTTGAAGCTGCTTCCAATATATTAAATTCTTATATATAATAAAACTACCATATTACATCCTTAAATATTTCTAGACTATCAGTTTTGCTCCAAATAATTAATAGAATCAATCATGTGCCTGTAACATAATGTTTTAAATTATGCTGTTTTTAACTTTCTAAGAGAGCATACTTCCCGAATTTATCTCCCCCTCCCTTACCATCTTCATTTTCTTCACTGTCAATTTTTTTCAGATGGATGTCAGAATTAATCTCTATTATAATTTTAATTGATATGGCAAGTCTATGACTTAAATTCAAGAGTGCTAAGTACCAAGGAATAAAAAATAATAATTTCATGGAAAAAATATAAAACTATATATGTAAATTCCTCACAAACATATAAGGTATGGTTCAATTTATTTATTTATTTATTTATTTTTTTTTATTGCTTAAAGTATTACAAAGGGTATTACATATGTATCCATTTTATCCCCCCGCCCTAGACAGTCCCCTAGCCTCCCCAGGTATGGTTCAATTTAAAAAGTAACTAATTTGAGGTATTTTTATTAATCTTTAATATTCCTTAAACTATATATTCCACTTTGTATATGTATTTTACAAGTTAATCGTTTTTTTAAAATCCTCACCTGAGAATATGTTTATTGATTTTATTTTATCTTTTTTTAAAAATATATTTTATTGATTTTTTACAGAGAGGAAGGGAGAAGGATAGAGAGTTAGAAACAACGATGAGAGAGAAACATTGATCAGCTGCCTCCTACACACCCACGATTGGGAATGTGCCCGCAACCAAGGTACATGCCCTTGACGGGAATCGAACCTGGGACCCTTCAATCCACAGGCCAACGCTCTCTCCACTAAACCAAACTGGTTAGGGCTGTTTATTGATTTTAGAAAGAAGGGAAGTGGGGGGTGGGGGGGGGGAAGGGAGAAACATCAATGTGAGAGAGAATCATTGATTGGTTGCTTCCTGCACCACTCCACTTGGGATCAAACCTGCAACCTTTTGGTTTATGGGATGGCTGTCCTAGGAACTGAGCCACCCGCCCAAGGCACAAATTATTGATTTTAGAGAAGAAGGGAGAGGGAGGGAGTGATAGGAACATCAATGATGAGAGAGAATCATCGGCTGCCTCTGAGGATTAAGCCTGCAACCTGGGCACATGCCCTGACCGGGAAACGAATCCTGACCTCTTGGTTCATAGGTCGACGCACAACCACTGAGCCACGCTGGCTGGGCCTAATTAATCTTTTAAAGAATGTGTAAAATTAGAGCTTAAGCCCTGGCCAGTGTGGCTCAGTTGTTTGGAGTGTCCTCCCTCTCATACACCAGAAGGTGGTGGGTTTGATTCTTGGTCAGGGCACATACTTAGGTTGCAGGTTCCATCCACAGTCAAGGGTGTGTGCAGAAGGCAACCCATTGATGTTTCTCTCCCTCTCTGAGACCCTCCCTTCCTCTCTATAAGATCAATAATAACTATAAAAAAAAACTTTAAAAAATCTGATTTGGGGAACACCTTTATCTAGCCAAGTGACATAACATTGGGAGCACAAATGAAATACTGAAAGGTAGAACTCATTAAGATTGGAATAGAAATTCTATAGGCTTCACAATAATTTTTCTTTCTCCATAAACAAAAAATTTCCTTCATGGTTTTGAACCATTGAAAAAAGTATTTTGTTAATCCTCACAAGAGGGTATTTTTTCCATTGATTTTTAGAGAGAGTGGAAGGGAAGGGGTAGAGGGAGAGAAAGAAACATGTGAGAGAGACACATCAATTGGTTGCCTCCCACATGTGCCCTGACCAGGGCCAGGGATGGAACCTGTAACCCAGGTACGTGCCCTTGACCAGGTATTGAACCCTTGACCCTTTGATGTGCGGGCTGATGCTCCGACCACTGAGCAACACCAGACAGGGCGTGTTGAAAAATTTTAATTAAACAAATTAATTAAATGTGGAATTAATGTCTATTTATGTTAACATTTGACTTGATTATGAATTCATTTCCAGAAAATAATCTACCCTTCTTGTCTAGTTTTCACAGGTTCTATGAGGTCTTACAAATAAAATCTCAAAAATGCCACCACCTCTAAAGGTTATTAACATCTATCTGCTGATCTAACCTCTTTTGTGAAGTACAGAGATAAGGTTCTTTTGCAAGAATTTAAAAATAATAATGGTGTGGAAACATTTAAATTCCAAAGACTTCTCAAAAAAATTTTAAACCCCTGGCTGGTGTTACTCAGTTGGTTGAGTGTCATCCCATGCACCAAAAGGTTGTGGTTCAATTCTGGTCAGGGCACATGCCCAGATTTCGGGTTTGATCCCCAGTCAGGGTACTTTCAAAAGGCAACCGATTAAAGTTTCTCTCACACTAATGTTTCTCTTCTCTCTCTCTCTCTCTCTCTCTCAAAATAAAAACATATTTTTTAAAAATCTTTAAAAACATGCATACTGTATTGTGTTTAGTTCCTCACTATGGAGCTCTGCATTTCCATGTTACAGAACAGAAGCCTAATAAACAGATGCTATTGACAGTCACACAATTTGTAAAAGTAGAACTAGACCTCATTCCTGATTCCAAACCCAATGAGATAACACCCATTCTAAATTTTATGTTTGTAAACCAATTAGGAATTAAATATGCCTTTGAAACAATATAAGAGGTTTAATGCTAAGACCAAGCAGCAGCACCAATTTTAACTTTATTTTTTTTTGGGGGGGGGGACTGTTCAAATTTATCTTAACACCTGAAAATTACTTCTGTTCTAGAGATGGAGTTCCTTTTTGTGCTTTTAAAAAATGATTCTAGTTAATACAGGTTATTTTTATCTCTTCTTGGCACCAATACAAATAAAGTATCAATGTTTAAAGAACTTTTAAAATAAGGTACAAGTAATTCTAACATCTATCCAAATAATTTCTTAGTGGGAGAGTGTTTTTAAGTTGATATGTAAACTTGATCCATTAAATAAAGGCAGACAGAATTGGTGGACTTTTCTATCAATCAATAAATAATTCATACCTCAGTAATAAGTTAGCAACAATCAAAATTATAATTTTTTTTCATAAAATGTGTTAAAAATGTAAATTTTACACTCCAAACTTTCCCCATTAAGCAGGCATACATTTTAGACACCTAAAAAATTTTTAAGCTACATTCACTATTTGGCAATTTTACTTTATTCTTAAATTTAATTCTGTATTTGAGAATGCTGTGGTAACAAAACAAAGTACAAGAATATCAGCTTGGAATGACAAATTGGAGAAAATCATCTGCATACATTCAACAAGGAAATCTTATCAACTCCTCCCATGCCTATATGACATTTAACTCATTTCTTTTTTCCCCCCTAAATATATTTTTATTGATTTCAGAGAGGAAGGGAAAGGGAGAAACATTAATGCTGAGAATCATTGATCAGCTGCCTCCTGCACACCCCCATGGGGGATCAAGCCCACAACCCATCATGTGCCCTGATGGAGAATCAAACCATGACCTCCTAGGCCAGTGATGGCGAACCTTTTGAGCTTGGCGTGTCAACATTTTGAAAAACCCTAACTTAACTCTGGTGCCATGTCACATATAGAAATTTTTTGATATTTGCAACCATAGTAAAACAAAGACTTATAGTTTTGATATTTATTTTATATATTTAAATGCCATTTAACAAAGAAAAATTAACCAAAAAAATGAGTTTGCGTGTCACCTCTGACACGCGTGTCATAGGTTCGCCGTCACTGTTCATAAGTTGATGTTCAACCACTGAGCCACACCAGCCGGGCATTTGAACTCATTTATAGGCTTTCCCAATTTATCGTAGGTTTCCTAGCCTAAGCATTGTGGCCTTCAAACCAAAGAGGGGGAGTGGGACCCTCAAGTTTTCTTGGTTTTCTCAATGGGATAGAATACTGGGTAACTAAATTTATTAAAAAGTATATTATTATTGAACAAGTATCTGAAGAATTTGTAATTTGCCTCTGGCCTTTATTTCAAGAACTAGAACTAGAGGCCCGGTGCACAAAAATTTGTGCACTCAGGGGGGAAAAGGGGGTCCCTCAGCCCGGCCTGTGCCCTCTTGCAGTCTGGGACCCCTTGGGAGATAACGACCTGCTGGCTTAGGCCTGCTCCCGGGTGGCAGAGGGCAGGCCCAATCCCTAGGTGCAGCCCCTGGTCGGGCTCAGAGCAAGGCCAATTGGGGAGTTGGGGCGCCGCCCCCTGTCACACTCAAGGCAGGGTCGATAGGGAGGTTGCGGCGCCACCCCCTGTCACGCACAGAGCAGGGCCGATCATGGGGTTGGGGCGCTGCCTCCTGTCACACACAGAGCAGGGCCCATCAGGGGGGTTGGGGCTCCGTACCCTGTCACACACAGAGCAGGGCCCATCAGGGGGTTGGGGAGCTCCCCCCTATCACTCACAGAGCAGGGCAGATAGGGGAGTTGGGGCACTACCCCCTGTCACACACACAGCAGGATGGATCAGGGGGTTGGGGTGCCACCACTGTCACACTCAGGGCAGGGCTGATGGGGGGTGGGGTGGGGCGCCGCATCCTGTCACACACAGAGCCGCAGGGCGATCAGGGGGTTTTGTTGCTGCCCCCTGTCATGCTGCTCCAGGGGCCAGGAGGCCTCGCGGATCCGCTGATCCTGGTGCTGGGAGGCATATTACCCTTTTACTATATAGGATAGAAGCCTGGTGCATGGGTGGGGGCTGGCTGGTTTGCCCTGAAGGGTGTCTTGGATCAGGGTAGGGCTCCCGCTTGGGTGCCTGGCCAGCCTGGGTGAGGGGATGATGGCTGTTTGCATCTGGTCACACCCCCTTCAGGGAGGGGGTCCCGCTTGGGTGCCTGGCCAGCCTGGGTGAGGGGATGATGGCTGTTTGCATCTGGTCACACACCCTTCAGGGTGGGGGTCCCCACTGGGGTGCCTGGCCAGCCTGGGTGAGGGGCTGAGGGCCGTTTTCAGGCTGGCGGGTGACTGAAGCTCCCAACCTGTCCTTTTTCCCTTTTTTTAAAAATTCTGGGCCAGCTTTAGCTCTGAGGCTCAGCTCCAGCTATGAGACCTCCGCTGCTGAAAGCAGGTTTCTGGCCTTTGTTTACCTTCTGTATTTGAAACAATGTTGCGGTCCTGCTGGCTGAAGCCTGGGGTTTTGTTTAGCTTCTATTTTTGTTACAATGTTGCTTAGAGTGCAGCTGAGAGGCCGGCAAGGCAGGCGGGGAAGCTTGGCTTCCTCCGTCACTGAAGCAAGCAAGCCTCCCTGTTCGTGTCAGCTGCCTGTCGGCCGGCCGCCATCTTGGCTGGCAGTCCATTTGCATATCACCCTGATTAGCCAATGGGAAGGGTAGCGGTCGTACGCTAATTACCATGTTTCTCTTTTATTAGATAGGATGATGATAACCATTTTGGCTGTTAAGAATCTGAAGAGTTTAATAACCAGTTTTTGGTTGTCTTTCAGGTAGGTGAAGATGCTGGATAGATGAAGATACTTAATATAAAAAATCATTATCATTCTTTAGAGTAGGAAATACTTGCTTTCGTGAACTACAGAAATTCCCATTATTTGGCCTAACTTTGTGAATACTATTTACACTAAAAATTCATCATCCCCCATTTGCTAGTCTGCCTATGTCACATAAATATTAAATGGGTATAACTGAATAAATTATTTTATGGTACTAAAAACAGTTTTGTCCAGCTGGTGTGGCTCAGTGGTTGAGTGTCAATCTATGAACTAGGAGGGTCACGATTTGATTCCCGGTCAGGGCACATGTCTGGGTTGCTGGCTTGATCCCCAGTGAGGGGCATGCAGGAGTCAGCCGATCAATGATTCTCTGTCATCATTGATGTTTCTATCTTTCTCTCCCTCTCCCTTCCTCTCTGAAATCAATCCTATATAATAAAGAAGTAATATGCAAACTGACCCTCACACCCTCCCACAAGATGGCCACCCCCATGTGGTCAAAGATGGCCACCACAAGATGGTCGGCAGGGGAGGGCAGTTGGGGGCCACCAGGCCAGTAGAGGAGGGCAGTTGGGGGAGACCAGGGCAGCAGGGGAGGCCAGCTGGGGATGACCAGGTCTGCAGGGGAGGGCAGTTGGGGGTGACTGGGCTGGCAGGGAGAGCAGTTGGGGGCGATAGGGCCGGCAGGGGAGCAGTTAGGCGTCGATCAGGCTGGCAGGGGAGTGGTTAGGGGGTGATCAGGATGGCAGGCAGGCGAGCGGTTGGGAGCCAGCAGTCCCAGATTGTGAGAGGGATCCCAGGTAGGAGAGGGTGCAGGCTGGGCTGAGGGACACCCCCACCCCCCACCCCCAGTGTACTAATTTCGTGCAACTTGCTTCTAGTAAAAATATATTTTAAAAAATAATACTAAGTTGCAAGTCCAGCTATGGTAAAATATAAATAGCAACAAAGGCCATATTTAGGAGCAAAGGCAAACAGAATGTATATGACAAATGGCAAGACAGACTCAGAAAAAAACCAAAGACAATTTGTTAGGGAAGAATCTGGACATTCAGATTTTTAAAAATTGTATACAAATGAAACAACAAAAACCACAGGTAGACTATTCTTAGTGCATGAAAGATACTTGTAGCTTACATTGGAAAATTATGACAGTGAGAATTCTTATAACTGGAAGAATATTTTCACTTTTGTAAAAGTTAATTTAGCAAAATGATTTGGAATTTGCCACACATTGGCATTTCCTAAACTTTCTTCTCCATTTTAAATAGGGACAAAAAATAATGTTTAAGACTCTTGAAAGTCCTACCTTATATGGGCTAATTAGTCTTCTTTTAATATCCAATCTATAACTTCTGTATTGTTCAGCATCACTCATGTCAGTTACCAGTAGGCGAAGAATTTCATAAACCCGTCTAGCATGTTTCTAATAAATGAAACAAAAACAATTATATACATTTTTCAAATTACAAAGTAACACTTTCTCAAAAGAACATAGGGTATACTGAATACATGCCATAGTCCAGAAACTATGCTAGGTACCAGATGAAAAGCAATAAAAGACAGTCTCTGCCCTCAAGGAGCTACTTAGCAGTCTAGTGGGTAACACAAATGATAGAAATATGCATAAAGTATTATCGTAGCATAGCCTGGGAATGAGAGAAATGTTAGAAGAGGATTCCTGGGAGAAGCCTGAGCTGAATCTTAAAGGGAAAAGAGCATACCATTCCAGAAAGAAGTGAGGGCATCATGTATGTGTATGTGTGAGTATGCACACACATGAAGAACAGAGGAGCTTGATAATGCTGGAGCACAAAATGAAAAGCAAGGTGCAGAAGTAGAGTAAAGTTGGAGCAAGAGCACAGAGCCTTATATACTGCATTAAAGAGTTGGGCTTTTTATCTAGTAAGTGACAGAAATGAGGAAGTGAGCAAAGTACGCAAATTTGTTAAGTAAAGCATTCTCTCAGCTACACAGAAATGGTAGCAAAAAGAAAGAAAGGCAGACGAATTAGGAAGCTGAGTTTTAAGTCAGGGGGGAAAAATGATGAGGGTATGAACTGAGATAGTACAAGTAAGAATACCAAGGGAACAAGGATTCTAAAAATACAGAAGAGGGAAGATTGGCTGTGGAGCAGGATGTGGAATGACAGTGAATTTTCAGTCTAGAAAGATTCAGGAGGCAGAACAACGTAAATCTGAAGAAAATGCTAGTCTAAGGGTAAGGATTTAAGCAATATTGGTATATAGGCAAGAGTTAAAACTGTAAGCCTGGTTAAGATCTCCTAGGAAAAGCATATACAAAAAGAGGGGAGAGGTCGGAACCCTAGAGCAGAGGACAGAGAAAAACAGTCAAATATTAGAATTAGGAAGTTTTGGTATCACTGAAGCCAAAGAAGTAGCCCACAGTTTTTATTTGTACTGTTTCACTTATATATTTATTGGGGATGGGGGAGCAGTCAGGTATAGGTAGGTTAGGAAGATGATATTTGAACTTTCTTGGACGGGACACCTGAGCTGAGCCTGAAAAATGAGTACTATCTGGCCAGGCAAAGATGGAGAAACAGGAGAAGGGGTTATCAAGAGCAAAGGGAATAGCACTCATAAGTAAAGGAACATAATCAGAAAGATGCAGCAAAGCTGAGGGATGGCAAGAGATTCAGTAAAGCCAGAGCATGTAGGAAAGTGGTAGGAAGTTGAGGTAACAAGGTAGGTAGGGTCATGATTATGATGGGCTCTGTGTGCTATACTAAAGAATTTTAATTTCTTTAAAAAAAAAAAAAAAAAGCATGGAGATTCCAACATGGTGCTGGCAGGACTAGAGTGAGGGAGTGTGTGAAGGAGAGGGGAAGTGTGTGTGTGTGTGTGTGTGTGTGTGTGTGTGTGTGTGTATGTATGTGTATGTGTGTGATAGGGCCAGCTGGTTTGGGCTCTCTTGGCCAAAGAGCCCCTCTGGCTTGGAAACCACACCATCTTAAAGGATTTACAAGGTCCTCCTTGGGAAGAGGCTGCAGGGAGTGGCAATGATTAGGCACCCAGCCTTGCCACCAACCAGACTAGCCATAGCCAGCCCTGAACCCACAGGCACCCCACACACATGCATCCCAAGGACAAAACCCAGAACCTGCATGCACCCACAGCAGGCAGCACCCAGACCGTACACCTAAGTGAACACAGCTAAGGAACTCTGAGCACCTGCAACTGACATCTGTGGGACCAGCTCCATGTGGGAAAGGGACAATCAAGGCATGAGACTATTCAAGGCAGACCCAGTCTCTGAGCTAAGGAGTCCCTGCCCGCTGAACTACTAGGGGCTTCAACCCCTCAAACCTTCAACCTCAATTAGGTTTCCCAGAGCCAGAAAGGGACAGTGACTCACATAGACCTGTACCAGCAAAGCTCCCAGGAGGCCCAGGATAAACACACCAAGGGACCAGATTCAACAATATCAGAGCAAAATCCAGTGAGCTCCACAAATAGCAGACCCAAAGGTTTTTGAATGTGTGTGGTTTTGATTTTTGGTGTGTGTTGTGTGTATGTGTGTGTGTGTGTGTGTGTGTGTGTGTGTGTGTGTGTAGACTATTTTTTTGTATTGTTTTTTTCTTCTCTTTTTTCTTGCATATCTCTAATTTTTTTCCTTTGATTCTATTCTACTTTTGTCTGTTCTTATTGTTAATTTTTCTTATTTTTTGTTTTTCCGTTTTACTTTTCCTAGCTATATCTTAACATAGCCATTATTACTATGTTTTAGATTCATTATTATTATTTCATTTATTTTGTTTCCTTTTCTTTTTTGACCACATCTGACAAAAAATACTTAACAGTATTATATCCATTAAAAGTAGCAGATGGTACTGGTCAGGTAGCTCAGTTGGTTAGAGTATCATCTAATACCCAAAGGTTGCAGTTTGATCTCTGGTCAGGGCACCTACAAGAATCAACCAATGAATGCATAAATAAGTGGGACAACAGCCCTGGCCGGTTTGGCTCAGTGGATAGAGCATCAGTCTGTGGCCTGAGGTCCTGGGTTCTATTCTGGTCAGGGACACATACCCGGGCTGCAGGCTTGATCCACAGTGGGGGGTGTGCAGAAGGCAGCTGATCAATGATTCTCTCATCATTGATGTTTCTATCTCTCTCTCTCTCCCTCTGAAATAAAAAAAAAGTTGAAAAAAATAAATAACTAGAACAACAAATTGATGTTTCTCTCTCTCTCTAAAATCAATTTTTTTAAAAAGTAGGCGATAGCAACATCATGAATGAGACTGATCTGGTAGGACCCATGGCTTTTTGCCTTGCCTTTGGAGTCACACTGTTACTTGGCTGACAAAATCTGGTTTGCAATGTATATGGAATCAGTGTAATTGGATGTCTAGGAATGTTTTATTTATTAAACGTAATGAGTATGACAGGTGTTTATTTGGTTGTGCAGCAAGTGTCCTTGGATATTGTCTTCTTTCCATGATCCCACTTTCTAACTTTGCAGTGGTATTTTCTTTGCAAGAATGGCAGGAATCATTCTTGCTGCTGGAATTATTGGGTAGTGTCATTTTTCTGTAAAATTTTCCAAAATTTGGACATTAGGCCAAACATACAAAAAGGACTTTGAACTCTTAAATTGAACTAGCAAACTGCTATAGTGCAACTCTCATGAAGACCTAATGTTTGACTATTGGAGCAATAGAAGGAAATGTATCTTTTGCTCATTTTTATAGAACTTTCTAATGCTATATTAGATATACCTGCAGTATGATTAGCTTTAAGTGTTTGTGCTTATACAAATAAGAAGTGCTATTCTTTCCTGTTCCTGCAGCCTTTGAAAAACAACTTTTTTTCCTTATGTTTTTTATAGATGTTCATCAGCTGTGCAAAACTAACCACAAAGCTGATAAATCTTTCCTAAAAACAACCAGTCATAGTAAAGAAGATGCAGACTTATTGCAGAAATATCTTCCCAAGGAATTAGAAAAGAAAAATCACCTGTATTTTCAAGTCAGATGTACTTCAAGCAAAAAAATGATCCCAATGCAGTTTATGAGTTTGCACTTCAAAAATCTGATATTCCTTAAAATTATCTCACAGAATTTTTGCTAAAATTCAATGATGCAGAAAGAAGTTCACAGTCTGCGCTATTGTAGATGTGAAATGGGAACATCTTGGCTCAGTGGATAGAGCATCAGTCTGTGGACTGAGGTCCTGGGTTCGATTCTGGTCAGGGGCACATGACCGAGTTTAGATATTAGCATTAACTAAACCAGGGGTGGGCAAACTTTTTGACTCGAGGGCCACAATGGGTTCTTAAACTGGACCGGAGGGCCGGATCAAAAGCATGATGGAGTGTTTGTGTGAACTAATATAAATTCAAAGTAAACATCATTACATAAAAGGGTACGGTCTTTCTTTTTTTTTAGTTTTATTCATTTCAAACGGGCCGGATCCGGCCAGCGGGCCGTAGTTTGCCCACGGCTAAACTAAACCATAGTGACCTAGACTGGCCATATTAATGCTTATAGTTGGATCTCCATGTTTCCCAGGAAAAAGACAATCACTAACTTTTTGTGAAAAAATATTTAAAATGTCACAGTTCCAGTATTGCAGTTATCAATGTAAAGTGCATTTGATACTTATTAATTAAAATTTCCCAATTAGAAAAAAAGATGATCACAATGGTAAGTGGAAAACCAGGAACTGTAGTGCCTTAGAAGCCAAAGGAGGGTAGGTCAATAGTATCAAATGCTAGTCCTTATTATTAGAATACCCTTCGTTCCACATACTTTTATAATCCAAATCCTACCCGTTCTTTAAGGCTTAGATCAAATGCAAACCCAAAACACTCTGATTCCCTTGCTTACATAAATAATAAAAGATTCCCTTAACTCCCATGTTATTTTTTCTGTACCTATCTTAAGATACTTATTACTTTATTTTTAAAATATATTCTTTTTTTAAAATATATTTTATTGATTTTTTACAGAGAAGAAGGGAGAGGGATAGAGAGTTAGAAACATCGATGAGAGAGATCGACCAGCTGCCTCCTGCACACCCCCCAGTGGGGATGTGCCCGCAACCAAGGTACATGCCCTTGACCGGAATCGAACCTGGGACCCTTGAGTCCGCAGGCCGGCGCTCTATCCACTGAGCCAAACCGGTCTGGCTAAAATATATTCTTATTAATTACAGAGAGGAAGGAAGAGGGAGAGAGAGAAAAATCAGTGAAGAGAGAGAATCATTGTTCAGCTGCCTCCTGCACTCCCCACGCTGGGGATCGAGCCTGCAACCCAGGCCAACCCAGGCATATGCCCTGATGGGAAATTGAACTGTGAACTCCTGGTTCATAGGGACACTCAATCACTAAGCCATGCGGGCCGGGCTTTACTACTTTAAAATTCAAGTAAATATAAAGAGCAAGTTAAGTGTTTTATTTCAACCCCTTCTCCCTGCTAATACTATCTCCAGGGGTATTAAGTACTTTACCAGTTTAGATAAACATTTTCTTAAAAAGCAAAAATAAGATCCCAATATTCACCTTTTTCTGCTTGTTACACTTAATATAGCCATTAAATAAAATATCTTCCCACTCCATTAATGAGGAAATTGAGGCACAGGAGGTAAACTAAATTGCCCTAAGTCACAGACCAAGTGATGGAGCCAGATTTGAACCCAGGCAATCTGGCTTCAGAGCCTATAGAACAACTGTTACTTCCCACACATGTACTCTTAATGTATTTGCAATATTTAGGTTATATACTTAAATACCTTATTTACTTTGAACTTTTGTTGTGCCTCTATTGCCATATCTTCATTGAATCCTTGCATTAACTTTTCCCGAGAAAAACAGGGCAAATCTTGACAAAGCTTCACAAGTACAAAGTCTCTTAAGTTCACATAGCTTTCAGATGGATCTTCCGCTAAAGAAATAAAGCAAAATAACATTTCCTTTACTCGACATAATGTCTTTATCATTTAAATCTCACTATACATGCTAGTCTAGAAAGGCAAATTTTCTTAAAACAATTATACATATACAAAAGTTACAATGTGAAAGGATTATTCATGATAAATCAAATAATAATATTATTTTTGCCAAATAAAATTATAGGTGCAATCCTTTTGCAAAGACGTATTTATTTGTGAAATTAGAGCTATTCTTCAAATTTAAACTTTAAAAATATATATTTTAATTGACTATGCATCTTAGTTTTATTTTCAATTAAAATAGCTGTTTAAACAAAAGATTAAGGTTTGGATAATCAATCCAAACGCAAATATTTTCTAGTATCTAAGGGTTCCAAAGCTCAACTTACATAACTTCCTTACTTTAATCCAATAACCTTTATAGTTTGCAATACTTCTTTCACTTAATTAAAAAAATTCTTCCTTTATAAAAGCATTTCTTTTTTATTTAGAGAGTAAAATCAGACTATGATATCGATCCTTTCTTCACTGCATCTGAGTAGCATAAATCTTCCTTTATGTTTGTCTATGTTATCTACATTAGACTAAGTAGCAGACAAGGAAAACATCAAAACATGATGAGTAAAAAAAATACTGCACAATCAAGAACATGAGCTTGAGGACTACTCTGTCATTTACATGGACAAGTCACCTTAATTCTCTAAGTCTTCATTTTCCAATCAGTAGAGGCTTAAAAACAAAGAATGTTAAAATCTGAGCTAATTCATGGGTCACAAGACTTAATATTGTTACAGTATCAATAATACTCTACAAATTATTCAATGCAACCCCTATCAAAATCCCAGCTGGCCTTTTTGTTTCAGAAATTAACAAACTCATTCTAAAATTCATATGGATATGCAAAGAACCCAGAAGAGACAATACAAATTTGAAAAAGAACAAAAGTTAGAGGACTCACATTTCTTAATTTCACAACTTACTACAAAGCTACAGTAATCAAGCACAGGCTAGATATATAGATCAAGGAATTGAATTGAAAATTAAAAATAGCCGAGGCCGGTTTGGCTCAGTGGATAGAGCGTCGGCCTGCGGACTGAAAGGTCCCGGGTTCGATTCCAGTCAAGGGCATGTACCTGGGCTGCGGGCACATCCCCAGTAGGGGATGTGCAGGAGGCAGCTGATCGATGTTTCTCTCTCATCGATGTTTCTGACTCTCTATCTCTCTCACTTCCTCTCTGTAAAAAATCAATGAAATATATTAAAAAAAAAAAAAAGAAAATTAAAAATAAACCCATATATTTGCGGTGCATTTTTGAGAAGTACAGACAATTCAATGAGGGAAAGAACAGTCTTTTAACAAATGATACTCAGACAAAGGGATCGCCAGAAACCAAAGAATGAAGTTGGACCCCCTTTTCTCACACCACACAAAAATGAACTCAATATGGATTATAGACCTAAATGTAGGAGATAAAGCTATAAAACTCTTAGATGAAAAAAGGAGTAAATCTTCACGACTTTTGGGTTAGGCAATGGTTTCTTAGATAACAACCAAAACACAAGCAACAAAAGAATAGATAAATTAGGCTATATAAACATTTAAAACTCTTGTGCTTCAAATTATACCATTAAGAAAATGAAGATACAACCCCACAAGGGTAAAAAATATTTATACATCATATATATGAGACCTGTATTTAGACTTCTTAAAAAATGTTTATAATTCAATTAGAAAAAGACAACCCAATTTTAAAAATGGGCAAAGGAAGTATACACACATTTCTCAAGAAGATATACAAATGGACAATAAGCACATGAAAAGATGCTTAACATCACTCACTAGCCACAAGGAAATCAAAATCAAAGGAAATACCATTTCATGTCCACTAGAATGACTAGAATAAAAAAGACAGTAACAATATTGATGGTGTGGAGAAATTGCAACCCTCATACACTCCTTGTGGAAATGTAAAATGGTATAGCCACTGTGAAAAATAGTGTGATGGTTCCTCAAAAGATGAAACATAGTAACCATACTCTCCATAATTTCTGCTCCTAGGTATGTACCCAAGGGATATAAAAACACTTCCACTTTCAAATGCAACTCTCTTCATAATTCTTGAAGAAACAAATCATTGATTCTATTTATAAAGTTACACAATTGAGAAACATTCAAATGTGCAATATATCTTAAGATACTGATATTGTCAAAATGAAGATGGCTCAAGATATAAAGAATCAATTAGTATTTTACTTTAAAATTAAATGCTAAAAAAGAAAGGTGGCAATTACACCACAAACACCTATGTATCCTGTAACACAGGCCATAGATGGTAAGTTTTAATTATCACTCTATCTGGCTCTATGTCAAGTAAGCAAAAGGCCATCTCAATATAAAGAATATCCTGAATTGCAAAAGGAGATCCAAAGCCTACAAAAAACCCACAAAGTTAAGAAAGAAACCCGCCCCCACACACAAAATAATGAAGAAACAGGCAACTAAAATAACTTAGAGGAGAAAATTCCACTTTTTAAAAGGACTGGGTATCACATATGTAATACCCTTTGTAATACTTTAAGCAATAAAAAAAAAAAATTAAAAAAAAAATTAAAAAAAAAGGACTGGGTATGGAATCTAGAACTATCTTAGTGAGAACAGCTGATAAGGCATTTTTAGTATTTATAATGCTGAGAAATGTTAACACTGAAAATAAAGGCTGCTACCCCAGTTTTCAAATTCAGAAGTCCTTTAGCATGTTTAGCCTATTCTCTTAACAGACTTCAGTTTGCAAAGAATAAAGACTACCATTATTGATGACTCTTCACTGAAATTTAAGAAATAAAATTCTTTCTCTGCTAATTGGTGCTAAGTAGCAAGGACTTTATTGGTTGGAACAGAAAGAAGAAAGTGGTTAAGAGGCTTCATAGAAACAACCCCTGCTGACACATTACCCACTAGAGAAGACAAAGACTACTTATGTGAACTCCAGATTAAAATCACCACCAAAAAAAGTCCCTTCATGTAGCACCTAGTCCAAACTCTATAAGTAAACAGAAGCTAAACAATTTTCAGCTTAGCTAAAAAGAAGTGTTATCATTTGTATGATGTTTCTATATTTTACAAGTCACTAAGTTAGTGAAGGTGTAACAAACTTTTGATATTAATTAACTTTAGTAATGACAGCTTTATCGTCCAAGCTTCTAAACCACTTCACAGTAGGAAAGTCACATGAAAACATAATTCAACTCTATAAACATGGAGCTCCCTTTTAAAAACATGCTTTCCCTCCAATTTATTAATCTACAGGATCAATTCAAAATCTGTTTTGGGGTAACTTTAACCCCTAGAGTGCCGGGGAGTGCGATCGCGCTCCTCCTGTCTTTCGCCAAAAGTGCCGGGAGCGCTATCAAAGCTTCGAAATGGCGTCCAGTTTTAAGTCTGCTTTTATTAGTGATGATGATATTGCTAAATATGTCAATGTAGTAAAGGTTTCCTTAAGTTTTTGAATATGTAACTTCATTTACTTGCGATTCATAATTTTTTTCCTAAACTGCTGTAAAATCAGCAAAAATGCCTTGGCAATTTTAGCATAGTTCCTAGGATATTGGTTGGCACTCAAAGGGTTAAATTTATTTAGCCTGGGCAAGCAAAACCACTGTATTACATGAAAAAGGAAGACACTAATAATCTGCCTACTAGCCTATTTATATACTTTAGTCCCACATTCAGTGTATTTTTTTGATGTCATTAAACAAATTGACAGAATTCCAAAATAGCATTTTTAAAAAGTTTTTTTGTGCATGTTAAGTGTTAATAGTTTTAAAAACAAAGGTGTATTAAAACTCTTATAGAATTAATAACTTGTAATATCTAATTTGGATGTGAGTATCTGGTACAGTAGTTTTCTTGGGGTGGGGGGAGGTAACTTTCAGTTCAATCAGCAACTTTATGAGTAACAAATTTGCAACAGTGTTACTCAAGAATGAAATGATGGTAATATAAATGTTCCTTGGGCCACTTGGTTCTTTGATAGTTCACATTTACATACTATCTATCATCTGTAACTCTGTCTAATGATGGCTTTTCCATTAAAGAGTCTCTTTTCCTCTTCATAATACCATTTCTATGGCTAATTCACACTAAAAGATGTTTTCAAAACAAATAGGCCTACATTACACCTTATAAACTACTGTTGTGAAGACATGCATTTTAGGAATATAAAACACACTCTTTAAGAAATGTGTATTCTATTCAGGAACTACTTATTTGGCTTTTTTTCCCTCAGTTAAGTTTTAGAATATTCTGCCCCTACATGAAAATTTGAGCATGGTCTCTGAGCAATGCAACTGTTTGCTAAATAAAATGAACAAATAAGTCATACCATACTTACAACATATTCATGCCTAACCAAGATTTCCCAATATATATTCAATAAAGTATCTTCAATTTGTTCAATTAATAAGCACTTCATATGTAGAGATGTAATCCAATACCACAAAAGCTTATGATTTAAGCCATCTTTAGACAGTGCCAAAAAGACCCAAGGACAATGCTGTTTAAAACAGAATACTTATCTCTGCCAAAAAAAAAGATCCACAAATTTTTTTTCTAGAAAGTCTCTTTCAGTACAAATCAAAACTTACATACCTGTAATATCAAGAACAGAAGGCGATGCAATGTAATATCTATGAACTGTTTCAAGAAGTCGAGCACCATGGCCTTGACCTTGAAATGGAGTCAATATCAGCATCTGACTACAGTAAAGAAATGATTTTAAAGTTAAAATATCACAACATGACCAGTTTAAAAATTGCAAATAGAGTATTATGAACATTTTAAAATCTGCATGACTTTTTTTTCAATCAACTGTCAAAAAATCCAAAAATTATCAAGATATTCCAAATTGGGTTAATTTTCCTCACTGTTTCCAAGGGAACAATGAAATAAATCAGTACACAGCCAATGAATAATGGTGATTTTTTAAAAACAAATCAACACTATTATAACAAGTATTGGAAACTTCAGCAGTTCCTTCTTCTGAAATAAAAGGCAGGGCACGTGTTATACTGCCAATTACCTTACACGTGGCCGGGTTTTGTCTGGGTACACATAGTAATTATAGACTGTCATGTAGCCTACGGTCGCAAAGAGCGTAGCTCCATCCTTATTATACTTCTCAAATCTGCAGATAAAACAGAAAGCCAAGCAGGTCAATTACAGTCACGCTCCCATGCAGTGTCCATTTTCTTTTCCATTCTCTGACTGAATTTTCAGTGTCAGCAAGCTACTCTGTGAGGGCCCAATGGGTACACCTGCTATGTTCTGAATGTACAATTCACTTAATTGGTGTGCAGCAACTTGGATAAATCAGACCTCTTTACATCACTTCAGTGCACTTGCCTATTATAAAGATGAATAGGTGGCAAGTAAAAGAAAACATAGGCAAAGCTCATTTTACTGTTTAAGCCTACATTCAGGGCCCTAACGGACAACAGCATTTAATTCAGCTCTATTCTCAAAGTCTCCCAAAGCATAATGAAGGAAAACTCAAGCTTCATAAACAATAGTTTTTCTTTCCTGGGAAAAATATCATTATACTGTCCCAATAATTGGGTCGCCACAATTAAAATGCTAGCTTTGTGGAGGTAATAAGGTCTACTGTTGCTTTAGAACTGTACTTACACTAGAAAGTAGTGCCATCTTTCATCATCCACGTCAATAAAGCTAGCAGTTTCAATAAACCACATCAAAAAGGTCTGAAGCCTTTCATGATATTCTCGAAAGCCTCTACATGTCATGTCAGCCTAGGGAAAAAGCCAGGAAAAGTCAGGTGAAACTCATCACAGAAGTACGTGAAAATGTGGAGAATACAAAACAATCCTGTGGGAAAATGTTTACAAGTTTCAGATTAAGATGTGTACACAGACACACACAAAATATATCTTTGTTTTCAAAGCTGACAAAACTTTGTTTCCTGAAGTTAGAATAAATCACTGAAAATAACAACAAAACAGCACACAGGTTCCTTTTACCTAAGAAATATTTAGACTTATTTTTACCTTGTATATCTGAAAGGTAAAGTTTTCCCCTGTTGGACTTAGAACAGAGTATGTATGGAGTAAGGTTCCAAATGGCTTGAAATCAACTTCTTTTTCCAGTAAAGAAAGAAAATCATTTGTGTTTGTGCAAAATCCAGGTGGAATGATTTGTCTAATTTTGCCCTCGACATCATCTGCCTAAGGAATGGAGGTGAAAGGACATAAAAATACATTAATAACAAATTTTACTTTTAGTTAGATATGCTTAATTTCTTTGAAATGGACAAAACCTACAAAAACCAAAAAACTTTAAGTTCATAGTTAAACTAAAAAGTAAAAAGTAAACATCCTGGGAAAGGATAAGTTTCATGTACATTAGATACTGCCACACAAATCTGAGATTAAAGCATAACATAGAAATGAAAAAGAGGCAAGTAGCATGAAATCAAGTGTAAGAATGAGAGCTACTGAAATTTCTAATATCATGTAGAAAATGCTTACTATATCCCTTCAGGACAGTTTGAACTGGCCAAAACAAAGACTGCTTATTACTTAATGTGTGTCAAGGAGACCATATTATCCAAGACATGAAAAGATCACCCGCAGTAGTGACGTGAGGCTAGGGTATGACCACAGTAACAACCTCACAAAGAACAAATAGACAGGCCATAACTCCCTCAGACACCAAACTCAAAATTAAGATAATTTTTAAATTATACCCTCTTAGGAAATACATAAATTATATGAACAGATATATTATCCACTCATCCCTATAATGTGACATAATTCTTATGGACTTAGATTTGTGACAGTAAAAAAGAGACAAGTCTGGACAACAAAATTAAATTCAGAGATTAAAATTACCCTTGTTAAACAACCTCAATGAATGTTAAAACTATCAGCTGAGCAGACTTCATAATCCTTTTCAAACCCCCAAAAGACCACTTGATTGAATACATTTACTACTTCTCTTTAACCATGAATATTTGATGAAGTCTTACAATAAAGTATTACTGCTTCTCACCAGGCAATAAAACTTAATGAATTGGTCTCAACTTAACAAAACCTTATCCTTCAATACAGTCCCTAAAAGCCTGACATTACATTCAACAAAATGAGCTTGCATACTATTCAAACTTTTTTTCTGAACAATGAGGCCAGGTTTTTACTTAATGGAGTTTGCCATGAGTTCAGCTGTAATGTTTGTATTGTATCTATTTCCACAAGGACTGACACAAGAACACTTTGTGTTAACTTACTAAGCAGCTCTTTCATACCGTTTACATGCATGATGGGTATTAGTTCTAACCAAGACCCTTGCTACTTAGCATTCAAAACAGGGAAATTAAGATGCTTAGGACAAAATACACTACAAAAGGCTAATACAACATGCTACTAATTCCTGTCCTTTCAACCATTTTTTAACTAAGTAGAAGCAATGCACCTGCAGATGAATAGCACTTTATTATCATTCAGTTACATTTTAGGATACAGAACCAAGGATGGAGTTTATCAAAAACAAGTTCTATTTTCAGTGCTTTGGTACCACCAACATTTATTTATATATATATATATATATCTTATTTATAGCCATAAAAAAGAGAGCTATTATTTAAAATATAGCTCTTCAACATTTTGCCCAACAGCTTATTTCTAATATGTACACTAGTCCTTGCAATCCATTTACATTCAAGATCAAATAAACTGCATTTGATAGGATTATTTTTATTTTAAAAGTACTGTTTGATAAATATTTCTCCTTGAAACTGTTATCTAATGTGAAGAAACCATCTTAAGCATATTTTATATAATCTGTACAATTTCAATAATTACAAGAAGAAACTGTAATAAAAAAAGGATAGTTTTAATAGGTCTGTTGTGTGGCAACCAAAATCCAGAGTACTGATGGGTAAAGTAGTGTAATTTTAGTTCAAGTTTAAAAAAAGAAACACTACTTAAATAAAGAGGTTTATTATCTGCCAGTTTCAAAGAAAACACTTCAAGGCATTTATAATGTATATAATTTTAACTTTTTAAAAACATTCCCTATGTTCTGTCTTCTCAACAAGGCATTGCAAAGCATGATCAACTAAGTTCACATATCTTGCATCAAATGTTTTTCAAATATTTCTTAGACACTCCTAAGTTTCAAGTAGCAGTTCTGGTAGAAGACAGAACAACACAAAAGTATGAACACAATAAAATTGAAAGAGAGTTAATGTTTAACTTTCAAAAGATACCTATTTATTGTAGTAAATAGTTTCAAGTATTTTGCTTTGGGCAAGTTTACACATTACTTTAAGAACTTTTACAGGGGCCGAAACCGGTTTGGCTCAGTGGATAGAGCGTCGGCCTGCGGACTGAGGGGTCCCAGGTTCGATTCCGGTCAAGGGCATGTACCTGGGTTGCGGGCACATCCCCAATGGGAGATGTGCAGGAGGCAGCTGATCGATGTTTCTAACTCTCTGTCTCTCTCCCTTCCTCTCTGTGGAAAATCAATAAAAAAAAAAAAAAAAAAAAAAAAGAACTTTTACAGGGGAATAAAAGGCTAACTTTAAAAACAAGAAATTTATTGTTTATAACAGGTTAGAGAAAATGTACAGGGTAGGACAAAAGTAGGTTTACAGTTGTATGGAAAATAATTCAATAATTAATAAATAATAACACAAGAATAAACTCTATTCCTGGTACTCACAACTGTAAATCTACTTTGGTCCCATCCTGTGTATCTGATATGTTACATAAAAACAAATAGTTTTTCAAATCTAGAATTCAGAACTTCGCATCACTAAAGGAAAACTGTTTACATTTCTCTATTAAATGGATTGTGCCTTGGGAAAAAAAATTCTATAAACATCATGTTTTTGAGATCTGTATTCCTTGTTTTCCAAAGGAATAAATATATTTCAGTTCAGTTAAATATTCATTTCTCATAATGGATTACTGGCCAGATAATAAAATCATTCAAGATGAAATAAACTAGAGAAAAACTCTATCTAATCATTTTTAATTGAATGTCGAATTAAAGATTAACTGAAACTTTAATCCCAAGGATTGTGGCTAAAAGTTTGGATTCCATTTCTGAAGATCGCTGAAAAATTCCCTATCTTGAAGAACATTATTATAAACGTCAATTAAAATTATACAAAAACATAGTTAATGAAAGGATACCAAATTAAGCTGAATACATCAAGAATTCAGAATAAAACCTAGTACATTTTATTAATAAAGTCATGCCTTACAAATGTTTTCCTAACATTTGGCAGCATTTTTTTAAAAGGGAAAGTATAAAAGTTAACTATTCTATTTAGGTCTTATATTAGGTGAATTATGATGAAATGTTTTAGATTGTATACTCTCTCACTATGGTCATTTCAACTTCTGACTTCTATACTTTGTTACATATGTTCCTATGAAGCAATTTTTGCTTTTCCTCATCACTGCTTAAAGCAATGTGCCTGAGAATAACTGGTAGTCTGCTATAATAGAAATATGTTTACACTTGCCCTAATCGGTTTGGCTCAGTGGATAGAGCATCGGCCTGCGGACTGAAGGGTCCCAGGTTTGATTCCGGTCAAAGGCATGTACCTTGGTTGCGGGCACATCCCTAGTAGGGGGTGTGCAGGAGGCAGCTGATCGATGTTTCTCTCTCATCGATGTTTCTAACTCTCTATCCCTCTCCCTTCCTCTCTATAAACAATCAATAAAATATATATTAAAAAAAAAGAAATGTTTACACTTACATTTGTATTTATACACATTTGAAAACCAAATTACACTAAGTCCTCACTTAATGTCATTGCTAAGTTCCATAATTTTAAGTGAAACGATGTGTAATGAAACCAGTTTTACCACAGGATAATTGATGAGTTTATACATGAGTTAAGTTCCTACAGCATATAATCAATGTTATAAAAGTAATGACTCTGAATGAAAAAATTATTCAAGGACCTGCTATACCTGCAGTGTCTTAACCTAACAGCACCATTTGTCTAAATTTGTCTATGGAGAGTTATTTTTGAAACAATAATTTTAAAGGCATGTTAAGTAGGTGGTACCTACTGTCCTTTATTTGGCTAAAGTGGCAGAGTTAACATTAACTATAATTCAAAGAATACCTAAGATATGCTATAAAAGCAAGTGAAGAAAATTCCATATCTATTTAATTTAAGCTCAATTTTAAATTCTCAGGGAGGGAGGAAAGGGGGAACGAGAAGAGATAAACCAAAGAACTTATATACTTACTAGCGATCAAACTCCCTGTCTCCAGGTCAAACTCCCAAGGAGACACTTTGCATATGAGCCTTTTATATATATAGATAGAAGATATGCACAGCCCATGGATACAGACAATAATGTGGTGAAGGCCTCAGGGAGGGGAGGGCTGGGCGGAGGGAGATATGGGGGGGGGGGGAGGGAGGAAATGGGCCATCTGTAATACTGTCAATAATTTTAAAAATATGTTAAAAAAATAAAAAATTAGAATCTAAACAATTTTTAAAATCCTCTGACAATATTTAAGTTGTAAAAATTTGATTACTGTTAGAGAAATTAATAAAACTTTTTCACCACTGGAAAAACAATGGTTGTATTATGTTTGTTTATATTACATTAGTGTTTTGCTACATGAACTCACAAAAAAATTCAAAAATAAAAACCTCAATATATGGCTTTAAATCTAAACATATATTATTGATATTTATACTCCATAAAAAGGATTACTCATAAAGAGCACTCAAAATTATTTTTAAAAAGAGTATAGTGAAATATTATTAGTCTAATAAAGATTATTTTTTCATTTCCTCAAGATTAGCTTTTTGTAAATGTGCAGGGTTTTTCTGTAAGAAGCTAAAGAATCCAGAAAAAAATCTTAAAATCTGCTCTTACCTATTCACAAATTCAATCCATATATAGGAGACAACATAGATTACTGAAATTCACAGATAATACCTTATCCATGTATTAAAACCTTCTCTACCAAACCTCTCCCAGAAATGCTAACAATAGCAGGACTGAACAATCCTAGTTACACACGCTTTCACTTAAAAGCAATGAAACTACCTCAAGAGAGAGAAGGAGGTATTAATAAAAGCAAAGGTCAGGGATAACCATAAAATGAACAATCAGTGTCTGAATAATCAAGTTTACTGTACTGTACAATTCAGAATAATTATAGCTGCCTTTAAAGATGAAGGCTAGTGGAGATATTTTATAGGCATTTTGTCACTAAAAAACTTTAGATGCAACTGGAGAACTCTGCATGGAAAATAAAAAGAAATAACAATGAAAGATTAATGTAATGGCAAAATTCTAGTAAGCAAACTTATAAGCAGATTTGCTATGGTTTCTGATCATCTAAAAGGGACTATTTTTCGTATACAAAAATGCTACTTAGTATAGTCTGCAAAATCTCATATGTAATAGTATCAAACCTCACACACCTAAAACAAAAATTTTGATTACCCCCTAAATCTTTTCTAATCTTTTCTATTTTGTTTAATAGTACCACTATTTTTTTAAGCAGTGGGGTCTTCCTTATTCCTCTTTCCAAAATATATCCTCAATAAAACAATTGAATCCAGTAACACTACAATGTTCTGGTCTCCTTTCTTTCAGTCTTGCCCCCCTACAGTGTGTTATTTGCATAACAGCCAGAATCATTTAAAAAGTAAAAACCGTATCATAGGACCCCCGCCCCCCTACTTAAATCCTTTAAATGCTATCAACTATTCTTACCCCACATGATCTAGTTTTGCCAAGCCCTTCAATCATTTACTACCCTCTCTTCCATCACCAATGATTTAATGATGGTGATCTTCCGGGACTACAAAAATGCCAAGAGTGTTCTCATTTCAGGACCTTTGCATATGCTGGTCCTTTTGCTAACTAAGCTCTTCCCTTACATGGCTGGCTCTTCTTCATTTAAAAACCAGCAAAATGTTTCTTCATAACACTATCTAAATTTAATTTATTTACTACTAGAGGCCCACTGCACGAAATCTGTGCATGGAAGGGGTCCCTAGGCCTGGCTGGCAATCAGGGCCTATTGGGGCTGTCTCGCCCAGTCCCTGGAGGCCTGCTGCCAGCTGCTGTTCAGAGGCTGCTGGACGGGGCCTGCCAGACAGGGAGGGAGAGAGGGAGGGACCACGGGAGGTTTGCTGGCTGGGGGTAGGGACCAGGGGAGGTTAGCTGTGGGAGTGCACTGACCACCAGGGGGCAGCTCCTGCATTGAGCGTCTTCCCCCTGGTGGTCAGTGCACGTCATAGTGACTGGTCAACCAGTCGTTCTGGTTGTTCAGTTGTAAGAGTTGCTTGGGCTTTTATATATATAGATTTGTTTACTGACTGTTCCTCTTGGCTAGAATATAAGCTCCATGAGAGCAGCAACTCTGTTTTGTTTGCCACTATATCCCTGGCATCAAGAAAACAGAAGGCACTATGGAATGAACATTCTTGCTGCAAACTGAGATAGAAGAGGCAAGCCCATTCCCTAACATCCACTACCTATTCTCTCTTTTTTATTTATTTTTTATTGATTTTAGAGAGGAAGGGAGAGGGAAAGAGAGATACAAATATCAATGATGAGAAAGAATCATTGATTGGCTGCATCCTGCATGCCTCCTACTGGGGATCAAGCCTGCAACCAGGAATAGAACCCAGGACCATTCAGTCTGCAGGCCAACACTCTATCCACTGAGCCAAACCGGCTAGGGCTACCCATTCTCTTTTCATAAGGGGGAAAAAGTGTTTGCTTGAACATATAATTTAAATAAATGATCTTCGATCATGAAGCAAATAATCCTACAAAAAGACATTATAAAAGATTGATTCCTTACCCGCAACACAGTACCTCTAAATGGGAAAACCTGGCTTTCAAGAATGGAACAATTAGAAGTCAATGCAAATACATAGCTATTTTCACTGCACATAGCATTTGAAAGATTTGTCAATAATTACGTCAATAGTTCCTTTGGAAGAAATCAATTCAACACTATCAGCTGGAACTTAAAAACCCACCAAAATCCTCAAACAACCAGTGAATTTTGTACAACACAAGAGAAAATACCACCTGCATTTTTAATTAGAGTATCTAGCTGGGCTTGAGAATTTAACAATCTAATAAGAAAACTTGACTATGGAAAACTACATTTTAATAAGTCTGTGTTAAATGCCACTTTAGTTAAGATTAAATCTTTTCAAACATCAAATCACCATGACTACAGCGTTATTCAGAAATACTTTTAAATCTGCAAAATTTAAAAAAATTTTCAAGGGATATAAACCACTGAATAAAACAAATACTGTATTAAATAAAGTTATATATTATTTATCTGACAAGTTTAGTCATCTTGAACAGGGCTGGGAAGTGGGAAGTAAGTGCTCAAACTATTTCTGACACTAAAGTTGAATAATGGATATAAAGGACTATTTTAGACCTCTTTTACTCTATAGCTAAGTCATGTTACAGTTCCATTAAACTTACCAATCTGGTATTTTCACCCGTAAGGGGACTATCTGCAAGGGAGAAGCACCTCACAACAGCAGGAAATTGAGATTTTATAGCATAAAAGTATGGGAGTGGGGAAAAAATAAAGTATACATTGTAAAAACAGAAATAAAACTAATAAGCACAAGAGCCTGGGCCCATTTAGAGCTGGTCATAAATAGTCCTAACATTTTTAAATAGGATATTACTATACATTATGCCTATTACCATTATCTTTTAGTACAATTTTTTAAAAATATATTTTTATTGATTTCAGGTAGGGAGAGAGAGATATAAACATCAATAATGAGAGAGAATCATTGATCGATTGCCTCCTGCATGGCCCCACACTGGGGATCGAGCCTGCAGCCTGAGCATGTGCCCTGACCAGGAATCAAACTGTGATCTCCTGGTTCATGGGTTGATACTCAACAACCGAGCCATGCAAGCTGGGCTCTCTTAGTACAATCTTGATTATTTACTAGTTGTGTGACCTTGGGCACACAAGTAAAAGTCCTTTAAATAAACCCCCCCCCCAAAAAAAAATTAAGTAATAGTAAAAGACCATATCAACCAGTCCAAATAATGAAAGGATATTCTAACAAAAAAATATAGGAGTATGAGCTTGGCAAAAGATTTAAGTCAGAAGTTTAAAGTCAGTTTAAAGCCTTGGGAAAGTTGACTTCATTGTTAATGCTTTAAGAACTGCTACTTCTACAAAAGAAAATATGGCATTCAGTATGTACTAATACATAAGATCTTCATTTTCCACATTATAATTTTATGCCCAGTTGTATGTAGCAGTATTATCAATAATATGACTGATTTTATCAAATTAAACTTGCTGGCTTCATAGGTCCAAACAATAAGAGCCTTTATTACAAAATGAAATTTCCAAGTTTCCATTTTATAAAGGTGACTCAGTGACAAAAATGTCATTTAATTTTTAAAAAATTAACTCTGTGAAGCAATTATTTTTATTTTTATTGGTTTCAGAGAGGAAGGGAGAGGGAGAGATAGAAACATCAATGATAAGAGATGATCACTGATCGGCTGCCTCCAGCACACCCGCTACTAGGGATCGAGCCCACAACCCAGGCATGTGCCCTTGACTGGAATCGAAACCAGGACTCTTAGGCGTGCAGTCTAAACTGGCTAGGGCTCTGTGAAGTAATTCTCGATGAAAGTTTTAATGCCTTTAAATAGGAGTGCCCAGAAATAGAACAAGTCTAAAACATAATTTTCTTAAATCCCTTCAAAGATTCATGTCCATTCCCAAAAATGCAAAATACACCCACACCCAGGCCAACATCCCAAAAAGTTTTAACCATTCCAGCATTAACTCAAGTCCAAAATACCGTCATCTAAGTTACCTAAATCAAGTATGGGTCAGACTCTGGCTATGACATAATATGGAACAAAATTTGTTTCCACTTGAAACTAGAAAAGAAGTTATCACTTCTAAAATACAACGGTAAAACAGGCATAGGATAAAAGTTATAGATTCTCCCGTTTCAAAGGGAGAAAGTGGTAGGAAGATAGAAGTCACTGGACCAAGCAATCTCAAAGTCCAGCAAGTCAAATTCCATTTTATTTCAAGGCTTGGGAATACTGTGATCTATGGCTCTACCCTCTGGGCTTAAAACTCCACTCTTAGCCCTAGCTGGTTTGGCTCAGTGGATAGGGCATCGGCCTGTGGTCTTAGGGGTCCCGGGTTCGATTCCGGCCAAGGGCATGTGCCTTGGTTGCAGGCACATACCCAGTGGGGAGTGTGCAGGAGGCAACTGGTTGATGTTTCTTTCTCGTCGATGTTTCTAACTCTCTGTCCCTCTCCCTTCCTCTCTGTAAAAAAATCAATAAAATATATTTAAAAACAAAACAAAACTCCACTCTTAGAGTCATTCTTGCTTTTCTTTTTTATTTTTAATTTTGAAAAATATGTCTTTATTGAGTTTTTTAGAGAAAGGGAAACATCAAATCAGCTGCCTCCTGCATGCACCAGGGATCAAACTGAAACCTGTGCATGTGCCCTGACCGGGAACTGAACCAGCAACCTTTCGGTGCATAGGATGATGCTCAACCAACTGAACCACACCAGCCAGGGCCATTCTTCCTTTACTTGAAGGGTATTTGCAGCTGTTTCCCACTTATTGAATTTTGAAAGTTCATCAGCCTTCCCTCATCTGATCAGTCCAAACTGGCAGTGTTTTTGCTGATAAAATATTCTCAAAACTCTTGTGATGCCTGTGTATGCCACGAGGGTTCTCATTGTTAGATACGTGAGATGGTCCTCCACAGACCTTCCCTGATCTCTCTATTCAATCTCTATTCCTGGCTTTTGTTGAGACCACTGAGGAAATCTGAAAGGTTTCCTCATGCAAAAGGTTATCTAGACACCCTCCTGGCTTTCTCTTCATAGCTACAGTTTCCTGACAATGAATAGCCTAATTTTAGTGTCTGCTGAAAACTGGATAGGCTGAGAATCTCCCAAATCATCAAGTCCTGAATCTTTTTTGCTCTAACAAGTTACCACAAACTTAGAGGCTTAAAACAGAAACTATTCTCTCACAGCCTAGCAGCAAAGTCTAAAACGCAGTATCACAGAGCTGAAATCAAAGTGTCAACAGGACCACACTCCCTCCAGAGGCTCTAGAGGAGAAACTTTCCTCACCTCTTCCAATTTCTGATGGCTACCAGCATTCCGTGACTTGTGGCCATATCACTCTGCCTCTGTGGTCATCCTGCCTTTGGGTGGGGGAGGGAGGTGTCATAATTTAGCCTGCCACAGAAGCATACTCTTCAATTACTCTCTGCTTTTACTCTCTTTTGGTCAATTTGTTTCAAGTAGTTTTTTATAATGTAATTAGCTTAATTACCCATGTTCATAAAAGATATTAGCAAAGTTTGTGGGATTAGAAATGCAGCATGAGAAATGCAAATAAGCAGGTTCTACATAAAGCAGAAAATTTAGTTATTTCCCTACATCTTACTTAACTGCCGGGGGAAAAAGGAATTTTCATGTGCGTAATTTAAAAAACAAAAGTTGGTAAATAAAATACTACTCCGATCATATAAATGAAGGTTTTTATAGAGAAGGTCCACTCAAGAAACATATCAGGATAAGGATCAAAACTGCAAGGTTAATGAGATTAACAGGCAATCATCTCCATAATTTAAGATTGAACATGTGGTTTCAGAGCTACGAAGTAACAGATTTTCTCCTCCCTCAAACCTTTAAATTTTAAAACCTGTTTTATAGTCAACTGAAAAATAGAGTCCAAAATAAATTTATTTCTCTTCTTACCTCTACACAGTCAAAGTTCTCATTGACTTTCGATGCATATTCAACACGGAACATTGTTGACAGGCTACCCGCAATATAGTATAACAAGATCTTCAGACCCTTGTAACCAAAAGCAGTTTCACTGAAAGGGGGAAAACAGTAGTTAACTATGATCTCAAAATGAATCTTTGCAAAGTCACAAAATATTAACCCTATATAAACAAGTTTAGCTCTATTGGTAGTTTTAAGATTTTAAACTACTTCTTAAAAAACAGAAATATGGGTAATGAAACTGTGCCTCAGTTTTCCTCATTTATAAAATAAGAGAGAATAATAGCTCCAACCTGAGGGGAACTGTTTGGGTTAAATAAACAGTTAATACATGTAAACTGCTTATAACATTGGCACATTGTACAAGTACTCAATAAATGTTTACTACTACTGCGACTGTAGCTGCTACTATTACTAGAAGGCATTTAAAATCAGAGACAAGTAATGTTAAACTGGTCTGACTAGGCAAGCAGCTAAGATGTAGCCTTGGTCCAGTCCTTATAACTTAACCACTTGCTTGCACCACCAACCTCCAGAGCTGTTGAAAGTGGTAACAGACCTAATTATATCCTTCCATGAACTCAGAAAGCAGATCTGGAGCTGCTGCTCTTTTTCCAACCCTACCTTGCTATTCCCTTTTTCAGCTTAAGTCTTTTAAAAAGTGAATTCTCAACTATCCAGATCTATAGAGACAGAAGGTAAGTTAGTGATTGCTTAGGTCTAGGGAGGATGGGAGAAAAGGTAGTGACTGCTAATTGGTTAGGAATATTTTGGTGGGAATGATGAAAATGTTCTAAGATTGATCGTGGTGATGATGGTACAACTCTGAATATAGTAAAAACCAATCAATTGTATACTTTAAATATGTTTTTATGGATTTCTTTCTTTCTTTCTTTCTTTCTTTCTTTCTTTCTTTCTTTCTTTCTTTCTTTCTTTCTTTCTTTCTTTCTTTTTTGAGAGGGAGATGGGGAGAGAGATAAAAACATTGATTGGCTGCCTTCTGTACGCCCCCTACTGGGAATGGAGCCTGCAATCTGGATATGTGCCCTGAACTGGTGACCTCTTGGTTCCTGGGTTGATGCTCTACATCTGAGCTACCCTGGCAGGCTGAACTGAATACTTTAAAATAGGTCAAGTATATGGTAAATTATCTCAATAAAGCTTTTTTTTTTTTAAATATATTTTATTGATTTTTTACAGAGAGGAGGGGAGAGAGATAGAGAGTTAGAAACATCGATGAGAGAGAAACATCAATCAGCTGCCTCCTGCACATCTCCTACTGGGGATATGCCCGCAACCCAGGTACATGCCCTTGACCGGAATCGAACCTGGGACCTTTCAGTCCGCAGGCCGACGCTCTATCCATTGAGCCAAACCGGTTTCGGCAGCTTTTTTTTTTTTTTTTTAAGTGAATTCTCAAAGAAGAGTGTCTGAAAGAATGTCATTTCCAGATTTCTGTCTAGGCTAACAAAATATGAGCAGTGTCTATTCCAGGACTCTGTAAATTAGGTGCAGTAGAAAGAAGTGGCAATTATACTAGGATCAAGCCTAATGTCTTCATTGGGTTATAAAAATATGATTATCACTACTGTGTGACTATTACCTGTCTATCTTAGAAGAGGGGTATGCCAACACACCTTTTTCCTTTTCTTTTCCCTCCCTCCCTCCCTCCCTCCCTCCCTCCCTCCCTCCCTCCCTCTCTCTCTCTCTCTCTCTTTCTTTCTTTCTTTCTTTCCTCTCTCTCTCTCTCTCTCTCTTGTTTATTGGAGTGATACTGGTTCACAAAGCCATACAGATTTCAAGTGTACAACTCAAAACATCATCTGCACACTGCATTGTGCACCCACAGCCCAAAACAAAGTATCTTTCTGCCCCATTTATCCTCCCTTTGCCCACCTCCACCTACCCCCACCCCCCTTGCCCTCTGGCTATCATCACAGTGTTATCTGTGTCTATTGCCAGCACATCACTTTTAATGGCATCAAGACAGATAAGCGAAGGTGCAAAATGCCATTAAAAGCAGTATCTATAAAATTACATCCTACCCACTAAATTACCACAGACTGTTTTATTTTGTTTTGATTTTTAGAGAGAGGAAAAGACAGAGAGAAACATCGACATGAGAGAAACCCATCAACTGGTTGCCTCCTGCAGGAGCCCTAACAAGAGCCAGGGCTGGGAAGGAGCCTGCAACCAAGGTATGTGCCCTTGACTGGAATCGAACCCGGGACCCTTTGGTCCACAGGCCGACACTCTATCCACTAAGTCAAACCAGCTAGGCCAGAAAGATATTTTAAATAGCAGTAAAAGGAAGCGAATAAAATAAACAGCTCCTTAAAAATAGAAATCCAAAGAGAAAACATTCTTATTTTTTAAAATATATTTTATTGATTTTTTACAGAGAGGAAGGGAGAGGGATAGAGAGCTAGAAACATCGATGAGAGAGAAACATTGATCAGCTGCCTCCTGCACACCCCACACTGGGGATGTGCCCACAAGCAAGGTACATGTCCTTGACCAGAATCAAACCTGAGACCCTTCAGTCCACAGGCAGACACTCCATCCACTGAGCCAAACCGATTAGGGCAAAACAGTCTTATCTATACTAACAAAGAGCTAATATGCTAATGGTCGATACACTGGGTAACGCCCAGGTCATTAGCATATTAGCTGGGGCATTGCTCTGGAGACTGGAGACTGGGCGGAAGAGGGGAGGTGCCCAGAGGCGGCGGGACCATCCCGTGCTGTGGAGGGTATGGGTGAGAGCGCAGAGTGCCCCCTTCACCAGTCCTTCGCCACCCACTGCTCGCACTGTGAGTGCCCCACGGCCCACTTGCCAGGGGAAGCACAGCGCAGCAGGCGGAGGCTTCCACGCTCTCCTCTGGCACCATGACTGGGGGGAGCCACCACGTTGCTCTGGAGACTGGCGGAAGTGGTGAGGCACCCAGAGAAGGCAGGACCAGCCCTAGGCGACTCGAGGGACTGAGGGCGGGGCTTGAAGCAGCCAGAGAAGGCCAGAGGGTTTGGGGACTGGGCCAGGCGCCCTGGAGCTCTGCGTGGAGAGGTTGGGGTGTCAAGGCAGGGCAGTGCCGTGTGATTTCAAATCGCGCACTGGGCTCCTAGTTTTACAATAAAACCTGTTTAAAATATGAAAGGCTCATATTCTGGTATGAATCAATATAACAAAATATAATCATTAATATTTAAAAGCACATTAAATGCCTAATCTATCAATAATGAGAAATATTCAGGAAATTTGTTCCATGAAAAGACATTTTTCAATTTTAAAACATGTTAAATATATCAAAGGTGTTGAAGTAATGCATAGAAAAAAAACCATGAAGGGAAATAATTTAAATGTCAATTATGTCTAAACACCCTTCCCTACTACAACAAACCAAGGTTCCTTGGGAAAATGGCTGACTCCAGAACTAGTAGGAAATGTACAAGGTGACTCTGGAATATCTTACTGTATCAGAAAGTAACAGGCCCTCAAAATGATGACGGTACACCAAAAGGACTCAAAAGCAGGTTTGACAGGATAACTACTTGCTTAATCTGGGATCATCAAAATCAGTAACAGAAACAGATTATAACCCACTGAATTTAAAAAAGAATCCTAGCCCTGGCCAGTATGGCTCAGAGGTTAGAGCATCAGCCCGAGCACCCAAGGGTCTCAGGATCAATTCCCAGATGGGGCCAGGTAACCCAACCTGGATTGCAGGTTGGGTTACCTGGCCCCAGTCGGGTTGCATGCAGGACACAACCAATTGATGTTTTTTTCTCTCTCTCTCTCCTCCCCGCCCCCCCCCCCCTTCCACTCTCTAAAAAGAAATCAATGAAAAAAATATCCTTGGGTGAGGATTAAAAAAAAAAAGAATCCTAGAGTCTTTGAGATGGCAGACATCTCAAAACTGAGTGGCCCAAGTTAACCTCACCAACAATGAAACAAACTGTTATCATGGACTTTCTGATATAACACACTGAGAAGGACAAATAGAATTTGTCACAGTACTACAAAAATATGCATTATATGAATTAATCATGAAGAAACAATCAAACTAATCCAAAATGAAGATTTACAACACTAACCTATACTCTACAAAAATGTCAGTCCTGAGAAACAAAGAAAGCTTGAAGAACTGTTTCAGATTAATGGAGAATAAAGATATGTGACAACTAAATGTAATATGTGATTCTAGACTGGGTCCAGGATAGAGAAAAAAAGCTATAAAAGAATTGCTGAAAATCAATTGGCAAATTTGAAATGTGAACTCCATATTAGAAAATAGTACTTTAATGTATCAATGGTAAATTTCCTGAGTCTTGGTAATTCTACTACAGTTAGTGTCCTTGTTTTTAGGAACTCCACACTAAAGAACTTAGGAGTAAGGAGTCAAGATAGTATCTGTAACCTACTCTCAAATGGCTCCACAACAACATACTGATATAGAGGGTGGGGCAAAAATAGACTTACAGTTGTTCGTATGGAAAATAATACAATTAATAAATAAATAATAATACAAGAATAAATTTTGTGCTTCCTGTACTCACAAATGTGAACCTACGTTTGCCCCATCCTGTATTTATATAAGAAGAGAGAATGATTGCCTGGTAGGTGTTGCTTAGTGGTTGAGCATCATCAACCCATGAATCAGGAGGTCACAGTTTGATTGCCATCAGGGTACATGACCAGGTTTCGGGCACCACCATCAGTAGGGGGTGTGCAGAAGGCAGCATATCAATGTTTCTTTCTCATTGATGTTTCTATCTTTCCTTTCCTCTCTCTGAAAATCAATAAAAACATAGTTTTAAAAAACAAACATTCTTTTTTTTAAAAAGGAGAGTGATTAAAGCAAATATAGCTGAATGTTAACAACTAGTGAATCAAGATAAAGGATATACCGAGCACTATTCTTGCAACTTTCTGCAAAGTTTTTTTCAAAATTCAGTTTTTTAAAAAGGTACTTGACTATTCTAATAATGTAATGAAGGTATAGGAAATTAAAGCATTGTGCTGAATATTCCAAGACATACCTTTAAAGTTGCTTTTAAAAATAAATTTCTCTCTATTGCTTACTTCCTTGTCATAGAAAAATAATTTGAGCTTTCTTGCTTTAGAAGGGAGGGTGTATTTTGCACTAGAAGCAGCATACCAAAGTGGTAGTTAGAAAAAGTAGTAGTTTTGAATATGGGCTCTGTAGTCAGATTGCCTGAATCTGAATTTCAGTCTTTCATATGTTTAGGCAACTATCCAGTTAGACCAATGTACACTGTAACAAATGATAATACTACATGGTATCACTAAGACTATAGTGAGAATTAAATGAGATAATGCATCTATGGCACTAAATAATAGATAGTAAATTGGTGTCTCAATGTCAAAAATGCCATTCTAATATATATTTTAAAATAAATGACATGAAAAGTAACAGGTAAGAAAATAAAGTCTGATTTCTAATTTTTTTTAAAGAAATAGAATTTTTTTTGCCATACTAATTAGACAAACATCTTATTATGTTACTTACTCATCCCCAAAAAGTTGATGGGTATATTCAGGAAAGAAAGTTCTAATATCATTCTCAAGATCTTCGGGGAAACGAACTGTTTAAAAGAAAAAAATGTAGAGATATTAAAGATATTAAATTAAAGATATTAAAGGTGACAGGTTATTTCCATTTCAAGAATTTCACTATATAGTCAATAGTTTTCTTACTTAAAGTTGTTGCTTTTCCATTACATGACTTATAATGAATTCCCATGAGACAAATGAACAATGAAAATCAAAAAATCACTTTGAGTACTTTAGTACCAAAAAACTACTGATTCGGTGGCCGGAGAGAGGTCAATATGGGGAAAAGGAAACATGTAATACTATATGTAATATTTTAAACAATAAACAATTAAAAATAAGTAAATAAAGAAATGAATCAACAAAAATTAAAAAAAAAAAGAAAATAATACCTACTGATTCTAAGAATTAGAAAACTAGGTATAACAGAGGCATCTGATTTAGTTTTTATTTTTCTGTATGTTCATACACAATGCAAAAATTAAACAAAACCAAAAAAGACACTTTGAGATACAAAAAAGTTTCAACATCAAGGAACCAAAAACAGAATCTATAGGAAGCATTGAGAACAACAATAATCTGAGTTGATGAAGCCCATATCATCACATCATTCTTTATGACTGCAATGTTGTTTCTAGTTTTGGGGTTATTTGCTATTAAAAATAACTCTGTGCCCTGGCTAGGTGGCTCAGTTAGTTGGAGCGATGTCCCATATACCAAAAGGTTACTGGTTTGATTCTCGGTAAGGGCACATACCTAGGTTGCTGATCCCTGGTTGGGGTGCGGAGGCAATTGATTGATGTTTATCCCTCCCCTCTTTTTCTCTCCCTACCTCTGTCTCTAAAAAATCAATAAAAACATATCCTTAAGTAAGGATTAAAAATAAATAACACTGCAATGACATCTTTATATATAATACCTTGCTGTACTTTTACAATATACACAAGGTAAATTCCTGGCAGTAGAAATGCTTAGTGAAAGTACTAAAATATTTTTTATAAATACTACTTAAATGCCCTCTAAAAATACTGTAACAGTTTATATACCCACCAGCAGCTTTTAAGCTCCTGTTTCCCACATCCTTGACAATACTCTATACCTTCAACTTTAATTTCTACCAGTCCAAAATGGAAATGGGAATCCTGTTACTTGTATTTGTATGTACTGTGAATACTGATATTATTGAACAGTTTCCCAATATAATGTATCTTATGAAGAAAAATTTTACAAAAAAAAATCCTTAAGCAATTGAAGAATGAAAAAGATGAGTTGTAGATGAAAAATTGCTAATACTGTCCTCACAAAGCAAGTCACTTGCAGGGTACCAAAGTATCATCTAACAGCTTACTGATTTACAGAAGAAAAGACCTGTAGAGATCTGGCACTTAACACCTTTCCAAGGGATCTTAGAATTAACTCATTATTGGACAGACCAACATAATGTGTCTCCTGATTTAATGCAATATAATGTATACACCATCACCTATAAAGTTTTCTTTCCAAAAATATTTTAGATCTAAACCAGCTTTATTGTCTTCCACTTTACAAGAAATAGAGGGGCCCTATCCGGGCTCAGTGGATAGAGCGTAGGCCTGCGGACTGAAGGGTCCCAGGTTCGATTCCAGTCAAGGGCACATGCCTGGGTTGCGAGCTCAATCCCCAGTGGGGGGGGGAGGGGGGGGAGAACGGGACGTGCAGAAGGCAGCCAGTCAATGATTCTCTCTCATCATTGATGTTTCAATCTCTCTCTCCCTTCCTCTCTGAAATCAATATAAAATATATATTTTTAAAAAAAGAAATATAGAGGGTAGGGGAGTAAGTTACAAACTACCAAAAGGAAATAAAAATAATCCAGAATGTACATACTGAATAAAGAAATTGAAAAAGATACAAATAAATCGGAGCATATATTGTGCTCATGGATAGGAAGAATTAACATCATTAAAATGTCCATTCTACCCAAACCTATCTATAGATTCAATGCAATGCCTATCAAAATAACAAAGGCATTTTTCAAGAACAGAATAATCCAAAAATTTATATGGAACCACTAAAGACCCCAAATAGCCACAGCAATCTTGAAAAAGAACAAAGTTGGAGGTACCATGCTTCCTGACATTAAACTATACTATAAGACTATAGTAATAAAAACAGCATGGTACTGGCATAATGACACACAGATCAATGGAACAGAATAGAGAGCCCAGAAATAAAATCATGCCTTAATGGTCAACTAATATATGACAAAGGAGATAAGAACATATAATAGGGTAAATATAGTCTATTCAATAGATGATGTTGGGAAAATTGGACAGATACATGCAAAAAAATGAAAGCAAAACCACCTTTTTATACTATACCAGAGGCCTGATTCACAAAATTCGTGCAAGGGCCTTGGCCCCGGCCCCGGCCTCCACCTGCCGCCGCTGCAACTGAGGGCCTCTGCTGCGGCCCCTGCCTGCCCCTGCCTGCCCCTGCCGCAGGCGGGGTTCTCAGCTGCCTCTGCCTTGATCCACGCCTGCTACAGCTTTGTCCGAAAGGAAGGACATCCAGAAGGACGTGCAGTCTAATTAGCATATTACACTTTTATTATTATAGACTAGAGGCCCAGTGCAGGGGGTGGGGGTAGTGTCCCTCAGCCTGGCCTGCACCCTCTCGCAGTCTGGGAGCCCTCAGGGAATGTCTGTCTGCCCGCTTAGACCTGATCCTAAGCCAGCAGGCGGACATCCCTCTTGCAATCCGGGATCCCTCACTCCTTACCACCCAACTGCTTGCTCCTTACAGCTCAGCTCACTGCTTCTTAGCAGCAGGCTCCTTACCGCTCAGCTCACTGCTCCTTAGTGCTCCCACAGAGGTGGGAGAGGCTCCTGCCACGGCAGCTGCTCTTGCCAGCCATGAGCCCGGTTTCTGGCTGAGTGGCACTCCCCCTGTGAGAGTGCACTGACCACCAGGGGGCAGCTCCTGCATTGATCATCTGCCCCCTGGTGGTACGCATCATAGAGACCAGTTGTTCTGGTTGTTCCGCTGTAACGGTCCCTTAGGCTTTTATTATATAGACTAGAGGCCCGGTGCACAAAAATTTGTGCACTCGGGGGGGAGGGGGGGTCTCTCAGCCCGGCCTGTGCCCTCTCGCAGTCTGGGACCCCTCGGGAGATAACGACCTGCTGGCTTAGGCCTGCTCCCGGTTGGCAGAGGGCAGGCCCAATCCCTAGGTGCAGTCCCTGGTCGGGCTCAGAGCAGGGCCAACTGGGGAGTTGGGGCACTGCCCCCTGACATGCACAGAGCAGGGTGGATTGGGAGGTTGTGATGCCACCCCTAGTCACGCTCAGGGTAGGGCCGATTGGGGGGTTGGGGCACTGCCCCGTCACACTGAAGGCAGGGTCGATAGGGAGGTTGTGGCGCCACCCCCTGTCACGCACAGAGCAGGGCTGATCAGGGGGTTGGGGCGCTGCCCCCTATCACGCACAGAGCAGGGCCCATCAGGGGGGTTGGGGTTCCATACCCTGTCACACACAGAGCAGGGCCAATCAGGGGGTTGGGGAGCTCCCCCCTGTCACTCACAGAGCAGGGCCAATAGGGGAGTTGGGGCACCGCCCCCTGTTACACACAGAGCAGGGCCGATCAGGGGGTTGGGGCACTGCACCCTGTCATACACAGAGCCGCAGGGCGATCAGGGGGTTGGGGAGCTACCCCTGTCACGAACAGAGCAGGGCAGATAGGGAGGTTGTGGCCCTGCCCCCTGTCACACACAGAGCCGCAGGGCAATCAGGGGGTTTGGGCACTGCCCCGTCATGCTGATCCCGGTGCTGGGAGGCCTCGCTGCTCCGCTGATCCCGGTGCTGGGAGGCATATTACCCTTTTACTATATAGGATAGAAGCCTGGTGCACGGGTGGGGGCCAGCTGGTTTGCCCTGAAGGGTGTCCTGGATCAGGGTGGGGGTCCTGCTTGGGTGCCTGGCCAGCCTGGGTGAGGGGATGATGGCTGTTTGCATCTGGTCACACACCCTTCAGGGTGGGGGTCCCCACTGGGGTGCCTGGCCAGCCTGGGTGAGGGGCTGAGGGCCATTTTCAAGCTGGCGGGTGACTGAAGCTCCCAACCTGTCCTTTTTTCCTTTTTTTTAAAATTCTGGGCCAGCTTTAGCTCTGAGGCTCAGCTCCAGCTATGAGACCTCCGCTGCTGAAAGCAGGTTTCTGGCCTTTGTTTACCTTCTGTATTTGAAACAATGTTGCGGTCCTACTGGCTGAAGCCCGGGGTTTTGTTTAGCTTCTATATTTGTTACAATGTTGCTTAGAGTGCAGCTGAGAGGCTGGCAAGGCAGGCGGGGAAGCTTGGCTTCCTCCTTCACTGAAGCAAGCAAGCCTCCCTGTTCGTGTCAGCTGCCTGGCTGCCGGCCGCTATCTTGGCTTCCAGTTAATTTGCATATCTCGCTGATTAGCCAATGGGAAGGGTAGCGGTCGTACGCTAATTACCATGTTTCTCTTTTATTAGATAGGATATTTATGATTTGGTTTTGATTAGATTTTAAATATAAGAATCCAAGAGAAACTTTTTATAACCAATGTATACGCTTTATAAAGGATTCTTTTAATATCCAGTTAAGTGGAGTTTTTATATTAGACATTTTATTAAATGAAAACTTGTTCACTGCATAACCTTCAACCATGATGTACTTATTTCTAAAATGTTGCCCAAATGTTCCTGGGATTATACATTGAGAAGATACTAAGGGCTATATTTGAGAGAGATTAGAATAAAAGTTATCTTCTCAAAAGAGGGTTTTTAAGGCAAAAGGCCCTAGGCCTAGACAACAGGAACAAACAACTGGTGCCAAGGGCACAAAGAATAGAGTTAGTCCTTTTAATAAATATGGGACAATTGTGAGTTTTCTATTCTCATTAAATAACCCTCAATACTTACATAAGTATAGCAATTACTATGAGAGAAATGAAACTAAATCTCTAAGTATGCCTATTCATTCAGGACATTTCACATAAATGGAATCATATAATATGTGGCCTTTTGCTTCTGGCTTCTTTCACTTAGTATGTTTTCAAGGTTCATTGGTGTTGTAGCAGGTATCAGTACTTCATTCCTTTTTGTAGCTGAATAATACTCTACTGGATGAATATACCATATTAGTTTATCCATTCACCAGTTAATGGACATTTGGGATGCTTCCACTTTAGGGTTATTTTGAATATTGCTGCTACTAACGTTTATGTACCACAGCTTTTTCTGTGACCAATGTTGTATGCCAACACTGGATATAGTCTTCAGGAGTAGTCACACAAAAAATAACATGTTACTAATAATATTATTACGTAGTTGTCACTTGAACATTAACTGTGTGTCAGGCAATTTGCTAATAATTTTATAATCATTACTAGAGGCCTGGTGCACAAATTTGTGCACAGGTGGAGTCCCTCGGCCTGGCTGGCAATCGGGGCTGTCTTGCCCAGTCCTGATCAGGGCCGATCCAGGGCCGGCCAGCTGTGGGGAGGGACCGCAGGAGGTTGGCCGGCTGCAGGAGGTTGGCTGTGGGAGCGCACTGACCACCAGGGGGCAGCTCCTGCACTGAGCATCTGCCCCCTGGTGATCAGTGTGCATCATAGCAACCTGTTGACCGGTTGTTCGTTTGTAACAGGTGCTAAGGCTCCTGTATATAGATTGCAGTTAATCCTCACAAGAGTTATCGAACGTTCATTTCACAGATGAATGATGCAAAAAGGACTAATTTGCTCAAGGTTACACAGTTGTTTAGTGGGTTTAAAGCTGAACACGCACACAAGTTCGTATAGGTAAACACAAGAATAATTATTGGAGAATTATTTTTAATAACGAGAGAAGCAATCCCTAATAGGGAATCCTAGCTTATATAATAAAAAGATATGCAAATCGACCGAACTGCAGAACAACTGATCGCTATGACGTGCACTGACCACTAGGGGCAGACATGGGGGAGCACCGCTCAGCCACAAGCCGGGCTGATGGCTGGCGAGTGCAGCAGCCTGCCTCCACGGCAGCGCTAAGAATGTCCGACTGCGGCTTGTCCTGCTCCCTATGGGCCTAAGCCATCATTCAGACAACCCCTGAGGGCTCCCGAACTGTGTGCGAAAGGGCGCGGGCCGGGCAGAGGGATCCCCAACCCCCAGTGCATGAATGTCGTGCACCGGGCTTCTAGTACTTAAATAAGTTATGATACAGTCATAGTGTACTACATACTTAAAAGAATAGGATAGATCTATATGTTATTTACAGAGAATGATATTCAAGACATTGTTAAGCTAAATAATAAAAGAGCCTAACCACAGGCTCTGGTTTTAGAAAAATAATGTCTGTACAAGGAAAAAATTTAGATCAGTATTATCTTTTACCTTATTTGTCATTTTCTTTGTATTTCTATTATGTTTGTATTGTTTAAATGACAGAAGCTGACATTTATTGAGAATTTCTAAAAGTTAAGTTATTCAAACACTTTACTTGTGTTTAACCTTTCATTTAATCTTTACAACCACTATAAAGTAAATACTATCAACTCCATTTTAAAGATTAGGAACTGGGGACATAAAGTGATTGAACCAGGACTTATGAGTATATAATTAAACAGTGTTACTGAAGCATAATTTATATACCATACAACTCACTTGTTTTAAGTGTATAATTCAATAATTTTTAGTAAATTTAAAATTGTGTAACCTTGGTCACAATCTCATTTTAAAACGCTGCCATGATTCCCCAAAGAAATCCCATGCTCATTTTCAGTCATCTCTGTTCCCACCTTCAACCCCAGGCAATCACTAATCAACTTCCTGTTATAGAATTGGCTTTTCCAAACATTTCATACAAAAAGAATCATACAGGATATGGGGTAGTTTTTTTGGTGTTTTTATTTTTGGTCTGGTTTCACTTAGAATGTTTTTGAGGTTCATCCATGTTTCAGTATTATCAGACCTTCATTCCTTTTTATTGTCACGTAATATTCTATCATATAGATATACGTACCACACTTTATCTGTTTACTAATTGATAGATATCTGGGTTGTTTCCATTGTTTGGCTATTGTGAATAATGCTGCTATGAACATTCATGTATGAATTTTTATATGGACATTTGTTTTCATTCCTTTTGGGTAGATACCTAGGAGTAGAATTTCTGGGTCATTTAATAAATTCATATGTTTAGCTTTTTTAAGAACTTGCCAAATGGTTTTCCAAAGTAGTTGTATTATTTTATACTCCCTTCTACATTATGAGTGTTTTTTCACATCCTCACCAACACTTACTGTCTATTATTTTTATAAGAGTAAAGGTAAATATTTTAAAGAAGCAGAGACCACTTATTCCTGTCACTTTTTGCCACACTGTACTTCCTATATGTAAATTTTGCCACCTCTCAAACATCTACCCACTCCATGACATAAATCAAGACTGAATAAAATCTGAGTATGTTCAATAAATGCAGAAAACTATATTTACACAAACAACTGCTCTTACATGAAATTCTACTTCAAAGATTAAATTATATATAGACACACAGTACATACATACCTAATTTTAGTTCAATTGCTGTGTTGGTATTACATTTGTACTCTGCTAGTTTCTTCTCCTCTGCACTTTTGTACTCAACCAAAAATTTCTCCATAGCACCAAATCCTAAGAGAAAGATTTTTAAAGGTCTGGTTGAAAATGGTTTAAATAGGTAAACCTAAAAATAGGGTTGTTATTAGAAGTGAAACAAAAGTAAGATTTAAAGCATTTTTATAGATCATAAAAGTATAGATCATTGTTCACATCCTCCTAAATAAATGTACTAAGTATGAGTGCCTCATTTATAAAACATCATTTGAGATAAAGGCTTATGAAGCAGCGCTGCTTTACATAAATGAGTACACCTGAAAATTAACATGACAGATTACTGACATTTCTGAATATTTAATAGTAGTATAAATTTCCTACTAGGATTTATGCCTATGTAGCCTTTTTAAAAGAAATATCAAAAGGATGCCACTGCTCCACTAAGAAATAAAGTGAGAATGTCCTTTGATAATTACAATAACATTTCATTTCTAATACTGGAAAAATTATACCCAGAGTACTTCCAGACTATTAAAAAAACTATGAACTGCCGAAACCGGTTTAGCTCAGTGGATAGAGCGTCGGCCTGTGGACTGAAAGGTCCCAGGTTCGATTCCAGTCAAGGGCATGTACCTGGGTTGCGGGCATATCCCCAGTGGGGAGTGTGCAGGAGGCAGCTGATCGATGTTTCTCTCTCATCGATGTTTCTAACTCTCTATCTCTCTCCCTTCCTCTCTGTAAAAAATCAATAAAATATATTAAAAAAACACAAAAAAACCCCAAAAAACTATGAATTGATAATACATAGATTATCTCAGAAAGGATACACAAGAAACTGGTAACCATGGTTAACTCTAGGATATGAGAAGGAATGGGGATAAGGTTAGGAAAGAAAAATTTCATTGTATTACAAATATTTTTTTACCATCTGTGCAGTCATAAACTATTTCAGCTACTGGAATAACCAAATGGTTTTATCACATGGCTAGCCATCAAGATATATAACAATTAATGAAAGAAATCATTATCAAGAGGAACTTTCAAGCAAAGATGACAATAAATCTCCTGACAAAATAAATATCAAAGTTAGTAAAAATTCAGGGGGAAAAATCATGAGCAGAAACAAAAGGGGTACAGTGACATGCCATACTACTTCAATAAGGGTTAAAACACATACACAGAAAATGGGGAACACCTGAGGCAATTACAGATTAATAATTTGGAATCAGAATTCCTGCATTCAAATCCAGTCTTCACCACTCATTTAATTCATCAGTGAATTACTTCCTCGGACCTCTCTGACACTAATCTATAAAACAGATGACAGAACCCACCTCGAAGAATTTATGTATAATCTAAGCAACAAAATTTAACTTGTGAAACCCCACATTAGCTTAATCCCCACAATTCTCTAACACAAGTCGATACTATATCAAGTCCCATGCCATATTCAAAAACTCGGGCTTAGAAAGAGGTGCACTTGCTTAATTAAGAGCACCCCACTACTACAGGCGAAGCTGCGATTCCCATTCAGGTGTAATTCCCATAACATGTATACCCTACAGTACCCATGTTCCCACTCTCTTGCAGCACCAGGGAACTCAATGATCCCACGGCTCTTCCTTAAACGTCTGTAGAGCTCAAGCTACAGCCTGTCTATCCAGCACATCCACAAAAGTGTCTGAGTGCTCGCTTCGGCAGCACATACACTAAAATTGGAACGATACAGAGAAGATTAGCATGGCCCCTGCGCAAGGATGACACGCAAATTCGTGAAGCGTTCCATATTTAAAAGAAAAAAAAAAAAGAAAGAATAGAAAAAAGGAAAAAAAAATAATAAAAGAAAGTGTCGTGAGACTACTACGAAGGCACTATGAACAGAGATCATAAACTGTTCATCACGTCAAAAGATATGTAATTGGGGTGGGGGGAGGCATAATAGTCATATCAAAACAGTCTTCATACACGTACAGACATCATTATTGGATGTTGTTCTTAAATGTTGTAAAGGAGACTCAATAAATTGGAGAGCAGAATAAAATGACCACGAGAGAATTACGTTATAGTAGACACACTCGAAAAAGAGTTTAGGGCTTTAGGCGCAGGGATCGTGAGAGAACTTCTTTCTCCAAGGAAATCTACACCCATCCTAGAGATGCGAAAGTGTGAGAGACGAAGGCGACGGCAAAGTCAGCCAACACTCAAGTGAGAGCCCCCGTGCAGGGCAAGGCAGCAGCGCGCTAGCTCTTAGGGTGATGGCAGCGGCAGGCGGCGGACCTGGGGGAGGAGGACCTGAGTACTCAGATCATCTGGCGGGAACCGAACCTGCCTGGGGGAGCCGAGGCAGCAGCGGGCGAAAGGAGCGAGAAGGGAAACAGGCCTCAGAGCACCTGGCACTTACACCCCGAATCGCGATGCTTTTCCCCCCCCTGCCTCCCCGTCGCTTCGCAGGGGGTCAAGTTCTTCGCAGAAGGCGCCGAACCCTGAGCAGCTGGGGGCGGGGGCGCAAACCTCGACCCATAAGAAGCTGCGCTGGGAGTTCCGCGCCCGCAGCCCGAAGCAGGCCTTCTGGAACCCAGGCTGGAGCCCGAGAGTTCCGAGCGGGCACTGTCACCCCGGCCTCGGCGTTCTCTCCCAAACCTGCCGGCCCCCTCCCCTTGGTAAACTTTTCCCGGGAACTTACCCGCCATTTCCGAGCTGGGAGCACCCGCGGCCGAGGAAGGACGAATCAACCCGCGCGCTCCCTGGCCGGAAGTGAGCGCGTTGAACGACGCCTTTCCCCTGCCCACCAATGGGAGGAGGAGGCTCGGCGCGCGGGGCGGCGGAAGCAGCTCAGAAGGCGGGACTTACACCGCCGGGAATGCTCCGGCCGCTGCCTGGCCGCCGCGGGTGCCGTCGGCCGTTCTGTAGGCCTGAAGTAGAGGAGGAGGCCGTAAAAGGGACCTTCTATTTAGCCCTGGGAACGTTTCTTGAGGTTAATTTGAATAATATACTTTATGGCTTTCTGTCCCGCCTCCCCCCCCACCCCCCCCCCCCGCGATGTTTTGGAGACGGAGAGAAAAACTCTCCTTGGCCTGAAGGATAGATAGATCCAAACACCTGCACCCTCGTTTAGAATGTAGGACTTGAGTTGCAGTTGCGGGAGAAATTTTCACTTGTTTCTTTTTTTTTTATGTCAATTAAATCTTTATTGTTCAGATTATTACATTAGTTACTCTTTTTTCCCCCCATAACTCCCCTCCACCCAGTTCCCACCCCACACTCCGCCCTCACTCCCCACCCACTGTCCTCATCCATAGGTGCACGATTACTGTCCAGTCTCTTCCCGCATCTCCCACACCCCTTTCCCCCCCAAGAATAGTCAGTCCATTCCCTTTCTATGTCCCTGATTCTATTATAATCACCAGTTCATTCTGTTCATCAGATTATTTATTCACTTGATTCTTAGATTCACTTGTTGATAGATGCGTATTTGTTGTTCATAATTTGTATCTTTACCTTTTTCTTCTTCTTCCTCTTCTTAAAGGATACCTTTCAGCATTTCATATAATCCTGGTTTGGTGGTGATGAACTCCTTTAGCTCTTCCTTATCTGTGAAGCTCTTTATCTGACCTTCAATTCTGAATGATAGCTTTGCTGGATAAAGTAATCTTGGTTGTAGGTTCTTGGTATTCATCACTTTGAATATTTCTTGCCACTCCCTTCTGGCCTGCAAAGTTTCTGTTGAGAAATCAGCTGACAGTCATATGGGTATTCCCTTGTAGGTAACTGAGTTTCTTTCTCTTGCTGCTTTTAAGATTCTCTCTTTGTCTTTTGCTCTTGGCATTTTAATGATGATGTGTCTTGGTGTGGTCCTCTTTGGATTCCTTTTGTTTGGGGTTCTCTGCGCTTCCTGGACTTGGAAGTCTATTTCTTTCACCAGGTAAGGGAAGTTTTCTGTCATTTCTTCAAATAGGTTTTCAGTATCTTGCTCTCTCTCATCTTCTGGCACCCCTATAATTCTGATGTTGGTACGCTTGAAGCTGTCCCAGAGGCTCCTTACACTATCTTCGTATTTTTGGATTCTTTTTTCATTTTGCTTTTCTGGTTGGGTGTTTTTTGCTTCTTCGTATTTCAAATCTTTGACTTGATTCTTGCGCTCCTCTGGTCTGCTGTTGGGAGTCTGAATAATATTCTTTATTTCAGTCAGTGTATGCTTAATTTCTAGTTGGTTCTTTATCACAACATCAAGGGTCTCATTAGATTTCTTGAGGATCTCACTACATTTATCGGCGGTCTCACTAGTCTTCTTGAAGATCTCACTACATTTATCGGCGGGCTCACCAGTCTTTTCAAGGGCCTTATTAAATTTATCGGCAGCTTCTAGACAGTTCTTTAAAGACCTTAAAAGTGTGGTTTTGAACTCTATATCCAACAGTTTGCTTTCCTCCAATTCTGTTGTTTGTGTCCTGTTTCTTTGTCTCGGCATATTTTATGCTTCGCTGTGTCGATAGAGTGCCTTTCTAAGTGTCCCAATTACCTGAGGTAAACACTCTTGGTGCACCCCCTTGTGGGCTTTGTGCACAGTCTTGTTGTAGGTAAGCCTTGATTGTTGTAGTTATCACTGTGAGGAATTGACCTCCAGTCCAATTGGCTGTGAGAATCAGCTATGTCTGCAGTGGGAGAACTTCTGTGCTGGAGACACCCCTCTGGGGCTAGACTTGCTTTGATGGGGCTTTGGTGCTCACTGAGTCTGCTCCCTGAGTGGTTCCACGGAGCTGCAAACTGGATGGTCCCACTCTGACCTCTGGGCTTCCTGGCTCCTGGATCTCTAGGGAGGTGCTAATCTAGCCTTTGCCTGAGGCTATCAGCAAAAGTCTCCCTGCAGGGCTTGGGCGGGGCGGGTCCCATGGGATCAACAGGGCAGGGTTAGCAATTATGGCTGCTCTCAGTCTTGCCCTCAGAGGCTCTGCTTCTCAGTGTCCCAGTAATCGCTGCAAGCCCCACGGAGAGAAAGCTGCCCTAGGGTTCTGAGCGATGCCAGACAGTCCCACTTCTCCCGTATGAGTCTGGGTCCCTCGAGACTCTCCTGGAACTGGAGCTCAGAGCCTGAGACTCCCTCCCGATTGAAAACGACAACCGTGCCCTCAGCCGCCAGCCCGCTCCGCATGCACTCCGCACCTTAGTATTTTACTTCAGCACTGCGCCTCCTCTGAGTCTCGGTATGCTTTTCTCTTTCCTCCTAGTTGTAGAACTTCCACTCAGCCAGCCTTCCTGTGGTTCTGGATGATGTCTGTTCCGTCTTTTAGTTGTATTTTTGAAGTGGTTGTTCAAGGCAGCAAACTCCGGTGTTTACCTATGCCGCCATCTTTACTACTTTACTTGTTTCTGTTTTTGCTGTCCATACTTGCTTAACCTCGTTTTCCTTTTCTCTCATGTTTTTTAACAGTATACTGCGCGCGATATCAATTTAGGGACTCTGCTTTCACTCTGAAGGTTACTAGGCAACCATTTAGTGCCCTGAAATAGTTAATACCTCGAGACCTGTCTTAGCGGCTTGGACCACATCGCCATATGCTACCTGTTTTTGGCCATTGGGCTTATTATTACTTAGAAACTGTTGAACTGCTTGTCCCAGAGGATAAGCCACTTTTTTGATAACCATAAGTATCCCTACAGTGTTGTGTATACTGTAGAATGCCTCGTGTCAACAAATGTTGGTTATTAGGTTGTACGATGATGCTTGAGCTAAAATGGACCCTTAAGATGATAGTCTAGAACAGCCGTGGGCGAACTACGGCCCGCGGGCCAGATCCGGCACGTTTGAAATGAATAAAACTAAAAAAAAAGAAAGACCGTACCCTTTTATGTAATGATGTTTACCTTGAATTTATATTAGTTCACACAAACACTCCATCCATGCTTTTGTTCCGGCCCTGCGGTCCAGTTTAAGAACCCATTGTGGCCGAAGCCGGTTTGGCTCAGTGGATAGAGCGTCGGCCTGCGGACTGAAAGGTCCCAGGTTCGATTCCAGTCAAGGGCATGTACCTGGGTTGCGGGCATATCCCCAGTAGGAGATGTGCAGGAGGCAGCTGATTGATGTTTCTCTCTCATCGATGTTTCTAACTCTCTATCTCTCTCCCTTCCTTTCTGTAAAAAATCAATAAAATATATTTAAAAAAAAAAAGAACCCATTGTGGCCCTCGAGTCAAAAAGTTTGCCCACCCCTGGTCTAGAACGAGTGCGCCCCTTCATTTTAGAGATGAGGAAACTAAAGCCCAGAAAAGAAATTGGCTAAGTCCTCTCAGTATACAGCCTATGCAGGAGTCCAGTTCTCCAGATACCCCATAGGTTATAAGACATGGAGATGGGACTCTTCAAGATAAGATCAAAAAAGGTACCCAAAATGCTCAGATCATTTTCCTTTAAGCCTTAATGAAACACCAGAAATTATGATCATACAGTATTAAATAGAAAACTGAATCAATACTATAATCAATGACATTATGGATCAAAAAAGGGAAGCAATAATGTTTTCAAAATGTCAAGACTTACTGTTTCTTTCCAAAACCACCTTATCTTTAGATCAGTCAATTGCTGAACAGCAATTATGATCCTTATAATAAGTCAAGAAAATTTTTCTCATCTGCAGCAAATCTGAAATGGATTAGTCCTGTGACTTCATGGTTAGTTGTAGTAAAGAAATACTATACATGATAAATATGAATAAGAAATAAGATGAATATGAATAAGGAATATGATGCGCTATATCATGTGACTAGCATTTAGTATGATCAGCTTGCAAAATTGAGGTTACAGTTTTAAATTATCCTTGTCTTAGAGCTATTCACACATTTATTAAAATGCCACAGAATACATGTTTAGGTGCAGTTTGCCTAAAAGATGAAAGAATGACTTCTTTCAGAACATAATAGTAAAATTACCAAAAAAGAAAATATATTTCCTTTTTTAGTAGGGTCTTTCCCCTCTTTTTGAATTTATATTTTACCTTATCCTAAAGAGAATTTAGGAAGTGAATGTTACCACCATGGAATAAAATATGAAAAGGAATATGCTGTCCTGCTATGTATGAAAGAGGCAGCATAGTGGTGTGGGAAGTCCAAGCTATAGTAGTCTAAGTTCTACTTTTTCATGATTGTGACCTTGTTTTATCTATTAACTGGAGATAATAATACCTTCCCAGTCACCATACTAGTTGTTGTGAAAGTCAAATGGAAAATATTTATCAAAAATTCTATGTTAATATGAGGTGGTATTTGTATGATTACATTTATTCTAGAATAAGAGGTCTAGAAAATATACTCTTAGGAATTGACTAGCAATCATGTGTTTGCTACAGGTTCAAGAGTATATAGACTAGTAAATGTTGCTATCATATCTTGAAACCTCCAGAAGTGATATTTTTTAAAGACATGGTATTAAACATATGGTCATCAAAAAGTGGAGGTAGGAAATATGAAATCTAAAAGATAAAGGTAGGTACTTAATGTGTCTTTATTTTAAAATATATACAGAAAAATAACAATAAATAGTTAACTCATTTGTTTAGCTCATAGTGCTAATGGTATAGGGGTGGGGTATGAGTTCCAGTTCCCAGAAAAGTTATCCAGAATCCCCTACCCAGCTAGATGACTTTCATATGAGATAAAATAAAATAAAAATAGACAAGCTAATATTGAAAACTACTTTTAGAGGAATAACTTAAAGACACACATTACCAACAGATCGTACATTCCATTTTTTAACTCTCATACACTGTCCATAGGTATAGAAACTAGTTTTTGAGAAGCAATTTAACAAATTTAACAACTTTAACACATTTTTCAATTTGTATATCTTTTGAGCCAACAGTTCCATTTATAAGCATTTGTCCTGCAAAACTATTTGTACAATATGCAAAGACATATCAACAAAGATGTTCAATGCAGTATTAATTATACTGGCAAATTGGAAATAACAACATTCATAAAAGTGGCTGGCTTTTTTTATTTTACATGATTATAAGAAAGGAAACATTTACAATTTGACTGATTATAACAGTGCTCTATATTCCTCTTTGAAACATCCCTGTGTTTGTTGAATATACCTTATTATACTGAACCACCCTCCCTACCTTCTGGGGAAAGAGGACCCAAATTAAAATTGGAATCATCTCTAAATAAGAACTAACCATGGAAAAAAAGTTAGCCATTTTTTTTAAAAAAAAGCACATTTGTCTTATAATTACAGATTTTTAGACAAATTTCTTGAATGAGGAAATACAAATTTTGTCATGTTTCTCTAGCAGTTTTTTTTGATTCTCTAAGAACAAATTATGAGTAAACTCAATACCTGAATATGGTATTTAAAGATATATTTTTATTTATTTCAGAGAGAAAGGGGGAGAGAGAGAGAGAGAGAGAGAGAGAGAGAGAGAGAGAGAGAGAGAGAGAAACATCAATGATGAGACAGCATCATTCATCAGCTGCCTCCTGTAAGCCCCCCACTGGGGATCAAGCCCACAACCCAGGCACATGCCCTTGACTGGAATTGAACTGAAGTCCCTTCAGTCCACAGGCCAATGCTCTATTCAGCTAGGGCAGTGATGGCGAACCTATGACACATGTGTCAGAGGTGACACGTGAACTCATTTTTTTTTGGTTGATTTTTCTATTTTTCTTTGTTAAATGGCATTTAAATATATAAAATAAATATCAAAAATATAAGTCTTTCTTTTACTATGGTTGCAAATATCAAAAAGTTTCTATATGTGACATGACACCAGAGTTAAGTTAGGGTTTTTCAAAATGCTGACACGCTGAGCTCAAAAGGTTCACCATCATTGAGCTAGGGCAATACCTGAATATATTTTAATTCACTCTCATTTTCAATTAATTGACATGGTGAATGTGTCATTACTAAGCTGGTAGTGGATGCTAAGGTGCATTTAATTAATAATTCACATAGGGTGTTTGTGATGTCTCTATATGACAAGGGGCAAATAGCTTGAACCTGTGTTTCACATGTGATTTTTGAAATGAACACCTTCAATAACAATAATTTTTATTTGTAATATTTTTCTATAACAAAATGATAAACACTAGAAAAAGAGGTTTTGTTTGGTAAACAATCATTCGTGACCTCAGACCTTCTCTATTAATATACTAGTAAGCTCACAGCAGATACTTCCACAATCATACATGAGGGATGGTGTGTGATGAGATTGAAATTAATATAAAGCTGCATACTTGATTAGCTCTTTTTGATTTAGTTTTTTAATATGGTGTGCCAATTTTGTGATTGTCATCATGTAAAAGTCCCCTTGAAATGAAAAATTGTGTCTTACCTCCAAATTAAATAATTTATTTGCAAAATTAAGTGTGAATAAATCCCATATCAAATTTCAAACTTTTACAAGTAAATGGTTTTCTCCAAGAACATATAAAAGTCAATAAAATTATCTGACTTTTCACACACACAGAATAGCACTGGATAATGTGTACTGACTTGAGAAAATATCTACTATATAATTAAAAAATAAGTGACACTACATTATAATGTTATTTTATTTGTATAAAAACATATTATGATAGACACATAGAAAACATTTGCAAGCATACCTAACAAGTTTAACTTCCCTGTAGGAGAGGGAATTTTGAGATGGGGATTAATGAGGGATTTAAAAAGTACATATATATCTATATCTATATCTATCTATCTATAGATAGATATAGATATAGATATAGATATAGATATATCTTCATTGATTTCAGAGAGGAAGGGAGAAGGGAGAGATAGAAACATCAATGATGAGAGAGAATCATTGATTGGCTGCCTCCTGCATGTCCCCTACTGGGGGATCAAGCTTGCAATCTGGGCATGTGCCCTTGACTGGAATCAAACCTGAGACAATTCAGTCCGCAGGCTGACGCTCTACCCACTGAGCAAAACCAGCTAGGGCAATGAGGGATTTAAAAAAAAAAATACCGTTTGCTTCTTTTAATGAGATGTACTGGTTGCTTTCATAATTAGAAAGTTATCATTCTTTTTGGAATTTTTAGACATGGTTGCTAACTCCTTACCCTCTAGTTTACATTCTATAAATTATGATTACACAGAGTCAAAGAGTGCAAGCAGCTTAATTGAAAATAGGAAGTTAGCCAAAACTGGTTTGGCTCAGTGGATAGAGCGTCCGCCTGTGGACTGAAAGGTCCCAGGTTTGGTTCCGGTCAAGGGCATGTACCTGGGTTGCCGGCATTTCCCCAGTGGGGGATGTGCAGGAGGCAGCTGATTGGTGTTTCTCTCTTATTGATGTTTCTGGCTATCTCTCTCCCTTCCTCTCTGTAAAAAATCAATAAAATATATTTTTTTAAAAAAAGAAAGAAAATAGGAAGTTAGTTGAGAATTAATATTTCTAGTTTTGCATTCTGTCATTTATAAGCAAAGATTCGTCAAATGAGGGAAGAGCACCATAATTTCTTATACTTGTTTACAAAATGATCATTCTGTGGTGCCTTTTTTACTCTTTGAAACTCTAATTCATAAGAATGACATTAGTTATGTATGTCTACTTAGGGTGGGTTATACAATAATGTTATGATATTTCAAATTCCACAGTTAAAATGCTATTTCAAATGTTCTTTTTTCAGTTTTAGTCAACAAAAAATGATGATTATGCCTCTGTTTTTAAATTTTTTGCTGTTGTTTTGCATTGTTTCTTAATGTGAAAGAGTTTCCAGGTAGGGGAGGGTGAAGAAAACTTTATTAATGTTACTTAGATATTAAAGAAAAAAGACTAAAAATTATGACCAGAAATATTCGTTTTAAACTGATGATATTGTTTCAGTCACTTTACCCTTTTTAAGTTTTGATTGTGGTGGAAAACACATCACATAAAATTGACCATCTTAATCATTTCTAAGTATACAGTTCAGTAGTGTTAAGTATATTCATAATGTTGTGAAAGCTGTCATTTTAATAAATTGGTTTTCATTAAAGACTTGTAACTCATTTACCCATGTCACTATGCACAGCAAGACTCTTAACTTCAGGTGATCTGGACACACAAAGTGAAGAGCTTCTATACCAGCTATATAATGCTGTCAATTAAGAGCTTCTATACCAGCTATATAATGCTGTCAATTAAGAGCTTCTAGCCGATCAATGTTTCATTCTTACACTGATGTCTGTCTCTCTCTCTCTCTCTCTCTCTCTCTCTCTCTCTCTCTCTTTCTCTTTCTCTCTTTCTCTTTCTCTCTTCCTCAAAAAAACGAACTTCTATACCAGCTATATAATGCTGTGAAGTGTTTAGTTCAAGAATTATAAAAGAATTATAGAATTATAAGATATTAAAAGAACTATAAAATAAAATTTAGTTTTATTGTAGTGTTTCTTATATTTTTACAACTCAGAGTTTTAAGGCATATATATAGTTTTCAACAGGCAAAACCAACAGTTACTGTGCAAATTTGTAAAATTAAAAGAATTCTTTCCAAAAAATTTGCTAGAGGGATTCCAGACTTTAAGTTTGTCATTAATCTCATCAACACAGGGCTGTCAGAGAATCCCTTTGCCTGTCTCTTGAATGAGCTAAGAGGAAGAAAGGGTCATGCCAACTAGCACCATATAATAACAAAGAGAACCTGCTTCATCAGGTAAGATGGGTGTATTGGTAGGGTTAGGATGCATTTAAAGAATAAATTTACATTTTTTATATCTTTGTAAAATTACATTTTGTTGTATGTGAAAAAGTTTATTTTACTACAGATATAGTGTTATTTTATACAGTTTTAAAAAATATATATTTCTTTATTGATTTCAGAGAGGAAGGAAGAGGGAGAGATAGAAACATCAATGATGAGAATCATTGATCGGCTGCCTCCTGCATGCCCCCTACTGGGGATGTGCCCACAACCAAGGTACATGCCCTTGATTGGAATCGAACCTGGGACTCTTCAGTCTGCAGGCCGACGCTATCCACTGCTCCAAACCGATTAGGGCTCTAATGTATTTTTAATATTGCTAATTCCTATATTAAATATTAATATTAACTTCTAATTTTTTAGTCACCTGTGCACCCCTGAAGATCTCTGATTTAATCCCACACTCTTGCTTGAGGTTTCCCATTAAGTAAATGATAGAACGATACTGTGGCCCAAGTTTCTCAATTTGGTCCTATGTTTTTCCACTTTTTCTTCCCTTTCTTCTTGTAGAAAGGACTAATTTCCTTCATGTAATAGTTTACTTTAGAAAGAAACTGTATCTGGCACATTGATTCAATGTTTGTTAAATGACTTTGTAGTAATATAAAAAATACAAAGCACCCTTACCCCTCTCCTCCCACAAACAACTTTGTTCAAGCACTGAGTGGTTCTTGGGATAAGAAACTGCTAAGTTTCTTTGCTTAAAAACATGCTTGAGCATGTGATTGAATCAAACACCCCATTCACATGTAACCCATTACTGCCAACATGTGTGTAACACAGGCCTTATTAACTTGTTCTTTGGATGTCACCAGGAAGTAGCTTTGGCCTAGAGTGAGTCATCAACATAATTGACTGGAGATGCTCTTTTGCCAGAGTAAATTTATCCCTGAACAGTGGCTCCATAAATATGATTCTCTGGGACACAGGGATATTCTGTAGACAGGCTCAGATCATCAGTAGCCCTGTCTTTCCCCCAGAGAATTTTAACTCAGATTAAGTTTTAGCTTTCTTATAGAGCTCTAAGAAAGCCTAGCTAGTCCTCACCAGGAGCTTACCCTCCTCCTCTATACTGCCTTCTCTATCCTTCAATGAGTTAAACACCCAGACATTCAGACACTAAATGTTAGCTGCTATCTCCCCAAATCCAGGTCCTATTTGGAATATACTTACAGAGTTCAACACAGTTCTGGGTCAGTGTTACAGTGGGTATAACATCTTTCCTCCAGATGTATATCCACTGTAATATCAACAAACAGAGCAAGCCCATGATGTACCCTGCAGCAGCCCACATTTCATCCAGAGGCTTTTGTACTCTTCTCTCTCTTCTCTCTAGTTGGCTTCATTGAGGCCTGCTGCATCTGGGGCCTGCTGTGTTCACTCACCAAGGTAGGCCTGCGTATCACAGAGGATTGCCTAACTTTCCTATCTGTCCTAGGGAATAATCAGGAATCATCACCTTCTCCTCTTAAGCTTATTTACCTGTTGTTAACTTCTCCAAAGCTGAAACTATGTTATCTTCATCATTGAGTTCTTACTTGAAGTGAGAACAAATTCTTTTACTAACATTTACTGAAGATTTTTATTCAGATTAGCTTTTGTTTAAATACATTTACATTTGAGACTGCACATATCCTCTCTTCTTAGGCCCACTCTGAGGTTTGATAATCTCCCTCCCCTCTCTGCTTGGCCCTTAAAATCAATTCCTCTAAAAATGGAATTTTTTGTTTACTACAATACTGGGTTATTTTCTCATTTTTTAAAGTCTTACTAAAAATTTGAATGTTAATGTTAAGAATACATGTAGCAGTCTCATTTAAGGACAAATACTTGGAGAAATGAAAACTTCCACTTAAAAAAGGTTGTAAGGCCTGGCCAGTGTGGCTCAGTGGTTGAGCATTGATCTATGAACCAGGAGGTCACGGTTTGATTCTCTGTTCAAGGCACATGCCTGGGTTGTGGGCTCAATCCTCAGTGGGAGACATGTAGGAGGCAGCCAATCAATGATTCTTTCTCATCATTGATGTTTCTATCTCTCTCCCTCTCCCTTCCTGTCTAATATTAAAAAACAAACAAAAAAGTTTAAGAATAATTTTAAGGGCTTTCTAAAATTATAAAATATTAACAAATAATTATAACATTTTGTTTTATATAAGTTTTGTTAAGCTAGAATCACAAGAACGACCTGGAAGAAATTTGATTTTTCAAAAAATTGTGGTAGTACATCTACATTGTCCTTGGGTATATAGAAGCCCTGCTGAGATAAATTGTATGTTTGCTATTTTTTTCCTTTTCAAGTGCACTTTCAAGTTCTTTTATTCTTAGATTTTGAACTTCACATTGTTCTTTTGAGTAAAATGCACAGGGAGACAACAAATGTCCAGTTTATTCAAATAGTATCTGTATGATTTAATCATCTAGGTTTTGCTTTGCTTCCTATTAAACAAAATAAATATATTTAAATGTCAAATGACAATTTTATTTACTATTAGGAGATTTAATTGTATATGAGCCCATATGTAAGCACAAATGAAAATAGCATAATGATATGTTTAGTACATTATGACACCTTATTAATTTATTAAAGGTAGATAAATGCATATGTAAATCATTATTGGGACTGATAGAACAATAGCTGTAATTTGAAATGTCATTTTTTGGTGAGCCTTACTTTATTTTTTGTTAATCCTCACCCAAGGATATTTTTTCCATTGATTTTTAGAGAGAGTGGAAGGGAGGGAGGGAGGGAGGGAGGGAGGGAGGGAAGAGAGAAAGACAGAAGAGAGAAATATCAATGTGAGAGAGACACATCTATTGGTTGCCTCCCACATGAATTTGCCACCCAGGAACGTACCCTTGACCGGGAATTGCCTTTGGTTTGTGGTTGATGCTCTAACCATTGAGCACACTATCCAGGGCAAGCCTTACATTATTTTTATGCTATCTAGTTCATGTATTTTTTCCATTGGAGTAATATAGGGTAGAGATTTAAAAAAAACAAAAAGAGTAGCCATAAACTTTTAATCTCTTACCAAGCTTGGGTTAAGACACAGGGTATTCCTAGGTATGAGAACAATACACTACAAATAATAGCAGGACATTCTTAACTTGCTTCAGTATCCTAAAATATCCTAATGTGGGAAGAATACTTTATAAATTAGAGCCCTTGTACAAATATTACCAATGATGCTATAGAAATTGCAATTAAAGATAAAATAGATTAGAGTAGATGATTTCACATCAAGTGGGCCTAAAGGAATCTTCACTAGGTTCAAAGAAATGTTCTCTGAAATATCTGTGCTATTAACAATGGTAAGTATGGACTCCCTGCAAACTGGAATGATTGAAGATAATGGGAAAAGTCAAGCTTATACTCAATTTTTAGGGAGGAACCAATGGAGCACATTCTCTTTAGTCTTCATCTTTCAAATGGCCTGTGGGAATTGGGCCAAAACCAGCAGTCCGACATCCCCCAAGGGATAGAGTAGTGCTCGAAGTGGCAGGCAGCTGGGGAGGAGCCTGTGCCCCAGCTGGGCACAGCTCCAGCTCATCCCAGCCTACTGCTCACAAAATACTGGCTCTTCCACAAAATACCGACTTCTGCACATGGGCCATGAAGTTTCAATCGCACTGTACGTGCGTGCCCGCATGTGGTATTTTGTGGAAGAGCCACACTGAAGGGGCCAAAGAGCCGCATGTGGCTTGCGAGCCGCAGTTTGCCAACCACGGGTCTAGGAGATCTGTCTGCCACCAGAACTATGATTCCCAGCATTCCTGGTGCTCCCCACACTCTGGACTTCCGCTTCCGGTCCTGGGGCTGCCACCAGAACTATTCCCAGAATTCCTGGTGCTCCCCGCACTCTTGGTTTTCCCTTCCTGCTCTGTCTCGGTCCCATGGCCTCCCACTCTGCCAAGTCCTCCAAGCCACCAGCTCTCCCTCTCCACTCTCCACTGGCTCTCCCGCTCTGCTCTCCACCTGGTGGCTTGGGGGGCGTCGCTCTCTCGGTCACTGGGAGTGACCCGGGGAGCCAATTGCCCACAAGCCGCCAGCTCTCCCACTCTGCTCTCTGCCTGGCACCTGTGTATGCAAATTAACCCACCATCTTTGTCGGGTTAATTTGTATACTCACTCCTGATTGGCTGGTGAGCGTAGCAGAGGGATGGTCAATTTACATGTTTCTCTTTTATTATGTAGGACTAGAGGCCTGGTGCACAAAATTCGTGCATGGAGGGAGGGTTCCCTCAGCCCAGCCTGCACCTTCTCCAATTGGGGACCCCTTGGGGGATGTCCAACAGCCAGTTTAGGCCCGATTCCTGTGGGATTGGCAGTTGGACATCCCTCTCGCAATCTGGGACTGCTGGCTTTTAACTGTTTACCTGCCTGCCTGCCTGATCGCCCCTAACTGCCCTCCCCTGCCAGCCTGGTTGCCCCTAACTGCCTCTGCCTGCCTGATCGCCCCTAACTGCCCTCCCCTGCTGGCCTGGTTGCCCCCAGCTGCCCTCCCCTGCCAGCCTGATCTCCCCCCCAACTGTCCTCCCCTGCAGGCGTGATCTCACCCCCAACTGCCCTCCTCTGCTGGCCAATTTGGTTCTGATTGATCGGTTTCAATGCCAGTCAGCATCAAAAGCATCCAATAGCTCCCCACAGTACCTCCAAGGCATCCAATAGCTCCCCACAATACCCAGATTTGGTTCTGATTGGTTGGTTTCAATGCCAGTTAGCATCAAAAGCTCTGCCTGCTAAGCAGCCATTGGCTCCCCACAGCACCCAGATTTGGTTCTGATTGGTTGGTTTCTATGCTAGTCAGTGTCAAAAGTTCCACCTCCTAGGCAGCCATTGGCTCCCCACAGCACCCACATTTGGTTCTGATTGGTCAGTTCCTATGCCAGTCCTATCTCTGGGCCTGATCAGAGAGGCGGGGCTGAACAGTAGCCCCACAGAGGCTGGGAGAGAGAGAGAAGCCCGGCTGCTGAAGCTCAGAAAGAAAGAGGGCGAGAAAGAGAGATGCAAGTACTGATCAACAGCTGCCACTGAGGCTGTGGATCAGACCCTGCCCCTCTCTCTGGGTCTCGGGCCCCTGGGCAGTCAGTCCTGGGTCGCCACAGCAACCCAGCTCTGACTGAAGGACTTCTGGGTTGGTCAGCCTTTGGTTGTGATCGGTTGTTACAACTCTAGCCTTTTATATATTAGGATAGCTGGTGTTAATATTTGAAAAACTACAACAACCAAAAAAACCACTCTAAAACAAAAAATATATAATTTACAAATCTACAGAAGGTGGCCAAGTATTCACTGTATGACATGGATTCATGAAAAGCAATCTTACTAAATAAACTTATTTTCTTAAAAAATGGCAAAAAGAAGTATAATAGTAGATTTAGTTAAGTATACCATATTGCTGACCCTATGCAAAATTGTAATTTAGAGAAAACTCAGTTGTTTGCTCCAGGCTTGTTTAATATACTTAGGTTACTTATACAATTATTCTTGCCATATATGTACAATGTCAAGTTCTGACTTATTCACTTAATATTTTATCACAAACTACACACTACTCTTAATTTTATGTGACTAAATTACTGAGGGATTGGAACTTGGTGGGGGTATAAACATAAAATGTCAAATTTTTCTCTAGTCACATCTCCCACTGTACTGTTAAATACCCTCTCTTGGGCAGATTTCATAGTTTTCATGTGGGTTTTTTTTTCCAACTTACTCAAAGTCCACTCTGGCCTACTTTAAAAGTTTGGTGTTGTAAAACTTCCTTCATTGTTGGGCAGACTTGTAGCCACAGGGATCTGAAATGAGGAAGGGAGTATAGTCATGTTTTCGCTCGTTCTCCCTCTTCAAGTCCCTACAGATTAGGCCAGCTGGGTTACAGGCTTGATCCCAGTAGGGGGCATGCAGGAGGTAGCCAATAGATGTTCCACTCTCACAAGGATGTTTCTCATTCCCCTTCTCCCTTCTTCTCTCTGAAAATCAATAAAAAAATACATTTTTAAAAAAGTTTGGGCCAGGGAGAGTGTCTCATTCTAGGATATTTTTTCCTCTTTTTCAAGGCTCACTCTTCTGGTGTTGGGGGCTAGAAGTAGGAATAGAAGAGAAACAAATGTTGATATTTAACTACTCTCTGTTTTGGTTATCTCTGCTTCTTCAGCTGACATTGACTGACTGATGCTCTTACTGCTTCTCACATAGCATGCATTCTTAATTTCGTGGCTGAAAGGGGCCTCTGCATTGTACTAATTCCCTGACAGGAAATTATGGATCCTTGCTACTGTTGTCTCCTTTGTCAGTAGGCCTCCCTTCTGGGTAGGACATTGCAAAAGTAGTTCAAGCCCCAATATCTTCTTGGTGTTACTTGACCTATCAAAAATTCACGTATGTGTACTGGGGTTGTTATAAAAATATACTTTTTACTATAAAAATCTGGATCGATAAAGTTTGAAAGCCACCAGTGGAAGAGGAAAATAAGCAAAGAGATAATTACAATACAGTGTGGTAAATACTATGCACAGGGTTGGGAGGCTACCCCAGATAGGGTAAAGGGCTTAAGAGAGGGATGGAGAGGGAGAGAGAGAAACAAACATCATACCCAAACCGGAGACTAAGCCCCAACAGGGAATCAGACTGGTGTCCTCCCCCCCTCCCCTCCTCGAGCAAGCACAAGTTAATGCTCAACCATCAGAATCCCACCACACCAGCCAGGGCTCACTAAGTACTTTTATTCAAACTGAGGGACTCTGGGCTATTAGAATCCGTCCCTTGTAACAAAATAAACAGCTCAAGATTCCTACTTAGAGAAACTTTATAAAATAAGAGAGAGCAGAGTATCAGGGTCATAAGATGCTAGTAGAACAAAATGTGAATTTGTACATCCTATGTCCAATTACATTGTTAAAGATCTTTGAACAGACTGAAGAAAGATGTAATGGTGTAGGCCATTAAACCAACTGCAGCAGAAAAGCTCATTTTAAGAGTACTAGTAATGTAGCATTCCTTATCAACAATCGCTATTTGTCACCCTTTTCTCATTTCTATTAACTTGGATACTTAACACAATTATGATTAGTGAGACTGGAGAAAAAAGAGATGCCTCCTATGAGGTTAAGATAAATCTTGGAGTTGTTAGAACTTTTTATAAAAAACACACACAAAAAAACAAAACAGGCAGCATGCTTGGTTTAAAGATACAAACAGCCCTAGCTGGTTTGGCTCAACGGATAGAGCGCCGGCCTGTGGACTGAAGGGTCCCAGGTTTGATTCCGGCCAAGGGCACATGCCTGGGTTGCCAGCTCTATCCCCAGTAGGAGATGTGCAGGAGGCAGCTAATCAATGATTCTCTCTCATCATTGATGTTTCTATCTCTCTCTCTCCCTTTCCCTTCCTCTCTAAAATCAATAAAATATATTTTTAAAAAATAATAAAAAAAATAAAGATACAAACAAAAAAATACACTTAGGGTTGGGATTGTGTGGAAGCATTGACCATCAATAAACTCCTAGAGGGTAGGGACTATACGTTGTCCTTACAAGCAAAACTATGTCTAGTATATAATAGCTGCCCAGGAAATGTTTGTTGAATGAATCAATATGTGGCTCAATATAGTCATCATAGTCGGATTCCGTTTTAGAGACATTATTTTGGTTCAAGAACTAGCTACTAATAGGGAGGGCTGGACATGTTTATGTAGGGGCAAATTGGGACAGGATTCAGTGCCAGCCCAGTCCAAGACAAATGGATTTTTTCCCCATTTGCATTTGTGTGGTACCTCATTGCACAAAAAATTTGGGTGATTGGGAATGTGAAGTGAGCCTAATAAAGCTTTACAATAGTACATGAAGCACAAATAGGTTAAGCCTATTCACCCCATGCCAGTTTAGGGGCATATTTCTCAAGTTATGTTTACTTAGGTTTTCCCCAGAGTGTGTCGTTCCCAATCTTTTTTATTGTTAGTATTTGCCATTAGTTGTCATTAATTCATTTATTATTATTATTATTAATGGAACATGTTCTTTGATCCTTTGAAATCTTACTCAATCTAGGCCCCAAGTGTTCCTTTAAGTCTCAGGGTAAACGACTTTGGCAGAAGTCGTTGCCCAAAGCCACACCCACTAGGAGGCCTTAGGAAACCTGGGTCTTTCTGGCGGCGACTCAGCAGCTGTCAGCAACCACGCGGCGCGTCGGAATCCCGCGGCTGGCACTCCAGTCTTCGCCAATGGAGGCGCGTCCCCTTCCTCCGCGTAGCGGTGGGGCTGACCCCCTCCGGCCCCCAGGTCAGCTCCCCTTTGGGAACCCGGCGCGGGGCCCTCTCCCGGCCCCGCCCGCCCCGGCTCATTTGCATAGGGACGCGCGCGGCGCCGACGAGCAGGAGGGCGGGCGCGGCCGGGGTGGCGGCGCGCGCGCGCCCTGACAGCTGGGCCCTGCTCGCTCCCCTGCTCGTCCCCGGCTTCCGAGCACAGCATGGCGGTCAAGGTGACTCCAACTCTCTACTGCTGCCTTTATTGCATAAGAGACATTCTGGGGACCCTGCCTGTAGCCCTTCACCTCTTCCCATTTCCTTCTTTGCCTGGTTCTTAGATAGCGTGTCCCGGGGCTCCAGTCCGCGGGTGGGAGAGCTGTGTGGGGCTTGGACCGGAGGGAGAGGATGCCTGGTTGGGGGAGGGGAAGGAGGCAGGATTGTGAGTCGGAGGGGCTTGTGAGGACCCCGGGTCGGTGAAGGAAGAGTAGTGTCCTGCTCTAAGTGCATGGGTTTGTGAGTCCGGAGTTGGAGGCCATCGAAAAGGGAGTGAGAGGAAGTGACATGTAAAGTCGGGGTACCTACGGCATCTGTGTATTGCGTGGGGGGGATGGCGTAATTGAGTAATTTGGGGCTTCATGGTGACTGGAGTCATTGGTTGGCATTTGCGCTGCAGGTGGCAGGAGGTCGAAAGTATTTGGAAACGTAGCAGCTTTCATATTTTAAGTTGGGTGGGGAAAGGGAGGGGAGCGGAGATGATTGTATTCTGGATTGCTTTCCACGGGTAAGAAAAGCTGCTAGGCCATGCGATTAATTTGGGTGTTTCAACTTTCCTGTTGATCTACTCTTGCTGGCCTCTTGATTTGAAGGTGGGTGGTTGCTAACCGTGTTGTTAGTGGATGTGGAGTAAAGTAATGGATTGATTCTCACTGCCTTCCTTTGCAATCCAGATGAAATCTACCTGGTAGATTTTCTCTGTTTTAGGCTCTTCCCATTTGTCTTTCCACCCTGTAGTCACAGATCTCCAATTTGACAGTTCTTATCAGTATTAGTGCTTTTGGTTTGTTTTAAACTAAATGCCCTTATAAAAGATAAGAGCATTGATTGTTAGCACGTGTGAACTCTAATCTGAAGAGATTATGTGGCCTCTAGTGAAGCATTAACCGGCTTTTTTTTTTCCCTCTCCCCTTACAGGTGCAGACAACCAAGCGAGGTGATGCTCATGAGTTAAGAAACATATTCCTACAGGTAAATTGGCCTATGTAGTGTGCTTTTTTTTTTTTTTTACTGGAGGAAAAAGGTGTAAATCTAGTACTTGTCAGGCCTTAACTTTTAGGAATGGTCTATTTTCATATATTCTTAACATGGCTAGATAATATAGCTTATAGTTCTTATTTTATTAAGGTTTGGATGAAAGTTTTTATTTTAAAGTTTGATAAAAGATTTTCCTCAATTATTGTTTTTGTAACATGACTCAAGACATGTAAAAGAACGCTAAAAGAATTTCCAACTACCCATAAGCACTGACCAAAATACAATTTATGAATGTATTGACATTAAAATTCTTTCTTGAAAGTTGCATGTTTTTAAAGTTTTCATACTTACAAACAGTTCTCTATGTAATTTTTTACAGAGATAAACAATTATTGCTAGTCAATTTATGTGTGTCTTTTCTCCCTTTATTTTTAAACTATTATATCTGTACACTTTTGGGGTTTTATTACAAAATATTACTGTCTGAGATTTTGCCAGGAGCCACCTTAACTTGTGATAAGTTTTAGGATCGGTGACTTGGCTATAAACTTAAAAAAAAAGTTAGCTTAGATTTTCGTTTTGCTTTCTTTTCTTAAATTCCAAAAGTTCATCATGTAGGAAGTTACTTAAGGAGATGTAGAGAGATAAACTAAAGTGTTCCATTAAATATTGTGCTTTTTCTTGGAAACCTTCTTTTGAGAACGTTCTATTCAGGACCTGGGTTCTTATACAGAAATTCTGACCTTAGGCAGTCCCTGTTGGGTATTAGTTTTCTCTGTAAAATGAGAGGTGATCTTCAAGGTTCTTTCCAACTCCAAAAGTTTATGATTCTATATTAGGAACAGATTCTAACATATGCTGATGAGCCTGGAATAGATGACATTTTTATCTGAGACATGGATTGCTTAACCTATTTTTGGGGATGAGGCTGCATAGATGATTTTAGGGGAAGCATAATTTCAAGAATAAATGTAATTGTAATAGAAATGCTCTGTTTATGGTTTGAAATCCTTATTCCTTACACAAGTTCTTGAAAATAGCCAAAAATATGTTAGTATCTACACCATATGATTCTATCCAATTGTCTTGTGAGTTCATGTGATATAGTTACTTTTGTTTTCTAGATTAAGTAGGCATGGAAGAAGTCAGTTGAAATGATGCATGATGTAGGGAAAAGAGCATTGACATGAGCGTCAGGAGCACTGGGTTCAATTCCCAGTCCTGACACTATCTGGTTGTACTGGTGGGCTAATTATCTGGCCTTTCTGGGTTTCATCTTCTCATGTGGGACTCAGTAGGACTTAAGGGAATGGGTGTTGTAGACAGTGGGAAGGCATCAGGTGTTAGACTGGCAGGGTCGGACTGGATCAGGGTTCAGCAACCTCAGTACTTGAGTTCTGCCTAGGAAAGAATTCAGAGCCAAAACTCAAACTATAAGAGAACATTTATTTGGAAAATCACAGAGGTAGAAGAAGTAATTTGTAGAGGAAATGGGCTTAGGAAACAAGGTATAGAGGTACGGAGGGCCCTGGGAATGAGGAAGGTAATGGTAACGTTCCTGGGGGAAGAGGAAGGAAGAGGAGGAGCTTGGGCGTGTGTGGGAGGCAGATGGAGGTGGGTCCTCCCTGTTAAGTGTGGAGATTTTAGGGGAAGTTTCCAGGGAATATCTCAATAGAATATTCAGTAGCTTTCCAGGTGTGTCCTTTCAGGGTCAGGGTTTTCACTGATTGGTTGATTGGTGTCTGGGCAGGGGGTCTTTATTCAATGCAGCTGATTCTGAGGTCAGCTATGGTGTTGCTTGTTTGGTTTTGCTGCTTTTCTGGGCCTGGACCTGAAATACAACTGAGGCCTAGGTGTTACTCGAGGGAGAAAAGATCAGGGGGTCCAAACCTGATATGCTAGGGGAGGAAAGGTCACCCTGGGGACGAGGTCCCACTCTGCAGTTTTCTTTTGCTAGGCACCAGGGCTTTGTACCTGGTCCATTGTCCTTGCTCTGCTCATGTTTCTCCACCTACCTACCACATCCGAACTGAGGCCTTGCCAATTTTAAAAACCCATGGGAAAAATCTATAGTTCTGTATGGATTTGTTTTTTGGGAGGAGGAGAGATGGAAGTACAAAGAAAGAGCTAGGCTAGGACTATGCCTAGTTTTTTGAGGGGCTAATGACAACTATGTTTGTTAAGTTAAAGAAAAAAAATCTGTTTACTTAGGTGATTTTTAGAAAGGGCCTCTTCACTGTAACTACCTAGAACATTTGGCCAAAGAGTTTGGAGTTGAAACAGTGGGAAGGCACTGTGGGTTTCTGAGTGGGTAAATTGAAGTGGTGAATTCTGGCACCTCTTTGTGCTCTTTGTGTTCGTTGGACAAAGTGTGGAGAGTTTGGAAGTAGGTAGGATGATCAGCTAAGAGGCTATTGAAATAATATATGTGAATGATAATGACCTGGAGAGGCTGGGAAATGGAAAGGACAATACCAGGGACTTTGTAAAGGAAGGAGTATTGAATCTAGCATTTTTAGAATAGATGCTAATTGATGAAGCATCTATTAGGGGAACTTTGGGGGAGAGGAGTTTAAGTATGATAGATAAATAAATGTGCCCCAATAAGTTAAAGTCAGATTTGGACAGATACAAATTCATATAAGTGGTGCATGAATCCTTGTGATTAGGGGAATTGAATATAAAATAAGACAAGGAATAAGGGGCTGATTTATAAGTGATATCCACAATTGAAATGAGGAGGAAGAGGAAGAGAACTAGGGAGAATGGTCCCATGGGAGTTTAAAGTAGAGTTTTACAAAAAGGATACAGTAAAAAACTAAAATATAGCCTGGCCTATGTGACTCAGTGGTTGAGTGTGGACCAATGAACCAGGAGGTCATAGCTTGATTGCCGGTCAGGGCACATACCAGGGTTGCAGGCTTAATCGCCAGTAAGGGGTGTGCAGGAGGCAGCTGATTAATGCTCTCATGATTGATGTTTCTATCTCTCCTTATCCCTCTCTGAAATCAATAAAAATATATGTTTATAGATTACGCTGTTAATTGTATTTGGTTTTGGTAGGATTTGAGGGTCACTTGAGTTCAAGATCATTTGAGCTTTTAAAAAGATGATTTAATTTTAAATTTTAGAACATAGTTGAAAGCTCTTTTTTTAAAATAAAATTTAGAATTGTGTCATTAACTATCTAAATTCACAAATAGCCAGTATGGCTCAAAAGTCTTTGTTTTGTAAGCAGCAAAATATTCCTATTTTAAAGTGCTGTTATATTTATGTTTAGTGAAATGATGTGTGCGAGTTCATGAGAGGCTTTATAAGAATAAAGAATTATTATTTTGAGTATAGGAAAATAGATGCTTTTTTTTTCGGTATTCATTGCTTCTAAAATTTTGATGAGCTGTCTTTTCTATAAATTAAAAAAGAACAGATAATATTCAGTAGAAATCTGTTTTTTTTCCTGCTCCTCAAGTTTATAAAATTGGAGCACAACAAATGAATTCTGTGTTAGTCTGTGCTATAATTTTACTACCAGTTGCCAAGCTAAGGTTTTACTATTACTACCTTTTCAACTGTCATTTCTTGATTTATCTTTCTTTTTTTTACCTCTCTCACCCACTCACTATCATCGACCTAATTTTGCTATATCAGAAGTATACAGTACAAAAAAGGAGAAAATAGAAGCAATGAAGGAGGTGAGGTGAAGACAAGAATGCCACAGGCTGTTTGCTATAAGGCTGACAGCTTTCAAAATAAAAACTTTATCTGGTCTGTGCTTTGTGGCAAAGTAGATTTAAAAAACTTTTAAGTGTATGATTTTTCAAGAACTCTTTTTTTTTTTAGTTGGTAGACCTTCTGTTCATTTATCAAAGTATTCTATAGTAAAAGCAACACTTGTTGAGACTGCACCTTTCATTACATATGCTAGACCAAAAATTATTTTGAGCCTATTCTTTTTCTCATTATCATCAATGTAACAATGAAGATCATATCCCATATAAAATTATGAAAATGCTTTCTTTTTTTATCTTGTTTATTTATGATTAAAGGATAAGTGGATAAAGATGCTGCTAATGTAAAACAAAGAGTGATTCTTAGTTTTATGGTAACACATTTTTATTTGAAAGAAATGTCCTTTTATTTAATAAAAATTTGTTTACGTATTTTGTAATTACTTACTTTTGGCAGTAACCCGGGGCTGAGAATGAAATTAAGCAGAGCTTTTAGCAGGAGACCCTTCCACTTTGTTGGAATATGCATTAGGGCTATGTTTTCAAAAGTGTGGGATACTTACCATAATATTATAGTTATAATACAAGTAGTAGTAAAAAATGTTAGCATCAACTCAGGTCAAATGTGGAGGGGAAAAATTGCTCTCATACAATATTTGTGGAAACAAAGAGTCTTTGGAAAGCAATATGGCAGGGCTTTCAAATAAAAAGAAGATACCATTTGGGCAAACAGTTCTACTTTTGGGATATTTATCCCAGAGAAATAAAAATACTCATCCTATATAATAAAAGAGTAATATGCAAATTAGCCATCACTCCGCCACAAAAGATGGCAGCGGCTGGGCCAGGACACTTGTGTTGTCGCCATGGTGACGACGCAGGTGTTCTTCCCCAACCTGCTGGCGGAGGGCCCCTGGGCCTGCTTGGTCACCGCTGCCGCCAGGGCGGAGGAGCAGAGACACAGCCCGCAGTGGGGCCCGGCAGCCAGCAGCCCCAAGCCCCGTGGCTGTAGCAGCGCTGGGGTCAGAGGAGCAGAGACACAAGCCTGCAGGGGGGCCGGCACCCAGCAGCCCCAAGCCCCATGGCCGCAGGAAACCTGTGGAAAGGGAGATAAACTATCATTATCTCCGTTTCCACAAGATGAGAAAACTGACTCTGATTTATTTAGTGATATGGCCCACACCTTTCTACAAGCACAGGGCATGTTATGACCACTCCCAGGAAGGTCTGGTTAGAATACTGTCTCCAGGGAATAATGCTACGGTGGCAAATCATCTAAGAGAGGAAACAGCTTTTGTTGGGTTTATTCTGAAGGTCAGAGAACATGCCACCCCAACATATGCCATGTTGTTATATTGACGATCTTGAGCAGATGCTTGAAAAACAGCAGATGCAAGGAGAGGCTTTCACTGAAGTCTCCTGATCTGCCTAAAATCGGACCCCCCAAAAAGGTTCCCACATGGGAAAAGTGTCATCAGCCAGTGAAGACTGACTCCTGTCACGGAACAGGAGACTAGAAGTTGACATCACACCTGAACTTTGTTACAAACTATCTCCCCCACCCCCATTCATCTTTCCTAAAAATCATGTACTCTCCTCTAAGAGGCCTACATCTCCCATCCCCTCTCCCTAGGAAGAAGGTATTTAAATCTGGATTCTAAGCCACCTTGGGGAGTTATTCATTTTTCCCTGGGATCTCCCACATATACATGAGGTACACATGTTAATGAACTTTTGTTTTTCTCTTGGTAATCTGTCCTTCATTACAAGGGCCTCCGCTAAGAATTCAGAAGGGTAGAGGAAAACTATTTTTCCTCCTCCATAATTCTGTCTTGGGAAATCAAGTCCTGGGCTGAACAGAGAGTTTGGCTCAAGTGCCAAGCAGTCCCAGCTGAGGGGAGGGAAGCTTCTAGGGGGAAATCAATGATATTGGCATCAAAGTAGGGCAAAGGGTGCACGCATGGTTGCTGGTGGGAGTTTAAAGTGGTTCAACATTTTTGGAGGAGGATTTGGCAAAATCAATAGAAATGTTCAAGGTACGTCCAATAGTCTTCTTCTAGGAATCTCATCTGCTGAGATAAAGCATGAGTGCATAAGCCCTGGTCAGAACCCAGGATGCTATTGCAGGCTCCCCTTCCATGATAGGAAAACCTGCTAACAACCTGCATTTTTAGGACAAGGTGGCATCTATACTAATAAAAGGGTAATATGCTAATTAGACTGAATATCTGGACAAAGCCATGGTGGCAGGGCTGAGGCAGAGGCGGTTAGAGGTGATCAGGCAGGCAGGGGAGAGCAGTTAGGAGGATCAGGCCAACAGGGGAGAACAGTTAGGGGGATCCGACCATCAGGGGAGAGCAGTTAGGGGGATCAGGCCAGCAGGGGAGAGCAGTTAGGAGGATCAGGCTGGCAGGCAGGTGAGTGGTTAGGAGCCAGCAGCCCCGAGGGGTCCCGGATTGGAGAGGGTGCAGGCCAGGCTGAGGGAACCATGCTTCCGTGCATGAATTTTGTGCACCGGGCCTCTAGTAAGAATATATATGTTCAAGATTGTTAGTTGCAGTACTCAGTTCTTCCTCAAAAAGGGGAGAGAGAGAACAAAAATGCTATCAAAAGGGGAGTGGTAGAAAAATTAAGCTATGCAGATACTAAAAAGAATGTATTGATCTATTGCAGCTGATTTAGAGGGACTTCCAATGTACTATTAAGTGATAAAAGAAAAATGTAAAGAAGTGCATATAGTAGTGATGGCGAACCTTTTGAGCTCGGCATGTCAGCATTTTGAAAAACCCTAACTTAACTCTGGTGCTATGTCACATATAGAAATTTTTTGATATTTGCAACCATAGTAAAACAAAGACTTATATTTTTGATATTTATTTTATATATTTAAATGCCATTTAACAAAGAAAAATCAACCAAAAAAATGAGTTCACGTGTCACCTCTGACACGCGTGTCATAGGTTTGCCATCACTGGTATATAGCATAATACTAATTTTCTATAAGTCACTTATATGCATATTTACACACGTTTGTATGATTTAATGGGCATTGAGAAAAATATGGAAGGATAGAAACTAAGTTGTTAACTTGGTTGGGGAAGAATTAGGGGAAAATGAAACAAGGTTACAATGTGTATGTATCAAATTTTGAGCAAGTGAATAATTTAAAAAGCAAGAATTTAGCAATTTTAAAACCTGAAGTTAAAAGAGGACTTCCTAACATAAATTGGATTGAATAAACCCAGTATGAGATGCACAGAAGGGGGTCTATAGTTTCTTAACCACACTGATTGTTTTCCCAAGTTCTTTAGAATATAGGGATTGAAGATAATAAATAACCTTTATCTTAAGTTTATAAAGTATTTGCCATAAACTATATAGAATTCTCATTTTTTAAAAAGGTGTTAGACATTAAGGGCAAACTGGCACCATAGTGAGACTTTATCCTTGAATCAACTAGAATAATTGAAAAATAACTGAAAAGGTGAGAAAATTAGTGTTATTTGATGCCATGTAATTTTCTATCAATCACATTTTTCATTGTCTACTACATGGCAGGTTAGGCATTGTGCTAGGTTATAACTAGGTTATAGAGCTAAGATGAAGGAGTTTAGTAAAGGTAGGACCTCACAGTCTAGGTAGGGGTGAGACAGACAATAACAAGTATACACACACACACACACACACACACACACACACACACACACACACTACAGACTGTGACAGGTCTACTAAGGAAATAAACAGAATGATGAAAAAGGCTATCATTTTTCAAGAGGGTGGTCAGTGAAAGTCCCTGAGGAGGTGATGCTAGAGGTAAGAACTGAAAGGTGGGTGGAGAGAATTCCAAAAAGAGGACTCACATGTACAAAGGCCTAGATATAGAAAAAGGTTTGGTATATTCAAAAACAGAAAGGAGGCCAGTGTGCCTGAGGCATCAGTGAGTGAGGGGGATGAATGTCTAGTAAGAGATCAGGCTGAAGGGGTCATATAGGCCACGGAGAAGTGTTTGGATTTTTTTGTTAAAGGGTATCGTGGAAACCACTGAAGGCCTAGCACTTTGGAAGTACTATAGAATGATTCAATTTGTATTTAAATAGATCATGTTCAAAAAGAAAAAGTTGAAATGTAAATTCTCATACATTTCTGTGCTTTGTCATGAATGATTGCTTTGAGTAGACTGATTCTTCCAATTTAATTACCTCTTGTCTATAGGGTTCTTAGAATATCTTGAGTTGTGCCTCAGGTAACTTGTCTTCCAGGAAGCAACAGAGTGTAGCTGGAGTCTACGTGGGCTTTGTAGTTTAACTTGGATTTGAATCCTTATTTGATCCCTTTTGTTATGTGACCTTAGGTGTTCACATTACTTTTGGAGCCTGTTTCATCTGTCTCTCAGAAGGATAATTACACCTAGCATCCCTGTGTGAGGTAATGAGGTAATAATGTGTAAATGGTGCCTGACACATGGAGAACTGAATAAAGTTTGGTTCTTTGTTCTCTTCCTTTTCTTCTAAAATGAGATGAGGACTTTTCTTTCCTGAATAGGATTTGAGTCCCTTATTTTTCCCCAGGTAACTGCTGGGCCTATAAAGTGACGTAAGGTATTAATATGTGTTTATGACTGTGTACATGTAATCAGTTAATTACTTATATTCTTGAGACCTACATCCAAAGATGTTTACAAATCCCCACATTCTGAAATACAATTGTAAGAGGTAATGGCTTCTCTCAAGTCTATAGGCTCTGAGATGGGGTATAGCATGGTCTAAGACTGAGAGACCTGTGAGGCTGTGGAAGATATGCAGTTTTCTCTTGAACTTTCAGTTGGCCGGTCTGGATCAGAGAAGGAATAATAGTCTAATCATAGACTCTGAAATATCAAAACCAATCTGAAAGAGCGACTTTTAATTCACTTTTTAGGTGTAACTTAAAAAAATAAATCAGCAAGTCCCAGTTCTGTCCAACTCTTTTTTACTGTGTGCTCAACTGTTTCATTATAATGTTGGTGAGCTGCTATAAGACCTTAAGATTTTTTATATCAATTAGGCTATGGTTTCTTTATACATCATTTTGCTGCAGTTTCAAGAACCTATTGATGCTAAGTGAGGACTGCTGAAATTTCTGAAGCATCATTCACTGAAGCCAGTGCCATGGCCATTTTTGGATTTCTGTTGAGAAATCAGCTGACAGTCGTATGGGTACTCCCTTGTAGGTAACTGAGTTTCTTTCTCTTGCTGCTTTTAAGATTCTCTCTTTGTCTTTTGCTCTTGGCATTTTAATTATGATGTGTCTTGGTGTGGTCCTCTTTGGATTCCTTTTGTTTGGGGTTCTCTGCGCTTCCTGGACCTGTAAGTCTATTTCTTTCACCAGGTGGGGGAAGTTTTCTGTCATTATTTCTTCAAATAGGTTTTCAATATCTTGGTCTCTCTCATCTTCTGGCACCCCTATAATTCTGATGTTGGTATGCTTGAAGCTGTCCCAGAGGCTCCTTACACTATCTTCATATTTTCAGATTCTTTTTTCATTTTGCTTTTCTGGTTGGGTGTTTTTTGCTTCTTCCCATTTCAAATCTTTGCCTTGATTCTTGCGCTCCTCTGGTCTGCTGTTGGGAGTCTGTATAGTATTCGTTATTTCAGTCCGTGTATGCTTAATTTCTAGTTGGTTCTTTATCATAACATCGAGGGAGGGTCTCATTAGATTTCTTGAGGATCTCACTACATTTATCGGCGGCTTCTAGACAGTTCTTAAGAGACCTTAAAAGTGTGGTTCTGAACTCAATATCCTCCATTGACAGTTTTGTCCTGTTTCTTTGTCTCCACATTTTTTATGCTTTCTTGGTGCACCCCCTAGTGTTCTTTGTGCGCAGTCTTGTTGTAGTTAAGCCTTGATTGTTGTCGGCAGTACCGGGGGTGATTTGACCTCCAGGCTAACTGGCTATGAGAGTCCGCTGTGTCTGCAGTGAGAGAGCTTCTGTGCTGGATCTCTAGGGCGGTGCTAATCTAGCGTTTGCCTGAGGCTGTCCGGCAAATGGCTCTGCGCAGGGCTTGGGCAGGGTGGGTCCCGGGGATCTATAGGGCGGGCCGGAGGGAGCAGTTATGGTTGCTCTCAGTTCCGTCCCTGGGGGCTCTGCCTCACAGAGTCCCAGCAACTGCTGCAAACCTCGGAGAGAAAGCTGCCTTCGTGTTCCGACCGAAGCCAGACAGTCCTGCTTCTCCCGTTTGAATCTGGGTCCCTAGAGACTCTCCCGGATCTGGAGCTCAGAGTCTGAAACTCCCTCCCGATTGAAAAAAACAACAGCGCCCTCCGCCTCCAGCCCGCTCAGCGTGCACTCCGCACCTTAGTATTTCACTTCAGCACTTCGCCTCCTCTGAGTCTGGGTATGATATTCTCTTTCCTCCTAGTTGTAGAATTTCCACTCAGCCAGCCTTCCTGTGGTTCTGGATGATGTCCGTTCCGTCTTTTAGTTGTTTTTTGAAGTGGTTGTTCGAGGCAGCAATCTCCGGCGTTAACCTATGCCGCCATCTTGGTTTCTCCTCCATTTTTGGATTTCTAAAACTGTAATTGGTTATTTACTGAGTCACTGTTTTGTCTCAGGTACTAGTCTAAGTATTTTATACAAATCATATTTAATCCTCAGAACAGATCTATAAGATAGGTATCATTAATATTCCCATTTTATAGATGAGGAAACTGAGACCCAGAAAGGTGAAGTAACTTGCTCAAGGTTGTACAGTAAATGGTTTATGTATTTTAATGCAATTTTTTACATAATGTTAGTACATCTAGAATCATCTCATTCTATAGCCTTTTAAAAATGTTATTATTGAAATTTTAAACATATACACATTTAGAGAAAAATAGCATAATGACTTGCCATATAACCATTACTCAGCTTCACCATCTATCATGGCTAATCTTGCTTATCTGTATTGCAGCTGCATTGGATTATTTTGAAACAATTCCCAGACAACATATCACTATATCCATAAATACTTAATAAATACTTCAGAATGTATCTCTAAAAGGTGATGACTACAAAACCAGCCAAACCACAATAAGATGATCACACCTAAAAATATTCTTTAATAACATGGATTTCCATTCAGTGTTGAAATTTTCCTGATTTTTTTTAAGTTGTTTTATTCCACATCTCACTTCCCTTTTCCTCTCACTCTTCCTTCTCTGGAATTCTATCTCCCAATACCCATAAGCCCATAAGCCTTGCTTAACTGTAAGTGTTCAAGGGAACCTGAGCTAAGTACCTGTCAACTACGGTGTCCAGGCTTTCTAGCCACCTGCTTTCTGGATAGTATTGGCAAAATGGAAGGACTTAATGGGACACTGAAGAGGAGGAGGAAGGAGAAGCCGAGGTATCCTCTCCCTCCCCACTTCAGAGAGCATCTCTGTTAGTAACTGAGGCAGGAGTGATTCTTGCTGTTGCTCATCTCTGTGTTGCCTCAGTATCCCTTCTTATTTTCATGACCAGTTCTTATATTAAATTCCCTCTATCAAGCAAACAAAAAAAATTAGGGTCTAAGTCAGGTTCATACATTGTATTTGGTTAATTTGTCTCTTAACTCTCTTAATATTTTCTGCTTCCTACAAGGATAAAGGTCTTCCTTTCTCTGTGGTGAAAATCTTGGTATTTAATCAAGACTTACCAACATTAAAGCATTCTGTCTCCCTAGGAGTTGTACCTTGATTGTCAAAGGCAGATTTACCCAGGCTTATAAATATATATGTTCCTTGTATGTTCCCATGGTTACTTCCACCAAGATATTGAAATATTTATTTTAAGAACAATGCAAATTAATTATTCAACTTAATAATCTGCCCCTAGAAACCTTCTGGTTCCAGTTACTGAGTTCTCTTGGGTCGTTATTTTATTTCCAAGGCTTTTGGCTATTTTAAGGAGAAAATTGTTTTGGTGCACCTAGTTTATTATGGTAGCTTCAGTTGATTTCAGTGATTAACGAGGGTCTTGTACCTCCCTACTGTGTTAGGAATTGCATTGTTTAGTAGTTAACAGTAGGACTTGCTGTAATGGATAGTAAAAATACATATATTAAAGCAAAAAGAAAAATAAGCCCATAGTATTTCATGGAAGAAATCTGAGTTAGGCAGACATTTGAGTAATTTTTTTTTTTTGCAAAATCAAATAAAAGATTTTGATTGTGAAATATGCAACTGAAAATGCTAATTAAATTTAGATGAATAAAACTACCTTTTCCCAAAGCATATGTACTTGATTTTGATAAATATCAGAAAAACTTTGCATCACTAAAATCTGTTTTTAAAAAATTAATGTGGCTCAATAAAGTTGTTAAAATTAATGTGGCCAAATGTGATAAACTTATTTTTACTCATTAAAATATTATTTATGATAGAAGGTGAATTCCACATTGTACTGTTGTAACAGGGTTTGTGTGTCAGATCAGTTGTGGTCTTTGCTCATTATGCAGAGTGCTTTTGTAGTGAAAGGGCATGCATTCCTTACTAAATTGGGCTCCTATTAGGAGTAGGAGCAGTAATAGGGAAGAACAGCAAAAGGGTTTGCTTCATATGCTCAGCTCTTACCTTGGTGCATGTCTTTTTCTCCCATTGTTCATGCAATTCATTTTTCTATATGGGAAGTGCTCTATTTAATAATTGAAATTACTGAACTTTGTGACATTGTCATTTGATTTACTGAAATTGAAAGTATATTAAGATCTGAAAATGTCATTTCATCTCCGTTGGAACAAAGTCATAGAGGAACAGTTTGTTTTGACTCATATTACAGCCACATGATGGATAAGCAGAGATGAAGCTGCCTAGACTAGTCAGGACTGATCTCCTGATAAACCCAAGAATTGTGGGAAGAAAACTTGGTTTGGAGAAAAATTAAGAATTAGAACAATAACTCCTTCAGGTTTGAGCAAAAGCAGAAAAATTCAGTAAAGCAGGAGGGAAACTTTTCTGTGTTTCTAAGCATTTTAGAATAATTTCAATAGGCATATATGCTCTATAATAACAAGAACTTTGGTGTTCAAGATTTCATTTTTTCCCCTCACAACAACACAGCTGTTTCTGTTAAAGAGGCTCAGAGTGTTTTGCTCAAGAAATCTCAACTAGTGAACAGTGTATGGGATTAGGACCTGTTTTCTGACTCTGGTTTAGGTGACCATCATGCCATTGTCTCTGAGCTATTTGAGGACAGGAACAATGTTTTATTGATCTCTACATCTAGCATCAGGCAAGGTGCTTCATAAATGCCTTTAATTGAATGCACAATAACCTGAAAGACTTGATTTTAGCAGATTTTTAGTTTAAAAAGTAGTGATTCTATATACACTACCTTGATTTTGGTATACATAAAAAGGAAATTCTTGATCTTGATACACTGCATAATTTTTAAAAAGTAACCAGCTTTATAGTCACAGCAGATCAGACTTTTCCTGTATAATCTCTGAAAAAATCTTTTAGACATAGAAAACATCAAAGGATATTTAAAAAAATTTTTAAACCATTTAAGCAGGTAATTTGTATCATTTAGACTATTTGTGTGTTTTTTACTCATTCATGTTATTGAATTTTAAGTTAACCTTTTCCCCCCCTTACTCAATGGAAATTTAGGATATTGTGTAAATTCTTTGTAAAGTTTGTTTTATAGTTAACCTCTTATGTAGGTAGCACAATCTAAAGGTCACTTAAGATTAAATTTGATAAATGGCAAATGAGTTACTACTATTTAGTTTACTCCAGGCAAGTGAGGTCTTGACATGTTGATCTGTTGGCTTGATAGGTAGAACATTTCTAGATAACATGATCTTTTCATTTGCAGCTAGAGGTAGTTCAGTGTGAGTATGAAACCCTGCCATCTCTTATAGGCAATAATTTGAATTAAATGTGTAAAGATTCTAATCTACAAGATCCATCTTATTTCTCAAGCTTCAGAATGTCTAGCTTTTTCAAGCACATGTGAACTATACTCAATGTAAATTTCAATATTTCTGAAAATGTCAAAGCTATATGCACTTTTACATTCAAATACTTGAGTTGGGTTTGGATAAAGTTTAAGAAAATAGACCACCTGTGGTGGTTTTTGTTTTTGTTTTGTTGCTTTTTAGATCCTCTCAGCCACTTCTTGTCTATGTCTTTCATGTGTCCTTGATTTCTTGCCCAAGAGGGATTTACTAGTGCTTAAGAGATATCTTTGAAATAGCAGATGATTAACTCTAAAGTTATTTGGAGTACTGATATAATTTTTGGTTAATTTAAAGTCATTTTAGTTCACCCTTTGAAATAACAGGAACAAAATGGAAATAATATTATGAAACTAGTAAGTTTTTTGATATATTAAATTTTTAGAATTGGGAGTCTCAAATTTTGTTTTAAGTTGCTTTTTATTGTTTTTAGTATAAACACTGAAGTCATTTTGAGTAGCAGAAAGAGGTCTCGATAAGGCCACTTAACTTTTTATTTCTTGCCTTGTGTGTTCCTCTAGGCCAGTGGTTCTCAACCTTCTGGCCCTTTAAATACAGTTCTTCATGTTGGGACCCAACCATAAAATTATTTTCGTTGCTACTTCATAACTGTAATGTTGCTACTGTTATGAATCGTAATGTAAATATCTGATATGCAGGATGATCTTAGGCGACCCCTGTGAAAGGGTTGTTCAACCGCCAAAGGGGTCGCGACCCACAGGTTGAGAACCGCTGCTCTAGGCCATGTTTACTTTTTTTTTTTTTTTTTAATATAAACACTACTTTAAAAAAGTTTTTATTGATTTTAGAGTGAGAGGGGGAGAGAGAGAGAAACATCTATGAGAGAAAAAACCATCATGATCAGCAGCTCCTGCACACCCCCACTGGGGATCAAGCCTGCAGTCCAATCAAATTAGAATGGAACTGGTGACCTCTTGGTGCATAGGTCGATGCTCAACCACTAAGCCACACCAGCTGGACGGCCATGTTACTTTTTAAAAATCTGTTTAAGACATTATTACCCAGTCAGTTAAAATAAGAAGCATTAAAACTAATGAAGTTGTTTAAAGTAAATGGGTCATTTTTATTTTAAAAGCATTAAAGATACTTTTGGTTTAAATATATTACCCATTTTATAGTATCTGCTTTTTTTTTTTTTAACATAATACCTGAAATGTTTTAGCATCTTGACTGAATGTGCGTAGATTCTAGTTTCAGTTCTAAACTCCCTCTTCTGTCTGTTCAGGCAACAGGCTCACTGACATTGCCAACTAATTGTCTCTAATGTAATGAGTTAATTAACTATCTCCTGCAGAAGTCAAGTAGTGAGTGACTCCTTGTGGATGAGAAGACTTTTTTCTCTGAGCTGTACACTTTATCTTTTAGACAAAATCAAGTTAAAATAGACTGGGAGAGTTGGGGAAAACACTAGCAAAATACCTCAGGGTAAGTGATTCTCTGGCATCATTTATAATCCCAGATACTGGCTGAGCCTGTTCCAGTACATGTCAACAAAAGCATTTGTTTTCCTTGTTGGCTGCTGTGTCCTTGGTAGTGTGTGCTAAGGCTGCTCTATTTCCTGGTAGTTTTAAAGTCAAGAATATTGTGAAATTCTGGTGATTCAGTAAGTACAGTATACTTTTAATGTATGCAAGTGTGTGTATATGTATGTGTTCTGTGTGTGTAGTGGTGATAATCCTGGCAATCAAACTCAGGTATTGCTATAAGACATCTCTGTGCCCCCCAAAAGGACAATTGGATGCCAAATTTTGTTAACACTGATGCAAATATTTTCATATATCCTCTCTTTTGAAAATTTATATCTGCTAATTAAAGAAAGAAAGCAACACTCAAACAATTGTGTCTTCATTTTATAGCTGTGTGACATATCTAGGGGGGCTGGAGAATGGAGTTGTTGAAGACTCACAGTGAGTTAGTGGTAGGGCCAGGATTTAAACCCAGGACCTTTTTAGGAATGACTTTTAATAGCATGTAGAGAGAACATGATTTTATTTTGGGGTGATATTTGCTAGGTGCTATTGTTAGCACTAGCTAGTAAAAATATGTCCACTTTGGGCTACTTCTTATGTAGGTTGATACAGAATTTTCTGTGATAGTCTCTGTGGTGTGTTTCAGAATACAACAAAGGAAACATTTTTTATTTAATGCTGTCCTTGTTAAAAGTTAGATTATAAATAAGGATATTTGAAATGCTTAACCAAAAGTTCTTTGCTCTGGTCCTTTTCATCCCTGTCTTTTTTATCAGAATCAACCTCTTGTAATTCTTTTAGCTATTTATTTTGGTATTTTCCTTTATATTTCTACTAGAGGCCCGGTGTATGAAATTCATGCACAGGTAGGGTCCCTAGGCCTGGCTGGCGATTAGGGCCAATCTGTGGGTCGACGAGCAGGGCAATAGGGGGGCCCCCTGCTGGCACCCGCCTTGTCTGGCGTGGGCCTATGGGCTGGGGCAGCTCCTGCATTGAGCATCTGCTCCCTGGTGGTCAGTGCACGTCATAGCGACCGGTTGTTCGACTGGTCATTCCACCATTCAGTTGATTTGCATATTAGGCTTTTATTATATAGTATACTTCTATTTCTAGTCATTATTAACTTTTTTATTATAGCAGTTGAGGAATTCCTTATACTACATTCTCCCCCATTCTTTTTCCTCCATTCCTCACTGTATATTTGTAATCATAATTTTATTTTTATTAATCCTCACCCTAGGGTAATTTTACATTGAGTCTTAGAGAGAGTGGAAAGGAGAAGGAGAGACACACAGAGAGAGAGACACATTGATTGGTTGCCTTCCCCATGTGCACCCTGATTGGAGTCAGGGATTGAGCCTGCAACTGAGGTATGTGCCCTTGACCAGAATTGAACCTGAGAACCTTCAGTCTGCAGGCTAACGCTCTGTCCACTGAACCAACTGGCTAGGGCTGTAATCATTATTAAGTTAATATTTGGTATCTACATTATTACTATTAATGTTTTAGTTAAGTCATGTATTATGATATTTCCTATTTTTGTGCAACAAAAATACTTTTTCATTATTTACCTTTTCATAACGTACAGCATCACCTAACTTTAAACTTACTTAGTAATCTTTTTTAAAAAAATACCTTTTTATTAATTTAAGAGAGAGGAAGGGAGAGGGAGAGAGAGATAGAAACACCAATGACGAGAGACTCATTGATCGGCTGCCTCCTGCATGTCTTCACTGGGGATCGACCTACAACCCGGCATGTGTCCTTGACTGGAATCAAACCCGGGACCCTTCAGTCCACAGGCCAACACTCTATCCACTGAGCCAAACTGGCTAGGGTTTACTTAATAATCTTTGTACCTATTGCCAATTCATTATTTTAATAAATATTCACTCAGTGCCTACTATGTGTCAAGCATTATTTTTGGTGCTTGGGGTACATCAGTGAGCAAACTAGACAAATATTTTTTTTCTTTGTGACGCATTCTAATTGGGAGATAGATAATAAACATAATAAAAAGTAAAATATATAGTATGTTAGAAGTATAGGTGATAGGTACCAAATGGAAAACAGAGCAACATATGGGGAATTGGAAATACAGATACAGGCATGGGTTGTAAGACTAAATAGGGTGATAAGTGTAGGTGTCATTGAAAAGGTGACATTTGAGCAAAGATTTAAATTTCTCCCAGTGTTATTTTCGACATAGCCAAATAAATGCCCTGGATAAGCTGACCTTTCATTTTCCCTAGTGGCTTCCCTCTTGGAACCCTCTGTCTGCCCCAGCCAGGATTAGGTACTCTTGGGGCCTGCAGCACAGTTCTGGGATTTCCCTTGGCCATTTTCCTGAGTTGAATTGTCTGTTTCCTAATTCCCACATCTCCCTCTTATTTGGTTCATGTTCTCTTTTTGATAGAGCAAGTTATCCTATAGCTTCCTGAGAAAGGACACATGAATGGAGAAAAAAAATGTTGAGAATGTGGCTATCTCAAAGTTTTCCCACTTTCAACCTACCTTTACAATTGATTGAAAGTTTGGTTCAATTTAGAATTCTAGGTTGGAAATTATATCTCTTAGAATTTTCAGGGCCTTACTGCATTGTCTTTAAGCTTCCAGTGTTTCTGTTGAGAGGAACATGATGTCCGTGATTCATAATTCTTCATATGTGACCGGCTTTCTTTTTTTTTCCTCTGAAAACTTTTAGGATTTTCTCTTTATTCTGATGGTCTGTAATTTTATGACGGTGGGCCAAGTCCTGGTGTTTTGTTTGTTTTTTTTTAAATTTATTATGTGTTTCTTCAGTTCTGAGAAATTTTCTGATGGTACTACTTTGATAGTTGAGTGAAGTAGCTAAAGCAACTTCATTTTTCTAGATCAGTGATTTTCAATTGATGTGCCACAAGAATTTCTAAAACATGCAATACCTGCCCTAGCCAGTTTGGCTCAGTGTTTGGAGCATTGGCCCACAGACTAAAAGATCTTGGGTTGATTCCAGTCAAGGTCACATACCTGGGTTACGGGCTTGATCCCCGTCCCTGGTTGGGGCTCATGCGAGAGGCAACCAATCAGTGTGTCTCTCTTGCATCAATATTTCTCTCTCTCTCTGTCTCTCCTTTCCCCCTTCTACTTTCTCTAAAAATCAGTGGGAAAAAAATATCCTCAGATGAGGATTAACAGAATAAACAAACAGAACCATGCAATACCTTAACTGTTTACTCAAAAGCACTGACCTCTTTCCCCATAGATTGTCAAATAAAAAAAATTAAAACAGCCCACACAACAATAGCCAACCAGTGTGAATGAATCAAAATTATACCTATTTTATTTTGTCAGATTGGCAAAAAAGTATATTTTTTTGGTGTGCAGCAGAATTTTAGTAATTAGTATATGTGTGCCATGAGATGAAAATCGCTGACATAGTATATCAGTACTTTACCAATGTTCTTAAGTCATGCTCTTGGTATTTGTTTTTTCACTATCCAGAGAAAAAGTCTGCATTATCCATATTTTGATTTTGATACTTGCCTTTAATTTACATTTTCCTAAGACATTTGTTGGCTACAAAATGATATTGAATAACTTTAATATTTAAGTATACATTATCTACTTTGTAGTATGCCAGTACTGAAGTCGATGGAGAGCATTACATGACCCCAGAAGACTTTGTCCAGCGTTATCTTGGACTGTATAATGATCCAGATAGCAATCCGAAGATTGTTCAGCTCTTGGCAGGAGTAGCTGATCAAACCAAGGATGGGTAAGACCTTTATGCATTTTCTAAATGTTTTTAAAACATTTTTAGAGAGAGAGGAAGGGAGAAGGATAGAGAGATAGAAACATCAATGCAGGTCTCCTACTGGGGATCGAGCCTGAAAGTGGGGCATAAGCCCTGATGGGATTCTGACCTCCTAGTTCAGGGGTGGGCAAACTTTTTGACTCGAGGGCCACAATGGGTTCTTAAACTGGACCGGAGGGCCGGAACAAAAGCATGGATGGAGTGTTTGTGTGAACTAATATAAATTCAAAGTAAACATCACTACATAAAAGGGTACGGTCTTTTTTTTTTTAGTTTTATTCATTTCAAACGGGCCGGATCCGGCCTGCGGGCCGTAGTTTGCCCACGGCTGTCCTAGTTCATAGGTCAACGTTCAACCACTGAGCCACACTGGCTGAGCTCTTTATGCATTTTTTGAAGGCTAATGCCCTACAGTGTCTGATTAAAAAATGGAAAAACCATAAGTTTACCTATGACAGTTTGGAATTTTAATATCAATAAATCATATTTTTTCTGAGGTGATCATAAAAACTGTGTTATTTACTACCATTATCAAGGATACTGGCATTTCTTTTTCTTTTGAAAAACTTACGTGTGAAAAGTCATATTTTATATATAATCTGAGCAGACTGGTTTTCAGATAACTAAGTATATTTCATTCATTCATTCATTCATTCATTCATTCAATAAATATTGAATACCTACTATCTACTATGTTTTAGGCACTGTATTACATGCTAGAATTACATCAGTGAATAAACTATGCAAAAATGAACAAAATCAAAAGTAAATTAGAATATGTTAGGAGATTATATGTGATATAAAGAAAAATCAGGGAAGAATTTAGAGAGTGTTATTTCTTCATTTCTCTGACTACTCATTTATTTGACAAACATTTATTGAACAAACACCATTTTCCAGGCTCTGTTGGGCCTTAGAAATACAAACATAAAATGGAGTTCCTGGTCTTAAGAAGAAACTCATGGCCTAGTGAGATAAAGAATGGGTAAACAACACAGAAAAGTAATACTTTGGGGATAAGATGCTACAGCAGAAGTATATAAAAAGTACAAAGGACATTCAAGAAAGCATAATTAAGTCTGTTTTGGGTGGTCAGGACAGCATCACAGAAGAGGTGATGATTGTGAAATCTGGCAAGATGAAAGGAGCTTGCTGGTGGTTGGACAAGTAGGAAGGAGAATTCCATGAAAGGGGGAGCAGTAGTGACTTGAAGCACCAAAGGGCGTTTGTGTGTGTGTGTGTGTGTGTGTGTGTGTGTGTGTGTGTTTTGGGGAGTGTGAGTGAGGAGGTTGTGCTGCAAGTACTTTGGTGTGGTTGTGGTGCTGCTTTGCCACAGTTAGAGTTGTGGTTCGCTTTGTGTGCTAGGCTTTGACTATATGCTGTCAAAGAGGGGCTCATGACTCTCAGTCGTGGAGATATTTTTAGCCTGGCTGTTTATGGTACAGTCACAGAGATCACAAGGTGCATCTTGCTAGAGTCTCAGTGTATTCAATTCAAGGAGAAAAAAACCCAGTTTTTATATTAAAATCACATATGACTGTATTATGGAGCAAATGGAATATTTGTATGAATTACAGTGGGGCCTTGACTTACGAGTTTAATTCGTTCCGAGACTGAGCTCATTAAGAAGCTCATTAACTCAAATTACTCTATCAACTCAATGCAAAAAATCGTCCGAGAGATAGCTGGTATCTCAAAAAACTCGTTAGTCGGGACACTCATAAGTCAAGGCCCCACTGTATAAAGAAAATTTGCCTTGTTTTGTGAGTTCCAAGTTACATCCCCAGGCCTCCAAAGACCCAGGAGTTTTTCTCTTCCCTGTAGAGGTGCTTGTGTGAAAAACTAAAAACAAAACAAAACTGGGCAATAAGGAATCTTTAAACATTATTTCCATTATCATCTTATATAATAAAAGGCTAATACGCAAATTGTCCCCTCTACTGGGAGTTCGACCGGACCTCACCCATGCATGAATTCATGCATTGGGCCTCTAGTAAAGGATACGATTTTAGAGAAATCATAGGTTGGAGTAGGACAAGATTTGAATGCAGTGATATCTGCCTAGGAGACTATTGTAATTGTTAAGTAGAAATCTTATCTATCTTCTTTGAGTCCAGGTTTAATGTTATATTCATTTGTATTTTCCTGCAATGACATTTACTATGAGGATTATATCTTAGAAAGATTTTATATAATTTATCAATGGCAGATATTGGGGAAGTTGTATATATTTTGTGTCTAATCTTTAAAAAAGTCAAATCAGCTGATAGTTACTGTGGACCATTTAGTCATTGGATTTCTCATAGTGCTTAAACAGTAAGGCATATGAAAATTAATTCTAGCCCTATCCGGTTTGGCTCAGTGAATAGAGTGTTGGCCTGTGGACTGAAGGGTTCCAGGTTCGATTCTGGCCAAGGGCACATGCCAGGGTTGTGGGCTCAATCCCTAGTAGTGGGCATGCAGCTGATCAATGATTCTCTCTCATCATTGATGTTTCTATCTCTCCCTTTCCCTTCCTCTCTGAAATAAAAAGAAAAAGAACATCCAAAAAAAAAAATTAATTCTGTTTCATCAGAATTCCTTCTTCAGACTTATTAAAAGTAGCATATACATTTAGCTCTTTTAGGAATGATCAGAGTATTTATTGTTATTAATTTGGTCTGAGAACCGTTTTCAGAGTACCCATGTCTTTTCAGATGCTTCCTTTTGTGACCATCTGGTCCATCTCAGTGGTGTCTTTTATGAAGCATCATTTATGTGATTCTCCCAGACTCAGTTGGGTTGTTAAAAGTGTGGTCAAGGGTTTAAGTTGCCAGAGAAGAATAGGTCAAAAATGGGTTTTGGCAAGTAAAGAATCTAATAATGTTGAATGGTGTTTACTTAAAACAACATCATCACTTGCTTCTCTTTTCAAAAGGTAAATATGTTCTATTTCAAATGGTAAAAACTTTTTCAACTTTGTTTTTTTCCTCTGTCTTTGGAATGAGTCAAATTGGGATTGGTTAGGAAATCTAATTCCAAATTATGTCATAGAAATTATAAGTTTGTGAAACAGAAACTTTCTAAAAGCAGAGAAAGATGGAATTTTCTAGAAATATAGGGATTCTTAACCTCCTCTTGTTCATGAATAATCTTCAGAGGTTCCTGAACTTGGTGAAATCTATAATAATAAAAGTGTAATATGCTAATTAGACCAGACAGCCTAATGACCTTCCAGATGTCATTCTGGACATCCTTCTGGAACAAACCACAGTGGTTAGGGGCAATCAGGCAGGTAGGCAAGTGGTTAGGGGTGATCAGGCAGGTATGCAGAGTGGTTAGGGGTGATCAGGCAGGCAGGCGAGTGGTTAGGGGCGATCAGGCAGGCAGACTATCAGGCAGGTAGGTGAGCGGTTAAGAGCCAGCAGTCCCAGATTGTAAGAGGGATGTCCGACTGCCAGTTTAGGCCCCATCCCTCAGGGATTTTCATGGGATTGGGCCTAAACCGGCAGTTGGACATCCCCCGAGGGGTCCCAGATTGTGAGAGGGAGCAGGCCGGGCTGAGGGACCCCTCACCCATGCATGAATTTCATGCACCAGGCCTCTAGTATAATATAAAATGAGTGCATTTGTATGTGCATTTTTCTGGGTAGAAATCCCAAGTTTTCAAAAGGTTCTATGACTTCAGAAAGGTAAAGAGTCATTCTTAAAATTTCTATAATACTTTTGTTTTATTATTTTATTTTAATCCTCACCCAAGTACGTATGTGTGTGTGTGTGTGTGTGTATGTGTGTGTGTGTGTATGTGTGTGTGTGTGTGTGTGTGTATGTGTATTTTAGAGGCCTGATGCACGAAATTTGTGCAAGGGCCTTGGCCCCAGCCCCCATCTGCTGCTGCCGTGGCCCCTGTCTGCCATGGCCAGGGGCCTCTGCCGCCTCTGCCTTGGCCCCCACCCACTGTGGCTTTGTCTGGAAGGAGGACATCCGGTCTAATTAGCATATTATGCTTTTATTATTATAGATATCCTATATAATTAAGGCCTAATATGCTAAGTGTCCAACCATTCATTCGACCAGTCGCTATGATGCGCACTGACCACCAGGAGACAGACGCTCCAACCAGTAGGTTAGCTTGCTGCTGGGGTCCGACTGATCAGGACTGGGCGAGATGGGCCGGACATGCCCTGGAGCCCTCCTGTGATCCCTCCCCAGCCCCGATCCTGCACAGGTGGGGTCCCTCGGCCTGGCCTGTGTCCTCTCACAATCTGGGACCCCTCAGGGGATGTCTGAGAGCTGGTTTTGGCCCAATCCCCACATGCCAGACCGAGAAACCCCACTGGTGCACAAATCTGTGCACTGGGCCTCTAGTATATATAGATAATTTTAAATTGATGAGAGAGAGAGGGGGGGGGGAGAGAGAGAGAGAGAGAGAGAGAGAGAGAGAGAGAGAGAGAGAGAGAATTGGTTGATTGCCTCCTGTACCAGGGATCAAACCCACACCTAGATATGTGCCCTGACTGAGAATCAAACCTGCAACCTTTTGGTGTATGGGACAGCACTCCAACTAACTGAGCCATCCAGCCAGGACTATTATTTTTTAAAAATTAATTACACATAATTACATGTATATAGAAGAACCTTTTATGTAGAAATCTTGGTGGTTTTAAAAAATTAGAAATTAATACATTAATATTTTGAAATTTTATAATTTCCATTCAGTACATTAAAAGGTGCTCTGTAGAAAAATTTAGAAACACATTAAATTCATAAAATACATTGTTTCAAAGTCATAAAATGATGTGTTCTTTATAGTATATCAGACAGCAAATATGTTATCCTTATTAAAAGAAAACCTTACGGTATGAATTAAGTAATGATTTTTTTCAACTCCACAGTTAGTAGCTTGCACTTTTCCTGCCACAGTCTCAATCAGGCCCTTCTAGTGATAGTGGACTCCATGGCAGACAGAATAAAGGAAAAGAGCTTTAAAAATAATTCTGGAACATGTTTGCTTTATGTTAGCAGATAAGCAGATTATTTCTTGCTTTTTGAAGAGTATTGTTATATTATTAAGTATTTTTAGCTAAAAATAAGTAAGGAGCATATCAGAGACTAAGTGGCCTATCTACCCCGTTTCCTCCCAATATTTTATTATGAAAAATTTTAAACATTCTAGAAAGTTGAAAGAATTTTACAGTAAATACCCATATACCCAACCACATATATTCTACCATTAATATCTTTTAAAACATCTGTTTTCATGTATCTATCCCTCTATCTTTCCTTTAACCCACTTTATTTTTTTACTCATTTCAAAGTAAATTGCAGACATTCATGCACTTCTTCTTAAATACTTCAGCATGGATTTATCAACTGGATTTTAGTATTTGTTTTTTCCAGTTTGGTCCTGGGAATGTGTCAAGTGTGTATCCACTTACTCTGCCACCATTTTGGAATCTCCTATAAATTTTTTTTAATTGAATTTATTGGGATAACATTGGTTAATAACACCACAGGTTTCAAGTATATAACTCAGTAACACATCATCTGCAAACCGCATTGTATGCTCACTACCTAAAGTCAAGCCTCTTTCCGCCACCACTGATCCCCTCATTTGCCCTCTTCTACCTCCCCACACTCCTTTCCCTCTGGCAATCACCATACTGTTGTCTGTGTCTTTTTTTTTTTTTAATCGCTTAATTTTTTTACCCAGCCCCCAAACCCCCTCCCTTCTGACAGCTGTCAGTCTGTTTTCTGTATCAATGATTTTGTTTGTTAGTTAAAGACATCTGCTGAGTTTTGACAAATGCAAACACTTGAATAACATTAGGTAACTTATTTTTTTATTTTATTTATTTTTAATTTTTTATTGTATTAAAATATTTATAACATAATTACCATTTTAATCATTTTTAGGTGTACAATTCAATGGCATTACCCACATTCACATTGTTGTATTGCCATTGCCACCATCCATCTTCAGCACTTTTTAATCTTCTTATACAAAACTCTATACCCATTAAGCAGTGAGTCCTCTTTCTCTCCCAACACCCAGTCCCTGGTAACCACTGTTCTTTATTCTTTTTTTTCTTTTTTTGTTGTTAATCCTCACCCAAGGATATTTTTCCCATTTATTTTTTTTCTCTTTTTATATATTTTTATTTATTGCAGACAGGAAAGGAGAGAGGGAGAGAGATAGAAACGTCAAAGATGAGAGAGAATCATTAATAGGCTGCCTCCTGCACACCCCCCACTGGGGATCAAGCCCGCAACCTGGGCATGTGTCCTGACTGGGAATTGAACTGTGACCTCCTGGTTCATAGTTCGATGCTCAATCTATGAGTATCTGAGCCATGCAGGGCTGGGCTCCATTGATTTTTAGAGAGAGTGGAAGAAAAGGAGGGAGGGAGAGAGAAACATTGACGTGAGAGAGACACATTCGGTGGTTGTCTCCTGCACACTCCTTGACTGGGGCCAGGGATCAGGTAGGTGCCCTTGACTGGGAATCAAACATCGGCCCTTTGATGCGAAGGTTGGCACTCTAACCACTGAGCAGCACCATTCAGGGCTACTGTTCTACTTTCTATCTCAATAATTTGACTATTCTAGGTATGTCATATAAATAAAATAATACAATATTTGTCCTTTTGTGTATCACTTATTTCACTTAGCATAATTTTGAAGATTCATTCATGAAGCATGCACCAGAACTTCATTTCTTTTTAAGGCTGAACAATATAAAGTGACTTATTTTTAAACTAGTGACCTGGTGCACAGATTTGTGCACATTGAAAGGAAATTAATTAGAAGAAATACTTCAATATCGCTATTCGCCCTTTCTCTATAATAGAAGTGTCAGAGATGAAAGAAAATTAGTGAAATGTATATGAAAATAATATATAAATTGATTAATAAACAACATGATATAACAGCAACAAAGGCATAATAAAAACAACAAAAACATGATATGAAAACAATAAAAACAAAAACACATTTATCAATGACTGATAAAATGATTAAACTTATTCTGATATCTCTCTGTATACCACATTAAGAATAAAAACACTTTCAGAGTGTTTGACTAATTTCCCTTGTGATGAAGTATTTACAACTTAACGCCACACGCTCTTCAAACTTGAGAGAAAGCAACATATAACTGACCATGTCCGAAAACGGGTTCAGGTAGGAATATTCTTACTCTGTCTAGAGTTTGTCCTTGTGATTTATTAATAGTCATCACAAATGCTGGCATCATGGGAAACTGTCTTCGAATTAATTTAAATGGAGGCCAGTGTCAGATGGGGACAAATAAATTCTTGAAAGCAGAACAACCTCTCCTTCCGCAGATCTTGTTAATACTTCAGCTTCGACTATGTTAGGTCACAATCTTGTGATAATAAATCTAGTTCCATTACAAAGACCCCATTTACTATTAAGATTTCTCAGTAGCATGATGATTGCACCTACTTTCAATTTTAATTTATGACATGGAATTCCTGAAGGAGTAATACTATTAAGAAATTCGATGGGAGCTTTATATGTATCGCACATATGTGAGTCAGCGTTTATTTTTAAATTGCCAGTGCGTGTCATATGTAGCAGCATGTCAGATGGACGGACAGTTGGTCACTTAGCCTTTATAAATATACTAGAGGCCTGGTGCATGAATTTGTGCATGGGTGGGGTCCCTCTGGGTGGCCTGCAGGGATCAGACAGAAACCCACAGTACAACGCCACCTGCAGCTCCTACCTGCTGCTCCTGCTCATCCCAGCCCCACTGTGCCGGCTGCGGGCTCACGCCCAATCAGTCCCGATCGGGAGAGGCTCGGGCTGCTACAGCAGTACTTGCCAGCCATGAACCCTGCATCTGGCACCCTCCCAAGGGGAGTGGCCTGCGAGATGGGGCTGAAACCAGCTCTCCGACATCCCCTGATGGGTCCCCGATTGTGAGAGTGTGCAGGCCAGGCTGAGGGACCCTACCGGTGCACCGTCGGGTCAGGGAGGGACCACGGGAGGACTCCAGGGCGGGTCCGGGCTATCTTGCTCAGTCCCCGATCGGGCCAGACCCCAGCAGCAAGCTAATCTCCCAGTTGGAGCAAATGCCCCCTGGTGGTCAGTGCACATCATAGTGAGCGGTTGAACAGCCTTAGCATACTGTTAGCATATTATGCTTTGATTGGTTGTTCTGCCGTTTGGTCTATTTGCATATTACCCTTTTATTATATAGGACTACAGGCCTGGTGCATGAATTCATGCATGGGTGGGGTCTGGCTGGCCCGCCCACCCCGATCCAATCCATCAGGGCCAGCCAGGGGGAGGGGTCACAAGAGGTTGGCCGCCGGCCCCGCCCCCTGGTCAAATTCTAAGTCTAACTCTCCATGGAGAGGACAATTTGCATATTAGCCTTTTATTATATAGGATAGATTTTTTATGCTTTTGTGTTTCTTAATTGACTTTTCTTTCTTTGAATAAATCACTCTATATAACAAAGGTAACTCTGAGTATTCAGTGTTGGCTGAGTATTTCTCCAATACTTTCTTGTAATTGGCTATTTATTATTTTACCTTTCTGTTTCTCAACTGTAACTTTAAATTTGGGGACTGGGGTAGGTACACTGAATTGAAGGCAGGAGTTGAGAATCTCACTGGGCCTACTGAGTTTCTGAATGTTTTAAAGCAGATTGTTTGACGTCTTTAGACTTTCTAAGAGCTCCTCTGGCTCTAAAGTTGCATGAATATATGATTTGCCCTTATGAATATACTGGTAGACAAAATCTAGGTATTCAGTACAGTTCATAGATTTTTATATTTTAAACAAAGAGCTATTTAGTTGGAAACTGCCCAACTAGTCTCAAATCTGCAGGGGCAGGATGTAGATAACTGATGAGCCCTGATCTCTCAGAAAGAGGCAGTTTTTGCTTGATTCCAGGGGCTGGTGCTATTTGGCACCAGAAACCTATTGCCCAAGCTTGCAATTTATCAAGACAAACCAGAAAACTGGATATTTATATGAAATCTTACGATTTCTGAATTTTGGCAACTAATGCAACTAAAAAAAATAATACTTTGCATGCCAAAGAAAATACATGTATGAGCCAAATTCACTCTGCCAGTTGACTGTTTATGACCGTTAAGGAAAAATTCTTGGCCCTCTTCTCATAAATATAGAAAGTTTTACTACTGACCATGAAATGTGTTTTAAAGCTACATAGTCTGAATTTCAGGGTAATTGTATTTTTAGTATTTCATTCCTAAGACTTATTTTAGAAAAACCAAGACGATTGGCATCTAGTGAGTAGAGGCCAGGTATGCTGCCAAACCAGATACAGTGCACAGGAGGCCTCCACAACAAGCATTATCCAGCCTTGAATGGCACTATTGAGTGCCAAGGTTGAGGAACTCTGATCTACAGACTTGTTCAGATTCAAGTTTAATTATTTTTGGTCTAGTTCTCTCTTTGTGATCTTAGTGGCTAATGATTATTGCCCAGGTCCATTAATTTGTTAGAGCTTTTCAAAAGACTGATATTTTAATTTTATTCATTCCTTTGTTTTTTCATTATCTGGAATACCTCTATGAAAAGAAACTTTTTTCATCAATTATTTGGTTACCCTGAGTTATAGTTTATAAAGTAAAGGCAGTTTAAATGCTTGATGTTTTTTCTTTTTGTACCAGCCAGTAACATTTTATACTTTATTCTAGGTTGATCTCCTATCAAGAGTTTTTGGCATTTGAATCTGTTTTATGTGCTCCAGATTCCATGTTCATAGTGGCTTTCCAATTGTTTGACAAGAGTGGAAATGGAGAGGTGACATTTGGTAAGGAAAAGAAAAGATTGTAAGTGATAAGTGAAGTTAGTGAGGCTGGTCCAGTCTTAATTTCTAAATCGAGTAACTGCATATAGATTGCTGGATTATTTAGGAGTTAGTCAATTATCGAAGTATTACTTTGCTAAAAGGCTTTACACAGATAAATGGTTTTATTTTCTTGTAAGCATTAGACTATTGCAAAAAATGAAGGAACCAAGGAATGTCATTCCTTAGCTCATTGAGTCATTGACACTCACACGCCTAAAATAGGCAGAGTAAAACTTTCTTGTTCTGAGCCAGCCTGGGCAAGGTCTTCATGAAACAGACTGTGACCAACAGCTTTCTCTAAAGGACTTCTGGCATAGTGTTCAGAGGGTCTCTGTAGTGTCTTTGGAAATTGCTACCATGACATTTTAACACCATGAGTGGAACTAAAGGAGGAGGTTAAGGCAAGAATAGTTAGCCTTCTCTGAACCCCCTTGTAGAATCCTGGTTTTAGGAAACAAGGATTATGAAAATTGCCATCTGAGTTGGGTGTAGATTCTTTGATAGGCAAATAAATAAGCACATTGCTGATGTCTCACAAACTATAAACTTGGATTTCTGTTTGTCATTATGTATTAATTTTTAATGACACTTATTTGCAAAAATTAGTTTTTCTTTAGGAAAAGTATCAGCTAGTTTTTCCTGCAATAGGCTTTTTAATAAAAATAATGTAGTGTTTTTAAGGACTTTGAGCGTTCCATTCTTCCTTTTTTTAAAATTTGGAATTTTTAAGTTTGATAACACAACACTTATATAACACTTGCCATTTTAACCATTTTTCAGTGTGTAGTTCAGTAATGTTGAGTATATTCACATTGTTGTGAAATAGATCTCCAGAGCTTTTTCATCTTGTAAAACTGAGCTAGATCCCCACTTATGGTGTGAATTGGCATCAGTGTGTAGTAACTCTTGAAAGTTGGGCTTTTCCTGAGCCACAACACTAAATCTTTATTCACTATAGAGTTTGTTCTAAAACAGATACTTTTAATTAAACCCAAAGGAAGGAGTATCACTGCATGGTAAGACTGGTGAGCATGTACAGGTGTTCAGAAGTTCCAGTGGTGCCTTTGCTGTGATCTTAGTGGGCACATTTTCTAGCTTGGCATTGATTGTTTCCTTTTGCCCATTGGCCCAGTTGTCTTCTGAATAAGATTTTCCCAAATAAAATCCTATACAGAACATTTTAGGTTCCTGTGCATATCTTGGCATTCTCCCTGCTTTGGAGCAATCTCTGGCCATTCTGCCTCCTAAAGAATGTTGACTTTCCTCAAAAATACCTAGATTCTGTAGTTTAAAGCATAAAACCTTTGTATCTCTTCCTTCGGCATTAACCCTGTACTACTGATAATGCTGCATTTTCTATTTTCAGTAGGTATCACACATGCTCATATGTCTCACTTCCAAATGTGCAGAAATGCTTGGGAAATACCTTGATACAGATATCTGCATTAATGACAGTATATCTGTGCTTCTATCACGTGTCCATTGTGTAAAATTTATATTTCCCAAAAACAAATTGTGATTTATCTTGTACTTTCTATCTTGATATCATGGTTCTTTGTGTATCCTCCATTTGATTGATTTACCCAATTTCTATTTTGAAAAATTAGTCACTCAAGTTAGTACATCTAACAGACTGACAATAGAGACTCATGCCATTGTTGATTAGTATATTAAAATGAGTGTAGGAAGTAGCTGGTTTACACCACCTTAAAATTTCATTTTATAGAGCTTTAGCATTTTATAGATCTTTTGTTTTTCCCTCAGACTATGATTTATGATTTTAAGAACATATCACTAGGATTAAAAGCAAAACAAATCAGTTTTAGTTTTTATAGCACCTCGTATGAACTGAAGAACATATAAACCCTCCAAAATCCTGCTTTCATTACTCTCCATCATCTAGAGATGGGAAGATTCTTATGGAATAAGGTAAAGCTGACCCGCCTTTCAACATTGTAACTGGGGTCTCTGGCCAGCTGGATGATTCTTTTGATAGTGCTCACCTATTTCCTGGGGACTTTGACCATTTCCCCTTCCTGCCTTGCCTCCCTAGTTTTGAGGATCCATTTTTAGATGATGTTCTTAGCTCAAATGAAAAGAATCATAATGAAAAAGAGAAAGTTTAATTTTATATTCTTAAGAAAACAGGAAGAACATCGAAACTGTTAGAAATGCCATTTAACAAGTTTCTAAAGCTGTATTTCAAGACTGTAGAAATTCAGCATAAGAAAATAATTTTTATAGGGTTTTTGGATCTGTGATAAAGGTCAGTTTTCATGTTTGTATCCACTTAATAAAATGAATAATGCTTATGTATTTATAAATATAGTTTAAGTAAAAGCAAATTTTATATCCATTCTAACTTGAAATTCTTTTCACCAAATGGCCTTGTGTTTTCTAGTTTGAAGCTTATTTAAAGAATAGTTTTGTGTTGTGCACATCTGGAGAGAAAGGTGGGAGAGAATATTGGATGAAAGGTGTAATGGAGTGGGGAAAGACTGGTATGCCATGGGTAGCTCTCATAGACTATACTGATGATGTTATCTGTGTACTTGTATATATTGTTCTCATCTATGCTTTTGTTTTTTTAGATATGCTTTTTTATTCACATCAAATTATATCTAGTGTGCATCTTTCAAGTATTATATAAGTAGCAATACTGAATAACATTTTCTTGAGTTTGGACAAGTTTTTTTTTCCCACTGTTAGAGATGCCTTTATTCTGGGGGAGAGGACTTACATTGAGACCTTGGTAATCCATTTTAGAATATGCAACTCAGGAGAGGATTCTGGAGTTTTTACAAGAGGGAATAAAATCATTAGATAATTGTTTCCTCTTTGATGTCCTTTTAATACAACTTCTAGTGCATGCTGTGGATAATTACTTAATGGCTTGTATATCTGTTACTGCCTGGTGGCATGAGCCTTGTTGAGGCCATTGCATGACTGGTGTGTGCTAGATATAGTAAAAATTTGCCTTGGTCTTACTGTTATCCACTAGTGTACTGGATATTCTGCTTGACAGAATTAGCTTAAGGTAACCTAAATAACCAGTTACACTTCATTGTATTGTCAATAGCTGATATATTTTTGTCATAAATTAAGAAAAGCCTTTTGCTTTAACAAAGATATAATCATTAAAATAAAATGACCACCCAAACTCTTCATCTATTAACTAATAAATGAATATAAAACATGTTATACATTCTAAGTCTTCTATTAAAATCTCAACATTGTGTTCCAAAGTATTTGCCTAGGAATAGGAACTCTCTGAAGTGAACTTTTTCAAGGGCACTTCTTCACCCACTGATTGTAGGATTCTCAAAAAGCAGTTCCTTTTGATTTTGTATTGTCTTTGACCATCAGTATGTATAGCAAGTAAAAATCTGTTCCGTTTGTGTCTCTAAAATAGACTCTTTCCCCCTAAAGGGAAGAATAAATTAGGCATAACCACTGCTATTATCGAAAGGCTCAGGAGATGGAAGTCTACGTATGAAAAATGTACCTTCTCTCAGAGGAAACAAACTGTAGACATGGAATAATATGAAATACTAATGCTAATAAATACCCAGCTTAATTGGTAAGAATTAGAGTTTCACCTGGTGTTCAAATTAAATCAGGAAGAATTTTTGAGGCTTGTTTCACATATTGCAGAAAAGGTCATATTAATAGGCTATTAGAATGGCTATTAGAGTTTGAGGTGAAAACAAAAAAAAGACATGCTGTTATTAGTTTTTATACCATTTGGTGATAGACTGTGAAAGCATCTAGTTTCTATAGTAATAGATGCCTTTTAAATTAATCTTTCCTGAGAAATGGACCTTTCCATATATTTGACAGCATGACTACTCTGTTGACTGACTGTACAAAGTCCCTCCTGGAGGTAGGTAAAGTGTTAACAGAAACACTTCCTCTCAGAAAAACAGAGGAGGTCACCCAGAAACTGATGATCCACCTGGGAGTAGAACCTAGAAGGCTGGGACTCAGTCTACATGCTGTATTGATTGGGACTTCCTCTACAAGTTCCTGTTGTTGATCTTTATTTTGCTGTTGTTTGTTTTCTTCTTTGGTCTCTTAGTTGTTTCTCTTCTTTCCCCCACGTTTTCCTTCACTGAAAAACTCTTTACCTCCTCCAGTCTTGCCGTTGTTTTTGTTCAGTGACACACAGGATATTCACTGTTCATGGTGGAAGTCCTAAAGGCCTCTCTGACTTCACTTTAAGAACTGTGCAGGTGAAACTCAGCTGTTGAGGACTTTCCCCCCCCTGACAATAAAAATGTTTGGTCTCAAGCCTGTAAGTTGGAAGCAGTGGCTCCTGCTGGGCTGAAATCCTTGGAATCAGGATGTCGTTGGGCTGATGGTAGGTGGGCTGTGTCACAGGGCTGATGGCTTGTATACCTACAGGAGGAGTTCTCTGGCCACACCGTTGGTACAGCAGCTCCTTCCAGGCTCATTCATGGAACAGGCATGGCGGCAGTCTTGGAGAAGAGTGCCAGCCCCGGTCAGAGGTAATTTTGTACTGCAGAAAGGTGAACAAGACCAGTAGGAAGCTCCCATAAGGACCAGGGGAGGGATGAGGGTGGATAAGATGGGGAGACACAGTGGGGGAAATTAAGACCTCTGTTAAAGACATATTTACATAATATATATGCTTCAATGTATATTTCATCTAGTCCAATCGTCATAAGTGACTGATTCAGCTAAACTGACTAATGTTATACATCTGTGAACATTTTTACTTAATCTATTATCATCATTACCTGCCCTCCTCACAAATCATTGTGCTAGTTTCCTTTGAGCAAAGGGAACATAATGACAGGCTACTTTTGTATCTGGCCCCAATTCCCTTTTCAAAGGAATTAGAAATCTCTTTCCATAAGCCCATGCTCTGCAGGAAGTGAAAAGGTGGTCTATTGTTTCCCATAGGTCAGAAAATGAATGGATTCCTATTTCTCTTAGCAATGCCAACCTAGTACAAAACACTAGATCATGATCTTGCTGCCAGTAAGATGTGACAGTGTATCTCTTTCATCCAGGCCAGAACTGTGGCTACTGAATTAGCACTCCAAGAAGTGCTATTTAGAGCTCAACACCCTTGTTTGCCACTGGAAAGACGGGATTCTCTCTAGGGGGACAACTTGTTATGCAGTGTCATTTAGGTTTACTGGGTACATTTGAGATTATTGGTGTTCCCTTTCATGTCATACAGAACCTGACAAAAGCTGGTAAGGTAAGAACATCAGCTATACAAGTATATGTTCTCCAGTTCTGGAGCTTTGTCTAACTTTTTTGATAAGCACATCCTGGTAAAAGTAAAGTGGTAATTAAGTATTGGACTGCAGAATAATAGTGGTACTAATTATTTCTGTGAGCCTTCTGAATTAGCCTTAGACATTTGGCAGTGTAAATAATAACAGAAGGAAAGTGAGATACCTCAAGAGGTCCCAAAGTAGGTTTGACATTGTGTTAGTCCTAGTATCTATAGTTGTAGACTGTGACATAGCTAAAATAATCAAAAGCATCTAAGGGTAGCTTATAAACTACAGCACATTCTAATGGTCATAATGAAACCATATACAGTAAAAGCTGTCAAATGTCCACTTAAGGAGAAATAGGAAAAGTTCAAACAAATACTTACGGAAAACGGCAATTTAATATTTGGGAGATTACTAAGTGTAATTTAGACCATCATTTTAATTGTTTTGAAGATATTCTAATATCTTATTTAGAGGTTGCTAGAAAGTTTATAAAATAGGATTTTAAAGTTTTTATTATAGAGCTTTATTCTAAATGTAGATTATACGGTGTAATTTTGGCTTATAAATTCCATTTTTGTGATAGTAGAAAACAATTTTCATAGTTAATTTTTTGTAGTTTGAAAGCTTCTGAATTTTTTACTTTATTTGATACAGTTTCACACTTGAGAATCTGCTATCTTCTGATCACATAAAGGGAAGTCAGTGTTATTCTACCATTATGTAAAATCTATCTAGGTAGTAATATGTACATTTCTTATCAAATAGTTGAGTTTTGGGACTTGTGACCTTTAAAATAAAGATTATCATAAAATAACTTATTACCTTTAATAAATAATATCACTCAAATATAGGTAGTTATTTAACTTACTCTGTTCTGCTTTCCATTTATTTCTTAAACTATTTTTTTAAATATATACATTTTTATTGATTTCAGAGAGGAAGGGAGAGGGCGAGAGAGCGATAGAAACATCAGTGATGAGAGAGAATCACTAATCGGCTGCCTCCTGCACGCTCCTTACTGGGGATCAAGCCTGCAACCCGGGCATGTGCCTTTGACCGGAATCAAACCCGGGACCCTTTGGTTGACAGGTGGACACTCCATCCACTGAGCCGAACCAGCTAGGGTTGCTTTCCGTTTATTCATGTTTCCTTAGTTTCATACATTGTTAGACTTAAAAAGAAGAATAATTAATTTGGAAATAGAAACTGCCAAATAAATTGGAGAATTCTAAATTTTTTTTCTGATCTATCAGAATATTTTTAGCTCTAAATATTCTTTTGCAACCCTTATTATTTTAATTATCTTGTAAACTTTAACATATTTTATAATGTGAAGTTTCATGTAGATTTAAGGGTAATCCTTTGTGTTGGTTAGAAGTCAGGATCCCATGAATTGCTATTGAGTTAATTTTTTGTTTTTAGAAACAAAATCCCATAGGTTTAATTTTTGTTTATGGAAAGTAAAAATGATTGGATATGATTTGAAAATTCTTCAATACTGTTGCTACTTAGGCAAGAAATAAAATGCTACATTCCATTTGAAGCAAATATGAGAATCCCATCTCCCCAGTGACATCCAATGCCTTCTTCCAAGTTACTGATTGGTGTGACCTATTCAGAGCTGTTATATATGTTGAGTTCAGACTGGCAGGATTTCTAGTTCAGGATGCTTACACTGCATGCCCTCCCCCGCCCCCACCATAGCAATGCTTTTATCAAGGAAAGGAGGTATAAAAACTAAAGGGAATCCATTAAACCATTTACAACATTGAGATCTGTATCTTATTTAAAGAATTTGAAGAAATTAGAGAAAATAGCATAGTTGTAGATTATAAAATATTAAACTTGCATTTACTAATTCTTTGGTATAATTAATTGATAGCTATTGATGGTAAAACCCTTTCACTAATATAATTGGCTTAAATTTGAAAATAATTTGTTCTTTAGATGTCATTAAAACAGGCTTCCTGCTTTCTTAACTTTTTAATGATTTTCTTTTTTTGCATGAGCTTTTAAATTAGTCTCTCCCATCTATGCCTATTAAAGTACCAGTCATTTGTGAACTGACTTTTATAGTAAGGGTAGAACTGTGTAAGAAAGTGAATGACATGGTTAGTGCATGAAGACAAGCTATTAGAGGGTTTTGGTTGTATATTACACAGTGTGACTGGTTCTTATCTAAAAGTTAGTATACTGTGTTTAGTCTTTCTTTATGTAAAAGTGAATCACTAATTTCACTTATCTTAAAATATTTTAATAGTTGAGATTAATAATCATGGTTTTTATGAGGATTTTGAAGCTTTGTGTCAAGACCATATTTTTGACAATATCAGAAGCTTTTAATAAGGTGCTTGCTGCTGAGCTAATGATACGCTTTTGGTAGTATTTCTTATACCTATCTTCAATAGACATATTCAGGGTAGTGTGAATGTAATAATCAAGCCTCAATCAAACCATACTTAGTATGACAAATATTGCATTATACTGTAATTTAGGTATTCATGCTTCTGATAAAGGGCTTAATTCGACTCCTTGAGGAACCGGGAAAACACCGTTGATTTTATACTGGGATGCAAAGTAGCAGCCATTTATAGTGCAAGATATAAATCACTTCCTAATTAAAATTATATCAAGAGAAATTAAGAATCTTATGGCCTTATATGTAATGGTACACAATCTTAAGTGTAAAATTATATTTTGTATCAATTCTGTTCCTGTGCATGGGTTTCTGGGCACAAAAATCTTTGCAGCTAATCTTAATAGAATCAGATAATATTGACTTTTAAAATTTCTCTTAATTTCTTTCTGTAGGAACATTGCAGTTGGACTAAACTACTTATTCTGGATATAATTTATTTATTTTTGTTTTCCCTTTTAAGAAAATGTCAAAGAAATTTTTGGACAGACTATTGTTCATCATCATATCCCTTTTAACTGGGACTGTGAATTTATTCGACTGCATTTTGGGCATAATCGGAAGAAGCATCTTAACTATACAGAATTCACACAGTTTCTCCAGGTGAGCTGAGTTTTCATAACTGGTATAAATATATCTCATTCCTCCTTCACCTCGTTTCCTTTAAGTTTTACTAAGTTTATTATAAAAACTAGCAATCCCCTAGGGTATTTTATCTCCATTTTTCATTTCCCACTCCCAGAAGCAACATTTTAAGACATTTATAATTGTTTCTTTCAGTACTTACTTCCATAGCTTTAAATAATAAACTTGTGCTGACATTTCTACTTCAAAATTTTTCACTTATACGTATTTTTTTTTTATTGAGTTTGAACTATGGAAGATTAGTAATTACTTCTTTCATCTCTTCCTCTCTACCACAGACTTGAAATTTTCTGTGTCTCCCTACCCCCATCTTGAGTCTACTTAGATCAATATCATATTTGAATTACTATAATTTTGTAAACACTATGCATGACTAAAATGATCACTTAGAGTTTCTAGTTTTTCTTATTTGTTTCATTTTCTATGTATTAATGTAATTCTCAAACTTTGCCTGTTATTAAAATCTCATTTTAATATGTTTAAAACACATTAGGTATTCTATCAATTTCATCTTCTGAGAGCTCTCCAGGAGCTTTCTTTCTTTTTTAAAAAATTGAGGTAAAATTCACTTAACATAAAATTAACCATGTAAAAGTGCACAATTTAGTGGCATTTAGTGCATTCACAGTGTTGTAGAACCACTACCTCTAATTCAAAAACCTTTTCATCACCCCAGAAGAACACCCTGTACCTATTAAGCTGTCACTCCCCATTCCTGTCTCTCCCCAGCCCCTGGCAACCATCAATCTACTTTCTGTCTCTATGGATTTACCTACTCTGAATATTTCCTATACAGTTGGCCCTTGGACAACACGGGTTTGAACTGCACAGGTCCACTTATATATGAATCTTTTTTTAGTAAATATGTACTACTATAAATGCATATTCTCTTCCTTATGATTTTCTTAATGACATATTCTTTTTCTCTAGCTTACTTTATTATAAGACTACAGTATATAACACATAACATATAAAATATGTGTTAATTGACTGGTTATGTTATTGGTAAGGCTTCTCATCAACTGTAGTCTATTAGTAGTTGGGAATTTTTGACTATGGGGGGTTGGTGCCCCTAATCCTATGTTATTCAAGGGTCAACTATAAATAGAATTAAGGATTATCCATGTTGTAGCAGGTATTAATACTTTTCTTTTTATGTCAGAGTATTATTCCATTGTATGGATATACCATATTTTAATCCATTCATTAGTTAATGAAGCCTCTGTTGTTTTCACCTTCTGGCTATTGTGAATAGTGCTGCTATGAATAGTGGTATACAAATTTTTGTTTAGATACCTATTTTCAAATCTTTTGTGTATATTCCTAGGAGTGCAATTGCTGGGTCATATGGTAATTTTATGTTTAACTTTTTGCTTCATGGTCGGAAGCTGGACTTTGTTCTCCATGCATAGCTGTCAGCCTGTGATCTCCCTTCAGCTTCATACTGGGGAATCCATTTGCCTTTCTGTTATGTTGAATCTCCATGTGCTGGATTTCATCTCTCCTTTTATTATGGTTTATTTCTTCTTTTTGGTGGAGCACTTCCTGCAAGGGCTTCCTGAGGAAAGTAAGTAATTTTTCGTGAGACTTTTCATATGAAAACCTTTGCTCAATTATTAAACTTAGATTGGCTAGGTGTAGAGCTCAAGTAGGAATTTATTTTTCTCCTAATTTTGAAAACATTCCTCACTTGTTTTCTGGCTTCCAGTGATGCCACTGAAAAGTCCAGTGCCATTCTTATTCTTGATTCTGTTTTGAAATCTTTTTTCCCCGACTCTGGGAAGTTTTAAAATTTTTTTCCCTTCCTAAAGTATTTTGAAATTTCACAGTGATATTCCTTAATGTGAGTTTATTTTTATTCATTATGCTGAGCATTCAGTGGGCTTTTTAAATTTGAAAAATTATGTCCTTCAGTTATAGAAAATATTCTTATTTATTCCCTCCTATTTTCTTCCTTTCTAAAACTAGTAAATATATTAAATGTATGATCCTTTAGTTTTCTTTCTTATTTTCCTTCTGAATTTCTATTCAGTTTTCAATTTTTATTATATTTCTAACATTCAGGAACTCTTTTTGGTTTTCTGAATGTTTCTTTTTAAAAATAGCATACATACTATGCTTCTTTTGTAGATTGTTTTATTTCTTCAAAGATATTAAAGACAGGGTTTTTTGTTTGTGTTTTTACATTTTTCTTTTCCTTGCAAGTGCGTTTCCTCTAAATTTCTCTTTGTCTGGGTCTGTTTTTTATGTTAGTGGCTTTTCTCATATGTCTGATGTTCCTTGATCCTTATCTCATATTTAAGACTGAATCTTACTTGAAGCTTTTGGTTCATGGTAGGACTTAGTTAGCCTTACTGTGAAGTTCTCTGGCTGGGCTGTTGTATTGGGGAACCTCTAATGTCTGCATGTTCAGGTCTTTTCTTTTGAATTGGGTAATCAGAGAGTAATCATCTGGCCTCCCATCTGGATTATTAGGTCTGGATTTTAACATTCTGGCTGCGAAGACAACAATCAGTATGAAGTTGGACTTTCGTTTACTTACCTCTTTTCAACCTGGTCTTACAGTACCTATTCTGTATCCTCCATTAAACTGTCCAGGCAGTGAACCTCCAGCCTTTTGCCAAGGTTGGGAAAGGACAGAGGTGTAACTCTGGTGCAGTAAGGCAGGCAATTAATTGCTTTTTAAACAGACTTTCATCTAAGCCTCCTGTTTTCATCTTCACCTTCACTGTCACATCCAACAGTACTAGTCAGCCAGTTTATGAGTCTCTTGGGGGTCTATCCTGTACTTTGGATTGCTTTTTGGCTTTCTCTATTTCTAGTTTTCTTGGTTCTGTCAAGTTGTTTGTCACTTGCCCTTCTTCTCTCTAATCTTAAAAACATAGTTGCTGTCTTCTCCTTTTCTGTTCTCTTTATTCTTGAGTTTTTGTTTGTTTGCCTTTTGTTCTTTTACTATGATTTTGTGAAGCATGGAATTTTGGAAGACAGCCATATATTTCTGAAGTTCTGCTACTTTCATCTCATAGCTATGTGAAATGCATTTCCAAGTGCACAAGACCTTTAGCTTTAGCAAAATTTCCTTTCTTTATCATTTTCCTCAGTTCCCCTATTCAACTTTTCAATTTAGAAGCAGACTTATTTTATTTTATCATTTATTTAATGGAATATTTATCTTTTTAGATAAAGTATCTTTTTAGAGTATCCTTATTTTATCTTTTTTTCTTAATTTTTAAAATATATCTTATTGATTATTTTACAGAGAGGAAGGGAGAGGAGTAGAGAGTTAGAAACATCGATGAGAGAGAAATATTGACCAGCTGCCTCCTGCACACCCCCTACTGGGGATGTGCCCGCAACCAAGGTACATGCCCTTGACCGGAATCAAACCTGGGACCCTTCAGTCCGCAAGCTGACTCTATCCACTGAGCCAAACCGGTTAGGGCCTTATTTTGTCTTTTATAAGCTCAGGGTATTATTTTTTTCTCATTAGGGTGATCACAGTTTGAAAACTATTATCTTTTAGGTGTGGGTATTTGTACAACCAGTGCTTGTTCTAATACTTTCAATGTTAGTCCCTACCTGACTGACCTTGTAAAGTGTTCAAACTTGAAAAGTTGAAAATATTATATATTTCCTAAGATAGCTTTCTCTCATTGTTGGTTCCTTTGCATTTACTGAAGATATTTTATATTATCTATTTTACTCTGATGTTTTAATTATACTACATAAACTGAGAGCTTTATATATGTGGCTTCTTTCTTTGTGTTGCTTCTCATTTTGAAGTTCTTAATTTCAATTTTTAAAACTTTATTTTGAAAGACTTCAAATAATTTCAAGAGTAGGATAATCAACTCCATGTACCCATCAACCAACTTCAACAATTAGCAACTGTTGGCCAATCTTCTTTTATTTGTACTCCCCACCCTGCCCCACACCTGGATCATTTGGAAGCCAGTCCCATACACTGCATAATTTTATCTCTGATACTTCAGAAATATATCTTTAAAAGATACATGAAATTCAACTGTTGATCTAATAAAAAACGGAAAATCTATTACAATGAAGATTCTGCTTTGTTTTTACTATAAAGGTCCACATTTTCTTTAGTACTGAGTATCATTAATAAGTCTTAATCATGCCCATGGTTAGCACTGTATATTTCTGAGAGCCGAAGACATATGCATGAAGAAAACAGAAACATAAAAAATGATATAAAGAAGGAGACAAAAAAGAATGAGTGAGGAAGGGAAAACATACATAAGAGAGAGAGTGGGACCTGTGTTTGCTTCTGATGCTGCTCTGGAATATCCTTTCCATGGGGAACACTTTCTTTCAAGCATAGTTTAAGGTTGAAATAGAGATGGAAAATTCCTACTTCATTTGAAAGGTGATGTGTGGTTGGAGCTAAGGTGATAGGAAGATGGAGTGAGAAGGGGTGAAAATTCACACATGTGGTGATTAAACAACATGCTTCTGAATAATAAATGGGGTGGTAGAGGAAGTCAAAAGGAAAAGGAAAAATACTTTGAGACAGATGAAAATGGAAAAAGAAGAACCTACCAAAAAATATAGGATGCAGCAAAAGCAGTTCTAAGAGGGAAGTGTATTGTTATAAGCACCCACATTAAGAAAAAAGAAAGATCTCAAACAACCTACCTTTACACCTTAAGCAACTAGCAAAAGAGAATAAACTAAGCCCAAAGTCAGAGAAGGAAGGAACAAAGATCAAAGCAGAAATACGTGAAATAGAGACAGAAAGATAGAAAACATCAGTTAAGCTATAAGCTGGCTTTTCAAAAAGATAAGCCCTGGCTAGTGTGGTTCAGTTGGTTGGAGCGTCATCCTGTGCACTGAAGGCTCACGGGTTCAACTCCTGGTCAGGCAGAACCTATCGATGTTTCTCTCTCTCTCCCTCCCCCTTCATCTCTAAAATCAGTGGAAAGCATATCCTTGGGTGAGGATCAAAAATTTTTTATTTTAACTTCTGGGCCAGATAGCTTCACTGGTGAATACTACCATTTAAAGAAGAATTAGTACAGATTATTCTCCAACTCTTCTCAAAAATAGAAGAGGAGGGTACACTTTTTCCACATTCATTTTGCAAGACCAGTATTACCCTGATACCAAAGTCAGGGAAGGACACTGCAAGAAAAGCATATAATAGGCCAATATTCCTGATGAAGATGCAGATATCTTCAACAAAATAGTAGCAAGCCGGATTTAATAGTATTAAAAGGATCATACACCATGATCAAGTGGTATTTATTCCTGAGATGCAAAGATGGTTCAACATATGCAGATCATTAAATGTGATAAACCACATTAACAAAATGAAGGATAAAAATCATATAATCATCTCAGTAGATATAGATGCAGAAAAAGCATTTGACAACATCCAACATCCATTTAAGGTAAAAACTCTCAGCAAAGTGGGGATAGAGGAAACATACTATAACATAATAAAAACCATATATAGCAACCCCACATCTGACATACGTGAAAAGCTGAAAGCTTTTACTCTAAGATCAGGAACAAGACAAGGATGCCTACTCTTGCCACTTTTATTCAAAAAGTATTGTAAATCCTAGCCAGTATAATTAGGCAAGAAAAAGAAATAGGAGGCATCCAAATTGGAAAGGAAGAAGTAAGATTATTTCTTTTTGCACATGGTATGAAAATCCTAAAGACTTTGCAACAGAGACGCGTGCGCGCGCACACACACACACACACACACACACACACACACACACCTGTTAAAACTAATCCACAACTTTAGGAAAGTTGCAGGATACAAAATCAATATATAAAACTCATTGCATTTCTATACACTAACAAAGTATTGGAAAGAAAAATTAAGAAAATCCCATTTATAAAAAGACAAAAAAGGATATTTAGGAATAAATTTTACCAAGGAAGTGAAAGATCTGTACACTGAAATCTGTAAGGCATTGATGAAAGAAATTGAAGAAGACACACATAAATGGAAAGATATTCTGTGTTCATGATTGAAACAATATTGTTAAAATGTTTAAAGCACCAAAGCAATCTATAGATTCAACACAATCCCTATCAAAATTCCAATGGCATTTTTCACAGAAATAGAACATTTGTGGAGACACAGAAGTCCCCAAATAGCTAAAACAATCTTGAGAAAGAATAAAACTAGAGGCATTACACTTCCTGAATTTAAACTATATTACAACATGATAGTATTCAAAACAGCATGGTATTGTCATAAAAACTGACACATGCTAGTAAGTCAATAGAACAGAATAGAGAGCCCAGAAATAAGCCTCTGCATGTGCGGTCAATTTTTTACAAAGGCGCTAAGACTGTACAGCGAGGAAAGGATAGTCTCTTCAATACGTGATGTTGGGAAAAATGGATAGTCACATGTGAAAGAATGAAACTGAACTGTCTTACACTATGTACAAACATTACCTCAAAATGGATGAAAAACTTGAACATAAAGACCTTAAACTAACCTCCTAAAAGAAAACAGTGGGTAAACTCTTGGCATTGATATTTTGAGTTTGACACCAAAAGCAGAGGCAACAAAATCAAAATAAACAAGTGAGACTACAGTAAACTAAAAAGCTTCACAGCAAAGGAAGCCATCAACAAAACAAAAAAGCAATAATGGGAGAAAATATTTGCAAACCACATATCTGATAAGGGGTTAATATCCAAAATATACAAGAAGCTCATACAATTCAGTAGCAAAACAACCCCCAAACCAAGATAACCTAGTTAAAAAATTGGCAAGGTACCTGAATCAACATTTTTCCGAAGACATACAAATGACCAACAGGTACATGAAAAGTTGTTCAGCATCACTAATACTCAGGGAAATACAAATCAAAACCACAATGAGATGCCACCTCACACTCATTAGGATGGCTATTAGAAACAAAACAAACAAAAAAACACCACACCAGAAACCAAGTATTGGGAGGATGTGGAGAAAAGGTGATATTTGTACACTGTTGGTGGGGATGTAAACTGGTAGAGCCACTATGGAAAACAATATGGAGGTTCCTCAAGAAGTTAAAAATAGAACCACCATATGATCCAGAAATTCCACTTCTGTGTAAATATGCAAAGGAAACAAATCCCTGTCCCAAAAGATATCTGTACTCTGATGTTTATTACAGCCAAGGTACAGACACTTAAGTGAGTATTGACAGATGAATAGATATGGAAACTTTTTACACACAGAGGAATATTATACACTGTGGATGAGCTTCGAGGGAATTATGCTAAGTGAAATAAACTGGACAGACAGACAAATATTGCATGGTATAACTTATATGTAGAATCAAAAAAATGTTGAACACAGAAACAGAGTAGAAAAGTGGTTGCCAGTGACTTGGCGGGGAGGGGGGTCGATAGGGAGAGGATGGAAAAGGGTGCAAACTTTCAAGTATAAGATAGGGATAGGTCTGAGGATCTAGTGTATAACATGGTGACTGTGGTTGATAATATAGGGTGTGTATGTATACATTTTTTGATGGCTCAGTGATTTTTTTAAGAAAATTTTCCCATTGGAATTAATAATTAAAGTATGCATACATTTTTTGGAACACCCTGTATACTATATTGTATAATTGAAATTTGCTAAGAGAGTAGAACCTGTATTCTCATAAAAAAAGATAAATATATGAGGTGATGGATGTGTTAGTTAATTTGGGAATCCTTTCACAACGTGTATATATATGAAATCATCAAATTGTACACTTTAAATACAATTTTGTTTGTCAATTATACCTTAATAAAGTTGCAATTTTTAAAAAAAGTAAAGGAGGGGAGAGAAAACTTTGTCAAGTCATGCTGGTTGTTTACTACCATGTACTGTTTCTCTTTCATATGTATTTACCAGTTGAATTTTAGTTTCCCCACTTCTATTGCTGTTTTCAAGACACCTGCTAGGGTAACTTCAATGTCTTTGAATTATTGAGATATTGCAAGTGGGTATGAAAATATTTAAATAAATTAGTAAAATGGTGAGACTTCAACCGAAAACTATATTAAATGTCAGAAAAAGGTAAAGCAACATTTGTTGCTTCATAAATTAATGAAAATGACAATATTTAATTTTATCTAAAAATAATATTTTAGTACTTAGTTATGAATATTATTTCCATAGTTGCAAATTGTGTGAAAATGGCATTCAACAGCACCATTATTATGTTGTGGTAACAGATTTATTTGGATTATGTAGCAGGTCCTTAGGGCAGAAATGTTGAAATTTTGACTTTTGTATAGTACTAAAGGTATTGCTGCCACATTTTGTTTCTATGGATATCACTTATCACAAAATTTGGCTGTTCAGTAGTTCAAAAGTTCAGAGATCTTCTGGATTGTTTTACAGTTTATGAGTAACTGCCCAAAGTTGGATGGAGTAAGTGATAGCTGAACACAGGTCATGTATTTTGTTATTCATACCTTTCATGTTAGAACTACAGTGGGTCCCTGGACAATGTGGAACTAAGAGCACCAATCTCCACGCAGTTGGAAATCCACATACAGCTTTTTCAGTCTTCCCTCAGTATTCAAGGAGGATTAGTTCCAAGGCCCCTGCAAATATAAAATTTTAAGAATGCTCAAGTCCCTTACATAAAAGGGTATAAAACAATGTGCACAGTTGGCCCTCCACATTCATGGATTCCCAAACACAGATCTGTGGTTGGTTGAATTTGCCAGTGTAAAACCTGGGGATGCAAAGGTCTGACAATATATTTATTGAAAACATTTGCATATAAGTGGAACCACGCAGTTCAAACCCACATTGTTCAATGGTCAACTGTACTTACCAGCGTTTCTCACTAAATTTATTTTTAAATTGTTTGAAAAACAGTCTCTAATTTATTGAGATTGGGGGGTGGGCTGACTTTGATTGCAACATTTAGAAATCGAAAAACTTAAAATGAATCTAAACTTATAATTCAGGAAGTACTCTTGGATGATAGGAATGCCTTCAAGCAGGAGAGAATAAATTATTACTTAATCAAAAGACTTAAAACACTGGAAATATACTCAACTTGTTTTTAGTGATGAAAACTTTTCAAACAAATGAAGATTTCCCCTCCTCTTCCGTTTTCTTCATTGCCATGCTGTGATCCCTTTTTTCCTGAGTAGTAATATGTAGTACATTTTCAGGAAAATTGGCTTTTCAAAAGAAAGTAAAAGTGCTGTAAATTCAGAGCTGGACATACTTCATTTCTGTAGTAAGTGCATGTAGCAAAAGGATGTCTGTGCTTCCTTTCCAAAACATACAATTGGGTTGTACTTGAACCACTCTAATGCGCTATTTCTAACTTTTCGCTTCAGGAGCTGCAATTGGAACATGCAAGACAAGCCTTCGCACTGAAAGACAAAAGCAAAAGCGGCATGATTTCTGGTCTGGATTTCAGTGACATCATGGTTACCATTCGATCTCACATGCTTACGCCCTTTGTGGAGGAGAACTTAGTTTCAGTAAGTAAAAGCAAGTACCTCAGCTTTCTACTTCCTTAAACCTTTGGAATCGCTGGGCCCTGGATTGCCTCCCTGGACCCACCTGACTCAACTATTCTGATTTTATTTGGTTGGTAGAAGGTAAACAGGTAGGGGTGATGGTGAATAGTCTTCCCCAGATCATAGCAGAGCCACCATCTTGTTCTCAGATATTCCAAATTGTTTATTTCCGTTTACTTAGTCCAACTACAGAATACAAGGAAGTTTGTAGACAAGGATGTGCAATTACTTTTTCCAGTGGGCAGTAGCTCTCCTTTTTCCATCCCCCAGACTCCCAAAGCCTTGCTGTAAGGATGGCTCCTTCCTTTGTTGCCTGCAGGGTGCTGTTTGCTAGAGGGATCATCATTGGCCTCTACTCTGTTTTAACAACCATGGCCATGGCAGAAGGTATGGGGGAAATATGTGGGTGTCAGCCTCTGTGGCTCACTCCTCTCTCTGCCCCTTCACCTGTGTGTCAGTCTGCATGGACCAGACAGTTTTTTGTTCCATAAAAACTGCTAATCTCTATAAAGTAATCATCTGGGCCAATAGCACACTGGTGTCATCCACTTCCTCACAAAGAATGGTGAAACTTTCCTCACTTCCCAGTTGTCTTGTTCATGCGTTGTACTTATGTATAGGTTTTTGATTGCTGCTTGTTTTTAATGGAGGAAAGCCAATGAATGCTTTTGTTGTTTCAGCTGAAGATCATTATCTCTGATTTAGACTGGGGTAGAAAGATCAACTTCTGTTCTTTTTCTTCAATGAATTTGAACATGGAGCATGTCACTTTCTCCTACACATTTCACCTCCTTGACACCCATCTCCCACTCCCTTACCCTCACCTCAAACCCCGGTCAAAAAATGAAAGGAAGGAAGAAAAAAAAGTGAGAGAGGGAGGAAAGAAGGGGAGAAGGAGAGAAAATCCTAGAAAGAACTTATTGAGTGCCTTACAGTGAAGGAACCCACTTAATCTTGTCCATTCAGGTTGATATGTTAAATAATTTGCTTTTGGATCACTGGTATCCAAATTCAGACTAATACAAATATCTGTATTTGGGATAAGGCATGTATGTGTATGAGGGGTGGTAAGGTTGCCACTCTGGTATTTCCATAAGTATTTATTTGAGTTTTTTTTTTTTTTTTTTTAAATATATTTTATTGATTTTTTTTTACAGAGAGGAAGGGAGAGAGATAGAGAGTTAGAAACATCGATGAGAGAAACATCGATCAGCTGCCTCCTGCACATCCCCCACTGGGGATATGCCCGCAACCCAGGTACATGCCCTTGACCGGAATCGAACCTGGGACCTTTCAGTCCGCAGGCCGACCGCTCTATCCACTGAGCCAAACCGGTTTTGGCTTATTTGAGTTTTTAATAGATAATGTTTTCAATCATGTGGGTTCCTGTGACTCCTGGCTTAGAAATTAGGCTTTGCAAACTATAAAAAGTATTCATTTTTTAGTTTATGGCCAAATAGTAGGGCAGAGGGAGAAATTGCCTCCTCACCCTGCAGAGGTAATGAAGGCCACATTGCCTCCATCCCTCCCCAGCATGAGAGCCTTTTTTAAGCTCTTCCATCAAAGATATAATTTATGATAAATAAATCCTGTCTAGATTTTATCTGCATTTTTTGGAGTTTTGGGTAGTTGTATCTTTCATGATATAGGTTCAGAGCCCAGCACAGACTGTTAAATATCTTAACTATAACAATGGCCTTAAAAAAAAAAAAAGACTAGGAAAGTTGATATAGTTTTAAAATTTAAAGTTACTACTGTTTTTTCTGTATGTGTGTGAAAAAAAAAAAAAAAAGCAAGTTTTAAAAATCCTCCTTATAGTGTAGTATTGATGTTTGGATTACCCAGAACTGGCAGGAGTTCCATAGTTGAGGGTCTTGAAAATCCTGTTTAAATAACTATTGTTTTTGATCTGCAATAATTATATTTGTTGTTTCTGACCCTATAGGTAGATGAACCATGAAGTCCAACTTCCAGATGTTGCTTTCTTCCTTAAAACCTAAATTACATAGACCTCCCTGAGGGCATGAAAGGCACTGAGTGTTTCAGTAGTTACTTTCCTTGTATTTATGGACTGGTTGTTAATCATTTTAATAAGGAGGACTCCTTTGGATATTCTTTGAGAAAAGTGCAGTGTCCATAAACATGTTTGTTTTGTTTTTGTTTTTTAACTTTCTGTGTTGTGATTTCCTAGGCAGCTGGAGGAAGTATCTCACATCAAGTTAGCTTCTCCTACTTCAATGCATTTAACTCATTGCTGAATAACATGGAGCTTGTTCGTAAGATATATAGCATTCTAGCTGGCACAAGGAAAGATGTGGAAGTCACAAAGGGTAAGACTTCAGATGTATATATTGATTTGAATCTCAGCATTTTCACTTTTTTTTATTTAGGGCATGAGGTTGATCTTAGTTACCATTCTGAAGTCAGATCCAGAAAGTATGTTGCCATGTGTATATATGCTTCAGTTGGGCCATAATGGTCTCCAAAAATCCAGGTGGATTTAATGGGATGCTGAGGTCAGAAATGGAAAAGTGGCTTTGACAGTTTTGAAAAGAACCTTGGCCCAATCTGTCAAACAGGTCAGTGGCACTGTGGCAGCAGCTTGTTTGTACTAGGAAGGAGTTGCCACGGAGAGAAGGGCAAGCCCACGCCTTTTGCTGAGTGGTAGTAGGATGTTTTAGGTGACTGGAGAACAGCCAGTTCTTTTATTTTGTAACTCTGAAGACCAAGGTGAATAAACAAGATAAAAAGATTTTAAATAGATTGTTTTATCTTTGAAGTTAATTTATCTTGGTTTGTTTTTGCTGTTTCATAATCATAACATTTTCTTTTGCTAGCTTTCAAAATTTTGTAGTTATACTAGAGGCCTGGTGCAAGAGATTTGTGCACTTGGGGGGTTCCTTAGCCTGGCCTGTGCCCTCTTGCAGTCCAGGAACCCTCAGGGGATGTCCAACTGACAGCTTAGGCCCTCTAAGGGGAGCGGGCCTAAACCATCCGTTGGACATCCTTAGTGTTGCCACAGAGGTGGGAGAGGCTCCTGAGAGGCTCCTTCCACCACTGCTGCGCTCACCAGCCATGAGCCCGGCTTCTGGCTGAGCGGCACTACCCCTGTGGGAGTGCACTGACCACCCGGGGGCAGCTCCTGCGTTGAGCATCTGCCCCCTGGTGGTCAGTGCGTGTCATAGCGACTGGTTGTTCTGCCATTTGGTAGATTGGCATATTAGCCTTTTATTATATAGGATACTTAAATTTGGGAATTTAAATTCAGTTTTAGATTTTAAAAATAATACTAAAATGTCTTTAGTTACAGATTATAATTGGTTAAGGTAGAAGTTTGTTGCATTTTAAGAATCTTTTAAGGTTTGAAAATATTTTTTTTTCTTCTAGAGGAGTTTTCCCAGAATGCAATACGCTATGGACAAGTCACCCCACTAGAAATTGATATCCTATACCAACTTGCAGACTTATATAATGCTACAGGGTAACTATTCCCATAATTCTTCACTATATTTATTAATAGGACAGTTCTTTTAACATGTGAAGCAGTGGTGTGCTTTCAGTTTATTTAAATAATAGTTTATTCAGTATATAAATTTCAATAAAGAAAGACAGTCAGATATTAGAAATGGAATGAGAGAGAGACAGAGGAAGACAAGCTAAAGGTAAGGGCAAATGGAGGGAGGGGAAGGGAGAGAGAACAAGAGAGGAAGAGAAGGGAGAGGAGAGGAAGAAAAAGGGAGAGCAGAGATGGGAAAAAGTGAGGTAAGAGAAGGGAGTAAGGGGTTGTTGAAGGGCATGACAGAGAAATAGGGGAAGGAAGAAAAATGAGAGAGAAGGGGATAGAAGTGAGAAGATGTAAGAGAGGGATGGAAAAAATTGGTTTAATCTTGACTCTCTGAAAGTGTTAGGAATTTTGAGAGATTTGTGTAAATTTGCCTGAATTAATAAACTGAGATACATGTTCAGGAATCTTATAATATTTTGGATTCATTGTGAATGGCCATTTTGATAAAAAGTATGTACTATTTTGTGTTGGAGAGTATTATTTTCCTAAGTATGCTGTGACATTATTATCATATTTACCATCACGAACAAGCTCAGATGTTTATGTCTCTATTTTATAGACTAAACATCCCCAAAGTACATGGAGAATTTTAATGTGAAGTCTTATGCAAATCTAAAAGAAAAACTCTTATCTATGGGTACCCAGCAGGACCTGTGGGAAAAGGGACTTATATCTGTTAAGTGATCAGATTTTTTTTCTAGTTGCCTCTAGTAGTTAAGTGTAGGAACATCTGAAAAATGGCCTTTAATCCTAGAATTGAGGACTAATAGAAGTTGAGTGTACATGGCTAATTCATTGCCTTCATGCTACATAATGAATTGCTGAGCTAGAGATGATACTAAATATACCAACCAGTCTTTGGTGCTTGATATAAAATATCAGACCATGTCTCATTCATTTAGAATTCACATTTTTAGCAAAGGTTTTGAGTCTCCTACATGATAAAAAAATGCTTTTAAAAAGTGCTTCTCAAAACTATATGTGAAGTGACTTTCTAGCATACTTATTTTTAAGTAAATTTTTTTGGAATCAGTAGTGTATTCACATGGTTCAAAATTCAAAGAGTTTAAAAGAGCATTCCAAAAAAGACTCCCTTCTACCTTTTGCCTTTCCTTAAAGGCAACCATCAGTTTTGTGTTTGTCTTTCTCAAGATACCTATGTATTAAGTATGTATACTAAGAGAATACATGTAGTATGTATGAACTGTCAACATCTATACTTTGCTTCTGCCAGAAATTATTTCTTTACTTTTAATATCTACATTGAAGTCTTTTTAAATTTGTATACTCCACATCATTTATCTGCAATCTTTTGCTTTATGTTGTGCCAAGCAAGTTCTTTTTTTTCACTATATGAATAGAGAAATACTATTTTTAAAAAATATATATTTTTTGTTTGATTTCAGAGAGGAAGGGAGAGGGAGAGATGGACACATCAGTGATGAGAGAGAATCATTGGCCACCTCCTGCATGCCTCACATTTGGATTGAGCCCACAACCTGGGCATTTGCCCTGACCAGTAATCAAACTGTGATCTCCTGGTTCATAGGTCGACGCTCAACCACTGAGCCATGTTGGCTGGGCGAGAAATACTGTTTTTAAGTCATAGTTCTCCCCCCCCCCCCTTTTTTTTAAAGAAAGATTATCTTAGATTGAGGAGTTTGTTGGTGTCTAACAGTTCTTTTTCATACTTTTGCCTGAAGGCGCTTGACTTTGGCAGACATTGAGAGAATAGCCCCGTTGGCTGAGGGGGCCTTACCTTACAACCTGGCAGAGCTTCAAAGACAGGTAGGCGTCTCATAAATAGAATCTCCTTTAAAAGTGCTGGAGTTGTATGTATATGACAGCCTAGAGCTTCTGAATGGCGAAATTTAAAAACAACTTACCAGAAAGAGATTTTACTTAGTTCAAAGATTACCTTTATAGAACTGTTTTTATGGAATAACTAGATTTATGTTTGTGGCTTGTCTTTTAGCTTATTAACATAAGGAAAGTAAGAGTGCAAACATATATGGGCTTGCCTTTCTTCTCCATAGAATTACCAGTCTGAATTTGTCTAGTCACATTTAAAGATGAGTGTTAAGTTCACTTTGTATCATTAAACTGCTACTTATAGGGTTTTCAAAATACAAAAATTCCTCTAATAAATCTTTCACTGATATTATAGCTTACAGATTACAACAGTAGCACAGGAAAATTAACTAATGAACTAGAGAGAAAACCTTGATTGTTAAATTTTTGATAAAATATTAGTTATTTAAAATATTAAGGATGATTAAATTAATAGCTCTGAGTCCTATAAAGTTAATATAGCCCCATTTCTGATTTCAAAAATACTATCTTAAAAGGAAAATAAACCCCATGATATTACCTTGAAGAATGAAATGGAACTTTTTAAAAAGTAAATCTTGTTTTAAGCAGAAACTCCCACTTCTGTAGCAGGTGGAGGAAGCCTCAGTTGTAGTGATGGTCACATGGCTTTGTGTGGGGAGTGAGGTTAGGAGGGCTACTGCTTGTCCTCCTGGTGTTTACCTGCTCTCACAGACATGAGACCTGTGTCCCTGAGACCTGAGGAGATTGTGATGACCTGTGAGGCTACATGACATCGGGACGTCATGGGGAGAGGGGCAAAGAAGACAGAAGACAAGGAAAGAGGGAATAAAGAAGCTGAATGGGCATGCCACAAAAAGAGCCCGAGTCCACCTTTCTTTAGTGCTGCCACTCTGGTGAAATAGCCCGACGAGCTAGTGAAAGATCAAGGATTGTAAGTGTGGTCTGCTGGGGAATTTTGGTAGGAAATCTTACTTCTACTTGAGCTCCATGAAATGATTCTGCCTCTGAAATGAATTAGAATTTCCAGATCTACTTTACATAATAAACAAGAACTTTTATATTCTGCACAGTAAATTGAAAATAGTACTTTTATATCTACATTTGATGTTAATACTTTGTTTGCTCGGTGTGTAATAGAGCTTCCTGCAGATTAAAATATATCTGTAACCCATTGCAATTTAACTTTTTTAGTAGCAAAAACCCCTTATCTGCTGCTGTCAAAGTTTATTTCCCTTATAAGTTCTCAGAGCCTTTAAAAAATACGTTAATTTATCTCAATTCACTGATTTATAATGAAATTTAACAAAATTATTAAAAAGTTGATACATTGAAATATTTAAATTAAAGAGCTCTTGTTGAATTTAATTTTATATTTTATAGTGTACATTTATAAAAATTTTCCTTGAAGTTTGAAAAATTGCATTTCAAAAGGAGCTATTTTTCAGTGTTACATGTCTATTAATATAGCTTTCCCTGGGGGTGTCCTCATATTTATAATAATGGAATATTTCATTTGGCTTATTAAAGACAGTGTAATGAATTTAAAAATCCCAACTCATTCCTCCTTTCTCAGCCTTTCTGCTGCTCTTACTTTTCATTTTTACCTTACTCTCTTGCCTCTAGCAATTTTCCTACAAGTCGTATCTGAAAGCTGTTTTTGTAATCTCTGGCACCCTAATTTTATCTTCATATTTCTTAGTCTTTAGGAAGGTGATATAATTCTGCTATTGGTGTAATTTTTCTTGTAGACAGATTGGAAGGTGATTTGCCTGCCTTCAGTGGGCAGCGCTGATGCCTTTATGCTGGTGTGATGGCCTCAAAGATCTTGTTAGATGCTCGCAAATGGGTAGTGATAAAAATCGCCACCTTCTCTTTCCCTGGGTTTCTGATTGACAGCCAGAGTGGTGCTGGAGTGCCTGCTGTGCCTTTTCTCTAACCAGTAGGATGGCACAGGGATCTGGAATCTCCTGAGAACAGGCAGAGCTCCTGGGTATTCTTGCATTGTCCCCAAAGGAAGAGTCTCAGAGTGTGTCTGTTTTCCCTCTCCCTCGTCAGCGAGGTTGTGTAGTCTTATTGCTGAGGGTTAGAAATAGAGAAATAAAAAATGAAGATTTCAAAGGTATTTTTCCTTGTGAATTATTGTTAACACACCTCTTAAAAATAAAACTCAATAGAAGTAATAAATAATTTTTAGAATTTTATAGACAAATTTATGAAGATTTAAGAGGGATTAAAATTAATGTCCCTATTTACATACATTGTGAAATCTGGCCTTATTATTCTTGGGATCTGCTACATGTTTCTGTGGACTTCAGTTTCTCCTTCAAATATTTTCAAGATTCTGTCAAATTCCTGCATTCTGCAAAAATAGTGTGAATCAATTGATTTTAATTTTATTTTCTAAATCCTAAATGACAGTATCCTCCGAATACATGAATTATTTACATTTCATATATAGAATGTTGCCCTATAGATATCTACTTGAAACTTAGATATAAAATAGGAGGAAAGGGCCTGGCCAGTGTGGTTCAGTGGTTGAGCATCAACCTATGAACCGTAGGTCACAGTTCGATTCCCTGCCGGAGTTGCAGACTCAATCCCCAGAAGGAAGCGTGCAGGAGGCAGCTGAACAATGATTCTCTCTCTTCATTGATATTTCTGTCTTTCTCTACTTCTCCTTTCCTCTCTGAAATCAATAGAAATAAAATAGGAGGGATGGCAAGTTTTGTTGTTATCTCAACCTATGAAAGTGGTTATTAAAACACAAGTGCATGACATAGAATCTGTGAATTCAGAAACAGAAGGGAAGTTAAGAGGCAGAGGTTAAGAACTGGGGCACTGATTATGTGACATTCTTTCTCAGTTTCCTCATTAAATAAAGAGAGTAGTATTCATCTGATAGGGTCATTGTGAGAATTATATGAGATAATGTACTTACATTAGGCCTGGCACCTACTAAGCAAGCAATAAATGTTAATTGCCATTATTGCTGTGGTTGTTACTGTTGTTGACTATAAGAAGCCTATCTGAGCATACTCCAAGTTGGGCCCAAGTGTGTGTGTGTGTGTGTGTGTGTGTGTGTGTGTGTGAGACATAATTCCTTCATCCACCTTCATTTACTTTCTTTCCCTAGGTGGAAGGGGATAGGAAGTGAGGAAGAATTGTATCTTTACATTTTCTTCTTTATTGCCTAAATTGTTTTACTTAAAAATTTTTTGCGTGTGTTGGCTGAAATTTTATGTTACAATTTAAAAAATTTTAATTGATGGGGGAAAAAGACGTCAGCTTTTTCTCCCTTTTCTCCTATCCATTAATAGTGTGCCATGTGGAAGAGGCAGTTCTCTTTATCGGACTGGCACACTACATGAAGCAGCTTGGTTTGGGCAGGTTGCTTGACTTGTTAACTGACATGATCTTGTCTTATCCAATTCTCATTTATAGGATGAGAATACATATAACAACAAAAGCAAAAGAACCCTCTCTTCTCCAAATGAGATCTCTAGTCACTTAATCATATGCATATACTTAGGGAGCAAATTAAAAATCATTTAAGATGCTCTCTCTTTTTTAAAGATGTCCCACTTTTGTTTTGCTTTGAAAAACAATCTTGTTAAATATCACCTTCAAGATCATAATCATAACCTTAAGGGAAAGAGCACCTTTTCCTTTGGCCCATTTGCTCACGGTAGGCAATCTTCTTAGTGCTGAGTATTTTCTTTCAGCCTAAATGCTAAAAATTCCATACACAGTCATTAATAGGGATGACAGCTACAGTAGCATTCTACTTATGAATATTCATGATGTGAAATCCATAGCATTAATTACATTAATTTACATACCTGAATAAAAGTGAACTGTAAGTTATAGCTGAGCCCAAAAAAGAACCCTTAGTAACCATATAGTGCTTTTTTTTTTTTTAAGTGCTATTTAATAAGGGTGGAGGCAACGTTTCTTTCAAAAGGCATTTGGGCATTCATAGTTAGAGATGTTTTTAGCTAAGAATTAAAGCATAGTATAATCCTTCAGTTTTCATAGGATTTTGTAGGGCTTATAAACATTCTTTAAAGGAAGAGAGTATAAAGAAAACATATGTGGTTGAACACAGGACAAACCTTTTATATGAAAAAGGGAATTAGTGGTTACTTGTCTCTTGTTTGCAATTATAGCCCTTTTATTCTATGAGTTTTAATTCAACATATTCTGTTGAGAGGAGACATGGTTGAAAATAATTCATACTATGTGAGAATGAGGTTTATTTTCACCCAGTTTTGTTATTGAGAAATTCTAACTTTGGGAAAAAGTTTTATGTGCATGTTTTTAGAAATTAAAAACATATGCTGTGTGTTTAATAAGTAGTATAACAACCACATTGATTTTAAAATATTATAAAATTTAAGTCAAAATGTTATTACTTAAATTTCTTCAAGCAATGTGATAGCAAACATCATCTTTAACTTGAAGATACAGACTGCATTTGTTTTCAACTATTTTGTCTTTGAAACAGAGTATTAGAAATAACTGGTTCGCCTGGCCCATATGGCTCAGTGGTTGAGTGTTGACCTATGAACCAGGAGGTCGCAGTTCAATTCCCAGTCAGTGTACATGCCTTAGTTGTGAGCTCCATCGCCAATAGGGGGTGTGCAGGAGGCAGCTTATCAATTATTCTCTTTCATCATTGATATTTTTATCTCTCCCTTTCCCTTCTCTCTGAAGTCAATAAAAATATATTTTTATAAAACAACAAGAAATAACAGGTTAGCCTCACTGTGTTTAGTCAACATATAAAGAAACTAACTGAAGCGTATTCAGAGATTGTACAGATGAAAGCAAATCAGAGTGGACTAGTTTACCCTTTTCCTTCTAGATTTTAGGCATGGATTCCCTTTCCATTAAATTATTCTAATAAGAGTATCTAAACTTTTTTTATTCTGTTTTAAAAACCTCATTTCAAGTTAATATTTTTCATTTTCTTTATAATAAAGCAAGTATTTTATTCTTTCATTTCAGACTGTTCAATACCTGCTATTTCATAATGAAAACATTAAAGAACAAGACTGATACACTAATATAGGCAACTTATTTCAGATTCTTTATGCTGTAGGACATCAATGAAATAGCATTCTGAATCACAACAGGATTTCCCCCTTTGCTTAATTATCATCGTAGATTTCACGTTAGAACTGTAAATGTGGCTAGGACAGTGGTTCTCAACCTGGCTACATAGCAGAATAATTTGAAACCTTTTAAAAATATATAAACCCCAGGCCCCACGGATTTATTTATTTTTAAAGCCCCTAGGTATTTTCTTAATGCAGTTGGGGAATACATAGATCTAAGAGAGCAAATGCTCAATAGCTGAGGTCAGAAATTCTACATTTAGCTAGCGGTAGCCTCAGTGGCTGAGCTGCAAAGCCAGAAATAAGACTCTGACTCTAGAAATAGTAGTTATTAAAGGTTTTCACTTTATCCCAAAAGAGAAGTCCTTGACATTGCTTTGCATAAAATCCTAACAATCCTAATTATGTGATTTCTCCAACCCTAACAAATGAGAGGTGGCAAAATCAAACTAGGAGGCTGTTGGTAGAAGAGGTAATAGCTGTCAGGCATGGGTGGATAGCACAGACAGCTGTGTCAGATCTTAATGCAGTAAGTGATGGACATATGAATATGATAACCTCCAGTCATTAGAGATGGTAGATTATGGTCAATAGTCTCTGGTCTACGAATCAAGATAGTTTTTGTACATTTTAGAAAGGTTTAAAATTTTACCTTGGTTAATGTAAAGAAGGGGGAAAATGTTATACTTGAAATATTTATTCACTTCAGTAAAATGATAGTGTATTTCCCAATAGCAGCAGATAAATGAGGCATTGACAGGTCTGTAAAAAAATGGGGGAAAGCAACGGTGTCTCTTTGGCTGGATATGGTTTTTCAATGCCAATAATACAGGTGTTCATTTTAAAATCTTAAAATCGCTATTATAGCTTTTTTGGTTGCTGTATGTTTTTCCACTTTTTTTACATGTTTTCCTTTACCCCACAGCAATCTCATGGTTTAGGCAGGTCTGTCTGGCTCCAGATTGCCGAGTCTGCTTACAGATTCACTCTGGGCTCAGTTGCTGGAGGTGAGTGATGTGTCTGTGTGCTGTTTCAAGCTTGTGATCATGTAATATTATCTCACTAGACCGGGACAGATCAGCAAAAGTGCAGTTCATTGTTCCTGGGGGTCACGGCTGCAGGGCTTTCTGAAGCATTTTTTATTTTTTTACCTCTGATCAGAGGACTTGTCATAGCATGGCCATAGCCCCTCTGGCTCCAGTCTGTCTTTAGGACAAAACCTCTGTCATAATGTGAAAGTCTTGGCTGCAGTGCTGCACTCACTTTAATTATACTGGTTAAAGCCAGCACAAAGCAATGGAGAATAAGACTATGTTTATGGTGTTGGGGTGAGGGCAGGCAGGAAATCAAGATTTGGGGTACAAATCCCAGAACCATATGAAATAAAACAACCTCTCAAAGTGATTCACTTTTGTTTCTCTACTTGTATTCTTTTCCTCTTCCCTTTTACTAGTTGAAGAATATCTGGACTTGTAGCTTATTTGCTAAAATGAACCTCTCCTCCCTGTTCCTGGGCAAAATTCAAGACTTTTTTTGTGTTGTTGTTTTTTTTCTTTCTGCTTAAATCTCTGCATAGAAATAGTGTAGAATCTAAAATTGCTTTGATGATAAGAACATATCAGGTGTGATTAAAATACTTACAATTTTTCAAAATAAGCCTGAACTGATAAAACTATTATTTTTTCTTTTCAGTCTGGGTTTTAGAAGTTGCAAAGCATGTTTTGGTTTTCAACAATTGAAAAATATAATGCTCTAGTTCATGTTATACATTTTTTAGTCCGTGAGAAATCTAAAGCCTGGTGTGTTTTTTTTTTAACAAATTCTGTATGTAGGGGTAGGATTATATTCAGATTTGGTTTCAGTATTATGATTGTAACTAAGTTTAATATACCAAAATGTTTTAGCAAACTAAAATTTTAAGTTATAGTCACTTACGTGTACATATATAGTCATTTTAAGGAGTAACTGGTATATTTAAGCATTTAATGGGAAATATCAAGAAATATGTTGTTTTTAAAAATATGTTACGTATAATAGTTTAATGTTATAGAAAATTGAGTGTTGGTTGTCTAATGTTGGTGATGACTTGAAAATCCACTGTAGTTGTTCTCTGAAGCAACTGTATTTATGGATCCAGTGGTTGCCAGCCCGTGTGGTTCAGCTGTGTATGGGAGGAAGAATAACGAAGTCTCTTGTGAGAAAGATACTGTTTTATTTTCTAGTCCTTTGAGATGAGATTTGTTGTCCTTATAGATTCCCCACTTAATTGTGCTCTCTTTTAAGCCTCAAAATTGTTTTATTTGTAGCTGTGGGAGCCACTGCAGTATATCCTATAGATCTGGTGAAGACCCGCATGCAAAACCAGCGTGGCACTGGCTCTGTGGTGGGAGAGCTGATGTACAAAAACAGCTTTGACTGTTTTAAGAAAGTCTTGCGTTATGAGGGCTTCTTTGGACTCTACCGGGGTGAGTAAGCAAATCTCAGCTGCAGAAGTTAGTGATTTTTATCTCACCTGAAGCAGGTTTTAACTCACTTGTTATGAAAACCAATGTGTAGCCTGCCCAGTCAGACTAGAGCTGTTTTTCTCTTTTTGAATTCCCATTGCTCATTTCTCTTTTTACAGTTTTGTTGGTAACTAGCAATAGTAGTCTGCAAACAAGGTCTTCATTTCTTCTTCCTGCTATTTCTATTTCTCGGAATCCAAATCCTATGTTTGTCCTATCATGGGTCTGTGGTCACTGTGCTTTACAAACTGAGGCACATGTCTGCAGGTGGAATACAGTGGTGACAGCTAAGAAATAGAGAGCTTTTTTTCTCAAAGAGTGAGAGAGGAGAAATACGCCTCTTCTCTTAAGTAGAAACCAGGCTGCCACCTGGAGGTAAGTTTACCATCTATCCACTTGTTTCAACTGAAAGAAATATCAAATGTTTTGTCTCCTCCACGGAGACCATTCATAAGTCTTTTTCACTGAGTCATCTGAAGTTTAACAAAGAAGAAAAGAAAACCTTTTGGCTCCAAGTCTCATTTCTGTTCCTTTCCTCCCCATAGTTCAGAAGCACTGAGTGAAAGCAAAGAGATTTTCTTTTGCAGGAAATGTTACTATCACCTCTAGGCCGAGCACGGCGCTGTTGGCCTAGAGGCAGCAGCCCCTTGCAGAATTCTTTTCACCCCGTCGGCTTTGTAAGAACTTGTTCTCTTTGGAGAGGGAACGACTTTCATGTACATGTTTTCACATTAGAATTTAGGGTTTCCTTTGGGAAGGAGATTAATTTTTTAATCCCTTTGGGCGCCACTTGGAATTCTTTGAAAATACACTCTACATGCCTAAGTCCAGGGCATTTATGTAATTTACTGTACTTGTTTGTTTGCACACACAGTCTCATTAATCCCTAGCTCATTCTGAGTTCTGTTGAACTGTTTGGCTTAGAACCTCTTCCTTCGAAAGAAAGGCCAGGCCAAACAAAGCTTTATGTTCATGGACAGGAGGAAACACCTCTGACTGGCATCATGTACAGACTTTCAGTGAAAACTCTAACTCTGATGCACTTCCTATGTGTGAGGCAGGGTCATGAAGATGTTCATTTTTGGCATTATAAGAGAGTGTTCTGAATAAAAGAGTGTTCTGAAAACTAGGCTCAAATACCCTGCTCCTGAGAAGGAGTACAATTAATTTTGCTCAAATATTCAAACCTCTAGCCTCACTAAATTCTCGATGTATAGCAAGTATTCTGTGGAAGACTTGTGCATTGTCTGGAATCCAGATCTGTGCATACGAATGCTTGTTTTAAACGGTATTAGACCCTGCACCCCTACATATTATTTAACAGAGAATCTGAAGATTGAATGGTACTTAAGTTGTTTTGTTTCTTTGACATTTTCAATCATTTTTTGTTGAATAATGACCTTTCTTCTTCCTTGGTATACTTAAAAAGAGAATGTCCTGTATTTAAAGCAGCGGTTCTCAACGTGTGGGTCGCAATCCCTTTGGCGGTCGAACGACCCTTTCACAGGGGTCGCCTAAGACCATCCTGCATATCAGATATTTACATGACGATTCATAACAGTAGCAACATTACAGTGATGAAGTAGCAACAGAAATAATTTTATGGTTGGGTAACAACATGAGGAACTGTATTTAAAGGGCCAGAAGGTTGAGAACCACTGCTTTAAAGGAACCTAGATATATACTAACAGTTTAGCCTTCTCAATGGATGGATGCTTACCGAAGATTTCATTTGTGAGAGATGTCATGTTAATTAAATGAGTCAGATATAGCAAGTTGTGTGTGGGGGGGGGGGAGGAGGGGTTGTTAGTTTTATTCAGGATGCGAGCTGATAAAATCAGTCCTTTAAATGAGAGAGTCTTGTATTAGGGAGAAGATTGTAGGAATCCTGTATGTGAACACTATGATTATTGAGATTGTCATATATTGCTTAGAACTGGTCCATTATTCTGTCAGATGATTGACAAAATTGTTGACAGATAAGCCTACATTTCATCGCAGGCAACAATGATAAAATGACATAAATCAGTACTTTATTAAAATTCCATGAGCCTTATAGAGGCTAGTTGTAAAACAAATACACATGCTGACATAGTTGTATGGGAGTCAGACTAAGAGAAATAGGGCCTGGTAATCATGAGGGTTAGAAAGTTAAGACTGCCATCTGCTGATTTATTCTTTTAAATCAGTCTGCAATCCATTAAAGGTGTGTGCAGATTTGTGTTTGTCATTGATAATTCAGTTTGACTGACAGTAGCCATATGTATGATTACTTGCTGGCTCTCAACTCACAGAAAATCACTCAGCAGTGTCCTCAAAGTAGGCTTAAGATCAGCAGTGAGCATGCAAACACATACATAACTACCCCTTGGCTGGGTGATTTAAAGGATATAAAATGTTTATTGTTAGCATCTTTAAAAATGTTTGCAAAAAATGTATGCTATCAATTTGGGTAATCTGTGTGCTTTGGAAAGCTGAGCCCTATGAATATCTACAGATGTTGAATTGTTTATGTATTTTTTTCTTTTCCAGTTTGCAGCCAGCCTGGGAAATTTAACTTTCTAAGAATAATAATTTCCTTTGTTTTAAGAGGATTCTTTTGAAATGTCTTAAGTTTGACATATATTAGTAAATAAGAATACAGTAGGCATGTGTTTTTGTTTGTAGAAGATACCGATTAAATGATACATAAAACTGTTTTTCTGTGCAGTTTTGGCTTCCCTTTAAATAAATGAGTACTGAATTCTAGGTTTCTCTAAAGAGAAAATTATGGGAGTTGGTGTTCTATAATGACCAAGCCATTGTATGCTATCCCATAGATAGCATCATTTGTGGCAAAATCTAGGTCTACTTAACAGCTTTGCAGAGCTTTTCCAAGCATACAACATTGGCTTCTCTAAAATGTCTGTGTTTGTATGCTGTTGGTTGTAAAGGGAGGGGATTTTGTTACGTTGTTGTTGGCAGTGTTCCAGCATAGAGAAGACCCAGAGGCTCCATTCCTTCCTCATGCGCTTTTCGGGAGGTGTTAGATAACTAGGCTTTAAAGGAAGCATGCTTAAGAGAAGGATTTACAGCTTCAAGAAAGCATAACATTATATTTGACATAAATAATTATTACATATGTATACAGAGTTTTTAGGATAATCCATTTTCCCCATTTTATTAAAAACCCTGAAATGTTCTATGGGTAAGTAACATGGAGGAAACCATTTCTTTCTGGGCTTGTTTATTCATGTCTAGTACATCTATATTACTAACAATTCTCTCCGTTTACCCAGGCCTGATACCACAACTTATAGGGGTTGCTCCAGAAAAGGCCATTAAACTGACTGTAAGTTTTTTTCCATTAAATTTATGTTGTCTGTTTATATTATCATTAAGCCAAAATGAAAACTGATACTGCTGAGACTGACACACTATCAAGGCATTTGTAAAATTTTAAATTATATGTAGACATTTGATAATTTTTCATCTTATGAGACAAATATTTTGTTGATTTGTAAAACCAATAACATATTAGTAGAAGAAATTATGGTTAACAGATGTTAACTCTGATTAACCGATGTTCTCTTTCTAATTAGGTTAATGATTTTGTTCGGGACAAATTCACCAAAAGAGATGGTTCCATTCCACTTTTTGCAGAAATCCTTGCTGGAGGTTGTGTACGTATTAATACTAGACATTTTCATGGCAAATATGTTCCTTTAACTTTCTTGCACATTAGATAGAATATCTGAGTGACATTCCCTCTGAACTTAAGGGATTCTAAGCAGATTTTCTCAGTGATCATGTGGGATGACTTTTAAATTTCATTGCATAGTCTAACTCAGTGATGGCGAACCTATGACGCGTGTCAGAGGTGACACGTGAACTCATTTTTTGGTTGATTTTTCTTTGTTAAATGGCGTTTAAATATATAAAATAAATATCAAAAATATAAGTCTTTGTTTTACTATGGTTGCAAATATCAACAAATTTCTATACGTGAAACGGCACCAGAGTTAAGTTAGGGTTTTTCAAAATGCTGACACGCCGAGCTCAAAAGGTTCGCCATCACTGGTCTAACTGGTTTTGAGTGCAGAAAACAGGTAGTGTTTTATCAGCTCAGTTTCATAAAAGCTCCTGAGACATTACCTTCCACACTTTTTGAAGTTCTAATTCTGATTCTTCTTAAATATCACAGTAAATAGTAGTAATGGAGAGAGTTACCATACATTTATATTGACTGTTACTGTAAGTATGAGATGATGGATTAATTGGGCCTTTATATTTAGGTGAAGGACTGAAGAAGCCACTGTAGTATACTTATACTTATAATTGTTCTTCTTTAGGGACCAGAGGATACAGCAAACAACCATAACTATGTTGAGGCTGTGGACAGTTCTGAACGCAGTGGTTCAGATTATATTTACTTAAGAGAGCACAAAGGTTTCTATCTAAAGTGGGAGTGTGACATTGGATTTAGAACAATTCTCAAATCTAAGTATGCAGCTAAACTAATTTTATTTGTGGTGTTCATTTCATATTTGGCAATACATTATGCGATTTGTTTAAGACATACTTAGTCCATTTTGTTCCTGTAAACCTTAATAACTTTTAGTTGAATTAGCTGAAAATCTTGGCTAAACCCTCCTCAGTTGCATGTGGAACCTGAGGTGATGAAGTCACTGACCTTTGTAGTTTTTAATTCAGAGAAGATGTCCTGAGCGTCAGAGAGAGGCTGCTCTGGATTCTCCATGATGAGATTTATCAGCCTAGCACATATGTGGGTCCTCACCTTTCTGTAACCAAAGTTCTTATGGAAGAGGTGGCTTAGTGTGTGTGCACACACACCTGCATGCATGCCCATGTTGAACATCTTTTCATGCATATGGCATTTATCTATCTGCATTTGTCTATTTCCTTTGGAGAAATGTATGTAGAATTTTTTTCCACATTTTTTTTTTGTTAATCCTCATTTGAGGATTTCTTTTTCCCCCATTGATTTTTAGCGAGAGTGGAAGGAAAGGGAAGAGACAGAGAGAGAAACATTTATGTGAGAGAGACATATCGATTGATTGCCTCCCGTTTGTGCCCCAATCTGGACCGGGGGTCAAGCTTGCAACTGAGGTACATGCCCTTGATCAGAATTAAACCCAAGACCCTTCAGTGGTCTTGACCCTCGGGCCAATGTTAAACTGTCATTAAACTGTCATTCTTTATTGTAACTGCACATGCACACATGCATACACACACACACACACACACACACACACACACACACACACACACTCTTACCCATCCCCACCTAAAGAAAGGTCAAGCAATTACTAAATCTAAAGTGCAATTTATAGACTCTACAGAAAAAACCTTCAGTGGTCTTGACCCTCGGGCCAATGTTCTAACCACTTAGACAAACCAGATAGGGCTCTTTGTCCATTTTTAGTTGGGTTGTCTTTTATTATTGAGTTATAAGATTTCTTTATATGTTGAGTCTCAGATCAGATTTTTTTTTGCAAATATTTTTGTACTTTCCTGACTGTATCCTTTGAAGAATTGTACTTTGATTTTTTTGAAGTACAATTTATATTTTCTTTTGTTATTTGAGCTTTTGATGTTATATTTAAGAAATCATTGCCTAATCTAAGGTCATGATGATTTATACCTCTGTTTTCTTCTAAGAGTTATAGTTTTAGGTCTCACATTTGGGGCTTTGATCTTATATACCACTAGAGACCAGGTACATGAATTCGTGCACAGGTGGGGTCCCTAGGCCTAGCTGGTGATCAGGGCTGATCAGGGCCGGACCAATTTGGGCCTGCCGGCCAGGGGAGAAAAACAGGGGGAGGGACCATGGGCCAATCAGGGCCTGCTGGCCAGCGGGGAGGGACAGGGTGCAGCAGGTTGGCCGCAGACCCCAAGGAGGGAGCCGGCCCTCAGCCACCCTGGGAAAGGGGTTGCGTCCGCCACCACCCACCCCCAGGTTCCCCATCCCAGCCTGGGGAACGAAGGTTTCAGTGGAGTCGGGAGAGAAGGCAACAGTCACTGGACTGGGCGCAGAAGGAACAGACGCCGTCGCCGCCACCGCCACCGCCGCCGCCGCCACCGCCAGCCGACCACGGGAGGTTGGCTGTGGGAGCACACTGACCCAGTTGAGCATCTGCCCTCCGGTAGTCAGTGTGCGTCATAGCCACTGGTTGACCGGTCGTTCAGTTGTGACGGTCATTTAGGCTTTTATATATATAGATTTTTTTAACCTTAATTTTTTAGGGTCTTTTGCCTTGACCAGAGATATTCCCAAATGACAGTTTAATTATTGACAACATTTTGGTATTTCTCCTTCTAATGTTTCTCTATATATGCTTGTGTGCATGTGTGTGTGTGTGTGTGTGCACACACATGCTCACACACAAACATTCCTTTTTAAGCCAGATGGAAGTTTTGTTCAATCTGACTTTCTGATTGCAAATGAAAGCTACTCTCCATTTCTGAGGTCAGCAGGGAGTCACAATGGAACTTCTCACTCTAGAAATACAATATAACCTTTGGGAACAGGAGTATAAACAGTGCGCATTTTCAAATTTTGAATCTTCATTGAGAACATTAAACTCTTTTTTTATGTCTATATCAAAACCTTCCCAAGAGACTGTCAAACACAGAGGGAGGTAGGAGAGGGTGGGGATAAGGGGGAGAGATCAAAGGACTTGTATGCATGCATATAAGCATAACCAATGGACACAGACACGGGGGGGGGGGGAGGGGGTGAAGGCATGAGTTGGGGGTGGGGCGGCAATGAGGGGATAAGGACACATATAAAATACCTTAATCAATAAAGAAAATACAAACAAACAAAACTTCCCAAGGAATACTTACTAGTTCAGAATTTATCATAATTTAGATGTGCTAACAAAAGGTTTTTTTTGTAGAGTCTATAAATTGCACTTTAGGTTTAGTAATTGCTTGACCTTTCTTTAGGTGGGGATGGGTAAGAGTGTGTGTGTGTGTGTGTGTGTGTGTGTGTGCATGTGCAGTTACTGAGTAAATACCTGTTATGGATGTTGTTGTTTAGTATGTATGTACTAACAAATTTCAAATAATTTTTTCTCATTGGTAAGCCATTCTTATCAGGCTGTTTTTATTTTTCTATTAGAAAGTCTTTCCCTATATGTATAAAGACATATATATTCACACATATTACATGTCCATATCACACAAATATAATTGAGTTTTTATTATATCTGTTGTGGGCAAGAATAATATTTTAATGTCAAGTTAGAATTTTTTAACTACTTTAAAATGCACTATTGTCACTGATATGAAATAGGTAGATGGGGAACAGCGGCTCAGAAAGGCTAATTCTCTCACCCCATCACACAGTTAATATATGCTGCAGGTTTCATGTGAGTCCAAATATTTTTATTTTAAGACCAACTCTTTTTATTCTATAATGCTCTCTTGGGGAATTAAATCAGGGCCTTGTCCACGTATCGAAATAAACCTAGATGAACCTATTCAATTTTGTATCAGCTTTTTTTTCTTCCCCTTTTATTATATGGATATCCTATATAATAAAAGGCTAATATGCAAATTGTCCCCTCAACCAGGAGTTCAAATGGGAGTTCGACCAGGGGGTGGGGCCCACCTGCCAACTGCCCGTGCGTGGCCCCTTCCCCCGGCCAGCCTGGCCCAATCACCCCCAATCAGGGCAGGCCAGCCAGAACCCACACATGCACAAATTCGTTTACCGGGCCTCTAGTATATATAATAAAAATTTAACATACTTAAATATATATACATATATATTAATTTAGGTACAATTAATGTACCAAAATGAACAGATCTTAGATGTCAGTCTTCTCAATGAGTTTTAACAATTGTATACACCCATGAAGTCACCACCCAAGACAAGATAAAGAACATTTTACACCAGAAGATTCATTCATGCCTTTTCCCAGTCAATCACTCCTCCCCTCCCCCAGTACCACTGTTCGGATTTCTGCCACCAGTTTTGTTTCTTCTCAGATTTCATATACATGGAATCGTACAAAATGTGTTCTTTTGTTGTTGACAGAATTTTGCTTAACAGTATTTTCAAGTCATGTGCTTTCATTTTTCATGGATGAATATCTAAGAGTGTAATAAAGTAGATGTATTTTCAATTTGAAAGAAACTGCCAGTTGGTTTTTTGAAGTGGGTGGACCATTTTATAGTCTCATCAGTAGTGTATTCAATTATTCCACATCCTCACCGAAGTCACCAGTGTTTCATGTTCTTAGTTGGGTTTTTAAAAAAAATTTTAGTCATTCTAATTGGTGGGAAATGATATCTTATTGTGGTTTTAATTTGCATTTCCCTAAAGCCTAAAGATATTAAGCATCCTTTCATGTGTTTATTGGCTATTCATATATCTTTTTTTGTGAAGTATCTGTTCAGGTCTTCTGCCTATTTTTCATTGTTATTCTTATTTTTTATTGTTGATTTGTAGTTCTTTAATACATCATAGAGACAGTACATTGCAAATATAGGTGCTATCAATATTCTTCCCAGGCTATGACCTGTCTCTTAATTACCTTAATGGTGTCTGTAGAGTTTAGATAGATCTGTTCACTTAAGTAGGGAAAAATGTAATATCTTTTCAGGTCAACAGAGCAGAAAGTTTGAAAGTCTAAGTAGACTGACCTATATATTTTTTCTAAATATCACTCTGGTATCTGTTTTAATGTTTTAATTCTAACTAGAGCACTTACCTGACTGGTCCTATTACCTCTTTAGAGAATGTATACTTCTGAATGGATAGAAGTCATAAAACTCCAAATGTATTTATTGCTCAGCAAAGGGCTAGTGTAAATCCATCACATTGCAGGTGTTTCCTTAGCCCTGTGTGAACTTAGCTTCCTGAAGAACTCACCCCTTCCCCTGGTGCCTTGCTTTCAGTTTGCATGGTGCTCTCAAATTAGCGCACAAGAGCTCTGTTAGGGAGAAGGGCAGTTGTTAGGATCTCTGTTGTCATGTTAAGAAACCAAGAATTGGAAAGGTTATGACCTATCCAAGGTTACCGAATTAATGGCAATATAGGTCAACAGTCTTGCAAACCTGGACTCTTTCTACTCTCTATTGCCTCTTCCTTTCATTCCACCCAACACACAACCCCATGTTGGGTGCAGCAAGAAGTCCACTTGGAGCTTTTACTAACCCTGGGAGCCAAGATTTATAGCTGGCCAGCCTCCTATGCTGCGTGCTCCTCAGCAAGCTGAGCTATCACATCTCTGAAGAGTTGTTTGGAAATAGTTTCTCCAGCTCCCATCCCAGGAATACATGTGGTCCCGATTGTATGCTTGAATACTTATCTGAACACACATATGTATGCACACAAGTTGAAAGTCCATTTATGTCAAATGTCTTGTGATAAGTATATAGGAATTTTTTTTTTGCTTCTTTTTTTTTTTAATTGCTTAAAGTATTACAAAGGGTATTACATATGTGTCCTTTTTTTCCCCCCGCCCTTGACAGTCCCCTAGCCTCCCCTATCCCCCAGTGTCTTATGTCCATTGGTTATGCTTATATGCATGCATACAAGTCCTTTGGTTGATCTCTTACCCCCCTCCCTCCTGCCCCCCAACCCTCCCCAGCCTTCCCGCTGCAGTTTGACAATCTGTTTGAGGCAGCTCTGCCTCTGTATCTATTATTGTTCAAAACTTTATAATGGTCTCTATTATCCATGAATGAGTGAGATCATGTGGTATTTTTCCTTCATTGACTGGCTTATTTCACTTAGCATAATGCTCTCCAGTTCCATCCGTGCCGTTGGAAATGGTAAGAGTTCCTTCCTTTTTACAGCAGCATAGTATTCCATTGTGTAGATGTACCACCGAGGAATTTTAATGCTTCCTTTACCCTAGTTAGGAGTACGTGTAGTTTTATCTACTCATATCCTAATACCCTGGCATGTATCATCACTCAGCAGTGAGCAAATTGCAGTTTATTCCCTTTAAACTATCATTATCCTAAACTATTGTAGAAAGAACCATAGCATTTCCCACTGCTTTATAAAAGTCTGAGGATGTTTTTGGTTGATGGTGTGTGATACAGTCACTGTTGGTTCCTATTCATCTTTGGCAGTCCTAGTGACAGCTGATTCTATGACTTTTATTCATTTTCTGGTTATTTTAATTTTACTTTATTGTTGAATCTGGTTATTTTAAGTGCACATATTTTGTACATCTGTTCAAGGAGCTGGTGTGGCTTTAAATTGAAGTTAAAATTTTCATCAGTCTCTGTAAGGGAAGGCTTTGTAATGAATTGTTCAGACATTTTGTGGTTGGAGGGAAATAGTTGCAGACGATAGGAGACAACAGATCAAAGAAGGAAGTAAACAGGGGGGTTGGCACCGGCAGGGCCAGGTCGCCAGCCTCTTTGTGGACTCTGACCTGGGGTGGGATTGTGAGGGCAGGAAGGTGAACAGGCCTAATCCTGTGTGCAGCCCCGTGGCCTCAGGCACAGCAGACATGTGGTGACATCTCAATATTGCATTCTTTCCCTCCTTACTTTTGCTGTCAGCTTTAGTTGGTTTATTTCCTCATTAAAAAAAAAAAAAAGTGACTCTAGAGTAAATGGAAGTTTTTCCATTTCTTTTTATTTTTTATTTTAGTAAATCTTTATTGTTCAGATTATTACATTTGTTCCTCTTTTCCCCCCCCCCCCCATAGCTCCCCTCCACCCAGTTCCCACCCCACCCTCTGCCCTTACCCCCCCACTGTCCTCATCCCTAGGTGCACAATTTTTGTCCAGTCTCTTCCCGCATCTCCCACACCCCTTTCTCCACCAAGAATAGTGAGCCCATTCCCTTTCTATGTCCCTGATTCTATTATAATCACCAGTTCATTCTGTTCATCAGATTATTTATTCACTTGATTCTTAGATTCACTTGTTGATAGATGCATATTTGTTGTTCATAATTAGTATCTTTACCTTTTCTTCTTCTTCCTCTTCTTAAAGGATACCTTTCAGCATTTCATGTAATACTGGTTTGGTGGTGATGAACTCCTTTAGCTCTTCCTTATCTGTGAAGCTCTTTATCTGACCTTCACTTCTGAATGATAGCTTTGCTGGATAAAGTAATCTTGGTTGTAGGTTCTTGGCATTCATCACTTTGAATATTTCTTGCCACTCCCTCCTGGCCTGCAAAGTTTCTGTTGAGAAATCAGCTGACAGTCGTATGGGTATTCCCTTGTAGGTAACTGAGTTTCTTTCTCTTGCTGCTTTTAAGATTCTCTCTTTGTCTTTTGCTCTTGGCATTTTAATTATGTTGTGTCTTGGTGTGGTCCTCTTTGGATTCCTTTGGTTTGGGGTTCTCTGTGCTTCCTGGACCTGTAAGTCTATCTCTTTCACCAGGTGGGGGAAGTTTTCTGTCATTATTTCTTCAAATAGGTTTTCAATATCTTGCTCTCTCTCATCTTCTGGCACCCCTATAATTCTGATGTTGGTACGCTTGAAGCTGTCCCAGAGGCTCCTTACACTATCTTTGTATTTTCGGATTCTTTTTTCATTTTGCTTTTCCAGTTGGGTGTTTTTTGCTTCTTCGCATTTCAAATCTTTGACTTGATTCTTGCGCTCCTCTGGTCTGCTGTTGGGAGTCTGTATAATATTTGTTATTTCAGTCAGTGTATGCTTAATTTCTAGTTGGTTCTTTATCACAACATCGAGGGTCTCATTAGATTTTTTGTAGATCTCATTAAGTTTATCGGCGGCTTCTAGACAGTTCTTGAGAGACCTTAAAAGTGTGGTTCTGAACTCAATATCCTCCATTGACAGTTTTGTCCTGTTTCTTTGTCTCCGCATTTTTTATGCTTTCTTGGTGCACCCCCTAGTGGTCTTTGTGCGCTGTCTTGTTGTAGTTAAGCCTTGATTGTTGTAGTTAATACTAGGGGGATTTGACCTCCAGGCCAACTGGCTGTGAGAATCAGCTGTGTCTGCAGTGGGAAAACTTCTGTCCTCTAGGGAGGTGCTAATCTAGCCTTTGCCTGAGGCTATCTGGCAAATGGCTCTGCTCAGGGCTTGGGTCGGGGGGGGCGCACGGGATCAACAGAGCGGATGGAGGGAGCAGTTATGGCTGCTCTCAGTCCCGTCCCCAGAGGCTCTGCCTCTCAGAGTCCCAGCAACTGCTGCAAACCTCGGAGAGAAAGCTGCCCTCGCATTCTGACCGATGCCAGACAGTCCCGCTTCTCCCGTTTGAGTCTGGGTCCCTAGAGACTCGCCAGAACTGGAGCTCAGAATATGAGACTCCCTCCCGATTGAAAACAACAACCGCGCCCTCAGCCACCAGCCCGCTCCGCGCGTACCTCCGCACCTTTGTATTTTCCGCACTGCGCCTCCTCTGAGTCTCGTCTGCTGTTCTCTTCCCTTCTAGTTGAAGAATTTCCCCTCAGCCAGTCTGCCTGTGGTTCTGGGCGATGTCCGTTCTGTCTTTTAGTTGTATTTGTGAAGTGGTTGTTCGAGGCAACTAACTCCGGTGTTTACCTATGCGGCCATCTTGGTTTTCCATCCAAAATTCGAGAGATTCTTATGAAATGATGTATCTGCCCTCCGCGCCGTCCTCCGCCTCCGCTCCGCAGGCCCGGCTGCCCTGAGGGTGGGAGCCTCTGGACCTTTTCCAGAGCATGTATGGATGTTGGAGGCCAGAAGAGTCTGGAGCAGCGCAGCCAAGCTTCCAGGTCGCTGGGAGAGGAGAGCACGGGCTGTGGCGGCTGGCGGCCTCCTTAGGGCTGAAGGGGTCCGTCTGTGCGCAGGAAGCTGGAGGCCGCCCCGCGGGCCTGGCGCAGCCTCTGCTCCTTTTCCCTTACGTCCCCGAGGCTGTCGGAAGTTTTTCCATTTCTGTTGTATATAGGTAACCTTCATTCAAAATGAATTTGTTCCCTATATTGTGTCATTTGTATTTCAGTTTTAAACAAACAAATGACAATTTAATACTGAAAAATAAAAACATCTAAGTCAGTTTTAATATTAAGGCTTGCCTCTCCTCAAAAATATAAGCAACAATTTGAAGAGGGAAATTCAGCAGTTAGAGAATTAAAAGCTAATTTGGTGATTTGGTGAGTGAAAAAAAAACTCACCAAAGGTATTGTGCAGATTGGTATGTTATCTATATAAGCATCAGTACCAGAAGCAGCAAGATGCCAAATTAAACAGTGTTCATTTAAGACATGTGGCTGTGTTATCAGGATGCTTTAATATGAAATTTTATATATCGGTGTCTATTTCATATCACTAGCTATATTGGACTAGATTTTGTTGATCATATATACAGAGGTAGATAAGCTTTCTAAAAAAAAAATTATTGGAACCCTCGTTCACTGCTGGTGGGAATGTAAATTGGCACAGTCACTATGGAAAACAGTATGGAGGTTCCTCAAAAAATTAAGAATAGAGTTACCGTATGACCCAGCATTCCCTCTTCTGGATGTATACCTGAAAATTTTAAAAACATTTATTTGCAAAGATATATGCACCCCTCTGTTCATTACAGCATTATTCACGGTTGCCAAGATGCAGATAAGTTTTTTTAAAGCTTTGTATACACAGATAACTGGCATTAACTGTTGTTGTTGTTTTTTAAAGCATTCAAAGTACATAAATTACCAAATTTACCACAGGGAAGAATGTATGAGAGAGGACCTAGTCTCTAAAGCAGGGGTCCTCAAACCACGGCCCATGGGCCACATGCAAATACAAATATTGTATTTGTTCCCGTTTTGTTTATTTACTTCAAAATGAGATATGTGCAGTGTGCATAGGAATTTGTTCATAGTTTTTTTTTTTAAACTATAGTCCGGCCCTCCAATGGTCTGAGGGACAGTGAACTGGCAGTTGATTTAAAAGTTTGAGGACCCCTGCTCTAAAAGAAGCCACTGATTCTAAAACCAGTTCTGTTTCTTATTTTCTGAGAGGTTTTTTAGTTTGGTTTGGTTTGGGGGTAGTTAATACATTAGTTTAATTCAGAATTTAAAAGGTACAGTGGTGCTTTGAAAATTCTTTCTCCCAGCTACTATTTCTCTTTTCAGGAGGCAACCAATGTTTTCATCTCTAAGCCATTCTGACTTTAACAAATTTCGGTAAATTTTGACATATTTGTGATCAATGCATACCTAATATTTTATGTTCTGTTTATGTCATTGGCACAATTATATTACCCAATCTTTTTATTTGATTAAGAGCATTTAATTGTTTCTACTTAACTCTTATTGGGTATTTACATTTTTTTCTGTTTAATTTTGTTGCTTTCAAAATAGCAAACATTAGCATCTTTATAAAATTACTGGTACTTCTTTTCATTGAAAAGCTACCATATTTTTATTTCACAATTTCACACTTCTGAAATTTTGTATATTCAGTGTTGATATTTGCTGTAAGCAGTGTGTTGTTGTTGTTTTTTTCTGTGAAAAGCTGTTATTAAATGAATGATATCATTTATAATCAATAGCGTCTGAAATAGAGGGGAAATGATAATTTTCTTGTATTTGTTTCTCAGAGAGGAAACACTAAGTTAAGGATGTGATAACATTATTATAATCCTATTTCTGTTACTAGATTTCTTAGCAGAGTGATTGAGTTATTTGAAGATTTTATTCCCCTCCCCCCTCTTGAATTTAGTATGTATGAGATAGTGATCAATCTCAGAGTTTAAAAAAGGAGAGTGCATATTTGCTATATAGGTTTCCCTTTAAGTGTTATATTCAAAGTTTAAGACAAATTGCAATCTTTATTTTTTCTAAAATTATCCAGTATTTCTGGGTAATATTTGCCTACATATTCCTAGGCCTACTCTAGAATGTTTTTAAAAATGTGTATTAACTTTTAAAACATATACATACTATGCATTGTTAGCAGTTTTTCTCCTTCAAGTGTAGTAGAGCACATAGGTGTGAAACACTTGTGGATGTGTGCCTTGCTGCCTGCTCACTTGTAGTTTCGTTCTGTGGTTCTGTCCAGTGCACTGTTGGCTCTTAGTATGTGTTCTGGGTAACAAGTCTTCAAAGCATACAACAGTTAATGTGTTTGTTTTAAAATGTCGTCATTTCCTTCTCTTAATTGTACTGCTCTTAAAAGAAGCCTGTTACACTCGGAAAGAAATTTGAAGAGTTGTTAAAGGAGTGCAAATCTCAGTAAACTGGCAGTTGATTCCAAAAAGGGTCTGTGAGGGAAGGGGAGGAGGAAACGGGTGGGGAATGCTGGTTGGAGTGCTACTGCTCTGCGGGATAATTTACTAATGATTAAAGCCACAGAAGGGCTTTATATTTACTTAAACGTAATATCCACATGTGGCAACAGGAGTCGACATTGTCTGGTGCTGGCGAATTTTGGGGATTATAATAAAAATTTGTGTTTCTTTTATTTTTTAATCTGCTTTAGTTTAGAACATAAAGTACATTTCCCCAAAGATAGTCTTTGCAACCATTATTTCAATAAGAGATTTCAAGGAAGTAGCAAACTTTTTCAATTGGTTTGGTCTTTAATACTAGCTACAGGAGCAATTATTTGGATTATCATGTTAACATAACTTTTCACCCAGCAATCCTTTTGAAAGTATTGTTTGCTTAGATTGAAACATTGCAATGTTTCTTCCTGCCTGTAGTGCAACAGATTAAAATACACAGGCAAATGAACATGTAAAACTGGGTCAGTCAGTCACCCGGGGACCTATGTGCGAGTGGTCTGGATTGTGTGAGTTGGGAGTTGCACAAAACCCAGAGAGAGACAGCAAAAAGGGGATTAGCGCCCTGGGGAATCCAGGACAATAAGCTTCCCACGAAGGGGGAAAGAATCTAGTGTCAGTGTTGGCAGTTGTGGATGTTTATGGGAGTAAAGGATCAGGATTGGAACTGGAGTAGTTGGGGGTTTATAGCCCCAGGCCAGTTAGGAGAATGGGCTGGGACTTGTTTGTGCCTCTTGGAAGGAGGTCTGGGAGGGTTGTGATATTTAGAAAAGTGAACATGAATGTGAGTGAAGATAGAATGGATTTATAGTGTCCCAATGAGGCATACATTTCCTGTTTCACACTTGATATGCTATTGCAGTGAAGTTATGATTATATAATACTAGAGGCCCGGTGCACAAAATTTGTGCACGGGAGGGCGGAGGGTGTCTCTCAGCCCCCTCTTGCCATCTGGGACCTCTCTGGTAGGGTCCCTAGGCCTGGCCGGCAATCAGGGCCTATTAGGGCTTTTTTTCTCCTGCCTGCCAGCAGCTGGCCCCGCCCCCGCCACTGCCACTGCTTGCCATCTGTTTGGCGCTGACCCCCCCTTCCCCTCCACCAGTCGCCTCCTTCTGTGGGGCAATGGCTGGCTGGCCCCACATACCTGCGACAGCGCCACCAGCCAGCTGGCCTGGACCTCCCTCTGTGGCCGCCAGCCCGGTGGCCCGGGCCTCCCTCTGCAGGATGATCGATCGCGGGGCTTCGCGATGGATCACATCGCACCCGCCTTGGCTGGTCTGGTGCCAGTGCGTGTCATAGCGTGGTTGTCCGGAAGGTCATCCGGACAGTGTTCTACTGTTCGGTCATTTGGTCAATTTGCGTATTATGCCTTTATAATAATAAAAGCATCATATGCTAATTAGACCAGATAGCTGAATGACCTTCTGGACGTCCTTCCTGACGACCTTCCGGACAAAGCTGGGGCTGCGAGGGCCGAGGCAGCCACCGCGGCTTGCCCTGCAAGGGCTGAGGCAAGCCGCTGCATCTGTGAGGGCCAAGGCCCTTGCAAGAATTTCGTGCATCGAGCCCTAGTTATAGATAATTAGGTAAATACTAGAGGCCTAGTGCGTGAAATCGCGCAGCCCCACCCACCCGCTTACTCCTTGCTGCGCTCGCAGCCCCGCCCACCCGCGCATGCCCTGCAGTGCTCTTGCCCTGCCCACCTGCGTGTGCCCCGCCCATCCATGTGTGCCTCGCTGTGCCCGCTTTGCCACGCCTGCCCCACCTGCCCTCCGGCTGCCAGCCTTGCTGCAATCGGAGCCTGTGGGCCATGGGGGAGGCATGAGAGGGGCTCCATGCATCTCCTGGTGACCGGTCGTTACGGCGTTACAGCCACTGGCCTTTTTATAATATAGGTGGTTATGAGTATATAATGTAAATAGCTACAGGTGAAATGAAGCTGTGCAAATGAGACTTTTTTCACTTCATGAATAGAGATATGTATTTAAGTTTTTATAAGTGTATTCATTTTTATATATCCATGTACATATACATTCTTTCTTTCTTACAGAAACCAGAAAAGGAGTTGGTAACAGTTTTGTTAAACATTCCTTTTTTCCCCTCTACTAGTTAACGGATTTCAGATACAAATACCCTTTCATTATCCAAGTTCAGATCTCTGCCAGGCACTAGAGATGTGGATGTGGCTTTGATTCACCTGTGTTGTACTCATGGGAATTGGGTGTTCCATTTCCCAGCTCTGCCTTGAAGAATTTTTCTGGTTTTGTGTTGAAATAATATTGAAATTTCCCTACTAAATTCTCTCCTTTTGTGTGGGCATTGCTGTGTAGAGATTTGCTCAGGATAATACATTTTAGAATTTGAACCAGAAGAGACTTCTCCTTTCACTAAGGCACCTCCGTGGGGCTACGTTGTGTTACTTGTTCTACAACCGAGGAAGTGCAGGCAGGTGGCTGAGCTAAACAAAGTGAATGGTTGCTGAGATGAGGAAAGAAACTATTGTAGAGCCAAATTTTTGCTCCAGTTCATAAGAGACACAAAGCATCTCTTTCCCTCTCATCGGAGCTCCCCACTGCCACATCTGGCTTCACTTTTGGGTTCAAATGAGTATTAGTTTTGCCATTTTGTATATAGCTGGGCTGACCCTGGAAAGACGGGTCTGAGAAACACCTGGCATTTCAAGTACAAACAAGCCATAGATTGGCTTGAGCAGTTTGGGACCATCCCTGTGAGCTGGCCAAAGCGCCGTCCTCTTGTTTCCTGGTGAAGAGGGAGACGTAAAGTGGTACGACTCGGAGGCTTTTCTGGATTTTTTCTTGTTACACTGCCAGTCGGGCTCTGATTTGGAAATCTGCTTCTCTCTCCTCCCTTGCCTGCAGGCTGGCGGCTCTCAGGTCATCTTTACCAACCCACTGGAGATAGTAAAGATTCGGCTGCAGGTGGCTGGGGAGATCACCACAGGACCCAGGGTCAGTGCCCTCAACGTGCTCCGCGACCTGGGACTTTTTGGTTTGTATAAGGTGGGTAGTTTCCCTCTGGTTATCTCAACAGAAAGGTTATGATGAACTCCATAGAAATGTGAAAGAAAGTGGAAACCAGACCCCCCCCCCCCCCAATGGGAAAGCTGTCTTGTCCAGCAGGGTAGCTCCTGGAGTAGAAAATCAAACAAAAAGGAAATCAGGACGCGTGCATCAGAGGCAGAGGACCATACAAGCATGGCTCCTGGTGTCACCCTCAGGCTCCTGTGAAGCTGCTGGCAGGGCGGGGCTGCCCATCCGCTGGCTGAGGCTCACAGCCTCTGATTGGATGATGGGTTTGGGAAAAGTTTCTTCGGTGTTGTCTTTGGGCTGGTCTTATGTTTATTTTGAGTCTGAGTTATCTCTGTTGTTATCTTCCCAGTAGGAGCTTCTCTTTGTCTTAATAATTTGACCACAGTGAAACAGTAGTCGACTTTGGTAGGATTCGGGCCTTTAAGAAGTTAAGTGGTGGGATTTGTCAATAATGAATTCCATTAAAAAAATAGAGTGTATTGTACTTTAGCAAAATGCCAGTCAACAGATTCCTTCCCTGCAGGTATACTTATTCCCATTATTACAGATCAGATGTAATGGAGCAGAAGCTGTTACTCTTCTTAAACAAGGAAGAGTATTTCATTTCATTCTTTTGCCTGCTATAAGGGAGGGAATACGTAAACTTAGCTGCTATAGACAACTGAGTTTCCACAGCATCTGACTTATTTATAGATCCATCACTGCCAAAGCGTGTCAGTTGGCTTCTGGAGCAGCAAATTAGAAATGAGAAATTCTGTGGATTAGACTCTAACAGCTACAGGGCTCTTAGGAGACCAGTTAAGCAGTGATGCCTGTCTTGAGTTTTGTGCACATTCTGTCCCTTCACCCCCAATTCCCATCCTTTTGGAATTCCCTTTGACACTGAATTCATTAATATTATTTCTCTTTGTATCATCCTTCAGAGAGTCCCTAGAATTAAAAAAATATTTTAAAAAACATTTTAGGTGTCATTTTCTGTTGTTGCTGTTAATTCTCACCTGAGGATATTTTTTCCATCGATTTTTAGAGTGGAAGGGAGGGAAGGTGGGGGGGGGAGAGAGAGATAGAGAGAGAGAGAGAGAGAGAGAGAGAGAGAGAGAGAGAGAGAGAGAGAGAAGAAAGAAAGAGAAAGAAAGAAGAGAGAGAGAGAGAGAGAAGAAAGAAAGAAAGAGAGAAAGAAAGAAGAAAGAAGAGAGAGAGAGAGAAAGAAGAAAGAAAGAGAGAGAGAGAGAGAGAGAGAGAGAGAGAGAGAAGGAAGGAAAGAGAGAGAGGAAGAAAGAAAGACACATCAATTGGTTGTCTCCGCACATGCCCACGGGTCAAACCTGCTACCTAAGTATGTGCCCTTGACCAGAAATCAAACCTACGACCCTTCAATGGGTGGGTTGACACTCTAACCCAGGGGTGGGCAAACTTTTTGACTCGAGGGCCACAATAGGTTCTTAAACTGGACCGGAGGGCCGGAACAAAAGCATGGATGGAGTGTTTGTGTGAACTAATATAAATTCAAAGTAAACATCATTACATAAAAGGGTACGGTCTTTTTTTTTTTTTTTTTTTTTTTTTTTAGTTTTATTCATTTCAAACAGGCCGGATCCGGCCCACGGGCCGTAGTTTGCCCACGGCTGCTCTAACCATTAAGCAGCACTGGCCAGGGCCAATTTAGGTGTCTTTTAAAAATAACCATTAACGGTCTGGCCAGTGGCTCAGTGGTTGAGCATCAACCAATGAACCAGGATGTCATGGTTCAATTTCCCAGTCAGGGCACATGCCCGGGTTGCAGGCTCAACCCCTGGTATGGAGCATGCAGGAAGCAGCCAATCAATGGTTCTCTTTCATCATTGATGTTTCTATCTCTCTCCCCCTCTCCTTTCCTCTCTGAAATCAGTAAAATTACATTTTTAAAAATAGCCATTAGGGAAACAAGTACCAAAGTTGGACTGTTCGCCTGGCTCGGTAAAGCCCTGGGCAGTAGAACGTGTGTGACCAAGTCACTAAAACAGACTGTCCCTGGTGGCTTTCCACTCCCATGGAAACTTCCTGCTAAAATATTTTGTCTGGGTCCCCCCAGTCCTGTGCTATTTAGGACATGGGGAAAAGGAACATTGGTGGTTTCTTCCCCCTTCCTTTCCCACTGCCACTGCCTATAGCTTCTTACCTGGCTTTCAGGGGCTCTAGCTGATGTGGATTGAATTGGTAATTTATTAGTTTTGGCACTGCCTTTGCTGGTTGCTTTGGAATCAAGCTATGAATATTACGTCTCCAAGTCTATTCCCCTGCCACCTCCACCTCCACCCCATCAAAGCCAAACAGGACAACCCAGGGAAGAGAGAGAGAGAGAGAGAGAGAGAGAGAGAGAGAGAGAGAGAGAGAGAGAGAGAGAGAGAATGTTTGAGAATTGACTTTTTATTAACCTTAAAAACTGTATCTGTACTGGAAATGCCAAAAAATTCTTAGTTGTCAAAATGATGTTATTGTCTAGTTAACTAGCTCTAGAACTCCAGAATCCACCAGCCTTTCCAAGCTCTGAGTCATGTATGCTTCTCTATGTCGCACCAGTTCAGTTCTCCCCACCTCCCTTCCACATCAATCCCGGTGCTGTCTGAGGGACACCTCAGGCTTGTCACCTTGTGGACATTCACACTCTGTTTATACAACTGTGTTGCTCTGTTTCCTCACTGTGTGACAGGGTGCCAAAGCGTGTTTCCTCCGAGACATTCCCTTCTCCGCCATCTATTTTCCTGTTTATGCTCATTGCAAACTACTTCTGGCTGATGAAAACGGACGCGTGGGAGGTGCAAACCTCCTTGCAGCTGGAGCCATGGCAGGTAACGCTGTTATTTTTTAAGCCTAAGAGCCCCCCCCCCCCCCCCCCCCGCCCCACAGTCTCCTTAAGCACAGTATCTGTGTGTGCTTTCCCCCTTTATTTCTGGAAGGGTTATTGTTCGTATCTGACTTAGTTTAAATGTGATTGCTTTTACTCCTTTGTGGGATGTGCTGCAATTCTGATGAGAGTTAATTACATTTGCATAATGTGGATAAACAGCTTAATGCAGCTTAGCAACTTGGAGCCAAATTAGATCTGCCCATCTAAATTGGGCTTTCATCATTAACGTGTTTCTTAGCCTTCTGTGCCCCTCAAACTTTGGGTGCAGCCAAGCTAAGTGTTAAGGTGGAAAAGTTCCTTACCAAACCATTGCTTTTATCATAAAGCTGTTCCTGTTCTTCTGCCATCGTCCTTATTCCAGAGTAAGCAATGTTTCCCCAGCAAACCACCTTGTCTTTGATTGGCATCTCTTCTCTGCCTCTTAATACTTTCTGTCTTTTATTAATGGTGGTTTGTATAGTTTTGCCCTCTGTACTAGACTGGGAGCTCCTTGAGGGCAGAGGGTTCGTTCTGTTCATCCTTGCCTTCCCTATGAGGCCAGCATGGTAATCTAGATGTATAAAAGGCTACGTGACCGACCGGCCATCCTTTTGACCAACTGACCAACTGACCGGCCGGTACATGTGACACACACTGGCAGTTTAAAAATAAACGTTGACTTGTGCATGTGCGATACATATAAAGCTCTTGCTGGCACCAATCGCATGTGTGTTTTAATTTTATGATACTATGTTATATAAACTGTTTTGACATATAATTTTTTACAGTAACAGAATTACCACAGGAATCTTCTAATGAATTTCCTTTTAATGTGCACGAATCCGTGCACAGGGCCACTAGTAATATGATAAATGCTATTGGAAAAAATGAAAACCTTCATCTTGTCTAAGATACCAAATTGGACACAGAAGAGATTCTTCTGAAAGAGGAGCCTAAAAAACGCAGGAGGTGCCAAGATGCTTCCCTCTGACCTCATGGGTCCAGGCTTCCTCCTGCTGTGAGGAGCTGACTGTGATAGAAGGGGAGTACCCGGCTTCCCCGCTGCACCAGGAATGACAGGGAGGAAAGGGCACGCGCCTTCTCTCCGTTACAGCAGGTCAAAGAAAGGGGCACGAAGGGTGAACACAAACTCAAACACTGTCCCCCAACGATCAGCGGAGCTCTGATTGCCTGTGGCTCTCACTAGGTTGATTCTCCCCTGGTGCCCTGGCTGTACATCCCAGCACAGCCTGAGCACGTCCAAGTGCGGCATGTGACAGGAGCCCTTGGGTGCACCATGCTGTCCTTCTTGACAGGGAATGACGTGATGATTAAGAAATGCCCCCGTGGCCCTAGCTGGCGTGGCTCCGTGGATAGAGCATCACCCTATGGACTGAAGGGTTGTGAGTTTGTGAGTTCAATTCTGGTCAAGGGCACGTACCTCCATTGCAGGGTGCTTCCGTGGCCCTGTTTGGGGCATGTGCAAGAGGCAACCCATCGATGGGTCTCTTTCTCATCGATGTTTTTGTTTCCCTCCCTTCCACTCTCTCTCAAAATAAATGGAAAAATAGCCTCAGGTGAGGATTAGCAACAACAAAAAGAAACCCGCCCAGGGAGCTTTGAGCCCTTATTTGGGGTTCAGAAAGTCCCCCGTATTCTGGCACTTGGAACTTCAGTCAGTTGCATGCACATTTGAGAGGCAGTAAAGCTACCTGCTCGGCCTCGGCACTGAGTGCTCACCCAGCCCCATGGTGCTCTCCAAAGTCTCCCAGTTTTAACTGGGGCCAGCAGATTTCCCCTTAAGTCTTCTCTCTGTGCACTCCAGTCAGCAGCAAAACCAGCCGCGAGCAGTGTAATCGTGGACAGGCCTGTGGCCAGTGCCTGATGGAGCCAAGCAAACACTCCACGGAACTGTCAGCACCAACTTCTCGCCCACAGACAATTGATGTCAGTTTTCAGAATGAGAGATGAATTTGTCTAATTTTTACCCATAAAGCTTTGCTGGCAGGCACTGAGAATTTTCAGAATTCAGAACCTTCCAAAGGCAGCCAGTTGCCCAGCTCCAGTTGCGTAAGAAGCAGAGCCCCGTGGCGGGAGGCTGTGAGCCTCTCCCCTGAGGAAGGTCACCTGGCTCTTTGTTCCCTGTTTTGTTCATGAGGAAAAGGTGTGGTTGTGAAGTCCATCTTGTGTGTCCTGCTGCTGGTCAATCTCATCATGACCCTGGGAGCCAGGCACAGGGGATGGACGACGAGGCCTTGCATGATCAGTCCCCTAAGGTTCCTTAACCAGTTGCCGGCCTCCTCTGCTCCCGTGGTAATGACTTCTGTCATATAAGTATGTCTGAGCAAGTCACAGTCAACTCTCAAATTAGCCCCTCAAACGGGGGGATCTGAGTATGGCTATTCACCTCAGACGCTAAGGTGACAAGAATTGGCAAAAAAAAAAACACCCAAAAAACAAAACACCACCACCCTAATTTAATGTCAGATACATTTAGGAGCTCATTAAATTGACATTATCGTCATTTCTTTTTATACGTGAAAACACTTGATCTTATTTAAGAAAAAAGGAGGTAAAGTAATTGAAACCTAAGGGGGAATATTTGGGAATTATCTCAGTAATATTGCTACCTCCTCTCTCGCCCCCGCTCAGTTCTTTGAGATCATATTGTACAGAATATTTTCCTAATTTAGAAAGAAAAGAGAGTTCACACTGACACCATTACTGGGTGTTTATATCCCTTTTACATTAGTGCCCAGGCATGTATTTAGGAGGCTATGAGTTAGAGCAGTTGAAGTTGCCAATTGCATTGTTCGATGTTAGCAGTAGTATTTCTGTCCTCATAAGGTGCTTTGGATTAATTAAATGTGTCTTTCTCCTGAAAGGTGTGCCTGCCGCTTCTCTGGTAACCCCGGCTGATGTCATCAAGACAAGACTGCAAGTGGCTGCCCGCGCTGGCCAGACGACATACAGTGGTGTCATCGACTGTTTCAGGAAGATACTCCGGGAAGAAGGGCCCTCAGCTTTTTGGAAAGGAACAGCAGGTAGGGGCAGGGCCCTGTGGAGAGGCCGGCTGGCGTAAGGGGCCTCCCCCATTACCACAGGTTGTCTTTGCCAGTCAGTCTGGTGTTAAGTGCCCTGCTCCCATCTCTCTTTCAGCCCGAGTGTTTCGGTCCTCTCCCCAGTTTGGTGTTACCTTGGTCACCTATGAACTTCTCCAGCGGTGGTTTTACGTTGACTTTGGAGGCCTGTAAGTGCAGCTGTTCGACACATTTGTTAAGAAAGCACCCAAAACAAATAGGTCTTTGCCTACAGAGGCAGTTTTGGAACTGAAAGGACAGAGAAGCCTAGAGGACCAGTGCACGTAAATCAAACAGTGGGCTTAAATCAAAAAGCCTCCGCGTTAGGGAGGTGAGATCTCGACAGGGCGACATCACACACAGTATTAAGCAGCTACTTGGGGAAAGTTTAAGGAGGCAGCCACTTAAAATGTTGTGTGAATAGGTACCTTTTTTTAGTGTAAGCAATATGAGCTTCATGGACTTAGGTTCTTATTATTTAGATTTAGTAATGTCCTTTTCACCAGAAGCAATGTAAATTTGTATTAGTAACACTTTTGTGACCGTTCTTTTAAAGACTTAGTTAAGCCCTCATACCTCGGAGATTTCATTTTTCACTTTAATTTATTATTGGAATAGGTTTGGATGTTCTTAGAGCTAATTTTTTGCAAACTAAACAGAAGAGGCTCGAAGAGAGGTTATGCCTATGGACATAATCACTGGGGAGATCCAGGCCAGAGATTGGGCCTCTCCAGGCTTAGTACGTGAAGCTTGTGCTGGAGAGAAGAGCAGCAACTTGTTGAATTTGCTGGGTGGGAAAGATTATACCCAAAGCAAGCAGTTATCAGCTTTTCAGCATAAGATCAATCCTGTGTCTGAGTCTTCGCCTCATAAACCAGTAGAGGGACTTGTATGAAGAAGATCAATCTTACACTCCAGGCTTTTCTATGCTTTCACATTCCGTAAAACTAAGAATTATATCTCTTTAAACAGTTTTAGCAATAATTTTCATGAATTTACGGTTTTAAAAGTTAGTGTTTTAAATTCTCAAAGGAAAAATGTAAACTTTTTATGATTATGCATTGTGTAGAAAATTTGGAAAATAGGAAAGTAAAAAAGAAAATCACTCATAGTCCCACTTCCCAGAAAGTCTTTATATTTTCTTCTGATCTATTTTCTGTGGATCTATTTATATAAGTTTATAAGCATTGAAATTGATCCCATTGTCTCCTAAATCAAATATGTGAATGTGTTGTTTTCAAAGCCCCTATAAATTGGGATTACTGCAGCATAGATAACAAGCAAATAGTCAGATAAATAATACTCTTTTTCGTGGCACGTGAGTCAGACTGAAATGTTCAGCTGTGCGCCATCCTCAGTCCCGAGCATGCTAACCATTAGCTTTGTCCTCTCAACAGCAAACCCTCTGGCTCAGAACCCACACCGAAGTCACGCATCGCAGACCTTCCTCCTGCCAATCCCGATCACATCGGTGGATACAGACTCGCCACAGCCACTTTTGCTGGCATTGAAAACAAGTTTGGCCTTTATCTCCCCAAATTTAAATCTCCTAGTGGCCCTGTGGCTCAGTCAAAGCCAGTGGCAGCAGCTCAGTGATGAGACGACCACTGAGTGTGGCAGAGTAGCTCCCTGAAGAGGAAGGCCTAGAGAGCAGCCCTGTGATGCACCCAGGCAGCCGCACGATGCTGACTGAGCTGAGTCTATATGTCATATACATGTATTTGTTTATAGTCATTTCCCAGGAAAAGATACAATGCAGTTTCAAGCTTTAGTCTTACGTGTTGAAATGTTTTTAAGCTTTGGCATGAGTTAGTGTTCTAGACTGCTTTGCACAGCTTGCACTTATAGTGAGTGACTGTACATATTGTACATCTTTGTACAGAGACATCTTGGCACCTCATCCCAACAAATCACATTTATAGAATGTATGCAGTTCCTAGTGGCTTGAAATGTACAGAATGTTTTGAAAGTGTTTTATTAAGAATCACACGAAAATAAATGTATTACAATTAAATTCATTCTCTCATTGGTGACTGATGGAACTGAAGCATCAATATTGGATATATTTAATTTCTAGTTTGTTTTCCATTCTGGAAGAAAAGGTACTTGCTGATAAAGAGGTATAACAAGACCAAGTGCCGACACCTTTGGATAAGAGATCCTTTGGAAAAGATGCATGTCAGTGGATGCCACAGGGCAGGCTAAGACTGGCGGGTGCTGATGCGTTTCCATTGTATTAAGTGTGTGCATACATCCCCCTCTGTTCATCGCTCCAAAGGCATTTCCTAGACAGCCCCTCTGCCATTGTGTTCATGGAGGCAGGGCATCTCCAGCTCTACTGGCTTAGTTTTGCCTTCCTCTGGCACAGCAAGGGCCTAGCTGTCAAAACAGTAAAGGCTACTTTGGCAATTTTCCTCAAATGGATATGATTCCAGTCAAAATAAAATACCAAAATGTGTCTGCATGTAGTTGAATTTTCCTTCATAAATATACTGATAGTGCCTTTTATTTTGATTTGCTACTAATTCCAGATAACTCATGATCAGGTTTCCCTCTCTGACATTTTTATAGGAAATAGTTTGTTTTAGAAAGGACTATGGTGGAATGAGGGGAGGGAAGATGAAAGAGAAAAGCTCTGTCTTATGATTCAGTGGGGCCAGGTTCTTCCTTATGAATCCAGATACAAACTGCTTATTCCAGAAGTCACTCACCGAGGGTGTGATTACTAATTTAGATCTCAACGGGCATCTTGACAGCCACATCTACACTTCAGTATGGTTGTGACTTGATGTGTAGTGTCAGAATTTACTTACTTTAGCAAAGTGCTTTGGGAAAACATTATTGCTATTGCCAGTGAGCCGGGATAGGAGAATGTATGCAAATGTTTTCAAGGGGCCAGCCTGGAGATGGACCAAGTCACTTACTATCCTCCATAGCGCTCATCAGTGATGGCTGACAGCCCTGAACACAGCCATAGGCTCTCCAGGCCCTGCAGGAACAAAAGAACTAGCTTTGAAAGCAAAGTTTTCAGTTCTTATTGGAATAGAATGAATAACAATACAGTTGTCTTGCTATTGCCACCTGTTAAAAATGTGCAAGTAGCCCGTGGATATGTTCTTACAGAAGATTCTTATGATACAAGATACATATTTAGAGTAAGATGAGAAAGTGCCCTCTGGGCCCTGCTTCTCCCATTACCACTCCCTGCCCCAGAGGTTATCACTCTTAACAGGTTAGAGCAGCGGTTCTCAACCTGTGGGTCGCGACCCCTTCACAGGGGTCACCTAAGACCATCGGAAAACACATATATAATTACATATTGTTTTTGTGATTAATCACTGTGCTTTAATTATGTTCAATTTGTAACAATGAAATTGGGGGTCACCACAACATGAGGAACTGTATTAAAGGGTCACGGCATTAGGAAGGTTGAGAACCACTGGGTTAGAGGATACATTTGTAGCTCTTTTTCATATACATACACACATACACACACACACACACATTTAAACTTTCAGACAGGATTATTTTTAAATGTATGTATGTGTTTGATGGCTCGCTTTTGTTTACTTCATGACTTTTCATGTTGGGTCACAAAAGTTTATCTTAATTTTTAGTAGTTGCATAGTATTGCATTGTATAGGTTATGATACTTTTTATAAATTATCCCTTGTTCACGATTGCAAGCAATGCTGTTGTGAATGGTAAACATCTTTGTACACATATTTTGAGTACATGTGCTAGTATTTCATTAGGATAGATATTTAAAATTGGAATTGGTAATTCACAAGATGTATGGATTTACATTTTATATATATATTGCCACATTGTTCTTTTTTAAAAATATATTTTTATTGATTTCAGAGAGGAAGAGAGAGGGAGAGAGAGATAGAAACACCAATGATGAGAGAGAATCATTGATCGGCTGCCTTCTGCATGCCCCACACTGGGGATCGAGCCTGCAACCCAGGCACATGCCCTTGACCGGAATCGAACCTGGGACCCTTGAGTCCACAGGCCGATGCTCTATCCGCTGAGCCAAACCAGCTAGGGCCCCTTCTCTCCTCTTTAACAGCATCTCCACCCTTCATTATAATTTTACCACCCATACATATATCCCTAAATATTTAAGTTCCTGGTTTTGAAATTTATATGAATTAAATTATATTGTATACTTTTGAGACTTGTTTCTTTTGCTAAATATTATAAGATTTGTTCATATAACTGGAGCTAGAGTTTGCTTATTTCATTGTATGAATATATTACAATTTATTTTTCCATTTAACTCTCGACATCTGGGTTGTTTCCATTTTGGGGATATTACAGTGTTGCTCTGGAAATCTTTTTTGTGAATTTTGGAGTATTCGTTTTTAAAAGGATCTATACCTAAGGGCAGAACCACAGAGGCACTGGGTTTGTTAGGTTCTACTTTGCGAGATCATGTCAAACTACTTCCTAGAAATTCTTACACGGATTTACACTCCCCCAAGGGCGTATTTTTCTTCTTAATTTTTACCAATCTGTTGGCTGTATAATGTTATCTCACGGCTTTAAAGCATTTTCCATCAAATGAGGCTGAACATCTTTTATACGTTAAAATACACATTGTTCTTCAAAAAGACTTTACTTTCACACTGACAGCATATGAAAACCCAGTGTGTTTATTGGCTACTTGGAGTTCATCTTTGGTGAGTGAAGTATATGATAAAGTGTTCTATCCATTTTTCTCAGTAATTTGCAGAGGGTTCTTTATGTATTCTGGATACTACTCCTTTATGAGTTGTGCTGCAAAATCTTTTCCCAGTGTGTGGCTTGTCTTTTCACATTGTTCTTGATATATTAACATTTTAGTATGTTCAAATATATCAAGTTTTTTCTTATGGTTAGCATGTCTTATATCTCATTTAAAAAAATTTACTCTTTAGGTATGAATATGGTTGATATTCTCTTCTTCAATGCTTTATAATTTTGCCTCTCACATTGAAGTTTCATCCTACACAGAAATGTCATATGAGGTAGTATTTTTGCCCCTTTATATGGTTGGTCTGTGTCCCAGCCCTGTTTATTGAAAAGACCTTCCTTTCCCAACAGTGTTACAGTGCCTTCTCTTTTATATATTAAGGGTAATCAGTGCCAAGATCTATTTGTTTTTTTGTGTTTTGTTTTTTGTAATTGGTCTCTTCCTGTGCCACAATACACTCTTTTCCATTACTGTATCTTTTTAAAAAGTTTTGATACATAGAACAGCAAATCCTTTCACCTTCTTGTTCTTCAAGAGCTTGTGGCTCTTCTTGGTTCTTTGCTCTTCCATATCAATTTTAGAAGCAGCTTATCAATTTCCTCTCAAAAACTAAACAAACAAACCAAACAGATTGAAATTTGGATTGGGGTTGCAGTGACTCTGTAAGCCATTGGAAAGAATTTACATCATTATATTGGCCCTTCTAATTCATGAACATGATATGTCTTAAGTCTTTTTAATGTCTTAATAAAATTTTGTAATCATCAAAGGGGTCTTGTACATTGTGTATATAAGTATTCATTTCTAGGTATGTCATATATTTAGATGCTATTATAAATCATATCTTTTAAAAATGTCATTCCTGGTATACAGGAATATAATTGTTTCCCTCCCACTTTTTCAAAAATTTCAAACCTACAGAAAAGTTGGAAGAGGCAAAATGAACTATAATACCTTTCAACTAAATTCACTTATAAATACATCTTTTCTTCTGAACCATTAGAAAATATGTTACAGACTCCTTGGTACTTCAATCCTAAATATTTCAGCATACATCTCCTAAGAATGAGGACATTCTGTAAGCAAGTAATATTCATATTATCGCCTGATATTCAGCCTATCTTCAAACTTCCCCAACTATTCCTGAAATGTCTTTGTTTTTTATGATGCAGAATGTAATCAAAATTGATGCATTATGTTTGGCTGTGCATCTTTTGTCTTTATTTCTGGAATAGTCCCCCGTTTCCTTATTTGTCCTAACATTGTAAGTCATTTGTCTTACAGAATGTCCCACATTATTTATATGTTTCCTTGTGGTATTATCTAATTTGTTTCAATACTATAAACTGGAAATTAGTCTAGTGGTGCAGTTATACTAGTATTTTAACAGCTTTACTGAGGTATTCTTTACAAAACTGTAACCATTACCACAATCTAGTTTTAGTACATTTCCCATCACCTCACCAAATGTTACCATATCTCCATATCCTCAACACTGTATTATTGTCTTTTATTATAGTTATTTAATGCATGTGAAGTGACACTAAATTGTTAATTTGCACTTCCCCGGTGAATAATGATGTTGGGCATCTTTTCATTTGCTTATAGACATTTGTGTTAAGTTTTTTACCTATTTTTAAATTGGGGTTTGCCTTTGTATTATTGAGTTGTAAGAGTTCTTTATACATTCCGCATATGAGTCCTATATTGGATTTGAAATTATTTTCTCTTAGTCTGTTTTCTTAATGGTATCTTTTGAAACACAAAGTTTAAAATTTTAAGTCCTAATTTATCAGTTTTAACATTTTATGGATTGAGCTTTTAGTGTCATCTAAAATTTCTGCCTAAACCAAAGTAGGTCATCAAGATGTTCTCCTATTTTCTTTGAAAATTTTTCTATTTTTAGCTCTTACACTTAAATTTATTATCTATTTTGAATTAATTTATGTGTATGGTTTGAAGGGCTTAAATCCATCTTTTTGCATGTTGCTATCAAATTGTCTCAGAACCATTTGTTGAAAAAATTTTTCATTTTTCAATTGAATTACTTTGATACTTTTGTAAGAAATGAATTGACCATACATGTAAGGGTTTATTTCTACACTCAGTTCTGTTCCATTTATCTCCATGACCCTACTTATGCCTGTACCACACTGTCTTGATTACTATAGCTTCATATTAAGTTCTCAAATAGGAAAATGTACATCTTCCACATTTGTTCTTTTGAATACTGTTTTGGCTGGATCTTTTGCACTTCCATGTAAATTTTACTAGGTGTACCAGTTAATAATGGCATATTTTGTAATCAAAGAAAACACGATAATTTCAAGAGAAACATCAAAAGTGCTTTATTCAAAGTAATGTCCATTGCTAGCTACACATTTCCCCATCTTTCAGGTAATTTGTGGATACCATCCCAATAGAACTTTTCTTGTTCAGAGACCCAATTTTCCACTTCTTCGTACATTTTGAAGTGCTGCTCAGAAAGTAAATGTGCCATCGATCAAAACAAGTGGTAATCTGAAGGAGCAAAGTCTGGTGAATATGTTAAGTGGATTAATACTTCCCAGGCAAGATCTTTTAACGTGTCTTTAACTGGTTTTGAAGTGTGTGATGGTGCGTCATCGTGAAGCAAAATTACTTTGCTGTGTCTTCTGGCACATTCTGGTAGTTTCACGATCAAAGCGTGGTTCAAATTGATTGTTGTTGGTAGCTATCAGTAGTAACAGTTTCATAAGCTCATAATACACCACACCTTCCTGATCCCACCAAACACAGAGCATTGTCTTCTTTCTGAAGCGATTTGGCCTTGCAGTCGATGTTGATGGTTGACCCGGATCAACCCATGATTTTGTGCGTTTGGGATTCTCAAAATAAATTCACTTTTCATTGCCAGTCACAATTCGATGCAAAAAAAAAAAAAAACCAAAAAACTTTCTTTCATGCTGTTGAAGCAACATTTTACTGATGACTTTTCGGTTTTCCATTTGTCTTTCATTCAGTTGATGTGACACCAATTTTCCTTCATTGTGAGTGCCTTATCTAGGTATGCCATTTTTAAATCTTTTACATGATACTTTTACTATACCTTTTCTATGTTTAATATATTTAGATATACAAATGCCATCTATAATAATAAAAGCATAATATGCTAATTAGATCAGACAACCTTCTGGACGAAGCCGAGACTATGAGGGAAGCCTGGGTCCTGGGTGCCAGAGGGAAGCTGGTGCCGGCAACTGGGGGGAGGAAGGCCTACTCTTGCACAAATTTCGTGCATCGGGCCTCTAGTTGTGTTATAATTTCCTACAGTATCCTATCTAATAATAGACAAACATGGTAATTGACCATACCTTCGCTACGCCTCCCATTGGCTAATCCGCAAGATATGCAAATTAACCGCCAACAAAGATGGCGGTTAATTTGCATATGTAGGCGCGAAGCGGCTGAGTGAAGGCTTGAAGGCAGCTCTGGCCGGAGCAGCGAAGGCTTGACGGCGCCTCTGGCCAGAGTGAAGGCCTGGGTCCCAGGTGCCGGAGGAAAACCGGTGCTGGCAGCCAGGGGAAAGGAAGGCCTATTGCACGAATCTTTTCATGCAACAGGCCTCTAGTTTAGTATAATAACATGCTGTGTAGGTTTGTAATGTAGGAGCAATAGGCTATACCATATAGCCTAAGTGTGTAGAAGGCTAGACCACCTAGGTTTGTTTAAATACACTATGATGTTTGCATAATGAAGAAATCACCTAATGACATACTTCTCAGTAGGCATCCCTGACATTAAGCAATGCAGGACTGTGCTCAGGTTAATAGCTACCATATTTGTTTGTGTTTTCTATTTCTTGCCTTGGTTCCTATTTGTCTTCCACCCCTTTTCTGCCTTTTGGGGTTTTAATTGGACAGTGAGTACCTTGGAATAACAAACTAATTTTAATTCCTCCCTCTCATCCCTTGTACCATTGTGTTGAAACATTCAAACCTGTAGAGAATTTTTGAGTTTGAGCCAAACTGATGACAATTGTTGGGAAGCAAAGTCTCAAGAACTTCTCAGTGCCTCCTTCCACCCTCCTCAGGTGGGACAGGATGGCTAGGTCGGCTGGAGTTCCATACAGACCTTCCCCCAGGTCAGTTAGGCTCTGGTTAAATAGTTTCTTCTGAGGGCAGACCTTATTAAGTAAAACAGAATGGTCTGGTACAGTGGTCGGCAAACTGCGGCTCACGAGCCACATGCGGCTCTTTGGCCCCTTGAGTGTGGCTCTTCCACAAAATACCGACTTCTGCGCATGGGCCACGAAGTTTCAATTGCACCGTACGTGCGTGCCCGCACATGGTATTTTGTGGAAGAGCCACACTCAAGGGGCTAAAGAGCCGCAAGTGGCTCACGAGCCGCAGTTTGCCAACCACTGGTCTGGTATAGTTCAAAATGGTTCCTTGGCCCTAGCTGGTTTGGCTCAGTGGATAGAGCATTGGTCCACGGACTGAAGGGTCCTGGGTTTGATTCCGGTGAAGGGCACATGCCTGGGTTGTGAGCTTGATCCCCAGTGGAGGGTGTGCAGGAGGCAGCCGATCAATGATTCTCTCTCATCATTGACCTCTCCCCTTTCCTCTCTGAAATCAATAAAAATATATTTTTAAAAAACGGTTCCTTGGCCCCTCCTCCTGTCAGAACCACTAGGGTATTGTTCTCAGATATTCACTGTGAGAAACTGGTAGAGACCCAAGAGGGAAAACTCATAAACAAAATGTCTCCCCTCTGCTCCCGACTTTTCACATGACTGGGTCCCTTTTTCTTTTTTTAATTCTCACCTGAGGATATTTTTTCCCATTGCTTTTTAAAGAGAATGTGGGAGGGAGGGAGGGAGGGAAAGGAAGAGAAGCGAAGAGAAGCCAGTTTCTCTCCAGCAGCACAGAGTACTGAGGAGAGACTTCCATGGCTGAGGAGATCAGGAAAGAGGCAGATAATATCAAAGGGCATTAAAGAAATGAGGTTCCTGACTTTAGTCAAGATGGCATCTGCTCATCTCATAATCACAGCAAAATGACTACATTATAGAACCACCACCACTGAGAACCACCTTAGGAGAACCTGAACAGAAGTCCTGTAACAGGATATAAAGAAGTCTTATTGAAACTGGTAGAAGCAAAGACATGGCATGCGCAGGTCCACACCAGTGTGGCAATTAAGAATCGAGAGGGACGACTGAGCTGGGGAGGTGCCCCCTGAGGAGGAGGGGTCCCAGCCTCAAACCAGGATCCCTAGCTTGGGGTGCCAGGAAGAGGAGTCCCCATAATATCTGGTGGTGAAAAGCAGTAGGGATGGCACCCGAGTGAGAGGGAGGGCTGCCGGGGAGCTAGGCACTCCTCTTGAGGGGCCATGCCCAGACTAACTCGAACACAAACTCACTCGCTCAAACCCAGCGCAGGGGCAGCAGCTCATAAAGCACCAGGAAGAGGAACTAAACTGCCTACCTTCAGGGTGAGGGCGGAGGGACAGAGGTCAGGGCAGCGCTCTCCTGGGAAGGAATGCTGGCAGGCATCACTGTTCCTTTGTTGAACTCTCCTCCCACCCAAACCTGTGCCCTCCATTAACCTGGATAACACAGTTCACTCCCACCCTGGTGGTCCCCTGAGACCCAGCCTTACCCAACTCATGCTTCTAGTCTGAGCTACTTCCAGCGGCTTTTCCAAAGGAGTGGCCTGCAGCTCACACATCTCCCACAATGTGATCAGCAAACTCATTAGTCAACAGAGCCAAATATCAACAGTACTTCTTCAAAATAGACTCGCCCAGGCCGAAAACCGACTTCTGCGCATGGGCCACGAAGTTTCAATCGCACTGTATGTGCGCCCGCACCTGGTATTTTGTGGAAGAGCCACACTCAAGGGGCCAAAGAGCCGCATGTGGCTCGCGAGCCGCAGTTTGCCGACCATGGCCCCACATCTCTCAAAGGTCCACAAACACGAAACAAGCAAGCAGCGGCTGCCCTTGCAGTGCCGTGTACCTCTTGCCAAGCAACCCCAAGCCCATCACAAGTGGCAACTGGTCTCAATTTGCACTGTAACTTCCACAGATGGCTCCAAGCCTGGCATAAGTGGTGGCCAGATTTGGCCTGGAATGTCAACTTAATAGCTTCAACTAAGCATCCACAAGCCAGGCACAAGTGGCAGCCAGCTTTGGTTCACAGCGTAACCTCTCTCAAGTGCCTCTAAGCCCAGAACAAGTGGCAACTAACTGCAGATCACTTTGCAGCTCCTACCAAGCAGGGCACAAATGGCCGTTGACCTAGGCCTGCACCAGAGCCCCTCCCAAGAGGCTCTAGACCTAACACACCAGGTGGCATTAATAAGTCCTTACATATCAATAACTCTTACGTATAAATGGATTAAATTCACCAATCAAAAGGGACAGAGTAGTGGAATTTAAAAAAACACACCCAACTCTATGCCGCCTAAAAGATATGCTGCCTACAAGAGACTCACTTCAGCTTTAAGAACTCACAGCCTCAAAGGGTATTAAATCAACCAGTTTACTTTCACTAATAATGAAATACCTGAAAAAGAAATAAAACTATCCCATCTAAAACAGCATCAAAACAATAAAACACGGGAATAAATTTAACCAAGAAAGTAAAAGATTTGTATAATGAAAACTTGATGAGAGAAATTGAAGTAACAAATGGAAAGATATTCTGTGTTCATGGATGGGAAGAATATTGTTAAAATGTCTATACTACCCAAAGTGATCTATAGATCCAACACAATCCCTATCAAAATTCCAATGGCATATTTCAAAGAAAGAGAATAAAACAATCTTAAAATTCATATGGAGCCACAAAAGGCCCTGAATAGCCAAAGCAATCCTGGCGAGGGGCGGGGGGGGGGGGGGGGGAGGGGGGCGGTGAAGAAGGGAGAAGCCAGCATAGGTATCACACTTCCTGATTTCAAACAATACTACAAAGCTATAGAATTCAAGCAGTACTGTACAGGCATGAAAACAGGCACACAGACTAATGGAACAGAATAGAGAGCCCAGAAATAAACCCTGCATGCATGGTCAACTAATATTTGACAAGGGAGCTAAAAACCCTCTATAGGCAAAGAACAGTCTCTTCAACAAATGGTGATAACAGATAAAGATGAAAAATGAAACTGGTCCCCTATTTTACACCACTCACAAAAATTAACTTGAAATGGATTAAAGACTTAAACATAAGACCTGGTACCATTTAGAAGAAACATAGGCATTAAACTCCCTTGATATTAGTCTTGATTTTTAAAATCTGATACCAAAAGCAAAGGCAACAAATGCAAAAATAAACCATAAAAAAAGGAAAGGCAACCTATGTAATGAGAGAAAATATTAGCAAGCCATACATTGGATAAGGGGTTAATATTCAAAATAGATAAAGAACTCATATACCCTAAGAAAACCCCAAATAATCCAATTTTAAAATGGCATAGGATGCCCTCGCTGGGTAACTCAGTTGGTTAGTGTCATCCGATAAACCAAGGTTGTGAGTTTGATCCCTGATCAGGGCACATACAATAATCAACCAATGAATGCATAAATAAGTGGAACAATAACAAACTGATGTTTCTGTCTGGCTCCTTTCCTCTCTAAAATAAAAATGTAAAAAAATGGCATAGGAACAAAATAGACATATTTCCAAAGAAGATATAAAGATATCCAATAGGTATACAAAAAGGTGCTCAATCTCATTGATCACCAGAGAAATGCAAATCAAAACCACAATGAGATACTGCTTCATACCTGTTAGAATGGCTATCATTAAGAAGACAAGAGATTAATGTTGACAAGGATGTAAGGATAAGAAAACCCTTGCAAACAGTCTGGAAGTTCCTTAAAGAATTAAAACTAAAACTACCAAAAGATCCAGCAATTCCACCTCTGGGTATATGTACAAAGGAAATGAAAGCAGTATATTGAAGAGATGTATGCACTCCTATGTTTACTGTAGCATTATTCACAATGTCCAGATATGGAAACAACCTAAGTGTCCATCAACAGATGAATGAATAAAGAAGCTGTGGGAGAACCAAGATGGCGGCATAGGTTAACGCCGGAGATTGCTGCCTCGAACAACCAATTCAAGGGTACACCTAAAAGATGGAACGGACATCATCCAGAACCACAGGAAGGCTGGCTGAGTGGAAATTCTACAACTAGGAGGAAAGAGAAGATCATACCCAGACTCAGAGGAGGCGCAGTGCTGAAGTGAAATACTCAGGTGCGGAGTGCGCGCGAGCGGGCTGGCGGCGGAGGGCACGGTTGTTGTTTTCAATCGAGAGGGAGTTTCAGACTCTGAGCTCCAGATCCGGGCGAGTCTCTAGGGACCCAGACTCAAACAGGAGAAGCGGGACTGTCTGGCTTTGGTCGGAACTCGAAGGCAGCTTTCTCTCCGAGGTTTGCAGCGGTTGCTGGGACTCTGTGAGGCAAAGCCCCCAGGGACGGAACTGCCCTGTTTGATCCTGTGCGCCCCGCCCCGCCCCGCCCAAGCCCTGCACAGAGCCATTTGCCAGATAGCCTCAGGCAAAGGCTAGATTAGCACCTCCCCAGAGGACAGAAGTTTTCCCACTGCAGACACAGCTGATTCTCACAGCCAGTTGGCCTGGAGGTCAAATCCCCCCAGTATTAACTACAACAATCAAGGCTTAACTACAACAAGACAGCGCACAAAGACCACTAGGGGGTGCACCAAGAAAGCATAAAAAATGCGGAGACAAAGAAACAGGACAAAATTGTCAATGGAAGATATAGAGTTCAGAACCACACTTTTAAGGTCTCTCAAGAACTGTCTAGAAGCTGCCGATAAACTTAATGAGATCTACAAGAAATCTAATGAGACCCTCGATGTTATGATAAAGAACCAACTAGAAATTAAGCATACACTGACTGAAATAAAGAATACTATACAGACTCCCAACAGCAGACCAGAGGAGCTCAAGAATCAAGGCAAAGATTTGAAATGCGAAGAAGCAAAAAACACCCAACTGGAAAAGCAAAATGAAAAAAGAATCCGAAAATACGAAGACAGTGTAAGGAGCCTCTGGGACAGCTTCAAGCGTACCAACATCAGAATTATAGGGGTGCCAGAAGATGAGAGAGAGCAAGATATTGAAAACCTATTTGAAGAAATAATGACAGAAAACTTCCCCCACCTGGTGAAAGAAATAGACTTACAGGTCCAGGAAGTGCAGAGAACCCCAAACAAAAGGAATCCAAAGAGGACCACACCAAGACACATCATAATTAAAATGCCAAGAGCAAAAGACAAAGAGAAAATCCTAAAAGCAGCAAGAGAAAGAAACTCAGTTACCTACAAGGGAATACCCATACGACTGTCAGCTGATTTCTCAACAGAAACTTTGCAGGCCAGAAGGGAATGGCAAGAAATATTCAAAGTGATGAATACCAAGAACCTACAACCAAGATTACTTTATCCAGCAAAGCTATCATTCAGAACTGAAGGTCAGATAAAGAGCTTCACAGATAAGGAAGAGCTAAAGGAGTTCATCACCACCAAACCAGTATTATATGAAATGCTGAAAGGTATCCTTTAAGAAGAGGAAGAAGAAGAAAAAGGTAAAGATACAAATTATGAACAACAAACATGCATCTATCAACAAGTGAATCTAAGAATCAAGTGAACAAATAATCTGGTGATCATAATAGAATCAGGGACACAGAAAGGGAATGGACTGACTATTCTTGGGGGGGAAAGGGGTGTGGGAGATGCGGGAAGAGACTGGACAAAAATCGTGCACCTATGGATGAGGACAGTGGGTGGGGAGTGAGGGCGGAGGGTGGGGCGGGAACCGGGAGGAGGGGAGTTATGGGGGGGAAAAAGAAGAACAAATGTAATAATCTGAACAATAAAGATTTAATTAAAAAAAAAGTTGTGGAATATATACACACAAATGGAATATTATTCAGTCATGAGAAAGAAGGGAATCCTGCCATTTGTGACAACATGGATGGATCCTAAGCTGAGAGATGTCAGACAGAGAAAGATAAATACTGTATGATACCTCTTATACGTCGAATCTTAAAAAGCCAAACGTATAAGTACTTTGGTGATTACCAGAGGTTGGGGCCTAGGAGGTGAGGGGAGAATTGGGGATATGTTGTTTAAGGGTACTAACTTGGAACTAATAAATAGGTCCTAGAGATATAATGTACAGCACAGTGATTATAGACAACAATACTGTACTACAAACTTTAAAGTTGCTAAGACACTAGATCCTAATTGTTTCTTCCACACACACAAAAAAAAGAAATTATAAATATGTGGCATGATCGAAGTACCTCTATTACGCTATATCTATTTTATACTACAATATATAAATGTTCAAGTCAACAGGTTGGACACCTTACACAATGTTACATATTGTCAGTTTTACCTCAATAAAAATAAATTTTAAAAAACGGACTTTAGGAGAAAAGGCCCAGCATTGCCTTTAGCTGCCTCAATTTAGAGAGCCCTTAAATCCAGAATTCTATGCCTACCCCCTCCTATAGCTGTGCCCCTTTCTGGGAGGTACAGAGTCGATAGGGCCGACAGGATATGCCCACCTGGAGACCATTCTGTTCCATTTTAGATCATATTCAAGTTACCTGGACTCAAATTTCCTGCCTGAACAGCTCAGCTTCCAGGGCCTTCAAAAGCACCCTGCAACCAGGTCCATCTTCCCCAAGGTACACCCCTAAATCTAAAGGTGGCCAAGATGTGGTTATTTGCAGGGGCACAAAATTTAATGCATGTAGGCTCAAGAATCCCTAATTGTTCCTTTGAGGTGCATGCAAGAGGCAACCAACTGATGATCTCTCTCACACTGATATTTCTCTGTGCTCTCCCCCTCCCTCTACTGTCTAAAAAATCAATGAAAAAAATATCCTTGGTGAGGTTTACCAACAACAAAAATATCCTGTCAGTTTGCAGCTACCCCAAATGTCTGAAGGTTCAAATTGTGATGTGATTTCTTAGAATTAAAAATTTTCTTAAGTATCAAGCCACTTAATCCTTAGATGAGATCTGGTTACGTCGCACAGATGGCTACACAAAAGTCTCCATTCTAGTATTTAAAAATGTAATGAAGAAATAAAAACCCTTATTTGTGTGGCATTTATAATTGCAATACCTCATGTAATCTTCACAGAAAGCAAATGTTTTCCTCACTTAGATGAAAATACTAACCCATGTCCCAAGTGACATTACTGGTAACGAGGGTATTAGGAAAATAGAACTTGGGTCTTTTAAATCCAGTGTTTTCTCTCTCATATACCAGGCTGCCCTTAGTATAAGGAGTTTGTTCCAAAGCATTTCCATTACTTTGTTCAGAAAAGAAGTTTTAAGGTAAAATTTAGTACAAAAATTCACAAAAGATAAAATTACTTGCCATCAGAGCCGTACCGGCGGTATACCTGATTTCGGGAGTCACAGAGTCGGGGCTCTGCATGTTCAGCAACACGTAGGTGTGTTCTACACCCTACACAATCACTGCCCCACAGCTTTCTGACCAAATCAAGTACAAGAGAAGCAGGATAATACATTACCAGAGGCCTGCATAAATGACCTCACAAAGTGAAGCAGGCCTTTCTGAAAGCTTACCTGAGTGCAAGCTGTTCCATCCGCTGGCTGGAGCTGGTAATGGAATATTAAGAAGCCAAAACGGAGATTCCTGCTATGAAACTAACAACACAAAATACTGTAATTTTAGAAAAGTTTGTAAAAGATTGCTGATTGGCTACGTTGAAACTATCAGTGTCTAGAAGCTACATACTGAAAACTTAAATACATGAAACCCATTCGAACTTTAAGAAGTTGGGGAATTGTGAACAGGAAATTGTGGCCGGTAGAAAGAGAATCAGTAAACCTAAAGTCCAACAAAAGGTCTGAGAGCATACTGAGAAAAGTATTACAATTATATGATGAATATCCCAAGTTTTCCTGTTGGGCTGGATAGGATTGCAGGATCTTTTTTCTAAAATGTATTTCTTATATATGAAAAGGACTTTAAAAATATAATACACTGCATATGAGCAAAGAAAAATACAACAAACTAGGTACACACGAATTATTACCTTTTGGGGGCAGTAAGATCAAAGAACTGTTCTTATTTATAATCCTCTACTGCAAAAGAAATAATGAACATGGGTGTTCTTTTCTTCTTGCCTTTGGGCAACTTTCTCCAGTAGCACTAAAAGCCCCCAGAATCTATAAACCAGATCTGTAAGTAAATAATTTTTCAGCATTTTTTTAATGAGTCAAAAGTGATTTATTTCTAGTATTTTTTCCCAAATTGGTAAGGTTCCTAGTTGCCTAGCAATCAGCAAGATGATAGCAAAAGCAAATTCCGTTACTGCCACTACATAGCTTGGGGGAAAAAATCTCAATGGGAATCCCATCACTAAATCATCAAATGAGGCTTTTTACCCTAGACTTCTGCCCAAGAATCAGGCATGACACCACCACCTTGGATGCTACGTCATGTTTTAAACAAGTCTGTTTTCACACAGTCATTGAGCAGCTGAAGCTGCAATTGAAGCTCCATTCTCTCGAATATACACCTAATTGTATGGCTTATTTTATTTAGAAAATTACATGACAATGTTGAAATACAGGGATTGCAGAAAATACATTTAAAAATGCACTGTCTAGCCTGGCCAGTTTGGCTGTGAATAGAGCGGTCAGCCTGTGGACTAAAGGTCTGGGGTTCAATTCTGGTCCAGGGCATGTACCTCGATTGCAGGCTCGATCCCTGGCTTGTCAGGGAATGTGTGGGAGGCAAGCAATGTGTCTCTCTCACATTGATATTTCTATCTCTCCCCCTCCTACTCTCTTTAAAAATCAATGGAAAAATAGCCTCAGGTGAGGATTAACAAATAAAATGCACTGCCCAATAGAATGGAAATGAGAAATAATATGCTGCACACCGGATTTTCATTCATTCAAGCCCTTCCTTTCCATATGCTTCAAAGAGGCTACAGTCTATCAGGACTAAATAGAATGAATCAACATTCTTACAATATTAAAAGATTAGGGTCATCACTAACACTACTTTCTTTTAGTTTCCCCTAAATTTTAAGACTTGGCTAAAAATCACACTTCTTGTGAGTGCCAGAGTTAGAACCAGAATTGGGTTTAATATTCCTGGTCAATTACTTCCTTACATTATCCAATACTCATAGTTTAAAAGTTTTATCATTTGGAAATTTATCTCCTAACAGAGCTGTTAGAATTATTACCAAACAAAAATGTTCAAAGTCTGAATGCTATTCTTTCTTCCTATTTTATCTTCTGTTGAACAAATGATAAACTTTAGAACAGGGGTTCTCAAACTTTTTAAACAGGGGGCCAGTTCACTGTCCCTCAGACCATTGGAGGGCCGGACTATAGTTTTAAAAAAAATCTATGAACAAATTCCTATGCACACTGCACATATCTTATTTTGAAGTAAAAAAACAAAACGGGAACAAATACAATATTTGTATTTGCATGTGGCCCGCGGGCCATAGTTTGAGGACCCCTGCTTTAGAAGAACAAAAAGTCAAGATTAAGGAAATGGACAATTTAAAATGAATAAAATCAAGATCTAATCATAATCCTTTCTGCCAGTTCTAAAATAGGTTGATTTCAACACCTATTCTTAGATCTTTGTCACACGCCTTTCAGACTTGTAGACAAGATTGTGGTGACAGACCTCAAGATGCACATTTGATTCAATGACCAAGTTCATTTGAGCACCTTTTCTTCATGGCTACTGCAACTACGAAATCAATTTCTCTCAAAGGAGGTTTTAATCCAAGGGAACTCAAATCAGTGAAAATAATAGGCAGATTTCTGTTTATTCTTTGAACTAAATATATCATAAATGGAAAGAAAATGAGTAAAGCAAACATTAATGTTGGAGAACGTTTTTTCACTGACATTCTCTCAACACTAGTGGCCTAGTACACGGATTCATGCACATTGAAAGAAAATTAATTAGAAGAAATATTTTAATATCGCTATTTGCCCTTTATAATAGAAGTGTCAACCAAATTCATGATGGACAATGACAGATTGAAACACACACGTGCAATTGGCACCAGCAAGAGCTATATATGTGTTGCGCATGTGCAAGTCAACTTAGCCTTTTATATAGAGAGAATAAACTTGCTTAATTAGACCTGCTTTCTGATGTAGCTGAACTTTTTCCAGCCCAGTGAAGCACCCCAACTTCTCTTTCAGGTAACTGTTAGCAACACAGCAGTAAATATCAACATGAAGCAGATTATTATTGTAGATCATGCAGGGAGAAAAAGGGTAAAATATTTAACTGCAGCAGTGTCTGACTATATTCTGCACAGTGAGAAAACCTGAAGTCATTTTCAAGGTCCACCATTTCGTACTTCTTTTCAGTCGGGTTAGTTTCTAAGCTTTCTAAATCTCCATTTTCTGGCTAATGAAAAATAAAACAGGATTCCACTGAGTCTCCTATCTACGTGCTCCAGGACTTCTGTGAGGATCAAATGAGATGAGGCATGGGAAAACGCTTTGCAGACATTTGGTTAAAGTGTGAAATGTTTGCACTTGGCTATAAAGCAAGTCATGTTCCTGGGCTAAAGAAACTGCAATGAGGCTAGTCGCTAGGGAGAGGAAGCTGGGCGCTGCTCTGTGATGTCATTACCCGGTGCCCACAGCGACCATTCTGGGCTGGGCTGTGGGCCACATTTTGCACCATGGGGTCTAGACAGCGTCGGCTGCAATTTGGTGAGCTGTCACTCTGGGGTGGTGGCAGGGCCTGTGTCCCACTTGAGGGAAGCTGAGTGTTGCTTTGTGGGCACCAGTTCCACAGTGCCATTTCTTTGTGCACATCCCGGCAGCTCCTGCATTGAGTGTCTGCCCCCTGGTGGTCAGTGCGCGTCATAGCAGCCAGTTGGACACTTAGCATATTAGCCTTTTATATATAGACTAGGGGCCCGGTGCACGAAATTCGTGCACTGGGTGTGTGTGTGTGTGTGTGTGTGTGTGTGTGTGTGTGTGTGTGTGTGGAGTGTCCCTTAGCCCAGCCTGCCCCCTCTCACATACTGGGAGCCCTCAGGTGTTGACCCCCATCACCCTCCAATCGCAGGATCGGCCCCTTGCCCAGGCCTGACGCCTCTGACAGAGGCGTCAGGCCTGGGCCGGGGACCCTCATTTCCCCCCATCACTGGTTCTGCCCCCAGCCCAGGCCTGATGCCTCTGGCCCAGGCGTCAGGCCTGGGCAGGGGACCCCCAGACCCCTCCGATTGCTGGCTCTGCCCCTTGCCCAGGCCTGATGCCTCGGCCAGAGGCGTAGACCCCCATCACCCTCTGATCGCCTGATCGGCCCCTTGCCCAGGCCTGACGCCTCCGCCAGAGGTGTCAGGCTTGGACAGGGGACCCCCATCTCCCCCCGATCACTGGCTCTGACCCCCGCCCAGGCCTGAGGCCTCTGGCCCAGGAATCATGCCTGGGCAGGGGACCCCCATGTCCCTCTGATCGCTTGCTCCACCCCCCGCCCAAGCCTGACGCCTCTGACCCAGGCTTCAGGCCTGGGCAAGGGGACCATCATATCCCTCCAATCCCCGGCTCCGCCCCCCACCCAGGCCTGATGCCTCGGTCAGAGGAGTTGACCCTCATCACCCTCCAATCACCAATCACCGGATCGGCCCCTTGACCAGGCCTGAGGCCTCCGGCAGAGGTGTCAGGCCTGGGCAGGGGACCCCCAGCTCCCCGCGGTTGCAGGCTCCGCCCCTGCCCAGGCCTAACGCCTCTGGCCTAGGCGTCCGGCCCGGGCAGCAGGGACCCGCAGCTGCAGCGGCCCCGTGATCGTGGGCTTCGCTTTAGGCCCAGGCAAGGGACCCCTAGCTCCCGGGACTGTCAGCTTCGACCGTGCCCAGCTCCCATCGCTGGCTCCACCCCTACTTCCTGCTATCACTGGCCAGGGCGGAAAAGGCACCTGATTCTCCGATCATGGCTGGGGGGCAGGGCAAAGGCGGCCCCAGGGCCGCCTTTGCCCTGCCCCCCAGCTCTTAGCTCCCCCCTGGGTTTCCGATCACTGTCAGTGGCAGGGGGCTTCTTCCTGCTTTCCCTTTCACCTCCCTGCATTGTGCCTACATATGCAAATTAACCACCATCTTGTTGGCAGTTAACTGCCAATCTTAGTTGGCAGTTAATTTGCATATAGCCCTGATTAGCCAATGAAAAGGGTAGTGTCGTACGCCAATTACCATTTTTCTCTTTTATTAGTGTAGAAGATCAGTTCATAATGAATTGGGAGTTCTACAGTACACTGTATGGTATAGTTAAGGCAAAAAGTTTTACATTTGAAGTGGCTGCATACAACAGGAACTTAAAGATATGAAAAAAAAACACCCATACTTTATAAAAGAGAAGGAAAAATTAAAATTGCAGCAGTAAATCAAAATGAAAATTTGAAAAGTTAAACCATATTTTTTATTTATATATAACTATCACATGAATTATAAAGAAGAAAAAGAATATCAGAATATAACTTGATAGATGTATGCATGCTATGGCTAAGATAAATGTTTCTACATATCATGAGAACATTATCAGTATAACAGGGCATTATGATTATTTAAAAATATGCAGAACTTATTTAATCTGTGCTTTAGAAATAAATGTATACAGTGTTATAAATTGAAAAGAACTCAAAAGAATAACTAATACCAAATATACACCTGGTGTATAAGAATTTAAAAAGGCTGCATTCAGCAAAGTTAGTCAGCTGTATTAAAAAGGACACATATCCAAAACAAGATGCGTATTATGTAAAAAGGGACACTGTAAGATTTGCTAGCTGCATTAAATCCATGGTCTAATCCATGAAATTTCCTTTTAATTATCATTTAGACAGAAGCATGCAGTCTTAGGATCTACTTAGAGTCATCTCCAAACCCACTGAGGCTAGCTATCCTCTTTTTAGGGGCTAAGCAGGTATTCTGGTAGCGGCTTCCTCTTCCGCATCAGCCCGGTTTGCATTAATTTCTGCCAGTGTTCGGCCAAACCGTGCCCATTCATCATTTCGGGGGACAGCAATCTGCTGTTAAAAGAAAGACAATGTTTTATGCATATTGAAATAAAAGATGGGTCTACTCACTATTATTCAATTTGTTTTCAAATAACTTTTCCATTAAAAAGTAATAGTTGACCTGAATGGCATTTCCATAATTACAGTGACTATAACAATGATTTACACATTCTGAAACAAAAGACAGTGCTTGTGAAATGTGTTCTAACAGCCTCAGAAATGATTTTGCTATTATCACCATCAGTGTGAGAGAAAACATGACTTTTACTGCTGGGGAGGAAAATCTTAAAAAGTTTTACTTATTTACTTCATACTTTATTCCTAGTCTGAACTAGTTTTTGAAGCATAGTTTAAAAGAACTGGTTTCGCCCTAACTAACCGGTTTGGCTCAGTGGATAGAGCGTCGTCCTGAGGACTGAAGGGTCCCAGGTTCGATTCCGGTCAAGGGCATGTACCTGGGTTGCGGGCACATCCCCAGTAAGGGGTGTGCAAGAGGCAGCTGATCAATGTTCCTCTCTCATCGATGTTTCTAACTCTCTATCCCTCTCCCTTCCTCTCTGTAAAAATCAATAAAATATATTTAAAAGAACTGGTTTCTTATATTTTTTTTTTGTTTGGAGCACAAGATAACCTTTCTTGATATCTTAATCCCTGCACCAGAAGGTACACTACTTCTCCCCACTTAGTGATGTACCAAGAGCAAAACGGGAAAAGAGGCTTGTGATGCTTTTTTCTCACTGAAGCAGTTCAATAGCAAAATTTTTTGATAATTGTTATTATAATATTAGAGGAATATGACATTGCCATATTAGGACACAAACCATTCATTGTAGCAAATGGATGTGCCTGCTTATAAAATTAGATTAGGTTGGACAGTGATATCCAATTCAATATGGTACCTACCCACCACATCTGACTACTTACATTAATGTACTTAAAATTAAATAAAATCTAAAATTTAGTTCTTCAATTGTCCTAGTCACATTTTAAGTGTTCAATAGTCATATATGGCTTGTGGCTACCATATTGGACAGTGCTGATACAGAATAATTCCATTTGTGCAGATAGTTCAATTGGCTGTTCTAAATGATTCAATCTACTCTTCAGATCCAACTGCTAGAGGCCTTGGGGTGTCCAAGGCCTTTACTGAGCCATAGGCACAGTAAAGAAGGAGTGACTAAGGCATTAGTCAAACCTGGAAAAAAGGATATCACTCCTGGGATTGTGTACAGCCAACCTAGCACCAATGAGAGAACTGCAACTCATCCTGTTGGGTTCAATAATAATAATTCTGCAACAAGGCTCGAGAGCCAAGATCACTTTTCACAATGTCATCAGAAAACTCTGAAAAAATATTACTTTGATTTTCACTACCTGGTCCAAACAAATATATGAATACAGAAAAATAAAATCTTATCTCAATATCAATTCCGTAAAGCTTGAAAGTCCAACTATAACTCCAAATTTCTTTTTATGCCTAAAGAATTTCTAGCTTCCAGCAATGCATGCTTCAAGAAGCAAGGTACTTCCAACATATGATATTACCCTCAAAATCTGTTGCATGGGGACACAGGACATCCAGTTTAGAAAGAAAGTTAATCTCAAGAGTCCTTCCCATGGTGGAAAGTAAGTACTATCTTTACAACCATATAGTTTATATAATTCATGAACCTCAAAGACTAGTTTTAACCACGAAGATAGAGTTACTACTATATTGTGAAAGCTAAATAGATGTGTCAAAATTATAGGCAGTAAGCCCCATACCTCTCCCACATCATATATAACAATCTGTCCTTCAGAATCACCCACGGCAATCTCTCTTCCAGAATGGGTCCATCTTACACGATTAAGAGCAGGATTACCCTCCACAGAAATACTGGCAGTTGGCACCTAAAGGCATTTAAAATATAGTGCAGTGTTAAACATTTCATCAAGATTTCTATAAACATGTAAAATAGTAATTCTTCTTTCTTCCAATCTGGCTACATTTTTAAAGACAAAGATGAAAATAGATAAAGAATTTTCCCAACTTTCTTCTTGTTCAGTGATGCATTATGCATGACATTATAGTCAATCCTTGAAAATGGTTTGGGAAAATTAACTTAAGTCTTTATATAAGAAATTCTCACATGACTGGATACATCATGCTGAAAGATCTTCTCTTTAATAAAGTATTCTCTGTTGTTTTAACTTCCTTAAGAAGTCTAGCTGTTTGACAACAGATGGCCAAAACCCCATTTTAAAGAAACATTTCAAAAGCCCTCATAA